>NC_071091.1:47361923-48071923 GCF_027358695.1 Spea bombifrons
AGTGTTACTGTTTAGCCTTGATTTTCTTCTTTCTCATTTCGTGCTCCCACACATATTATATATTGTTTTTTTCAGGACAAACAGGGCTTTCTTTAGATACCATTCATTTTATCATATCATCTAATTTACTATAAAAAAAAATGATATAATATGGGGATTTTTTGTTAAAAAATTACTTTTTCTCACTTTTTAAACAAAAAACTTTTACTCATCTGCAAAAACTAATGAAAAAACCTGCTAAATAGATTCTACTATTTGTCCTGAGTTTAGAAATACCCAATGTTTTTATGTTTTTTTGCTTTTTTCTGCACGTTATGGGGCAATAAGTACAGGTAGCGTTTTGCCATTTCAAAAACTTTTTTTCCAAATCTGGTAATTCTTCCCCCCCATGTGCCATTTCGGGTATCTTTGAAGCCGGCCAATGCAATTTACCCCATCAAATCATATATTTTTTAAAACTAGACACCCCAAGGTATTTGAAATGCTGGTATTTTAACCCTTTCCATGCACTAATTTTACCACCAGCCTTTGTGAAACTTTATGGTAGTAAATTTTTTTTTTTTCACACATGTACTTCAGGTATAAATTTATCGCTCCTGGTATATGTCCGTGTCAAACAACACCCCAATATGTGTTCAGTAACATCTCCTGAGCGCAGTGATGCCCCCCATGCATGGGTTTTGGCGGGTTATTTGGGAGGTAAAAGGCCGCCTTTGTGAGGTGTGTATTTTGATGCCATTTAGACATCTGATCCCCTGCCCCATGTCCCATATTTGGGACATCTTTGAACCCGGTCAATCCAATTTACCCCATCAAATCATATATTTTTTTAATACTAGACACCCTATGGGCATTTGTTATGCCTATATTTTAACTCTTTCCATGCTGGAATTTTTGTAAAGATAAAGAATTTTAGGACTTGCTTATTAAAAACTTTTTTTTTTTGGTGACAGTGGGGATTTTTACATGTTACCATATTTTTGTAATTTTTTTTTAAACATTTTTGAACAATAATTTTTTTTTTTTTTTTTTTTTTACTAGTCACTCATTAGTGAGCTGGGCTCCATTGACCTTGCATGGTTGGATGCAGGAGGAGCTCGAGAGTTCTCAAGAGGGTCTGGATAGACCCTCTGTGAACTCAGATCTATTGTTAATGCCATCCTGTGAATGACGGCAACGTCATTTACAGGATGGCACTTGTGGTTGCTCCTCGGAGCAATCACAAGGCTATCGGGGTAGGGGGGGTAGTGTTACTGACATGCCTCGATATTGCAACTTACAGGACTTAAAGGATCTGCTGCTAACATCTTGTGCCAGATACCATTAACACATACAAACACATCCAAACACATCGGGTATTGAGAACCCTGCCCCTGAGCTTGTGTGGTACTTTCACACAAAGTTCCTGCAAGAATGGTGGGTTTATAAGGGCCCTGCTCACAAGTTTACAATCTAAATTTAAAATATTCTCTTTCCAGAATTGTTTATCAAATGCCATTAGTGAACTTTTGTTAAATACGGTATGCCTAGACAGGGCTGCCTGTCAAAGCTGCCAAAACCCTGTGTCCCTGGTTACAAAAATGAAATGGTGTGTATTGTGATTCTGTTACTTCTCAGAAGAAAAACTTACTCAGAAAACCTTACTAAGCATTCCTTTGTTTTCAGACTCAGCAGGAAAAGATTGACTGCATTGATGACCACATCAACACTGCTGCTGTTAATGTTGAAGAGGGAACAAAAAATCTGGGGAAGGTAGGCATAGGTTCCTGTTGTTGAATCAATACCACCAGCAATCCTCTGTACTAACCCAAATAATCGGATGTCTTTAATGCCAATGAACCAGCAATTAAGGAAGTAAGAGATAAATGAAATATGGACGGGCAGGAGGGTATAGGGAAGAGAAAGGGAATCTATGCTGTGGTATTCTTTCACGTTCTTTCTGTTAGTGTATTTCTCAGTTTACATGTTTTTTTTGCAATTTTCAATTCTGGTTTTTACTGTCATCCCTGAGTGCCGTTTGATAATATGTTATCGCATATTAAACTACACAAGATATTTTTTGTAACCATGTATGTTTTTTAACATCTTCTTAACGGATATGGGTATGTGGTGGGGATGAACTATAGGAACTTTATTATATTGATCTTAACTATGGATCTTCTTTAGTGTTTCTTGCATAGTTTAACCCCTTAAAGACCCTCCTACATTCATTTAGATGTCCTGGTTGTGCCCCCTTTTTTTTTCTTAAAAATGTAATTATACATGTTACACACCAGTTCATGTTATATCCCATATTTTACACTATAAGAAGAAGATGATATAATTTCATGTGTTTTCCTTCTCCAATATCCAGTATTAGAACCTTTTAGATAGTGGCAAAGGTTCTGACAAATCAAGTATTGTAGGTAGTTAGCTAAACCTTATGTTAAGCAGCACCAGATAGGAAGACTTTCCTGGTTTCAGTGGAATCCGGAAAGCTTTGGGGTTTTTTCCCTTCATCTACCCATATCTGATGACCTTCCTCTAAAGGTAAGTTGTGTTAGATGCAGCCTTGCCACACCATATGTGACTGTAGCCTGAGCAGACATTTATTGTCAGGGAGGCTTGTGTGCAGACCACTTTCCGTGGCAAATGCATGACTGCTCATTCACTAAGTTTTCTGTCTTGCACCTTGCAGGATTCTTGTTTTCGTCTCTTCACCACTGGGTATGATGTCAGCCTTCCCCTCTTTCTTCCTTATATTTAGGGTTGGTGCCTGATGTTGGAAGTTCATATTACTGGGTTAAACCATACTAGTGATTCAGGTAGAAGTTTTGCAGTCTGCCAGACTCTCTGTTTTACGGCATTTCCCTGGGTCTATAACCCTCCCTTGTGTGTTTATTGTTAGGGTTGATGATTATGGGTGTTTTTCTTTTGTCTAATGTCCACTGAGAGGAATTCCAATTAAGAAGATACTCCTAAAAGTGCTACTAGCAGTACTAAACATGTATTATGCCTTGTCTGGGTCAAGGCTTTACCAGATGCTTATAAGAAGAAGTTGTGTGCTGCAGGTGGTTTCCAGATGGTCTCAACAATCCAAGGAATAGTCAAAAAGATACATTTTATCCACATTGGAACAATTATGCACCTTTAAAACAATTCCCCAGGCTGTTTTACCAGCAATGAGATACAAGAAAACCCTTCTTGTGGAGGAAACGGATGTATTCATTTTGGCTTGTCAATGAGGTTATAGGGAGTAAGGTCTAGCAAAATCCCAAGGTTTATGAAGATCTGCCGTTATTTGGGGTTTCATGAAAATATCTGTTTTGTTTTCATAAAACCCTTAAAAATCATATTCTTTGTCCGTTATGGCCAAAATTTTGACGCACGGATTCTGAATCCGAAAATAAGCTAATCATTATGCAAGTTCAAGGAAACCTTCTGTTTGGTTTAGAGATAAAGTCCCTCCTATAGTGTATTTCAGGGAGCATGATTATCTTCCCTAGAAACTACAGCCACCTAGATTCAGTAGACACAAGCAGTCCAAAATTGAAGGGGAAATGAATCCCTGTCCTTCGTGACCAAGACTATTTTAACACTTTTGCTGTGTTCGTGTTTAGCTGTAATTTTCTCCTCTCCTATTTAGTGTACCCACACACGTTATATATTTTTTCTTCAAGACAAGAAGGGTTTTTTTCAGATACCATTTTTTTGATCATCTAATTTCCTATAAAAAAAGATGAAAAATTAAAAAAGTACTTTTTCTCACTTTTATTTGTAAAATCTTTTACTCATCTACAAAAACTAATGACAAAACCTGCTAAGTAGAGTCTACTAGTCGTCCCGAGTTTAGAAATACCCAGTGTTTTTTATGTTTTGTTTTTTCTTTTCAAGTTATAGGGCAATAAGTACAAGTAGCGTTTTGCTATTTCAAAACCATTTTTTTTCAAAATCTGGTCATTCTGTCTATTTGGGACATCTTTGAACCCAGCCAGAGCAATTTATCCCATCAAACCATATATTTTTGAAAACTAAAAAATGCTCGTATTCTAACCCATTCAATGCACTAATTCTACTACCACCCTTTGTCAAACTTTGTGGTAGTAATTTATTTTGTATTTTTTATCACAAAAATTGCACTTCAGGTATGAATTTACAGCTTTTGGTATATGTCACTGCCAAACAACACCCCAATATGTGTTCAACAATATTTCCCGTGTACAGCGATACCATCCACGCATGGGTTATTTTTGAAAACTAGACACCCCAAGGTACCTAAAATGCTTTCCATGCACGAGATTCTACCACCAGCCTTTGCGAAACTTTGTGGTAGTAATTTTTAAAAACTTTTTTAATAGACATTGTACTTCATGTATGAATTTATAGCACCTGGTATTCGCCACTGTCAAACACTCCAAAATGTGTACATCTCCCGAGTACAGTAATAACAACCATGCATGGGTTTGTCAGGTTGTTTGGGAGGTAAAATGTCACATTTGGGAAGTGCGCATTTTTTTTTTTCCATTTACTTGGAACTTTGACACATGGTCCTTCTGCCACCATGTCCTATTTGGGAAATCTTTGAAGCTGATCAGTTCAATTTACCCCAGCCTTTATCAAGCTACTAGTATATTATCTTGCCTCTTTACAGGTCAATGGTAAGACCTCACCTTGAATACGCGGGCACCGGTCCTTAAAAAGGACATTATGGAACTAGAAAAAGTGCAAAGGACGGCTACAAAATAAGGGGATGCTAGTTGTGAAGAGAGACTAAAAAAGTTAAAATTATATATGCTAGAAAAACGCGTCTCAGAGGAGATATGATAACATTATATTAAAAAAAAGCAGGACCAATATAAAGAGCTCTTCAGTGACCTGTTCATTAACAGAAATGTACAAAGAACAAGAGGTAACCCTCTGAGACTGGAAGAGCAGAGATTTCATAGATGACAAAGGAAGGGATTCTTTACAGTGAGGACAATAAAGGTATGGAATTCACTACCAAGGGAGGTGGTGGTATAAAATACATTAGATGCCTTCAAAAGAGGTCTGGATATTTTTTTTAGAAAGGCATGACATACAGGGCTATACATAGAATATCATTAATATTTTAGAGCTTCTTGATCCAAGGAGAAATCTGATTGCCTCTTGGAGTCAAGAAGTTATTTTTTTCCCCTGATGGCAGAATTCGAATTAGCTTAATTAGGGTTTTTTTGCCTTGTTTTGGATCAAGAATTGGAAGGTTAGGTAGAAGAGTTGAACTTGATGGACTTAGGTCTTTTTTCAACCTTATGAACTATGTTACTGTCAAACACCCCAATATTTGTTTAGCTAAATTGCCTGAGTACAGCGGGAGTACCCACCATGCATGTGTTTGGTTGTTTGGGGCTTAAAGGCCACATTTGGGAAGTGCTCCTTTTTTGTGTGCCTATGCCCTATTTGGGACATCTTTGAACCTGGCCACTACAATTTACCCCTTTTTTTTTTTTTTAAAGAAACTTGGATATTTGAAATACTTGTATTTTAACTCTTTCCATGTTTGTGTTTGTGTGCGTGTGAGCATGGATGTATGTATGTGTGCGTGTGAGCATGGATGTATGTATGTGTGCGTGTGTGCATGGATGTATAATTGTGTGTGTGTGTGTGTGTGCATGGATGTATAATTGTGTGTGTGCATGGATGTATAATTGTGTGTGTGTGTGTGTGTGTGTGCATGGATGTATAATTGTGTGTGTGAGCATGGATTTATAATTGTGTGTGAGCATGGATGTATAATTTTGTGTGTGTGTGTGCGCGTGTGACCATGGATGTATGTGTGCGTGTGAGCATGGATGTATGTGTGCGTGTGAGCATGGATGTATGTGTGCGTGTGAGCATGGATGTATAATTGTGTGTGTGTGAGCATGGATGTATAATTGTGTGTGTGTGAGAGAGAGAGAGAGCATGGATGTATAATTGTGTGTGTGTGTGTGTGAGAATGGATGTATAATTGCGTGTGTGCGAGAGAGAGAGCATGGATGTATAATTGTGTGTGTGTGTGTGAGCATGGATGTATAATTGTGTGTGTGTGTGTGTGTGTGTGTGAGAATGGATGTATAATTGTGTGCGTGTGAGCATGGATGTATAATTGTGTGCGTGTGAGCACGGATATATAAGTGCGTGAGAGCACGGATGTATAAGTGCGTGTGAGCACGGATGTACAAGTGCGTGTGAGCACGGATGTATAAGTGCGTGTGAGCACGGATGTATGTGTGCGTGTGAGCATGGATGTATGTGTGCGTGTGAGCATGGATGTATGTGTGTGTGTGTGTGCGTGGATGTATAATTGTGTGTGTGCATGGATGTATAATTGTGTGTGTGAGCATGGATTTATAATTGTGTGTGTGAGAATGGGTGTATAATTGTGTGTTTGTGAGTATGGATGTATAACTGTGTGTGTGAGAGAGAGAGCATGGATGTTTAATTGTGTGTGAGCATGGATGTATAATTGTGTGCGTGTGAGCATGGATGTATAATTGTGTGCGTGTGACCGTGGATGTATAATTGTGTGCGTGTGAGCATGGATGTATAATAGCGTGTGTGAGTGAGAGAGAGCATGGATATATAATCGTGCGTGTGTGAGAAAGAGCATGGATGTATATTTGTGTGTGAGCATGGATGTATACAGGGCCGGCCCTATAATGGGGCAGACTGGGGCAATTGCCCCAGGCGGCACTTTAGAAGGGGCGGCACTTTGCCGCCCCAAGCGCTTTTTTTTGTTTTTGAAGCGGAGGAGAGAGAGAGGGGCACCGAGTGGTTTTCGCTTACCCGCTCGGCACCCCTCTCTCTCCTCTGCCGCGAGTCTCCCTGTTCGGTCTCGGTGCCGGCTTGTAATGCAGAGCGCCGGAAGTGACGTCAATTTCCGGCGCTCAGCATTACAAGCCGGCACCGTGGCAGAGCAGGGAGACTCGCCGCAGGACTGTTTAAAGGTAAGTACCGGGGGGGGTCGTAGATTATGGCGTCGGCGAGGGGGGCGGCGTTTTAAACTTCGCCCCAGGCGGCGTTAAGTCTTTGGCCAGCCCTGGATGTATAATTGTGTGTGTGTGCAATGAAGGCACAGATAAGTTGTTTGGGGGGCAATGATGGCACAGACCAGATGTTGGGAAAAAGGTTTCAGGAAGTATTACTTTACTATAAGGGTAGCAGATGCGTGGAATAGCCTTCCTGCAGAAGTGGTAGGTGCATTCCGAGGATGGGCAGACTAGAGACTAGGGTTGAATGGTTCTTATCTGCTGTCACTTTCTATGTTTCTAAGTGTTACCTGAGAATTCCCTTTCCTTTTTTATATAACATAGTTTGGTGTCAGAAAAGAGCTTTTTAGCCAATTAAATGCTGCATTTTCTACCTGCTATATATTTGTCATTATTTAATTCTTAGATATGTCTCATGCTTGGGATAACCTATGCTCTATCCCATGCTTTGTAAATCTGTTCCATGTTTGCTGACCAAAAGACAAAACAAAAAACAGCACTGTAAGACTTTCGCAGTATAGCTAGTAGAAAACAGTTTATTGTGCTAAGTAATAACAATGTACATTACATGTACATAACTTTTCTTCAAATGTTTTACTGGCTTCTGACTAATCTATCCCATGGTGGATTGATAGTACAGAATTTGCACAAGTTAGCAAAAGTGACACTTGGTTATGTATTCAACGCTCTTAACTTACTTTTGCCATCTAAATCGCTATGATAAACTGGGGGATTGCTAAAAGCAGATGTAGCTCCTTACCCACCACCCGCTCAGTGAATAAATACGTTTTTACATTATATTTAAGCCTCCTACCATTAAGCTGTGGACTATGATTTACCACCAATAAAATGCCAACAATCACATTACAGTTATCAAACTGCCTATTTTCGTATCATTTATTTATTCTGGTACCTAGCCTAATATGCAACAGTCTATTAGTCTTACTGGATACAAAAAAACATGCATATTTCCCTAGTATTATTATTACTATTATTTATTGTTTATATAGCGCCATCAAATTCTGTAGCGCTGTACAATGGGTAGACTGGACATAACAAGTAGTATGTAACATACCAGTTTGACTCACAGAGACAACCTGCTTAAATGAGCTTACAATGTAGAGGGATTTAGGGTGTATTACACAATAGGTAAAATGTAAAAATGAAAAGAAAAAAAGTGATATTCAGCGCTTAAGATAAAAATGCCAGATATCTGGTGTAATGACACAACTTAAACAAGTATAATACCTTGGTGCTGCAGAACCAACACACTGACCACAAGTGTGTAAAAGATAATACATAATACAAAGAAATAAAGTGCTGCACAAGATTTACAGACGACACCACAATATGTGCGGAAATTAAATAATACTTAAATTTATTTAAGTGGATTCTTCAATAGGTTCCTCTGTTGGGAAGCCCATAGAGCCCCTTCTGGGTGATGGAGTTTCTTCTTTGTGCCGGTGTAACAGAAAAGACTGGAGGAGAAAGAGTAAAAAAAAAAATAATAATAAACAAAAAGGAATAGCTTTGATATAAATAAAAAAGTAGTATCTTACATATAAGAATACTTTAACGCTCCCGTGGGAAGGACTGGAATAATGCTGTGTTGTAGCAGTAACAGCTTGGTTCTGACAGGTTTCTTCTGTGTCCGCTTCCTCAATGGGCGTATTCAGCACAACGTGTTTCACCAATCGGCTTCCTCAGGTGCATAATCTCTCCACCTCCAGTCTTCCCATTTATAGAACCATTAACACAGCAAGTTAAGCAGTGCAGGAACAACATCGTAGGTGTCGGGTTACAGTCGTGTGCCAGGGTTGGAAACGTGAACTTCTTGAAGAGAGAGAAGTAACTGGTGCTACATCCTCAAGAGCAGATGGGAGAGTGGAGTTATAGACAGAGGTAGCGTTGTTAGGCAATGACAGGTTTGAGAGAGGAGGGGAGTAAATTGATTGAGAAGTTCTGAAGGTTAATAGAGCTGAGGTATTTTTCTCATTAGAATAGACTCTCATTCTGCACTGGATAAGTGAAAAAAACAAAGGCAATAAAATAGAAAATCTGAAATATAATTTATCATAAAAAGAACAAATTACTTATGTAAATACCTTTTGTGGGATCAATGCTTTTCAAGAGTGTTTAGATTGCAAGAGCATGGTCCTCTTATCCTTCTGTTCCAGTATGTCTAATGTGGGGGGTTTTGTCAATTTTATGTATTGTCAGTTTTAATGTCATTTTTTCATTCTCATGTTTGCATATTTTAAACATTTTTTTCTGGTTAGACCTTAATATCATGTTCCTAACTTTTTTGCTGTTTTTTTGACAGGCTGTAAAATTTAAGCTTGCAGTTATTCCTGCTGCCGGGGCGCTCATTGGAGGAATAGTAGGGGGTCCAATTGGCCTAATAGCAGGACTTAAAGTAGCAGGTATTGCAACAGCTCTTGGTGGTGTGTTGGGCTTCACAGGAGGAAAATATATTCAAAGAAAAAAAGAAGTTCTGCTGGAAGAAAACGCTAGTTCAGAGATTCATAACCAAAAAGATAAAATGTTGACCTGAAGCAATTACCAAACTGACAAAGGGATTCTTCTTTTTTACATATATAAGAAATATATGTATTTCTTTTAGCACTATTTACATAAACAATTGTAAAAAAATAAACTTTTTTTGATAATTTACTTGTCTTGTTATAATAATCCTACATGTAATAACTTGATAATTCCATATTGCAATGCCCACTGTACACCCTTTTTCCTGTTATTGCTGGTACACTATATGACCAAAATCATTGAATTTAGGTGTTTCAACCATTGCTAACAGGCACAGTGCCCTTCACTAATATTGGCAACCTTGGTAACAAAACAAAATGCTGCAAAAATTGTCTTTTGATCTTTTCTTCTATAAATACAAAAATGCTCTGCTTTCATGGATATCAGTTGCAAACATAACACAGGTTTATCCAAAAGAAAAATGTTTAATATATGTGTGGCACAATTATTGGCACCCCTATGAAGTCATATGAAAAATATATTTGAAGTGTATTCCCATTGATATTTTACATTTTTTAGTACACATGGGTGAATATGATAAGAAAATTAATTAACAATGACTTCCTGTTTCACAGGGGTATCAATATTAGGTGGGCAAAATTCCCTTAGTCATTCATCGCAATAGGTACGACCAAGGAATGTAACATGGTTCAAGTGGCCGAAAGGTTCTATGGTCAGATGAAACCAAAATACAGCTTTTGGAAATAAACATCAGGGGTGGGTTTGGCACACAGAGAGGTAGCCATATGGAAAAGTAGCTCATGCCCACAGTTAAATATGGTGGTGCCTCTTTAATGTTTTGGGGCTGGACCTGGACATTTGTTTGGATACATGGCATCATGGACTCTATCAAATATCAACAGATAAAAAAAAACTAAAAAAAACCCACCTGACTGCCTCTGCCAGAAAGCTTAAAATGAGCCGTCTGTTTTTTCAGCAGGACGATGATCCAAAACCTACATCAAAATCAACACAAAAATGGTTTACTGACCAAAAAGTCAATGTCCTACCATGGCCATCCCAGTCCTCTGACTTGAACACCATAGAAAACCTGAGGGGTTAACTATAGAAGAGAGTCTACCAGCGTTGCCCTCGACACTTGAAGGAGCTGGAGAGATTCTGTATAGAGGAATGGTCTCGGATCCCTTTCTATGTATTTTCCAACATCATCAGGCATTATAGGAGAAGACTCAGAGCTGTCATCTTGGCAAATGGAGGTAGCACAAAGTATCGACTAAAAGGGTGCCAATAATTGCACCACACATTTAATCTTTTTTTTTTTTTTTGTTAAACCTGTGTTGTGTGTGCAATTGTTTGAAATCCATGAGTATAATTGTGAAGAAAAGATCAAAAGGTTAAACAATAATTTTCACAACTTTATTTGCTCATATTTGTCAAGCGGGCCAATATTACTGGAGGGCATTGTATATAAAATCAAGCACATAGTATAGTAGGTTGAAAAAAAGACTTCAGTCCGTCGAGTTCAACCTTTCACACATACCTACCTCTAAAGTTTAGGCATGTTATCTCCATAGACAAACGTTGGCAGTAGAATGAGTCGTATTGAAGAGCTTTGTGACTTTAAACATGGCAGTGTCATATGATGCCACCTTTGCCACAAGTTAGTTTGTGAAATTAGACAAAACTAATGTTGAGGTGGAAAACACAAACTGAGTTTATGTGGAACAAGGAGTATAATCCCATCACTTTCAGACAGCCCGTGCCTCCAAACAGTTCTATGGCCAGCAATGGCCACTATTTCCTGGCGATCCCAAGGGAGCGGCGTCAATCCTGGGGTACCAGTGGAAAGCTCGGGGTCTGAGGATGTTATGTTCCAAACAGCGTCAGGAACGCCCCCAGGAATAGTCAGCGTGGTAGCCGGGGCCAGAGTTCAATAGCCGCGGTTGGGTAAACCCTAGTCCTAAAGTGACTGTGCCACTGTGTTAAAAGCAATGTATGTAAAGACATGATTTAATAAGTCTGGTGTCGAAGAAGTGGCCTGCATAGAGCCCTGACCGTATTTAATTTTACATGGCTATATTGCTTACCAATGAGATAAATCAGTGGGACTGCATTGTATTCTTAACTCATATGCAATGCAAAGCAATGTGTATATATGTGTATGTGTGTGTATGTATGTATATATACATACATATATATATATATACATATATATATACATATATATACATACGCATTTTCTTGGCACACTTTGGGGCCCTTAGTACCAATTCAGCATTGTTAAAAGGTGTCAGCCTACCTGAGTGTTGTTGCTGACCATGTCCATCCCTTTATGACCACAGTGTACCCATCTTCTGATGCCTGTGGCTAGCTTAGCGCACCAAATTTTTTTTTTTTCCCTGATGGCTACTTCCAGCAGGATAATGCACTGTGTCACAAAGCTCACATCTCAAACTGCTTTCTTGAACATGACAATGAAGTCCCTATACTCCAATGGCCCCTACAGTCACCAGATCTCAATCCAACAGAGCACCTTGTATCATCGCATCATGTATGTGCAGCTGGCAAATCTGCAACAACTGCGTGATGCTATCATGTCCATATGGACCAACATTTCTGAAGAATGTTTCCAGCACCTTGTAGAAAGCATGAAGAATGAAGGCAGTTCTGAAGGCAAAAAGAGGTCCAACCCGGTACTAGCAAGGTGTACCTAATAAAGTGGCCAGTGAGTGTATAAAAATTGCAATGGGTTTGACTATAAAAATAGTTGAATAAAGGCAATGATCGAGTAGCAAGAGACAGAAGGTTGTAGTTGGAGGAAGGACTTGTTACTAATGTGTACCTTAGGGATTGATACTTGAAACCCATTCTTTTAATATTTGATTTGTGATGTTATATACTGTCTCCAAGGTAAGGTGTGTCTTTTTGGTGGACTAAGGAAATTGGTGGCTAATAATTCAAGTAAACTAGAAGAATAGTTGAAGAATAGCACTGGCAACTGCAGTCTAGTGCTTATAAATACCGTATTTGCTCGATAATAAGACGAGGTTTTTTCAGAGCAAATGCTCTGAAAAAGACTCCTCGTCTTATAATAGCGGTCGTCTTATAATCAGACCTCAAATAGGTCTGACTATGAGACTAAGATCCAGATCCTGCGCATCCAGGGGAGGGCTGGCAGCCTAAGGCCTGGGGGGCAAGTCAAGTGAAGTGGCCCATTGTGCCACGAATAGGCCCACCATACATGCCCATCTTTTCCTGATTTTCCTGAACGCATATTCATTATAAAAATACAAATATGATTCAAATGTGGTTCAACATAAGTAAATTTAATAGCAACAGAGGATGGTAAAAAAAAAAAAAAAAAAAAAACCTAATGTCCCCCTGATGCTCAGCCAGTTAAATGCCCCCCATGATACTGGCTGAGGATTATGGGAAGTATAGTACACAACAGCAGGAAAATTGTAAAGGCTAATATGAGTATCCTACCAGGATCATATGTTAAAGTGGGCTGATTGGGGACAGAGCTGACACTGAAGAGCTGAATGGGGACAGCAATGACATGGGGGGGCTGATTGGGGACAGAGGTGACACTGGAACGGTCTGATTGCGGACAGAGGTGACACTGGAACGGTCTGATTGCGGACAGAGGTGACACTGGGAGGAGCTGATTGGGGACAGAGGTGGCACTGTAGAGCTGAATGGGGACAGAGGTGACACTGGGAGGGTCAGATTCGGGACAGAGATGACACTGGGAAGGGCTGATTGGGGACAGAGGTGACACTGGAACGGTCTGATTGTGGACAGAGGAGACACTGGGAGGGGCTGATTGGGGACAGAGGTGACACTGGAACGGTCTGATTGTGGACATAGGTGACACTGGGAGGAGCTGATTGGGGACAGAGGTGACACTGGGAGTGGCTGATTGGGGACAGAGGTGACACTGGGGAGCTGAATGGGGACAGCTATGACATGGGGGGGTTGAATGGGGACAGCAGTGACATGAGGGGGCTGATTGGGCACAGAGATGACACTGGGAGGAGCTGATTGGGGACAGAAGTGACACTGGGGAGCTGAACTCGTGAACACATACAGACACAGAGATTTCTTTTTTTGTTTAATAATTTTAAAAAGCATTATGTTGTTTGTCCCCCACGGACACACTTACATACACACACATACCTATTTTTTTGTTTTTAACAAATAGAAAAAAAAATTATATAGCTTGTACAAAAATAAATTGGTTTACTAACCTTCTAGTTCCACTTTTGGGGGGTTTCGTCTAGACCTCTATCCTCTGGTAGCAATGACATCCGGTGCCCCAGCAGTCTGAGTGCGAGGGGGCAGAGCTTCCACCCCTCACGCTGCTGCCATCAGATTGCTAGAAAACTAATCTAAGCGACCACTGCGTGCTGATGCCACTGGCCGGAGCTACTTTAATACTTTTTAAAAAAAAAATTAATATGGCAAGCCGGATCGGCTATTAAATAAAAAAAAAAAAGTATTAAAGTAACTCCGGCTGGCGGCATCAGCAATCTGATGGCCGCATAGTGATGGGAGCAGCGTGAGGGGTGAAAGCTCCGCCCCCTCGCACTCAACTTTCACCTCTCACGCTGCTCCCATCACTTGGCGGCCATCGCATACGGCAGCTGGGTGCTGATGCCTCCGGCCGGCGCTACTTTAATACTTTTTTTTCAAATTTAATAGCCGATCCGGCTTGCCATATTAAATTTTAAAACAAAGTATTAAACTAGCGCCGGCCGGCAGCATAAGCATCCAGCGGCCGTTTAGATTAGATTTCGGGCGGCCTGGGGGGCAATTGCCCAGCCCGTCCCTGCAGCGTGTAGACGTTTGCACGATTCGCGTAGAGAACTTCCACTGCAGCCGGAAGGAGGTTCGGTTAACAGCGGGTGTTGTCTGTGTCCATCGTGCAGACCTTCCGGATGGACGCAGACAACCCCCGCTGCTAACAGCACCTCCTTCCAGCTGCAGCGGAAGTTGCCTACCCGAATCGCGTAGACGTCTACTTACTGCCCTGACTAGTACTCACCGGGGAATCAAAAGCACTGGTAAGTTTGGGGGGAGGTGTTAAATGGGGGGCATAAGGCATTTCTGTAGGCAGAGTGCTCTATGAAATGCCTTTTAACCCCATTAATGCCACTCTGCCTCCAGAAATGCCTTTTAACCCTCTATACGCCACTCTGCCTCCTGAAATGCCTTATACCTCCCTAAATGCCACTCTGCCCCATGATATGCCCTTTAACCCCCTAAATGCCAGAGTGGCATATAGGGGTGTAAGGCATTTCTGGAGGCAGAGTGGCACATAAGGGGTTAAAAGGCATATCATGGGGCACAGTGGTATTTAGAGGGTTAAAAGGCATATCATGGGGCACAGTGGCATATAGGGGGTATAAGGAATTTCTGGGGAAGAGTGGCAAGCCTGGGGGCAGATGTGCATAACTGGGGAGCAGGTTGGAAAATAAAAGGAAATTAAAACAAAATATTTTTCTCAATCATAGCTTTTATTTTAAAAAAAATTGTTTACATAGTTTACATGAATTAATATTTACCGGTAAAACTTTTTTCCTATAGGGTCGTCTTATATTCAGGCTTTTTCTTTTTTTCCTAAATTAAAATTCAGATTTTGGGGGGTCGTCTTATAATCAGGGTCATCTTATAATCGAGCAAATACGGTAATACACTCCAAATGTAAAAATCCAAAGCAAAATATAGTATTATGGGTACTGTGCTGTCAGAAGCGGACAGGGCTTGGGGGAAACTCTTTGCAAGCAATGTAAAAAAAAAAATAGATTCTGGGTTGTATAACTAGAGGCACTAGTAACAGACAAAGGGAGGTGGTTATGCTACATTACGGTTCTAAGGTCAGACCTCACGTTGAGCATTGTGTTTCGTTTTGGAGACCCCATCTCCAAAAAGGTATTCACATTTTAGATCTTTTGCAATGTCACTAATAAAAAGTATGGATCACAGTACCAATTCCTGAGGTACCTCACTAGTAACAAGCAGGGGCATAACTAGACACCACAGGGCCCTGGTGCAAAAATTGCCCCTGGGCCCCCAAACAGCTGGTCTGTGCCATCACTGCCACCAAACAACTTGTCTGTGCTTTCTTTGCCCATTCCATCCTGGCACACATATGTTAACACACTTATATAAATGACACACACCTACTCTTACTCACTAACACACACATACACATTTATGCTAACACACAATCCATCTCACCCCACTTGCATGTACATTCTCACACACAAAACACCTACACATCCGCGCTCACACTCGCACACAATTACACATCCATGCTCACACACACATTGTGTGGGTAGCCTCGGTTTCACCTCTGGGTCGCGTGACGTAACATAACCCTTTGCATTTCCAGATAGTTAATGTTGGCTAAATTCTTTACTTATGGCTGATCAATGTCCCCCTATCCTATCCATCAGGATAAAGTCTATTTTGCCAACATAAACCAGACTACAGGGCAAATGAGCCATACGAGTCACATGGCTGCAGGTAACGAGTCACAGTTGACTGAATTTTGAAGCATGGAGGAACCGGATTTTTTTAAAAAAGAGTGTCCAGATGTTTTGAATGAACCTGGCTAAGGACTCTGAGGCAGTGTGATATTTTGTCGCAAATGTAATCAGTTGTCTCTTACTGTGGTCTGTATGATCAAGTATCTCCAGGACAAACATCTATTTTAATTCGATATCACTGCAATCAAAATTATAGTTGCTCCTCATGGCACAAAGGAGCTAAGAATAAATCAACGATGTTAAACATCTCTGCTCAGAATAATGTTTCATTCTAGGTTATTCTGCACTCGAAAAATCTAAAAAAAAATGGGACTTTATCTGTATCCCATGAGGTCGTAAATTGTACTGTACTAGGAAAATAATTTTGTTGAAGGCCCTGCTGGTGGAATAGTAGTATATAAACTAGGGACATCCATAGTAGTCAGGCTGACTTCTTCCAAAGTAATTTCTTCTAAAACACAGCACAACGCTAAGCAGAGTAAAGGCACTTTGTCCTATACAGGTCTACTACATGTCTACAGTTATGTCCTGCGTAGAACAAAACGCCTGATTTTTTTTCTCTCTGCTTATCGTTAGTTGTGTTGTGCTGTACTTCTGTGTTTTACAACATAGAAACTGACGGTAGGTAAGAACCATTTGGCCCATCTAGTCTGCCCAACCTCTAAATACTTTCTGTAGCCCCTGGCCTTATAAGCTTAGATCAAGACCTGAATCACAATAGAGGCCCCCCTTTGTCTGCAGCCATACTTGTAGGAACCTTTTGCCAGTGGTGGGATTCAATTTTTTTTAGTAACCACTTCCGAGATTTCAGGTAGTCTCTCTCACACACAGACTCAGGCAGTCTCACACACAGACTCAGGCAGTCTCACACACAGACTGAGGCAGTCTCTCTCACACAGAGACTCAGGCACACATGCACACAGACTCAGGCAGTCCCTCTCTCTCTCTCACACACACACACACACAGACTCAGGCAGTCTCTCTCTCACACACACAGACTCAGGCAGTCTCTCTCACACACACAGAGACTCAGGCAGTCTCGTACACTCACACAGGCAGTCTCTCTCTCACATACACATAGACTCAGGCAGTCTCTCACACATGCACAAAGACTCGGGCAGTCTCTCTCACACACACAGACTCAGGCAGTCTCTCACACACGTACACAGAGACTCAGGCAATCTCTCTCTCTCACAAATTGTTTCTTGCAGTTTTCACCTTGTTTTCAAGAAGTAGATTTACAAAAATGTTTAGTGGCTCTTTGTTTTATTAATAGCATTTGTCACATAAACAATTCACAATCAATTATCTAAAAAGCACCAGTGCATACTTTTTCCAGACTTCTATTGAACACTTTGATTAACTGCTTTTCCTATATATATATATATATATATATATATATATCGTATTTGCTCGATTATAAGACGAGGTTTTTTTCAGAGCAAATGCTCTGAAAAATAACCCTCGTCTTGTAATCGGGGTCGTCTTCTAATCAGACCTCAAATGAGGTCTGACTATCAGACTAAGATCCAGATCCCCCGCATCGCTGCAGGGGACCTGGATCCTCCTGTATGGTAACCTCAGCTGCTGCCGGCGTCTATCACCGAGCGCCGGCGAAAGTGCCGGCAGCAGCCGAGGTTGCATAAGCGCATACCTTCCCGGGATAGCCCGCCCACTGTGGGGAAGCAGAGCCGGTTGGGGAGATTCCTCCAGAAGACCGGAACCCGGCGGTACTGCGCTGTCCCTGCACAGACCTCTTCAATTTTCTGGAGGAGGCGGGGCCTAGCGGGGTCAAACAGCGTCATGCTGAAATCCCGCGGGAGCTGCAGCAAGCGCCTGCTGAGGCATCACGGTGAGTGAAGTGCCTGAGTGGGTAGTTAAGTGTCTGGGTGGGTAGGTAAGTGTAAGTGTCTGGGTGGGTAGGTAAGTGTCTGGGTGGGTAGGTAAGTGTAAGTGTCTGGGTGGGTGGGTAGGTAAGTGTCTGGGTGGGTAGGTAAGTGTAAGTGTCTGGGTGGGTAGGTAAGTGTCTGGGTGGGTAGGGAAGTGTAAGTGTCTCAGTGGGTAGGTAAGTGTCTGGGTGGGTAGGTAAGTGTAAGTGTCTCAGTGGGTAGGTAAGTGTCTGGGTGGGTAGGTAAGTGTCTGGGTGGGTAGTGTCTGAGTATGTAAGTGTCCCCCTATATGCCACTCTGTCCCATGATATGCCTTTTAACCCCCTATATGCCAGAGTGGCATATAGGGGGTTAAAAGGCATATCATGGGACAGAGTGGCATATAGGAGGGTATAAGGCATGCCTGGGGGCAGATGTGCATAACTGGAGGGCAGGTTGGTAAATAAAAGGAAATTAAAAACAAACAAATAGTTTACATGAATTATTATTTATTTACTAGTAAAACTTTTTTCCTATGGGTCGTCTTATAATCAGGTTTTTCTTTTTTTCCTAAATTAATATTCAGATTTTGGGGGGGTCGTCTTATAATCGGGGTCGTCTTATAATCGAGCAAATACGGTGTATATATATATATATATATATATATATATATATATATATATATATATATATATATATATATATGCCCCATTGCGCCGGCAGCTGTTACAGCAGATCTACAGATCTGACAGCCTGATGTCCCGTGTAGTGGCAGGGATGTGTCGCTGCCGCTGCAAGAACATCAGGACGTACCGGCACATCCATAAGGTTTCTTGAGATGCGTTTTATGGATGTACCGGTATGTCCATAGGGGACTGAAGGGGTTAATGATGTTTGAGATGAGGTTAGTTAAGGGACGGTAGCTTGATGTCCCTCTAGTTCTATTGCCTAGGGCTGCAACCAATGATTATTTTCATAGATTAAAAAAAAATGGCCTTTTCTTATTTTGCTTAAAATGTTTTTATAAGGGGGCTGAGGAAGTTAATGATGGGAACTGGGGACTGTATCAGGAAGAAGGGTGTGAGTTTGATTTATTTGCAGAGGCAGGTTTTGGTTAAATCCAAACATAACTGTGTGCATATTTGCCTTCCTTTATATATATATTGATTTGAAGATGATCCCAGTTATGTTTGGATTCAACTGAATTACTAGTATGTGTATACAAGTTCTTGAAAAAAATTTTCAAGTCAAATTGTTAAGTATGTTACATACTACTTGTTTTGTCCTGTCCACCCATTGTACAGCACTATGGAATTTGATGGCACTATATAAAACAATAAATATATATATACACACACTTTTTTTTCTTCATTCATTTTTTTTCTTTTTTTATAACAAGAAGAAAAAACATAGAAAAACACACAGAAAAAACAAAAACAAACAAAATGATATTGCATCAGTACCTTTTCAGGCAATTATTAATGTATGCCTTATAAGAGGTATGTCTGTGGTAATCTCTCCGTATTATTATAGATAATGAGAATAATAATTACTTATAGGTAGCTAAGTAATAATAACAAAAACACATAATTATTTAAGATGCTTCTTGGGCCATGGGAACAGGTGTTCACATCCTTAAATATACGAAACTCTATATTATCTATCAAGAGTGTAAGATGGCCAACACCATCCGGCATCCTAATAATTACTCAAATAAAAAGAGGAAAAGAACAGAATATATAGAGAGTACATTAAAATAATTAATCTAGAGCTTTCTCCAATTTTTCTAACGAAGAATCCCATAAGGCAGATTTCTTTATAGAGTAGAAATAAGATTTATGTAATTGTCTTTCCATTTTTATCTGGAATTTCAATCGTATGATAACCGAGTTCCAGCAAATAGGAGTATCGTTTCCATAGCCGAGCTATCGTTATTTTTACGGCAATAAAACAATGAATAATTCGTTGTTTTTCTTTCATGCTGCAATTTGGCCATCCTAAATGTAATAGAGCGGATGCAGGAGATCTATTAATGATCTTTGATGTTAGGGTATAAACAAGAGCAAATATTTTAGGCCATACTTTTTTAACTCCCTGGCAGTTCCACCATATATGGAGAAAATTCCCCTTTTCCAGTCTACATCTCCAAATGTCTACATCCAAACAAATGTCAGCACAATTAGGGTACATCTTATGTAACCTCGTGGGGACCAAATACCATCTATTCAAGATTTTAAATTGAATTTCTGCCAAAGATAACAAGTGAATAGATAGAGTAACATCAAATAAAGACTTTTGTCAGTTAACAAGCTCAGTCTCAATATTTAATTATTTTTCCCAGATAGACATAGTCGGAAGTTTTTCCGCTACTAAAACAGAGACAGAATTAATTAGGTCCAGACTTTTAGATAACACCATGTCAACAGAGTTGCCTGAAAAGATTCTTTGGGTGCGTTACCTGATTACCTTTTATTATCTCTTTTAATAAGAAGTTTTTAATTCTCAAATATTTGAAGATATCAGAACTATTCAAAGTAAATTCTTGTATTAATTGTGGAAACATTTTAGGACCTGCAGTAGTCGTAAGTTGATCTAAAGACTCTATACCTTTATTTCTCCAGTCATCAAAGTTTATATTTGGAATAAAGTTTTCTACTGACTTAAGTTTAGAGAAAGCCAGGGCTCCTTTATTTAAAGATCTCGTAATGGTTTCCCAAATCGGGAGTATTTGACCCAATATCATATTTAGATTTCTTAAATTTGAAATATATTCTGAAGTTATGGGGTACCATATAATAGCCGCCAGCTCCTTAAAACCACTAGACTCTCATTCCATTGCATACCATCCTTCATTGAAAGATTCCTCGAATTGTAATCTGTAGATATGTACTGTCATATTTGCAAGAAATATATTTTTAACAATAGGAAGGCCCAAACCACCACATTTAGGTTTTTCAATCTTGGTTTCTTTGCCTTCCAAACAAAACACTCAAAACTCGTCTGAACTAGGCTTAACCACGATTCAGGCACATTTATCAGAAGCATTGAAAACAAGTATGACCACTTCGGGACTATGTACGAATTTAAAATATTGATTCTGCCCCACCAAGAGAATTCCTTATTTCTCCATTCTTTTAACCAAGAATTAGTTTGCTTCAAAAGACGAAAAAAGTTGGTCTCTAAAATTGTAGTCATTGATTTTGTTATATAAATACCTAAATATACAAAATCTGACTTTACCCAGACGAAATCAAAGTTACTTTGTATCTGTTCCCTTTCTCTACTGTCCAACTTAACTTCTCATATTGAAGTTTTATTTATATTCATCTTATAGTTTGAGACCAAACTATATGTTTCAAATTCCTCCAATAGATAAGTTAAAGAAAGTTGTGGATTAGTAATAGAAATTAATATATCATCGGCATATAGATTTATCTTTAGATCTTGAAATCTTGTAGGAAAACCATATATGTTTTCATTACTTCTAATAGAGATGGCTAAAGGCTCGACTGATATAATATATAGCAGTGGGGATAAGGGGCAGCCCACACACTTTTTAATTACCTGGACAATGTGAACATCATTCTTATTATAATTCATAGCATATAACACATGCATCCCCTGCAGGAGGAGCTGAAAAAAACAAGCTCTTTTAAAACGTGGCGTTTGTATTCATTATTCCCAGTTCCCTCATACCCCACTGCATTATGTTAACGCTATACAGACAGCTAGAATCCGTGCTTAGGCTAGCTGGCTGCATTTGGCTACTATTATATGGTATCCTTAAGATGATGAGAAACAAGAACGTGCTGTGGAGTCAGTGATGAGTCTTCAATTGAAAAGGAAAGTCAACTGGTGAAATGTGAAACAAAATTTTGGGTTCCTCGCTTTGATTGCCTATATTTTTGTAGTGCCAGTACTATGGATGCTTTAACTAATTTCGCTAACATTTGGGTGTGATTCAACTACCTGTCTTAATCTTAATTGGTTAACAGAAGTGATCAATGCACGATTAGTCATCCAATGTTTTTTTTTTTTTTTTGTTTTTTTTTACAACCACTAAAAATGGTACAATTAACCCCTTCAATCCCAGGGGTTTTTGGTACCTCAAAGCCCAGAGCAATTTTGCCATTTTTGGGGTATGTCGGTTTAGCGATGATTCTCTTTTCCTGTGAATAGTGTACCCATGTAAACTATATATTGTTTTTTCAAGGAGAGATAGAGCTTTCGTTTGATACCATAGTTGGATGATTAGCTGAAAATTTAGAATGAGAAATTTAGTAAAAACTAGCGGAGATTAGAAAAATAAACTAATTTTTTTTTACATTTTCCCTCTGAATCCTCACAAAATTAGGTAAAGTGATGGAAAATCCCCTCCAAGTTTATCAATTCAGGTGTCCTGATTTCAGAAATACCTAATTTATATAGATTTTCCAGACTTTCCCAGCACCAGGGAGCGTTCTATTAGGTCTACAATTTTGTATAATTTTTATGCCTATGGCTTAACGGGTTTGGGGGTTGTGAACGGGGGCAGGAGGGTTATACTGGCTAGATGTTATGCTAGGGCAATGGGATGTAAGGTTTTTTTAAGAATTTTTTTATTATCTTTTTTTATATATTTTTTTAAAATATTTTTTTTATTTTATTTTTTTTTACATTTTTTGTATTTTTTATATTTTTTTTTTTACACAGTAGTGGTAGGAGGTCCTCCTAGGGACCTCCTGAACATACCAGTGATGTCACAGTGACATCACAGCTCACATTATAATTTTTTTTTAGTATTATTTATATTATTATTTTAATGATTTATTTAATATTATTTTTTAAATGCCTAACGTTTTTTTTTTTTCAGCTTTTCTCTTACAGGGCGGGAGGGGGAGTGAGAGAGATGGTCTCTCACTCCCCTCCCCGCGATCCCCCTGCACCGATCACACTGTGATCTCTATGCAGGTCCTCACAGACCTGCATTGAGATCGCAGCGTCTCTGTGCCTCATCGGAGGGCAGGATATCCCCGCAGGGGATATCCTGTCCTCCGATGACCTTCCGGGTTACGTCAGCAGTGACGTAACCCGGAAGGGAATGCCCGATCGCGCGTTTGCAACTGCGCGATCGGGCAGTTTACCGGTAACAGCTTACCGGCTTTCATGCCGGAAGCTGTTACGGGCGATCGGACAGCAGAAAGCCGGCAAAGCCGGCTTCTGCTGTCAGTGGGGAGTCCAGGCTGTCAAACGACAGCCTGGTCTCCCGTGCAGCGGCAGGGATGTGTCCCTGACGCTGCACGAAGGGCTGGACGTACCGGGACGTCCATAGGGGTTTCTTTGTGGGCGTTTTTTGGACGTCCCGGTACGTCTATAGGGGATTGAAGGGGTTAAAGGCAATGGACACAGCTGCACTTGAGCAATACATTTTTATCACTGGCACAACCATTTGTTTTAAATGAAATAAAAACATCAGGCAAAACAGAGAATCAAAATAATCCAATTTAATGAGTGCAAGTTAACAACTATGTCACATTTGGATAGTTTTAAAACAGTTGTTTCAGGGATTTGCATTTTCTTACTGTTTAAAAGTCTGTACAGAAAAAAAAACACCAAACACAACATATTTACAAACATGGGTGCAAATAAAAATAAACCATTTATTACTTTGTTTATCCGAAATAAAAAAGGCAATTATGAAAATATAGGTTAACTTTTTAACCATACAGGAACTGATTTCTGTGCTGATGTTTAAGTCTCACACCAGAGTGTAATAGTTTAAAGCTCATCACGATCCCTTTTAAGTATGGTGTACCTATATTCACTTGGAGCTAGTTTCTGGAAGGAACTCTCTGGAGGACTGCTTGCTAAATCTTGTGTTTCCTATTAGGAAAAGAGAAGGATGAGTTATGGCAGAGATATAGTCATCATTAAATCAATACTACCCAACACATTATGCACATATTTTAATTTGATTGCTCATAGTACTTGGCAAGATGTTTTTCTTTTTTTCTCTTATGTAGACTGTTGCACCAAAAGCAAAAAGTGGTCTGTGGTTATCCAGTCTAGCGGAAAAAAACTCAAAACACACCCCACACAGCAACAAAATTACTTTTTTAGCCTTGTAATGTACCGTGTTTCCCTGAAAATAAGACATACCCATAAAAAAAGCTGTAGCAGGATTTCTAAGCATTTGCTCAATATAAGCCATACCCGGAAAATAAGACATAGTGACAGGGGCATAACTAGAAACCTCAGGGCCCCGGTGCGAGAATCTGTTAAGGGCCCCCCCCACCCCCAACCCATCTTTCCCTTTCTCACGATCTACCCTCTCCCTCCCTACCCCCCCTTCTCACGATCTACCCACTCCCTCCCTACCCCCCCTTCTCACGATCTACCCACTCTCTCCCTACCCCCCCTTCTCACGATCTACCCTCTCCCTCCCTACCCCCCTTCTCACGATCTACCCACTCCCTCCCTACCCCCCCTTCTCACAATCTAACGACTCCCTCCCTACCCCCCCTTCTCACGATCTACCCACTCCCTCCCTACCCCCCCTTTGTAGGTCACTTACCGTCGCCACTGCCGCTACCGCCGCAGCCAACTGCCTCAGCGCTGCCCAGAGTGCTGTGTTGGGAGCATGAGGCGTTTGTCTCGGCGCCGGCACCCGAGACAAACACCTCACGCTCCCAACACTGCACTCTGGGCAGCGCTGAGGCAGGCGGCGGCGAGGAGCGGAGGCATCCTGGATTTCTGTCAGTCAGGGGGCTCAAGTGTTGCCGAGCGGTCGTTTTCAGCAACCGCTCGGCACCCCTTGGGCCCCCCTGACTGGCAGAACTCCAGGGCCCGGTCGCAGTCGCAACCCCTGCGACCCCGGTAGTTCCGCCACTGCATAGTGATAGGCGTTACTATGCAGTGAGGCATAGAGGGAGGAGACACAGAAAGCGAAAGTAAAAGTCTCCTCAGTGAAGTGAGGAGCAGGGGGAAGAAGTAAAGCTGTGGCTGCCGTCTCTCCCCCAGCACCAACCAGCAACAGTCTGTGGGTCTCTCTCACCCCCCCCAAACACCAGTAAAGCTGCTGCTCCCCAGCACTGACCAGCAACAGTCTGTGGGTCTCTCTCACCACCCACAAACACCAGGGGATAGGGGAAAAGCTTCAGCAAGCAGTCTGCTACTGAGCCCAGAGAAATCATCCCAGCTCCACTGTGCATATTGGACCCAGTTCTCACTGGATCCCTGATAAATAAGCCAGCCCTCACACATCAGCTTTGCTGGCCTATCTCTGCTTTTCCTGAGTATCTGTACCCTCAGACAAGAAGAGTATATTTGAATAAATGTAGATTGTTGTACCATACTTAATAAAAATAAGACATCCCCTGAAAATAACCCAAAAAGGAGGCGGAGAAAGGATCTACTGACTGAAGGAGAGGCCAGACACCTTTTTCTTGCCCCCCACCCAGTGGTGAGTATCCCTTACCTGAATTTTCGTTCGAATCATTTTGGATCAGGGATTTTAAGATAGGATATTCAACCTGTACGACATTTTTTTTTTTTTTTTTTTTTTTTTTTTTTTTTTTAAGAGTCTTATGGGTTTGCATTGAAGGAGAAACGTATTTATTTTAATATGGATCCCACATAATTCCACAAGTTTAAATAAATTACATATTATTGTAGTTTGAACATTGCTGAAGCTACTTCTAATGGGTATGGAACTGAAATAATTGTCTGTTTTGAGTTTATTTCCCTAATGTTCATACACAAAACAAAAATACCCCCCCACACACTAAAATTAAGAAAACATCAAAAAAAAATTATATTTAAACATACCTGACCAGGAGCTACATCAGTTGGGTCAGGACCATGGTGAAATTCTCTATGCAATTTTCCAGAATGTAGATCTGACACAAATTGTTTCAGTTTACCAGGAATCCTAACATACAGAAAAGAATAAAAGTATCCATTATAATAGATTTACTTGTCCATTAATACAGAGGTATTTAATTACATTCAAATATAAATTATGTAAAACTATACCTAATTCAAGGAAGGCGCATATTTACTTGTTACAGTATAAAGCTAGCAAAAAGGTTGGATAACTAAGGCATACAATTTAACACGTGACATGTTGACGTGGCTAGATGTTGTGAAGGTTTTTCTTCAGCAGAGAGATAATTTTGTGATCATCCACTAGCTGTCTTCAGTGGTCATCCATGTCTTTTGGTGTGGATAAGTTCACATTCTTTTCAGAATGTACCAGATTGTTGCTTTAGCGACTTCTGATGTTTATGGTATCTCTGATAACTATTTTCCAGCCTTATGATGGCCTGCATTACGTCAGTTGCCAGATCTTTGGACCTCATATTCAGAGATCACACCAACACCTTCCAATGCAAGTTACATGTTTGGAATAAACTCCAGATCTTTGAAAAGCTGAATTGTTAATTCAACAATGAGGGAACAGCCCACACCCGGCCAGGAAACAGCTGGACTGTATGTGTCTGTACGTGAGTGTGTAAATATGTTAGTGTGTTAGAAAGAAAATTGTTTATGTGATGGTTAGGTTTTGTTTTCCTGTCTGGAAAAAAAAATAAAAAAAATCACAAGAAAAACATTCCCTCAGATTTAGGACAGTCAAAGAGGTGCAGCAGCTGCAATGGGCCTGGGCAGGCAGGCACATGCAGCAGGACTGAATTTCCCCCAGTATTATATATTAAATATATTATATTGTCACCAATATTTATCAATGAAGAATAATAGATAGGTAATACAATTTGACTTGTCCACAAATTACAAGCTTGGCTAGCAGCATAAATGGACAACATTCCTCAACTAAACTCTACTCTGGAACAGGGAAAATGTCTGCTGCAGCCACTGTAATGCACTACAGTAGTCACTACAGCTTCTCCAATCCTCCACACAACAGTACATTTTCAATAAAATATACTAGTAATGAACTTGCAGTATTTTATATGAGCAATGAGCATTAATCTCAGCCTCTGTGTCAGGATCCACCCTGCCTGCCAGGACTATGCACTAATTATTCACTCATATTTTCCAACAACCACTAGTGACCGCTCTTCTTTCTCTGGAGCACCCAGACCTCGTTATTGCAAGCAGTCGGGTCTTGTTATCTGGATTACCCTGCCCTTCAGTCAGGGCCTTTGCATTGAAGTTATAGGACCGTTTTGCTCTGGCCTTGTATCTAATCCTGACTTGTATCTAATCCTGATTTGTACCTGATCCTGAATTGTTCCTAGCTTCCAGCCGAGTGCCCTGCCAGTGGGCTCCCCAGCCACAGAGACTTATTACCTGTATTTACTTGTCTTGGCAGTTCACTCAATATAGCCTATATCATAGTATCCTGCCTGAGGTATCTTTCTTTGCCCCTGTCTGTATCTTCCCTCAGCTATGAGGCATCGTGGGGTACAGACGGAACTCCACTGGGCTCCTACCCGTCCTGCTTACCCGGTCTCTGCTAAGTTGTCAAACACTCAGTCTCCTTGGTCTGTAACTGCTGCTACTAATAAGCATTTGATGTGTGCTGACACAATTTTAACGGATTGCTATCCCCTTGTAAATGCCAATTGACCAGTGTGAAAAAAGGAGAAACTCACAGGTTGCTGGACCATCAGTCACATCCATAACACTATGAGACCACCCTCCCACTTTACCTCAAGGAGCGCCAAAACGGCTAGTAACACCAAAATGTCTTGTAATGGCGGTTACATTCAGCAAAAAGTTAACGAAACCAAACAAATTTTCAGCAATTTGTTTTCGTTAGTTTCGTCCGAGATTGGGTGTAGTTGATTCATAAGCATGAAGCATGCAATTTTCGTTACAAATAAAGTTTGTACGAAAACGAATGCACAAGTCTAATAGACAGTCACTTACACAGCCATTTCCTGTCCTTCAGGCTTTGTTACCTCTCCCATATGCTGGCTTCTGTTTTCGCAGTAGGGAGAGCGAGTAATGTTCCAAAGCTGCCCTGAATACTCCCTGTCAGCAGAGGTTGCTCCTATTTTATCCTGACACACAAAGTGCAGAGTTGGCACAGAACTCAGTCTGAAGAATTAACCTCCAGGTAGCAAAGAAAGTTCTGTACAGTCCATGTGCTATGTGTCTGTCATGCTGACAAGACTGACCTCTGACAGACAGGATTGCTTTTATACTTAAAGATAGAAGGTAGCCAATACAAATCACTTATCTGAAACTGTAATGTTAAAACAAACAAACAAAAAAAAACAGAAGAAAGAAAGAAGAAATAAAATACTTACGACAAATCGTTAAAATCTGAAAAGACATACATATGCCTAAAGCTATCAATAGCTATTACAGGACAGTCTGCAGGGGTCTTCTGTATGTGCAAAAGTGGATGTCTAAATTTATCACAGTCTGCATGTAGAAAATTTATCGTCCCTGTAATGAATAAAATAATAAAAAAAATTTAGATGGTGTATAAGAAAATCCCAGGACTCAACAATGCTACTTAATACAGATATTGTATAAAATTACTGTGTAGGATCACAAATAGAGATCAAACTGTTTGTAGTTCTAACTACATATAAACTAAATATACCCAGCAGCTTATTGATGTCATGGCACTCATCACTACACAGCACAGTATTTAATGCTCAAAGAAATTAATGTATTCTGCCATGGGACTTCCCCATTTTGTTTTTCATTGTGGCTATATTCAAATTCTTCATGTATTCGCCATTTCAATTATATTTTAAAATGCTTCACGTACCTTTTTCACTAATTAACTGTCGAGCCACCTCTTGTTGGAATTTCTCTAAGCTCTCTGTATCATCTTTCATATGGAAAAGTATAAGGAATGGGAGTCCTTCTTCTGTCAATTCCTGCACAAAAAGTAAGTAATTAAAGCATCTTGCCCCTCATAGTTAGAATATATAAGCCGGGGGGGGGGGGAGATGAGAAGCTACATCCTTCAAATCATTAAATTATAAAGTGCATATTTCTTTGGCCTTTAAAATGACCCAGCATTAGTATACACAGGAAATTTTAGACAAGTTTGGACAAAAACAAGGATGTGCTGAAAAAAAAAAAAATAGTTTAAATGCAAGGAGGAAAAGTCCAAACTCGGCTGGAGCAGCGCACCCTATTGAGCAGTGGGGATATGGTCCAGTGAGTAAAGCTTAATGAGATGCATACCTCTCCATTTTCAAATGTTATTTCTCGAACAAGAGGGACACATTTATCTTGTGTCCATGCATAGGACAAATCAAAATTGGTTAAGGATCCCAAATACACCATATCTGGAGCACTTTCCTACAAGCAAAAATAAGTTAGATTAGCCATTATTGTCATCTACTAAAAGGAGTCCAAATTATATCAACCTATTTTTTTCTTCAGAGCAGATGCACATTAACTGTATGGTATATAAATGACTAGTGTGTCATAATGACGACACATTCTTTTATCTTCTCTTTACTCTCCCTCTTTCTGTGTCCCCTTTTCCTGCTCTCTCTTAGCCCTTTTACTTTCATCTTTTTCTTCTCCCCTCCTCCCTACATCATTCTTTCATCCCCTTTTTTCCATACCTTGTCTAACTTTCCTCTTAACTCATTACCCTCTCCATCTCCCCTCCTTTCCCTCTTTCAATTTCTCCATTTCTTTATTCTGTTGCTCCATCTCCCTTTTTTCCCAGGGATCATGAAACTCAAATCAATTTGACAGCAAACTAATTCCAGTAATTACATTTTTGATGTCTGTTTAGGTATAGCAGATACATTGCTAATAACCAATTAGGATGATGGATGCCCAACAAATTGGGTTAGACATAATTCATTCTTATAATAAACACAAACAAGATGGGTTTAAATTCAAATAAATATTGTTTCACATACCCCAGGGGGTCGGTAGATTACATTATCGCCACTAAATCTTTCTGGTTTTGAAACATCACTAAAGAGAACAAAGGCAGAAAAGAAAACAGACTTATGTTTGTGAAAACATTGTAATTATGCATTTTGTACATTTCAGGAATCAAAAACACAACATAAATAAGAATATTACATTCTAAAAAAAAAAAAACAGTACCAATCTCATAAAACATTTCAGATTATAAATACAACAAATGTACACAAGACCATCATTCACTACAAAAAAAAAAGTCTTTGGCACTTTAGTAATGCTAAAACGTTATTTTATGTTTATATCTGTGAGAAAAAAAATTCGAAAAAAAAAACACACTGGCATGTTGTGACATAAATTTACTTACCCAATGGCAGCAAGAAAAACACAATCATCATGCAAAATATTTGCCACTTTTCCAAATGTCCTGTAGTTGTCCGAATCCTTGCTTTCAAAAAACCCAATAATGTTTCTTTTACTGCGCTGTGATCAGTGACAGAAAAGGAAAAGAACAATGTAAACATGTTCTTAATAACATTGTAAAATAAAAATAAAACTATTCTAGTTAAACTATCCCTAACTTCTAATACAAAGGACATATAAAATTAGAAAACAATGTAGTCTGGCGACCTAAAAAAAATTGCCGATTTGAATGGATTGAAATTACTAGCTGAGGGTTATACCAATAATTACTCCAGCCACCATAAGCACTTTAATGGTTGCTGTGTTGTCCCTTTACATGGTGGTCCTCTCTTACAAATGTAAGGAAAGCCATTTTCTCAACTAGGGGCAAGGTTTTTTGAGATCCACTTCCAAAAGAGTACTACAAAAAAGTCAGAAATTCAGTTGAATCTGAAATAAAATGCACAGACAATGTGCTCAACATCAGGTGCACAGTTCCTTCTAATGCAGTCTATGGGGGCTGTACTGAGTCAGCCTAGGCCACTATACATCACTGGTGTTAAAACGTGATTTAGCATTCAAAACTGGCCAAAAGTGATTTTTGAATTTCATGTACAGTGGTTTATAGCATATCCTTTATCATACAGTTTCCCCAGTGTCAAGGTATATGTAAAAAATACTTACATCAACAGTTTTTAATTCTTCTAGGTTTTGAATTTCCCGAATGGGATCACTTTTTTGTTGTCTCATGTAATCCACTATTGCTGTAACCGAACGCTGCCCTCTATATTCTCTTTTCATCATCATTCCATTCCTGAACAGTTTTAAAGTAGGATACTTGCTTATCCTGTATCTTTGAGCTATGTCCGCTAATGAAAGAAATATTTTTGAAAGTTATATTTCGTAATTATGCGAAACAATTTTACTGTAAAAAAAAAAAAAAAAAAGCTTGTATCGTCTATTTTTTTTTCTATAGCAGCCCATTTAATAGTGGTGTTGTCAAAATGCTCTGCCCTGGAGCCCAGTGTTGTCTCCAGCTTTCATATTTAGGGGGGCACAGACTAAAGTAAAGGGGGCAATTATAAAATGCTATGTATATCTACAATATCATATATATATATATATATATATATATATATATATATATATATATTTTTTTTTTTTTTACACACACACACACACGTTAGACATGCATTTTTAAACTACATAATATCTCTTTGGAGTAAAGACTGATTGAAATATGATAGATAGATATTAGCCCCTGCAGCGGATTATATATGTTTAGACTAATGTTTTTTTTAAAAATGACGACAGGCACTGTGAATTTTAGCTTCACTAATTTCAGAATTTAAATAAAGCACCTAATGGACAAGGTAAAGTACTGTTTTTGCTTTAAGAAAACAAAGCAAATGCTTGTCTTATATTTGAGGTCATCTTATAATCAGACCCAATGGAGACTCCTCCATAGGAGCACATGCGCATGTGAACCCCCAAGCGTAAAAAGGAAAAAAATTTTGCAAAATACATCAAAAATCCATTTTAATCTAAATTAGATTAACCCCCTGGCTGCTAAGACATTTCCCACCCTGGTGCTAAGATGTTTTTTGGCATTTTGGTGCATCTCACGTTTAAATGCGTTTAGAAGTAAATTTCTTGGGAATAAACTATACAAACCATATATGTTTTTTTTCAGCACACCCAGCAGATTCCAAATATACCATTTTTATATGTGTATGTCTTATTAGGTTTGCAAAACAAAGCCAAAAATGGGAAAAAAAAGTGTAATTTTTCACTTCCGACTCAATAAAAACTAGTTCGTAATGTTATTTTTCTAAACTCTAATATCAAAAGCTGTGTTGCTAAATATTTGTAGTAGGTAACCGGTCTAAAATAAACAGAAATTGAGAACAGTAGACTGTGTTTTTCTAATATTTTATAGCTAAAAGTAAAATTTATTAGACTATCACAAAAGACATTTATTGCATGGCTGCCATCAATTAAACAGCTCTAGCTGCCCGGGATGTTAAAATATGCCAACAAAACTATATATTTTTAGAAACTACACCCCCAGCTGCAGCAAACGAGGTCTTAGTTGTATTTGTATCACAAATCTGACGTGCACAACAAATAAGTGAATATCACACTTCTAAAAATAAAAAAAAAATTAAATTAAAAGCGACAAGTTCATTTATGTCTTGTGCTACGAATACATGCAGCCCCTCATTTGATGCGCCAAAGGGTGTCGTTTCTGAAAATATATACTTTATGTACCATTATTTAACTTTCAAGCTGTCTAGAGCTGTCTAAATGCAGGCATCACCCCTAAATGTTTAAACATTTTTTAACAAGATTCTCCAATCTGCCATATCTGCAGCTAAAGTGGTCTAGACATCTGGGAAAAGTTAAATTAGGGTACATAAAGTACATTTTTCAAGAAACTACACCCCTTGGAGCTTCAAATGAGGGGTTACATGTATTTCTAGGACAAAAGTTGAGCGCACAAATAATGATGGAATATGTCGCTTTGGCTAGAAAATAGGTGTAGTTTTGCAAATATGTACTTTTTGTGCCATAATTTAACTTCTTACGTGAGCAGTAATGTCACGTCAAGGCTTCAACCCTAATTACTGACCATTCACACGCCTTTCATATCTCCATTCACTCGCAGAAGCACACACCATACTTTCCATACATTCACTCACAGAAGCACACACCATTCTTTCCCCTTACAATCCCAAAGAAATGATGGTAAAGGGAGAAAAAAAAAATCAGTTTTGCAGTAAAAATGCAAGGCGCTCCAGGGATGAGATGGTTACTCACGTACCGCACAGGCTAAATGGCTGATTTTAATAATGTTTGCAGTTCATCAGGATTTCAAAAATTGCCTTCCTCTACCATTGACTAAATTTAACCCCATGATCAAAGGGATCATGGGGTTAAAATTTAGTATCGGCCATTTTTAAAAAGGGAATGTGACTTTTTCATAGCTATATGACCACTGTGGTAACATTGGCTACCACAGTGATCATTTAGCTAGAATACTTCAACTTATTTTTTTTTTTTTTTTTTTTTTAAAGTTAAACTAGTTTATGTTTAGATAATTTGGGGGTCTCTAGGCAATTTTGATCTTTATTTTTTTAACTTCATATTTTTTATTCTTTTATCACAAGCATTATACCGTTGGAAAGGTGAGGCGATTACCTTTCCAACGGTATATGTTGGGGGTCTGTAGCTACTTAGATGCCTGAGATACAGGCATCCAAGCAGCATGCCCCCATACCTCTTTAACTGACAATTGTCAGTTTTCAATAAAGTTGCACGGTGACGTCATCGCGTCATTACGCGTGCCGTCACCGGCCGGATCGGGTGGTCCCAGTGATGCCCTTCAATATGAGGGGTCGCCGGGGTAGGTAGTGATGGGGGTCCACAGACCTCCATCAAGGTAGGGTAGTGCTAGCGACGGCATGGTGCCGTCGTTAGCACCTGACTAGGACTGCTAGCGACGGCACCATGCCGTCATTAGCAGTCAAGGGGTTAAAATGGATTTTTTAAGAATTTTGCAATTTCTTTGTTCCTTTTGCGCTTTGGGGTTCACGTGCCATGAAGCCTCCAGTCCCCTGATGTAGTCTGCCAATGTCTATGCCTATCGCACGTGCGATGGGAAGTGACCCTATTTGGCTCAATTGCTGCCGCGCTTGCGAAAGCGCTGGCTGAGCCGCCCATTTGAACCCTGTTTTTAATATACGATCGGGGGAGGAGCTCCCAGCCATCAGCAAACTCACCGCCCAGCCTAGAGTCTCCCCACCCTCCTCAGTGACTGACTGCAATCCTGCAGTCACACTGACGATTGGCCCCGCCCCTTCGCTTATAGCATCCTCACCGCTCAGTAACTCACCTAACTGCGAGTATAAAATTTATATTTGGGATGCTGAAAGTTAGGGGAGGTGGGGGTTAATTTTGGAGCAATTATGGTTAATGGGGTGTTTAGGGTTAATTAGGGGCAGTTATGGTTGATGGAGTCTTTAGGGAAATGTATTTTAACCTGACATTAAGTCGTAAACGTCCCGTATTTGCTCGATTATAAGACAAGGTTTTTTTCAGAGCAAATGCTCTGAAAAATACCCCTCATCTTATAAATCCTCATCTTATAAATCAGACCTCAAATAGAGGTCCGACCTCAAATAGAGGTCCGACCTCAAATAGAGGTCCGACCTCAAATAGAGGTCCGACCTCAAATAGAGGTCCGACCTCAAATAGAGGTCCGACCTCAAATAGAGGTCCGACCTCAAATAGAGGTCCGACCTCAAATAGAGGTCCGACCTCAAATAGAGGTCCGACCTCAAATAGAGGCCCGATCCAGATCCCCCACAGCGCTGCTGGGGACCTGGATCTTCCTGTCTGGTAACCCCCCCACCCCAAACTTACCGGTGCTTCTGATTCCCCAGTGTGTTGTCCGGGCAACGAGTAGACGTCTACGCGATTCGCTTGGCAACTTCTGATGCAGCTGGAACGAGGTGCGGTTAGCAGCGGGGGTTGTCTGCGTCCATCGCGCAGACCTTCCCTGTCAGAGAGGAGAGTTCTCTCTGACACTCGGAGGGTTTATGCACGATGGATGCAGACAACCCCCCGTTGCTTACCGCACCTCGTTCCGGCTGCAGCGGAAGTTGCCAAGCGAATTGCGTAGACTTCTACCCGTTGCCCGAGTACGTTAACAATCTTCCTTGCCGGCACCGGAAGTTGTATACACGTACATCGTAGATGTCCCCTGCCGGCCCCGCAAGACCCTGGGGAGTCTGCACTGGTAAGTCTAGGGAGTGGGGGCACATCTTGGAGGCAGAGTGGCAGCATTTCTCAGGGGGTGGGCAGAGTGGCAGCATATCTATTCCATTGTGTTTTGTTTTTTTTACTAAGAATTTTTTTTCTTAAAAAAAGCACCTAACTTTTAGGGTGCGGCCTATATTCGAGTGTGGCCTATAAATCGAGCCAATACGGTATACATCATGGGTAGCCTAAACACAGAACTCCAATTACAACTCCTATTACCCTGATTAAGCTACCTGGCTTTCATAGCCTGTTGTAGATCTGCCTTTTGGTTTACATCTTCTTTATAGTATAAAAAAAAAAAAAAAATCATGTCTTAAAATAAAATTATATAAGACAGAAAGAATCATTTACTAAATCATGAAGGGTTTGCAGGACACCACATTATCAGGAATGACTAAAGGACTAATGAACAGGCTATGAAAGACAGGAAGCTATATATATATTAGGCAGAGCTTATTAGAGGAGCAGGGAGAGGGTGTCCCCAGAGGCTCCACCATTTTGCCAATTAACCTTACACAGAATTTATGCAAAAATGGCAGACGCAATTCCACATTCCTCCAATCGGGGCAGAGGGTGTGTGCCCGGAAGCACTGCCATTTTGTGGAAGTACACCAGAGGTCATGCCCCGTTGTCCATAGAGAAGCGGACAAAAAACGAAGACTTTTTGGGACAGCAAAGAAAGAAGACTCAAGATAAAGAGGAGCTGCGTGGCACGGAGACATGGACACGTAAGTGGTCGGCAGAGGAGGTAGGGAACACATTCAGAGAGAGCGTGAGAGATGGCGAGTGACAAAAAAAAAAATGTATTTCGGAAAGTGAAAAGCTCTCCAATTTTCACCTGAACTTAACTGAATTTGTTTCATAGGGGCTTCATAATACCTAGCGAAACCTGTGAGTTGGGACCTTAAACGCCAAATTAAATTTTAAGTCAGTAATTCTGCTTAAGCTTCTCACTTTTATGTTGCCTCGAACTGTAAACTGTGCAGCAATAGGCAAATTTCACACAATGCTTGTGAGATCTACAATAACCATGTAAGCAAACAAGCAGAACTTGATGAGGAGGATTAGGAATACAATTTCAAAGATCTAATCTATTCTGCTACAATTTTACCAAACTAGATTGATAAGGAATACTTTAGAAAAATCTACATATTTACTAGTCACCGAAGGTGGTAGCTAACTGTTCCAAGCATTGGCAGTTTCAGAAGATTAAAGTAATATATACTTACAATATTGATCACAGTCAACTCTGGCAAAAACCACTTTATCTTTATCTGGATACTCTTCTTTAATTATATTAGAAGCTTCCGTAAATATAGGGTGCAACATTTGGCTAAATCTACACCTACAAAAGAAAACAAAAGTGAATTAAGAGTTCTAAACATCAAACATGTGGATTTTTATTTCTCATTTCTCTACCTATATTAAACGGATCTTTCATATCTATTTTGTTATGTTTGTTTGTTTTAAGGAGAAACTCAAAATATCCAATAGTATGACCAGATCAGTACATAAGCACTGTTGAAATTGTGACCACCCTCATATAACCCTGCAGCTTATGAAGAACTTGGTTTACTTGGGAGTGGGAGGGTGGAAACAAGAACCCAGTATCACACTAGGCATGGGGTATTGTAATGTAAAATGTCACCTTAATCTATCATGTGACTAAATGATTATGAATAAAGGTAACATACCAGTCGGCATAAAAATTCACTAAAGCAACATCTGCATTACCTGGAAAAGAAAACAGTGAATTTTATTTTCACATGAGAAAATGCTACAGCATTATATTTGTAAATATTGAGATGCTCCCAAGTGGGGACCAACTGTAGGGCAGTCGATGAAACGGCTGTACGTTCTTGGTTGAGCATCTCATATTTGTTTTTTTTTTTGCATTATTGTTTTGCTATATTTAATATACATGAGAGTTTACCTATCTGTGACTCTTACTTGTGAAGCAAGAACAGAGCACTACACTGGTTGCATCATACACTAAGTGTGTGATGCAATCTGGTGAATAATATATTTTGTTGTGTTTTTGAATGTATGTGGCAACAACTAATCTATAATGAAAATTGTTGCCAACAATTTTCATTATCGATTAGTTGAATTGATTTTGTTGAACATAAGATGAGGGTTTTTTCAGCAAATGCTCGGAAAATACCCTTCGTTTTATAATCCGACCTCAAATAGAGGTTGGATAATAACGCTAAGATTCCGATCCCCCGCAGCGCTGCAGGCAACCTAGATCCTCCAACTCTGGCAGCTGGCGGGCGTCTGTGCGATGCGCGCAGACATCCTACGCTACTGTCGTCCACTTCCGCCCGGACTTCTATGATGGAGCACCAGTGTGACATGACCTTCCAGTGCTCTACCATAGAAGCCCCGGCGGAAGTACCAGCCAGCAGCGGCGGACATTGCGCAACGTTCGCTGGCTCCCAGAAAGGAGGAACCCCCGCAGTGCTGCCGGGAGCCTGGATCTCTCTCTCTGGCAGGAGGTGGGTGCCACTGACAACCTCCGCTACAGACTCCTTCGTGTCTAGTACAGACAAACCTCTGCTGCTGACCAGCACTTTCGGGGCAAGTATGAGGGCAAGTATGGGGGGGGTATCAGGGGGTATGAGGCATATGAGGGGCACAGTGGCATATAGGGGGTATGAGGCATATCCGTGGTATAAGGCATATCAGAGGGCATTAAGGCATATCAGAGAGCATTAAGGCATATTAGGGGGGTATCTGGGATGTAGTGTGGGAAGCCTGTGCTCAAAATGTTTTTATTCAGCTTGTTCATTCAGTTATTTTAAATAAACGAAAAAATGTAAAAAAAAAAAAAAAAAATGTAATCGAAAAAAAATAAGCAGCCAACAATTCTATTATGAAAATAATCGTTAGTTGCAGCCTTAGTATGGAGTATCTGATGTCTGGACATGGCTGCTGGCCTATGTAGTCAGATTTACTGGAATTATGAGTGAAGTATACTGAACAATGGATTTACTACAGGCTATTTACATAAGGGAAAAAAACAGAATCAAGGACAACCGTGCATACCTTTATGCAAGTTTTTAGGGATGTACCGATATATATGGGTGGCCGAAATATATCGTCCGCAGGGACTGGGCTGCTTACCTGTGCGTTGGTCGCACACTGTGCTAGCAGCATCTCTTGTACCAGTCAGGAAAAGCAGGAACCCAGCAGAGTCATGTGAATGCACATCATGTGACTCTGCTCCGGTCCATCTCTTCTCCTGGGGGCAGGGCCAGAGAAGTTGCTGGAGAGGAAGCAGCAGGATCTCTGCAGTTGTCTGCGAGTGAGAGATCTGCAGTTCAGGTAAGGGGGTGGGGGAGGGTGTATGAGCAAGTATGTGTGATTAAGGGAATTAATGAGTATCTGTAAATGAATGAGAGTGTGTGTGTGTGTGTGTGGGGGTGATTGGCATGGCATAGGGAGCCTGTAATCACACTCCTATCATGCCCAGGTTCTAGCATGTACTGGTTGCCTGGGCATAATAGCGTGATTGCAAACTAAACTGCAATCAATTTCAATTGGAGCTCGGCTCTAGCTGAGTGCTGTTGCGCAAGGGCAGGAAGCTTACTTATAAAAAAAAATCAATGCCAATAATGTTGAAAGAAACACATTTAATACTTACTTAAAATGTCATCTATATTCCCACTCTCCAGATTTATTATTTCACTTCTTGAAGGAGTGCAAGCCCACGTTGCCTGAAACATGACAAATATATTTCAGGATTTATTTTCATATTTTTAGATAGTGTAAGTATTGCAATGATAAATATGACATTTTTCAAATGTGAGTTATAAAATGCATTATATAATACACTGTATTTTCTTACTTATTAGCAATGTGTTATGTTAACTATGCTTTTTTATCTGCCTTGGAAACTAAAGGGTGACTGTGGAATAGGAGGAAAGGAAATTATTAGTGTAACGCCAGCCTTTACTTTAAGAGCATACTCTGCAGAAGTTCTTCTCCCTGAATCACCTAGTAAGGGGTTAAGCAGACAGGATGAGCCCACCATAGCGGAGGATCCATTATAGCCAGGTATACGAGTATCTGTCAGAGTGCAGAGTGTAGGTAGCATAGCCAGACACCTGTGTAGGCAAACTGCAGGTAGAATTCCTAGGTAGGTAAACACAGGGTGCCAGGGGTTAATTCAGGACAGGTGGTTAGATATAGCCAGGGTGGGATCACAAAATGCAAACGCTCTGAAAAATACCCCTCATTATATAATAGTTTAGTCTGACTCACAGCAGCAGCTCCTACTTACAGTTCCTCCCTGTAATCACTGTGACAACTGGCCCCGCCCCCTTCCTTCTCCAGGCCAGAACCACATGGCTGTGATACTCATCTAACTGTAAGTATAAAATTAATATTTGGGCTACTGAAAGATAGGGGAGGTGGGGGTTAATTTAGGGGCTGTTATTGTTAATGGGGTGTTTAGGGCTAATTTAGGGGCAGTTAAGGTTAATGGGGTGTTTAGGGGCAGCTATGGTTAATGGGGTGTTTAGGGTTAATTTAGGGACAGTTATGGTTAATAGGGTGTTTAGGGTTAATTTAGGGGCAGCTATGGTAAATGATGTGTTTAGGGTTAATTTAGGAGCAGCTGTGGTTAATGGGGTGTTTCGGGTTAATTTGAGACAGTTTTGGTTAATGGGGTGTTAATTTCAGGCAGTTTTGGTTAATGATATGTTTAGGGTTAATTTAGGGGCTGTTGTGGTTGATGGTGTCTTTAGGGTTAATTTAGGGGATGCTGTGGTTGATGGGGTGTTTAGATTTAATTTAGGGGCAGTTATGGTTAATGGGGTGTTTAGGGTTAATTTAATGATGAGGACTGAGGGTTAATTTAATTAATTTATTAAAGTTAACTTAAGGTGCAGTTAGAGATAAAGGGGGCAAACTAAGGGGAATCTAAATCCTGGGGTAGTGAAGATTAACCCAGTACTTATTTATAAAAGTATGGTGTCAGTGTGATGCGAACGGGTCTGTGACTCTATGAGGGGACTATGAGATATCTGGGGGGTATAAGGCATATCTGGGGAGGACGAAGTGACAAATCTGGGGGTATAAGGCATATACAGTATATAAGGCATATGTGGGGAGGGCAGCGTGGCATGTCTGGGGAGGACAGAGTGGTGTATCAGGGTGTATAAGGCAGATCTGGGGCCACAGTGGCAGATCTGGGGGTAGAGTGGAGTGGCATATGTGGGGAGGGCAGCGTGGCATGTCTGGGAGGCAGTGTGGCATGTCTGGGGAGGATGGAGTGGTGTATCAGGGGGTATAAGGTGTATCAGGCACAGTGGCATATCTGGGGGTAGAGTGGAGTGGCATATGTGGGGAGGGCAGCGTGGCATGTCTGGGAGGCAGTGTGGCATGTCTGGGGAGGATGGAGTGGTGTATCAGGGGGTATAAGGTGTATCAGGCACAGTGGCATATGTGGGGGTAGAGTGGAGTGACATGTGGGAAGCAGAGTGGAGTGGCATATGTGGGAGGCAGCGTGGAGTGGCATATGTGGGAGGCAGCGTGGAGTGGCATATGTGGGAGGCAGCGTGGAGTGGCATATGTGGGAGGCAGCGTGGAGTGGCATATGTGGGAGGCAGCGTGGAGTGGCATATGTGGGAGGCAGCGTGGAGTGGCGTGGCATATGTGGGAGGCAGCGTGGAGTGGCATATGTGGGAGGCAGCGTGGAGTGGTATATGTGGGAGGCAGCGTGGCAAGCCTGGGCTCAAACGTGCATAAATTGGGGGTGCTGGTTGGGAAATAAAGACAAAAAATGCATTTTATCAAAGTTTTTTTTTTATTCTGCTGTTTGTATTCAACATCATTTGTTTATTAAATTATTTAAATAAATGAAAAATGTACATTCATTTTTTTTTTATCCGATTAATCGAAAAAATAATCGGCCAACTAATCGATTATGAAAATAATCGTTAGTTGCAACCCTACATACGAGTGCTCCCAGCATTGCTGCAGAGGTTGAAGGGTCAGCCTGTCAGTGCTCAGACCATACGCCGCACACTGCATTAAATTGGTCTCCATGGCCGCCGTCCCAGAAGGAAGCCTCTTCTAAAGATGGTGCACAAGAAAGCCTGCAAACAGTTTGCTGAAGACAAGCAGACTAAGGACATGAATTACTGGAACCATGTCCTGTGGTCCCATGAGACCAAGATGAACTTATTTGGTTCAGTTGGTGTCAAACGTGTGTGGCGGGAACCAGGTGAGGAGTACAAAGACAAGTGTGTCTTGCCTACAGTCAGGCATGGTGGTGGGAGTGTCATGGTTTGGGCCTGCATGGGGAGCTACAGCTCATTGAGGGAACCATGAATGCCAACATGTACTGTGACAAAATGATGCAGAGCATTATCCTCCTCCTTTCAGAGACTGGGCTGCAGGGCAGTATCCCAACATGGTAACGGCCCAAAACACACCACCAAGATCACCACTGCCTTGCTAAAGAAGCTGAGGGTAAAGGTGATGGACTGGCCAAGCATGTCTCCAAACCTAAACCCTATTGAGCATCCTCAAATGGAAGGTGAGGGAGCGCAAGGTCTCTAACATCCACCATCTTTGTGATGTTGTCATGGAGGAGTGGAAGAGGACTGCAGTGGCAACCTGTGAAGCTCTGGTGAACTCCACACAAAATATTGACACTTTGGGCCCAATTTGGACACTTCCACTTAGGGGTGTACAAACTTTTGTTGCCAAGGTTTAGACATTGTGTGTTGCGTTATTTTGAGGGGACCGCAAATTTACACTATTATACAGGCTGTACACCACTACTCACAAAATTGTAGCGTTGTCACATGAAAAGATATAATAAAATATTTACATAAATGGGAGGGGTGTACACAACTTGTGGGATACTGATTATGTGTGTGTGTGTAATGTACCTATATATATACACACACAGTGAGTGTGTGGTGTGTGTCACTGTATGCATTAGTGCATGTTTATTACCATGCATGTGTTACTGCATTGAGAGTGTGGAAGTGTGTTGGTGTAGGGTGCTCGCATGAGTGTGTGGGTGGGTGTCAGATTATGGCGTTAGGAGTGTCAGGGCTGTGCCTAGCGTTAGTGGGGCCTGGCAGATGCAAAGGGTTAGCTGGAAACTTGACAGATGCATGTTATACAGGCTCAAACAGCATCATGTAAGATGTGCAACCCCAAGGATACAGCCCAGAATATAAGTGACAAGCACAATGATGTCAAATTCAGGTACATTAAGGGTGCTTCTTTTATGTTAAATAATATGCTAATGCATCCTGTCCTGAAAAGACACAATGCATGCTTCTTAGAAATCAGAATTAAGCAGGTAAATGATGCGATCCAAAAAGCCACAAAAGATGATCGAACTGGGTAATTACTACATATTTGTAATACCAATATAACTGTCAATCATTATACAAGTGCTGTAAATTCACTCCACCCTCCCAAAATGGGGTATGTAACTCTCTATATAATAAGATTACTCACTTCTACAAAAAAAATGAATCAGTTTTACAAGTTCAAAATATCACCACATAAATGTATATGAATTATTATACTCGCCCATAATAGTATATTCGCCAAGGACTATAGACCAGATGTCTACCAAGACTACTGGGCTCGGTGAGAACTTTGTTAATAAAAATTTTAAAAAAAAATAATCAGAGACTGTGTGCCATATTGCGGACGTTCACCAGAGATTATGTCCCATGGTCCACAAAGAAGCGGACAAAGAATAAAGACTTAAGATTCCCTTTTCGTTTTCAGAGATTTGCACGAATTGACAAAATCTGCAAATTTTGTTAAAGTGGCAATTCGTACAAATCCCAATGCAAAAATCTAGTAACTAACCAGATTTCTGGTAACATGACATACCACTGAATTCAAATTATCAAAACAAATTTATTTAAAGCAAGACCCTTCTTACCCTTTGTTTATGCAAGTCCAAATGAATATGATTTAACATTTGTTATGTCCGGTTTACAAATTCTATTACGTTGCAGTATATAAATCTATAAAAAATAAAGATTGCTCTTACACCGTACATTATCAGTTACCTAAAGCACTTTTTAGATCCTGCCTAGAACTCTGACTGTGCTAATCCATATATCTGCTTTGGTGACATGGTATTATTTAGACACACACAACACAACAATCACAGCTTTACAGATGGGGTAGAGAAAGAGGCAAAGGCACTGAAGGGTGAGGGTTCAAATAAATCCTTCCATGAGTTCGCAATGTGGGACCAAACGAAAATGTAAGGGTGAGACTTAGCAATGACATGCATGAATGTGCATTCGATGACTAGGCTATAGAGAATATAGCCAGCATACTACCAATGAGGGTACATAAACGGTAGACTTTACAGTCACAGGGCCTTCCCACTTTCATTGGTAAAGTTTATCTCTCTATAATTCCGAGTTCACAACCGGCTTGTCTTTTGGTATTTCCGCGTTATCAGCCAATCACATCGAGACACAACACAGGACTCGACTGAGCCCGTCTATGATTGGTTGAAGGGCGAAATGATTGTTACAAGGATCAGGTAGAGCAGGGGGCGAGGCGACACATTTTACACACATAGCGTATAAATTCACGTAACCCCAGAAATGACGGTGAATGTACCATACCGGGCACGTGTACACATGAGCCATTAGCTAAGCAAAGTGTAATAGTTTCTAACTCCGACGTTACACTAACGCTTTTCAAACAGGAGACGTTAATTCGTGAGGCCATACAATGGTTAATCTCCGCTTCTGCTCGTATTTATAAAGCAGACCTTCTAAAAATCTAAACTCCCCGAGCTCCCAAAATGCCCCATATATCTTTGTAAACGTGTTTCCTGCTGCTCCTTATCTGTTAAAAGTGAAAGAACTCACACTTTCAATGCATAAAAGAAACAGTAACATTAAATCAGATGAATCACAAATGATCCAACAGACTTGGCTACCTCTGTACGTTCGTACATAAGACCTCTAGAATCAAAACACTTGCGATCTATGACATCGCCTTCGATCTGTTCGATAACTTAACGTGCCTCGTACACAAGTGATCTGATACAGGCAGCACAAATCATAGAGGAATTAAAATATAGGTCAATGGAGGAGGTTAACAAGTAAATGAAGAACGTCATCTAAAAACGTGATCGCACTTACTATCAGCATAAGGATGCAGGCAGGGTCTGATAAGGGCAGAAAGATCGCGTTTTTCATGGTCGGTAAAGGGCAACCCGGTGAAACTTCCTAGCTCCAAAGGCGCAGCTCAACAGCCGGACGCGCTGGGGGAAGATTTAGACCCGACTCGGTTACGGAACACTTCACTTCCGGTAGGCTGCAAGGAGATATGGGATATGTAGTTCATTATTTACCCAGCTCTGTAAAGGTAGGGCTGTGCATTTGGTTCCAGGTCCATGAGGTGTCCCGAAATTATAGCGGCAAAAATAAATAAATCAGTCGTAACCATTATACATTACATATTACTGTTGAGGTGCTTTCCTTGCTATGGAATGTACATGTATTTAGAGCTCTGTAGAAACTTTGCTCTTTAAAGCTTTGTATGCCATTCTCTTTCTGCATGGTTCACCACAGGGGAGCACAGCACTTAGCATTAGCCTTAGCCCCAGACTTCTATTTTAACACCTTCGTGACAATGTTAACATTTCTGCGGTGCCCATGTTTAGCTGTAATTTTCCCATTTAGTGAAACCACTCACGTTATGTATTGTTTTTTTTTTTCAGGACAAGAAGGGCTTTCTTTAGATACCATTATTTTAATTGTATCATCTAATTTACTATAAAAAAAATATGGTGGAAAAAATGTAAAAAGGCACTTTTTCTTTTATATGGAAAATCTTTTATTCATCTACAAAGGCTATTTGTCCTGAGTTTAGAAATACCCAATGTTTTTGTGTTATTTTGGTTGCAAATTATAAGGCAATAAGTACAAACAGCATATTACTATTTCAAAACCATTTTTTTTTCCAAAACTGGTCATTCTGCCCCATGTGCTTTTTGGGACATCTATGAAGCCCGTGACTTTAATTTATCCCCATCAAACCATATATTTTTGATAGCTAGACACTCCAGGGTATTTCAAATGCTAGTATTTTATCTATTTCCATGCACACATTTTACCACCAGCCTTTGTCAAAGTTTGCAGTAGTATTTTTGTGTATGTGTTTTTTCCACACACATTGAACTTTAGGTATGAATTTACAGCTCCTGAAATAAGTTACTGTCAAACAATATCCATTATGTGTTCAGCAACATTTCCTGAGTAGGGTGATACCATCCATGCGTAGTGATGTCCAGATCATGAACGAATCGTTCATTTGATTTTTAGTGATCCGGATGAATCGGTTCAGTAGACTGAACGATTCATTTGTAGCAGTTCAGTCTGTGAATCATGCAGTTTTAACATGATCCTAGAGTGAGTCATCTGCAGAGCACTCAGACACAGACTCTGAGATCAGGTTACAGCTCATTAATTCACAGAGGAACGATGACTCATACAGTCAGAGAGTCGTTCAAAGATTCGAATGATTCAATGATTCAAATGATTTGAATCTTACAGGGATTCGAATCTTACAGAGATTCGAATCATTCAGAGAATAGCACTGATACCATACTTTTATAAATCAAAACATTAACCCCTTAAGGACAATGGGCGGTCCCTAAACCCATTGAAAACAATGCATTTTGAGCCCGTACATGTACGGGCTTTGTCCTTAAGGGGTTAACAATCTTCACTGCCCCCAGGATTTAGATTCCCCTTAGTTTGCCCCCCTTTACCTGTAACTGCACCTTCAGTTAACTTTATTAAATTAATTAAATTAATCCTCAGTCATCAGAATTAAATTAACCCTTAACACCCCATCAACATTAACACCCCATCAACATTAACCACAACTGCCCCTAAATTAACCCTAAACATCCATCAACCATAACTGCTCCTAAATTAACCCTAAACATCCCATTTACCATAACGGCCCATGAAATTAACCCTAAAGACCCCATTAAGCATCACTGCCCCTAAATTAACCCTAAACACCCCATCAAACATAACTGCCCGTAAAATTAACCCTAAAGACCCCATCAACCATAACTGCCCCTAAATCCCCCATTAACCATAACGGCCCCTGAAATTAACCCTAAAGACCCCATTAACCACAACTGTCCCTAAATTAACCCTAAACACCCCATCAACCGTAACTGCCCCTAAATTAACCATAAATACCCCATTAACCATAACTGCCCCTAAATTAATTGCATTACCTAATAAATTGATATGGTTAATGGGGTCTTTAGTGTTAATTTAGGGGCAGTTATGGTTAATGGGGTGTTTCGGGTTAATTTATGGGCAGTTATGGTTAATGGGGTGTTTAGGGTTAATTTAGGGACAGTAATGGTTGATGGGGTGTTTAGGGTTAATTTAGGGACAATTATGCTTAATGGGGTCTTTAGGGTTAATTTTAGGGGCAGTTATGGTTGATGGGGTATTAAGGGTTAATTTAATGCTGAGGGTTAATTTAATTAATTTAATAAAGTTAACTTAAGGTGCAGTTACAGGTAAAGGGGGAATCTAAATCCTGGGGGCAGTGATTATTAATGCATTTATTTATAAAAGTATGGTGATATTCTCTGAATGATTCGAATCCCTGTAAGATCCGGATCCCTGTAAGATTTGGATCCCTTTTAGATCCGAATCTTTGAACGACTCTCTGCTTTCATTGACATCACTAGAGTAGGCAGGCAGGAGGGTTCATTGAGTGTAATGAAAGGGGCGGGGCCAATCGTTAGTGTGCCTGCACGGAGGGACTGGGAAACTGAGTCACACTGAGTGATCCGAAGATTCGGATCATGAATCGGATCATTTCAGTGAACGAGTCGAAATGATCCGATTCACTTTAATGATCCGAACTTCCCATCACTATCCATGCGTAGGTATGCCAAATTTTCCAATGTTGAACTTTGACATTTGATGATCCTGTGCCCATGCCCTATTTGGGACATCTTTGAACTCAGCCAATTCAATTTACCCCATGAAATCATATATTTTTGAAAACTAGACACCCCAGGGTATTTCCAACGCTGTTTTTTTTAACAATTTCCATGCGCTTTTTACCACCAGCCTTTGTCAGTTTGTAGTAGAAATTTTTTGGTGTGTTTTGTTTTCACACACATTGTACTTCAGTTATGAATTCATAGCTTTTGGTCAGTTTGTGGCTATGTTCTATTTCTGACATCTTTGAAACCAGCCAACTAAACACCCCAGGGTATTTCAAATGCTGGTATTTTAACTTTTTTTCATAGCAGGATTTTTGGGAAGATACAGTGCCAATTTTAGGAATTGCGCATAAAAATATATTTTTAATATGTATATATTTTTTTACATTTCTTTGAAATGGACAATTCCATCTATAATGTCATGGTGACACTTGGGTCTTTATTATTTTATAATGTTATTACATTTTCATTTTTTAAATGTTTTTTTTAATTTATTTCACTGATCACATAGTGATTAGTGAGCTGAGCTCTAGTGATGGGAAGTTCGGATCATTAAAGTGAATCGGATCATTTCGACTCGTTCACTGAAATGATCCGATTCATGATCCGAATCTTCGGATCACTCAGTGTGACTCACAGGAGTTACTGTTTCCCAGTCCCTCCGTGCAGGCACACTAACGATTGGCCCCGCCCCTTTCATCAGTCAATGAACCCTCCTGCCTGCCTACTCGAGTGATGTCAATGAAGGCAGAGAGTCGTTCAAAGATTCGGATCTTACAGGGATCCGAATCTTACAGTGATCCTGTAAGATGGGGGTTCTGGTATGTATATTTGAGGTGTCCCCATTTTTCCTAGCAGAATGACACCAGACAAGGTTGGGGTATCTCTAATTGTTTAATAGATAAACAAAAGTCTGATATGTTAGATCACAGACTGACCGTGTAAGGTCTTCATGGGAAGAGGAAATTCTGACAAGTCTGAATCTGAAAATATAACCTTTATAGAAAATCCATACTTCAAGATATCAAGCTTTTCTTGATGTAGGGTGCTGTAAATGGAAAAACCACTTTGCTAGGTGTCAAAAAGGTGGCCCAGTCTCGTAGCCGCTCCTACTCTTCTGCCCCGTTCAGCCCAGAGACCGTCCTGAAATCTGACCTGCAGTCAACATGTATAAATTATCCTGTACTTGGGAATTAAGTGTGTTATCTTGGGGATAGTGATGGGAAGTTCGGATCATTAAAGTGAATCGGATCATTACTGTTTTCCAGTAACTCCGTGCAGGCACACTAACGATTGGCCCCGCCCCTTTCATTATGAATCCTCCCCCCTGCTTCCAGTGATGTCAATGAAGGCAGAGAGTCGTTCAAAGATTCGGATCTTACAGGGATCCGAATCTTACAGTGATCCGGATCACTGTAAGATCCGGATCACTGTAAGATCCGGATCATTGTAAGATCCGGATCATTGTAAGATCCGGATCTTTGAAAGACTTTCTGCCTTCATTGGGATCAGTCAGATAATATCACCATACTGTTATAAATAAATACATCAATAATCACTGCCCCCAGGATTTACATTCCCCTTTACCTGCAACTGCACCTTAAGCTAACTTTATTACATTAATTAAATTAACCCTCACCATTAAATTAACCCTAAACACCCCATCAACCATGTCTGCCCCTAAAATTAACCCTTAACACCCCATCAACCATGACTGCCCCTAAAATTAACCCTTAACACCCCATTAAGCATAACTGCCCCTAAATTAACCCTAAACACCCCATTAAGCATAACTGCCCCCACATTAACCCTAAACACCCCATTAAGCATAACTGCCCCCAAATTAACCCTAAACACCCCATTAAGCATAACTGCCCCCAAATTAACCCTAAACGCCCCATTAAGCATAACTGCCCCCACATTAACCCTAAACACCCCATTAAGCATAACTGCCCCCAAATTAACCCTAAACACCTCATTAAGCATAACTGCCCCTAAATTAACACTAAAGACCCCATTAAGCATAACTGCCCCTAAATTAACTCTAAACACCCCATTAAGCATAACTGCCCCAAATTAACCCTAAACACCTCATTTAGCATAACTGCCCCTAAATTAACACTAAAGACCCCATTAAGCATAACTGCCCCCAAATTAACCCTAAACACCTCATTAAGCATAACTGCCCCTAAATTAACACTAAAGACCCCATTAAGCATAACTGTCCCTAAATTAACCCTAAACACCCCATTAAGCATAACTGCCCCTAAATTAACACTAAAGACCCCATCAACCATACCAATTTATTAGGTAATTTATCTGGAGTACATGCAATTAATTTAGAGGCCGTTATGGTTAATGGGGTCTTTAGGGTTAATTTCAGGGGCTGTTATGGTTAATGGGAACGTTACGGTTAATTTCAGGGGCAGTTATGGTGGATGGGGTATAAGGGTTAATTTTATGCTGATGACTGAGGGTTAATTTAATTAATTTAATAAAGTTAACTGTAGGTGCACTTATAGGTAAAGGGGGCAAACTTAGGGGAATCTAAATCCTGGGGGCAGTGTGAACATTATTAATGTATTTATTTATAAAAGTATGGTATCAGTAATATTCTCTGTAAGATTCGAATCATTTGAATCATTGAATCATTTGAATCATTGAATCATTCGAGTCTTCGGATCATTCGACTCTTCGGATCATTCGACTCTTCGGATCATTCGACTCTTCGGATCATTCGAATCATTGAACGACTCTCTGACTCTATGAGTCATCGTTCCTCTGTGAATTAATGAGCTGTAACCTGACCCCAGAGTCTGTGTCTGAATGCTCTGCAGATGACTCACAGCTCTAGGATCAGATTACAGCTGAATGATTCACAGACTGAACCGCTACAAATGAATCGTTCAGTCTACTGAACCGATTCATCCGGATCACTAAAAAGAACCGGATCAAATGAACGATTAGTTCATGATCCGGACATCACTACTTGGGGGCCAAGATCTAATAGAGTACAAATAGAATCAAGTACTTCTGTAAGTATGATTTCTATTATTTTTTCTCCCTTTTATTTTTATCTGTTGGTGTGATTAAATTGTTAATATCATTTTATATGTACTGTGAATATTTTTTTCATTTCATAATAAATCATTCATTTATTAAGTTCCTGCCTTTGCCTGATATAAGAACCACATTTTCCTTGAAGAGACTTATTTAATAGTCCGTAGTTTGCATAGATGCTTGGCTAATCTGCATGTTCAGGTATATTTTATAAGCTATTTGGGGACAGTGTATTAAATGTAAGTTGAGTGTTTTAACCAGGTTTGGTTTGGTGGCAGCGTTATCCTTATATTAGAGTGGGAGGGTGTGTAAGTAGGGCTTTTAATCAATGGTTTCCGGTCTAGTGAAGACAGATTTATACCCTTTCACTGCTAAAATAAATCACGTGTCCGCTTGGAGTAGTGCGCATTCGTGACAAGCCTGTTTTATTTATCCACTTGTGAGTGCATGTATTCTCCACATTGCTTTTTTTTTACACATACCGTCTACACTGTTGTATTTTTTGTCCCAACTGTGCAAGCGCCACTTGGTGGATCTATATGGTTGGTAATTAGTAAGACAAACCTCAACTGAAACCGATAATGGTGTGGCTAGGGGTGATAGGAGTTGGAGACAGGATTTTTCACTGATAATACAGCGTATTCCCGGCCTAAGTATAAACAGAAGTGTTTTGTGTGTATGTATGTCTATATGCTGAGTTAGTAAAGTTTTGGCCTTATTGCTTTGAAGTGTGCCTCTGTGCGTGTGTGTCAGACTGCAGTGTGGGAAATGCTGTCACGAGCCACGGGATCTTTTTGGAGTTGGTTTGATATTTCTCCTACTGTTCTCTCCTCTGCCGTGCAGATTGAATATCCCGGTTTTGCACCTGTTGTGGCATGTTCAACTAACCATGCTGGGAGTCCACGCTGTGAGGCCTGCTCTTGTCCTGTATCCCTGTATTTGAATATATTTTTTAAAGGTCCCATTTTAAAAGAAAATATTTTAAGAAAAGCATTTTAGTTACTGTCACATTGCTGGACCTACGCTTCCAGCAGCCAGGCGAGTATTGGAGGCGCAATGGCATACCTGGGAACTTCTGAGCTCTGGCTACCGGAGCCTTCCCTTGCGGGATGCGGCCAGGACTGCCCACTGATGTCAGTGGCCGGTCCTGTGCAGCTGGTGGGCGGTCCCATTGACATCAGTGGGAGGTTGATTATGTCAGGGGCGTTCCAGCTGATAAAGGAGAAATGGGCGGGGAGGGGAGCGTGTCAAGACACCGCGACCCGGAGGATTCGGGTGTTGACCAGAAGAACCAGAGATGAGGTGTGTCATGATTAACTCATGATATAGTGGATGCATGGAAGGGTAATCCAGCAGAGGTGATTAATTCCTTTGTGTTAGCATTCAATGGGTTACTCTGATGTTTATTTAAATGTGTTTCTTTGTGCATGCCCTCTGTATCTGTTGTGGCAAGAGGTGTCATCTTCCCAGGACCCCTGTGTTGATTCATGGCCTAACTGATAAGGATCCTGAGTTATAGGAATTCCATTCCTATCTTAAGTTTTCTATCACCTTTACCCCACCATAACTTATCGGCAGATCAAAGATGGGAACCAATCCGTGGAAAAGGTGTCATATAATTGGTCATGTGGCCAGAGGGGTGTTTTCTTGCAAAAGAGTCTGCTTTCGGGGCAATGCAGCGACCTCAAAGGAGAACGCCATGATTTACTCTGATTGGAACAACATCGTAAGAAACCATCTGGACTTAAGGAGTTTCCACAGGACTGAAGAAACTTTTGAGGGTCCTGTGTTTAAGTCCCATTGTTTTTGAACTGTTTGCCGTTTTGTATGTCTTGCTTTTTTGTAATTGTGGCATTTGTCCTTTTGTTATTAAAATATTCATAATCCAAATATATATATATACCGTATTTGCCCGAATATAGGCCACACTTCCCCCCCACTTTAAGTCGTATCGCCCGACGTCCGGGACATGCAGTTCCGGGCGCCGGGCAGCAGGGTTAGGATACAGGCCCCCCGCAGCGTTGCAGGTGACCTGCATCCTACTCTTCGACACTCTGAGACAGCACGGGGGGAGTCCCGGCACGGGAGATTGTTAAAGCGCATCGTGCAGACGTGCCAGCAGCGGAGGTTGTTTATGCTTGCATTGCCGCATTGCCGCAGCCGATGCGTCCACAAGACGTGCCCCCCCCCCCAGAATACCAGAGCAGACTCCCGGGTGTCTTGCAGGGCTGGCGGGGGACATCTACGCAATACGTGTATACAACTTCCGGTGCCCACACTTCCGCGTATTGCGTAGATGTCCCCCGCCGGCCCCGCAAGACACCCGGGAGTCTGCTCTGGTAAGTCTAGGGGAGGGTGGGCACATCTTGGGGACAGAGTGGCAGCATATCTCGGGGGGGGGGCAGAGTGGCACCATATCTTGGTGGGGCAGAGTGGTAGCATATCTCAGGGGGGGCAGAGTGGCAGCATATCTATTACAAAAAAATTTCTTTAAAAAAGCACCTAACTTTTAGGGTGCGGCCTATAATCGGGTGCGGCCTATAATCGAGCCAATACGAGCCAATATATTTTAATTTGGATATCTCACGAATCCGGTGCGAGTCTGCCACAGACTACCTGAGGAGATACAGGCAGGATTTGGGGGTTAATTTGGTATAACTTATGCCTTGTTAAGGGGTGATGTTAGTAAATCCAAAAGCCTGGTACTGTTAACCCCTTCATGCTCACGCCCTCCACACAGTCACGGCTTGGCAAGTAGTCCTGACCGTGACAAGGCGCTTCAACCAGAGTTCTGCAGGTCAAACCTGGAGAGTTCCCAGGTATGAGTGTCGGTGATGCATGGCAGGTGGCAGCAACTTTAAAACTCTGGAACTGCGCTACTCAAATACCTTACTGTGGTCCTGCTAATGCATTTGCTGATTTTGAATCTGTGTAATGTTATTTACCCTTGGCTTGCCTGACCATTATCTTGCCTAGTGATTCTGCTTGTGTCTAAACTACCTGTGAACCATAATTGGCTTGGCTGACTACCTGCTCTGTGTGCCGACCCTTTGCTTGCATCACTACACATTTCATGTCCTGAACCTGTCTGTGTTCGGATTGAATGGGTTTGTTAAAAATGAAAAAAATAAAATTTTACTGCAATGTTTAGGACAGACTGGCACTAAAATGGTTGAATAAAAAGTGTTAAAATGCCCCAAGTAAAACACTTTGGGATGTCATCTTTCAAAAAATATATACATTTATTGAGCGTTTTTTCTTTTCTGGCCGCTATTGGGGCTCAACTCTCAGGATACCACATTTAAAAAAAATCTTGTTTAGAAACAGCGATGCGCGTCATTCATATTTAACCCTGTAAGTGCCAAAATAAATAAAAATACCAGGCATATGAGGTGTTTCCAAAAACAGGACAAATACCCAAATACACTTTTGGAGTTTTTTCTCCATTTGCACTGGTTATATTAAGATTTTATAGGTGAAACTGTGAAAATATTTCCCCCACATTTTTAGATATTTTTCAAACTTAATGATGGTTTATATATATATATATATAATTATAATTTCAAAAGAAAGCCCTACTTGTGCTGAAGAAAACAATATATGAATTATGTGGGTGAACTAATTGAGAAGAGAGAATTTACAATTGAAGAAAGACATAGCAAAAACACAAAAATGGCTCCGGTCTTTTAGCACAACCTTAGTAACAAAAACCCAGTCCTGAAGGGGTTAATGTTAGACCCTGCTGCCGATATATATTAATATTAGCCCCAACTGTCAATATATATAAATATTAGACCATGTTGCCAATACATTTTCTATTGATAAAATTGGACCCTATGCAAGCATTTCCTTGGAACCCACTCCATGCACCAAAAAATACATATAAATCAAATAAACAACCCATACAACAGCACTTGCATGTATAGATTGACTGAATAAAAGATACAAACCTACATAACTACATACATAAATAATGTATGGAAACATAGCATAGCAGGGGTAGATCAACACATTAACAGCTTTGCATGTACAGATCAATTGAAAATCACATGTGAACTCAGCACTGAAGCCATAGAATCAGACAAACAAACCTTGTATTTGCAGGTATAGAATAATAATGTATGGAAACAAAGCATTGCAGGTATAGATCAGCAGAACACACACGCCCAGCATTGCAGGTATAGATCAACTGGAAACATGTAAACTCAGCACTGAGGGTTTAGATCAAATAAACACATAGAAACACCACTGCAGATATTGATCTACTGAATAAGCCATAAAAACCCTGTACTTGCAGGTATACATAAATAATGTATGGAAACAGCATATCAGATATGGATATACAGAATAAAACACAAACCTGGCTTTGCAGGTATAGATACATTGGAATTTGCAATCTCAGAATTAAAGGTATAGATAAAACCCCATAAATTACAGGCACAGATCACAGGTTGCACACCCCAAAGCCAGCCCTGGTGTCCACACTGCCCACATAGAACCTGACCAGCAACCAGATAACACACACAAGACTTGCCATCTTTGTTCCCAGACAGCACAGCATGAGTCAACTTTGTCTCCAAAGAGCCTGTCCTATGCCATCTTTGTCCCATAAACACATTGCCTGTGCCATCTTGGTCCCCAAGGCACAAACACCCTGCTTTGCCTTTCCACAAATCAATTATACATCTATGATACACACAAACACTTTTACAGTCACTCACTAAATGACACTTTCATTCACATAATTCATTCACAAAATTGTTTATTCTCTCACTCACACAAATCAATTACACATATTCATTAATGCATTCTCACAAATTTATTATCTCCCTCATTCAGACAATTCTTCTACACATTACTTCATTCTCTCCCTCATTCAGACAATTGATCCACACATTAATTCATACTCTCCCTCATTCACACAATTCATCCACACACTAATTCATTTATGATCTCACTCTCAATCTCACTCTTTATTTCAATATTCTTACAACCCTCTTCCTCACTATCTACCCCCTCTCCCTCCTTCCCTTCTCACAATCTACCCCCTCTCCCCTCACTGCCTTCTCACAATCTACCCCCTCTTCCTCCCTCCCTTCTCACAATCTGCCCCCTCTCCCTCCCTTCTCACATTCTACCCCCTCTCCCTCCCTTCTCACAATCTACCCCCCCTCTTCTCACAATCTACCCCCCCTTGTAGTTTGCTTACCTTCCAGAAGTCCTGCAGTGAGAGCGCAAGGCATCTTTCTCCCTGCTTTGCCGCGGTGTGCGCTGCTTCCCTGCTGCTGAGCACCAGAATATGATGTCATATTCCGGCGCTCAGCATGACGCGCCAAGCGGCTGCTGAAAACTTTATGAGCGAATGCTCGGCGCCTCTCCTCCACGTAAAAAAAAACAAAACAAAAAAAATCCCGGGCAATCCCTGGCTGTGGTCAGGAACACCAAAAAAGCAGTAGTAGTCTGTAGAACAAGCCGCAGTCAGGGACACCAGAATAATAGCAGTGGAACAAATAATGCTCTCGGCAGCAATAGCCGGCGCGTTGTGATGAGGGAGCAGCGAGCGAGGTGACAGACCTCACGCTCCCACCACAGGATACAGGATGGAGGCAGAAGGCAGAAGGATGGTGGAAGAGGTAAGAGATGGGGAGAAAGGGGTGTAAGGGCAATGTTTGTGTATGTATGTGTTTGTAAGCTTGTGTGTGTGTATGGGCCGCTGTGTGTAAGAGCAGTATAAGTATTTGTTAGCTGGTGTGTAAAGGCAGTGTATGTGTATATATGTGTGGGTGAGGGCAGTGTACATGTATATGTGTGTGTAAGGGCAGTGTACATGTATGTGTATGTGTAGGGGCAGTGTACATGTATGTGTGTGTGTGTAGGGGCAGTGTACATGTATATGTGTGTGCCTAAGGGCAGTGTACGTGTATATGTGTGTGCCTAAGGGCAGTGTACGTGTATATGTGTGTGTCTAAGGGCAGTGTACGTGTATATGTGTATGTGTGTGTAAGGGCAGTGTATGCGTATATGTGAGTGTGTAAGGGCAGTGTATGTGTGTATGTGTGTGTGTAAGGGCAGTGTATGTGTATATGTGTGTTTATGGTGTGTGTGAGGGTCCTGGGAGGGAGGCTAAGATTAGCCTTTTTTCATTTTAAAATCTCTGCTGCTGTGGACTACTCTTCCAATGATGCTCAGCCAGCCAGGTGTCCACCATAATGCTGGCTGAGCATCATTGGAATCATGGGAATTTTTGTTCACAGCTAGCATCTGCAGCTTTACTGTTGCTGCACTTTCCCAAGAAAAAAAAAAAGCTCAGCCAGCATCATGGAAGTAGTATGTCTGACTGAGCCTCATGGGAATTCAATTCAATGTGTTGGTTATTTTTAATATGCATGACTGCTGACAAAAACAGAGTGTGTTTTAAGTGGCGATGCAAGCGCAACATTGTAAAGTGCAATTGCTTGTATCGGGGAGTTCCAGGAGATTTAAAAAAAAAATCTGATCATGCCCCAATAACGCTGACACTGAAAGGTCTCCATCTACATATGCATCAACCAAAAATAATCTTTCTAATAGTGACCAGCTCATCTCCCTACATGTTTACATTAGTCGAAAAAAGAAACAAACCACAGCCCTCCAGGGATGTTGCAAGTGAATCCACACGTTTAACCCCTTTAATCCCAGGGATTTTGGGTACCTCAAATCCCGGAGCAATTCTGCCATTTTTGCGCTATGTCGGTTCAGCGATTATTCTCTTTTCTTGTGAATAGTGTACCCATGTATATATTGTTTTTTCAAGGAGAGATATAGCTTTCTTTTGATAACATAGTTAGACGATTAGCTGAGAATTTAGAATGAGAAATTTAGTAAAAAGTAGCGGAAATTAGAAAAAAACACCTTTTTTTTTAATTTTCCCTCTGAATCCTCACAAAATTAGGTAAAGTGATGGAAAATCCGCTCCAAGTTTATCAATTCAGGTGTCCTGATTTCAGAAATCTTATAGGGAACATACTATAAGGTATACATTTTTTGTGGAATTTTTATGGTTATGGCTTAACAGGTTTGGGGTTTTTGAAAGGGGGCAGGAGGGTAGATGGGTAGATGTTGTGCTAGGGCAATGGGATGTAAGGTTTTTTTTAATTTGTTTTATTATTATTATTTTTTTATATATATGTTTAATTTTTTTAATTTTTTTTTGTATTTTTTATATATATATATTTTTTTTTTAAATGGTTAGAGGTCCTCTTAGGGACCTCTTGAACATGTTATTAATGCCAGTGATGTCACAATGACATCACTTAGCTTTATTTTTTTTATTATTATTTATTGTATTATTTTAATGATTTTTTTTTTAAAAAAATGTTTAAATGACTAACCGTTTTTTTTCCCTCCGTTTTGTTTTTCAGCATGGGAGGAGGATGAGAAACATGGTGTTTCACTTTCCTCCCCTCGATCCCCCTGCACCGACTTGCATAGAGATCGCAGCGTCTGTGCCTCATCGGAGGACAGGATATCCCCTGCGGGGGATATCTTGTCCTCCGATGAACTTTTTGGACGTACCGGTACATGCATAGGGGACTGAAGGGGTTAATAAGTTTGATGATGGACAAGGTGGAAGCACAAATGTTTCTATGTACACACACAGCCCTTTATCTGTCAGGACTCGGGTGATCAGGTTGGGTAGGAGCCCATGTGCAGGGGATACTGCACAGTGCATGATTATGCAAACAAAGACACCACAAGCAGAAATCCAGGTAATGCAGTGTATTTTATGTATATAACAGGACCAGCAAATAAGGGTAATACAGTCTAAGCAAGAAACCGGACGGATGGCAAAATAAAATACCGGTAATAAGTCTTTTGGCAGGGATCCCGCTTGGAAGGCACGAAAGGAAGGGAGCCCGCTTGGAAGGGCACGAAAGGCACACAGCCTGCTTGGAAGGGTACAAAAGGCACACAGCCCGCTTGGAAGGGTACAAAAGGCATACAGCCCGCTTGGAAGGGTACAAAGGGCATACAGCCCGCTTGGAATGGTACAAAAGGCACATAGCCCGCTTGGAAGGGTACAAAAGGCACATAGCCCGCTTGGAAGGGTACAAAAGGCACACAGCCCGTTTGGAAGGGTACAAAAGGCACACAGCCCGCTTGGAAGGGTACAAAAGGCACACAGCCCGCTTGGAAGGGTAGAAAAGGCACACAGCCCGCTTGGAAGGGTAGAAAAGGCACACAGCCCGCTTGGAAGGACACAAAGCAGGGAATCCACTTGGAAGGACACAAAGCAAGGAATCCGCTTGGAAGGACACAAAGCAGGGAATCCGCTTGGAAGGACACAAAGCAAGGAATCCGCTTGGAAGGACACAAAGCAAGGAATCCGCTTGGAAGGACACAAAGCAAGGAATCCGCTTGGAAGGACACAAAGCAAGGAATCCGCTTGGAAGGACACAAAGCAGGGAATTCACTTGATCAGGACACAAAGCAGGGAACCAGGAACAGTACAGGTGCAGAGCCACAGCAGAAAGGTCCATAGACTTCAATACAAAGGCCCTGACTGAAGGGCAGGGCAGGTTCATAAAGGCAGGGTAATCCAGGTAACAAGGCCCAGCTGGATGTATTGACTAGGGCTCAACCCAGGTAACAAGGCACACCTGAGTTCTGAGTGCTCCAGAGGGCGGCCACTAGTGGTAGCAGATTTAAACGCCACAGGCATAAAGAAAAGCCATGGTTCAGGCAGCGAAAAAGTGGTTCCTGACATTATCAATGTGCACCTACAGCCATAGTGTACTCCAAAATGTTTATGCTCCCACCTGGTCCGTCATCACACCTATTAAACACGTGCATTCGCTTGCAACATCCCCGCTGTTTTTTTTCTTTCTTGGATTGTCTTGTTGTGCACTCATTGGAGCAGGAGTGCTTTTGGACGTAGCTGCACAGGATTTTCCATTTGTTTACTAAGGTACTTTGTGTACAGATCCCATTTTTGTTGTCATTTAGATCACTACATGTTTAAGTACCCCACTTTTTGTGGGAGCTTATTTCAATTAAACCCCCTGACAAATCTATGCAGGGAAACACGTATTGGGTTTTGGGTTAATAATTAATAATTGGGATGTGGGTCCTTTTAACCAAGTTATTAGTGGAACAATTACATAGTATTTAGTAGACTTGTGCTTTCGTATTCATGACAAAATGAAAACGAATGCAAATGTTCCTTTTTCGTTCGTCAAACTGAATAACGAACAATATATGACGGCGGATAAATGTACACGAAGACGCACAGCGCGAAAAATCTTTGTTTCTTCGTGTTCGTATACTAGGCTAGCCTATACATTAAGACAAAATCCCTAAATATCCCTTAGCTAATCTCTCTGGTCCCCCCCCCCATACAAATCACTGACTCTAGACTATCTTAAGTCTTTCGTAGTATAGCAGGTGTTAATACTGGAATCTACAAAGGAGAAAAAGCTAATAGCGTGAGAAAAGTAAATCCCTAACACTCTAATCCGATGCTCATTTCGCCGAGATGCACCTTGGCATCATTAGGATTTAAAGGTCTGTAAGAGCGACTCTATTGGTTGCCGGCAGGGGGCTCGTCTGACATCAACCATTGAAACGCCTGAGCAGCTGCCTTTTCCCATTCATTCTTTTTTCTGTCCATTAACAACCATTTTTGAGGTATTGATACACAGGCCCAGTTAAAATACTAAATATATATATATATACCGTATTGGCTCGAATATAGGCCGCACTTTTTTCCCCTACTTTAAGTTTTTAAAGTGGGGGTGCGGCCTATATTCGGGGTCTAGCGCCCTACGCCCGGGACATGCAGTTCCGGGTGCCGGGCAGGCAGCAGGGTTAGGATGCAGATCCCCCGCAGCGGTGCAGGGGACCTGCATCCTACTCTCTGATACGCTCAGACAGCCTCCCCTGCCATCACTTCCCACGGGGGGAGTGCCGGCACGGGAGATTGTCTAAGCGCATCGTGCAGACGTTCACCGGCAGCAGTGATGCGCGTAAACAGCCTCCGCTGCCGGCACGTCTGCACGATGTGCTTTAACAATCTCCCTTGCTGGTAATTCCCACGGGGGGAGTCCCGGCAAGGGAGATTGTTAAAGCACATCGTGCAGACATGCCGGCAGTGGAGGTTGTTTACGCGCATTGCCGCAGCCGGTGAACGTCCGCACGATGCGTTTTACCTCTGCCCCCAAGACTTACCAGAGCAGACTCCCGGGTGTCTTGCGGGACCGGTGGGGAACATCTACGCAATACGCGTATACATCTTCCGGCGCCGGCACATCCGCTGAGTGCCGGCACCGGAAGTTGTATACGCGTATTGTGTAGATGTCCCCCGCCGGCCCCGCAAGACACCCGGGAGTCTGCTCTGGTAAATCGGAGGGGGGGGCAGAGTAGCAGCATATCTCGGGGGGGAGGAGGAGGACAGTGGCAGCATATCTCGGGGGGGAGGAGGAGGAGGACAGTGGCAGCATATCTCGGGGGGGGATATTGGCAGCATATCTCGGGGGGGACATTGGCAGCATATCTCGGGGGGGGACATAGTGCCAGCATATCTCGGGGGGGGGAGCAGAGTGGCAGCATTTCTATTAAAAAAAACTTTTTCTTTTAAAAAACACCAAACTTTTAGGGTGCGGCCTATATACGGGGGCGGCCTATATATGAGCCAATACGGTCTGTATGTAGTATATTGTGTATAGTATAGCAGAATATAGTATTCACAGACATGGAACATATGTCCAGGGTTAGAAGTGGGGTACACCCTCTTCTCTATTATATTCAGAAAGGAGGAAGTACCTTGACTGAAAGCTAATCCTTGGGTAGAGAGAGAGAGAACAATTATTAAGAGAACTAAAACTAGTCACTGACACTTTAGAGCAGGTGTTAAGGAGAGGAGCTCTCATTACAATCTAGAGGAGGAGCTCCCATGTCTAATATTAAGGCAGCTTCCCTTGGATACCTAACCCACAGCGCTGCGTAGCGCATGCTCCCCATCCCCTAATTGGCCCCACCTTGAAGGCTCTTGGTCATGCAATGCGGGCGGGGGGTCTTGTGTCTGTCCCTTCCCCCTTGCTTCCCATCACCGGCAATCCGGACTTCGCACCGGGTAGGGATATTGCTCGCCTGGCGCCCTTAGCGCTTGCTGAAGTCTCTGTTTTACGGGTGTGCCATGTGACACGCGGCTTGGCTCTTAAACCCTTGGCGGAGCTGACGGGGAATGTGCATAACTCCTTTTTGACCCTTTTCCTCTACCACCAACTTAAGCATTTTCTTTCCTCGTCCGGGGCTCTAGCTGGTGGTGCATGCTCTCCCACCGCTTTTGAACGATTGTGTCTTGAATCCCGGGAGCCCCCTCACTTGCTCTCTGTTCTATACGCCCTTCTTCTTGCGCCGGTGGTCATTACTAAACCTTACTACTTCAGCCTCTGGGAGAGTGATCTGGGACTGGCCCTTTCTATGGAGGATTGGGAGAGGATGCTCATGATTGTACATAAAGGGACTGTGTCCAGTAGGGTGCAGGAAACCCTTTTCAAAATTGCTACCCGGTGGTATAAGGTTCCCCTTGATTTGCATAGATTCCTGCCCCAGATCTCTCCACTTTGCTGGCGTTGTAACTCCCATCCTGGCTCCCTTTTCCACATTTGGTGGGATTGCCCTGTTATTAAGCCCTTTTGGAATGCGGTGGCTGCGGTAATTCGGGAAGTGTCAGACCCTACATTCATGGCCACTCCGGCCTCTATCCTGTTGCATTATAACAAGATTCCGTACCATACATATAAGGGATCTATCACATTCCATTTGATTAATGCTGCGCTCACCACCCTTCCGAGATCCTGGAAGTCCGTCAACCCCCCTTCTCTTGATGCCTGGTTCAATAGGGTAGAATTTATTTACCAGATGGAGGTCCTTTCAGGTGCCTCTAGGGGGCGGGATCATACGGTGGAGCTCAAGTGGTTCTACTGGCGCTCCTATATTTCCTCTCTGGAGGATCGCTCTGTTCCTCCTCTGCTGTAGGTATACGTTGGCAGGTTCCTTATCCCCCCTCAGGTCTCTGTTCATGAGCCATTTCATTGTTTTCTTATCCTTATTTTGATTTTGTGCCACTCACGGTCTGGTTTGGTTTATTTTTATTTCTATGTTAGACCACTTTGGTCTCCGTTGATGTCCGCTTCGTACGACCATTGCGTAGCTCTATGCCTTTGACACATGTTTTTATGTTTATGTCTGCTCATGGTGCTCAGCTGCTATTTGATACTCTCCCGAAACATCTTATTCGGATTGCATCTGTAACGATGGCTGCTGATTCTGCTGTATTTCTTGTTGATGTACTCTGTACCTTTTACCACTGTGCCTTACTATTACTGTGACATTGTGCATTGTCATGTTTCACTTTCAATAAACGGAGAATTGACAAAAAAATAATATTAAGGCAGCTGTGGGTCAGGTTCCCTTAAATACTAACGGAATTCCACTATGGCTTGATGACAGAACACATGCATTAGATGCGATATATCCTACACCTATACCTGCACATAAAGAAGCTTTAGATTGAGTACCCCATTTAAAAGGTTTCATGTGGCTTCTTTATCAAACATTAGCATTAGCACATTCTTTGAATCCCTCATAGATTTAGAAAAACAGATTGAAGAACTTCCTACTGGGAATGTAGTGAAAAAGTCCCAGAAATAATAAAAAAAAATACCTATAGTCTTGTAGGTAAAGATTTAACTGGTGAAGGGACATCCAGTAATAGACAGAAGAAAGAAGGAAAAAAATGGTAGTTTCTTTACTAGACAGTCTGACTCATGGAGACACAGTATCAGGCTCCAAAAGTAGACACTCTGAGGAAGCCTATTTAGTAGGTAAAACGCGTATGTGCTATTTTTATTGACCTTTTAATGGTTTTTAACCAGAAAGCTGAAAATAAATAAGTTTTTTTAAAAACCATTCTTTTCTGCTCCTGGTGCCAGCCACATATTATACTACTGTGACTTTCTTCTCGTCTATGCGCAACCACTATCCCCTGTGACCTCCACAGTATCAGGCTCCATTCAGGCTGCAGAGCTGCTTCTCTCTTGTTTCCCCCGTCTCGCTAGAGTTTCCCCTGTCTCGCCAAAGTTTCCCCTTTGCTGTAATCCATTCCTGGATTTCCATATGATCTGCTCTGTGCTTCTGATTCCTTATTTCCGGTTTTGCCCTTTGCTTCAGCTCTGTTTCCTTTATAAGGTGTGCCCCACCCATTTGTTATGTTTGTCTCAGTCTGCAGTCTAAAGGTATGTCCTTCTTGGTTCTGTGTTTAGGTTCCATGTTTAGTTTTAGCTTATTCGTAATTCAGTAGGCAGGCTTTAGTGTTACTTTGGAGTACTTTGGTGTAGTGGTGGCCTAAGCATACTATGGCCATAACATGTGACTAAATCTTCAATTGTTATCACATACTCCTAGGCTAGTTCCTGTATTTTTGTTTGTCTGTCTCTTATGTACCTTTGCCCTCTTTTCCCTGAATCATCTGGATCTCGGTTCCTCTGTCCTCTCCCTATGTTCCCGTTAAGATTTCCTATCCTTGCTTAAAGGAGGAGCATCTGAGGATCTTGGCTCCCCACTCCATCCCCTGTGTTCCTTGCCTTGTTCCCTTTTCTTTGTTGTGTCCTGTACAATGTATGTATTGTCTGGCTATGTTTCTTGCTCGGTCTCCCTGTCCCTTGCTTGCTCTGCCCCCCTTGCTTGCGATGTTCTGCTGTTACTCTGCTTAGCTTCCCTACTCCCAGCCTGAAGCATCCTGTACATTCGTCTATTATGCTATGTCCAACTCCGCTACTGCGCAATAACGCCTGAGCACCATCTGTGGGCGCTCTGGGTCATTACAGTTGTCTGTATGGATCCCGTTCGTGACACACAGTTCACAGTACAAAGATAAATGCCTGACAATCAGCATAGAAGGGAAGTTCTTCCATCTAGACCACCAACTGAGGAAATAAGGAGACAGGAATCCCAAGATCGTTATGGTTTGTGCCCATTCATTCATATCCTTGATAGATATGGGCAGACTTCCCAAGATGTGAGACCAAGGTAGAGATACCAAATTGGTAGCCTAATATGAGAAAAACAGTATCATGTATGATGGATCATTGTAAACCTTGGTTGTTAGTTAATAATCCTAACCATCAAAAAAGAAACACTTATTGTTTAGAGCAATTCCTAATAAACCTTTTGATCTAAATTATCTTGATCATATTGATTCACTGCCACCTTCTCAAAGTTATGGAAATGTTTTAGTATGTGTTGAAGAACACAAGTTGTCTCAATTTACACCTGGACCGTGGAATGCTGAGAAAACCCAATAATGGGCCCATTCCTTAGGTATCAAATGGGAATTTAGCATCCTCAAAGTAGTGGGTTTTGAAAAGGAAACATACCAAAATAAAATGACTAACCAAGCTGTTGTATTCTTGTCCCACACAGTGGTTCCCATTGTTACGTGAGATATAATTAGGTATTAATAATATTTCTGCTTCAAATTCAGGTAAAACACCTTTTGAACTGACATATGGCGTTTCAATGAATGCCAATTTTATTAACTCTTCTATTTCTGCACCAGGGAGACCTTTTTACAGAAATTGAGGGGCGCTTTGTCTCACACTGCAAACGGACCAGGTGTCACAAATGCGTGGACTTCACAGGTAAGCCAGTTTGCCAAGGAGAGGGTACAAACTACTAAGCCCTTACAACCACATTGAAAGCCTCCAGCAGAAATTAAAACTATTATTAAACTGACTTTCATTATAGTTGATAAACAAGGCCTTCATAGAACTGTAAACATGTTGCTTTATCTTGTGGTATTCAGCATGAAGCAGAAAACACCTCTCATTTACTCTCAATGGCTGACCATGATAAAAGTGGTGATGCAACAAGGCTGTCAGCAAGACACTCCGTCTAAATATCAGTCATGTCTCACAGAAGATGGACACACATTCCATTGATATACTGGTTTGCACTAATATTCCTTCTCTGAACCAAAAACATTTCTGTGGGTTCTATAATAAGACCCCAGTAACTCTTAGGAGACTGGGTTACTTTCTTCTTGTATTTTTCTTTTGTTGTTGTTAACTACTCTATATGTTACAGCTGTCCACATTCAGTTGCATTTCATTACACAACACCCTGGGACCCTTCTGGCATGGAATCAGACCCAAGTTCATTTAGGTATTCAGAGAGCTAGACACGTACAGTCACTGGCCACTTTACTAGTACTGGGTGCACCTTACTAGTACTGGGTTGGACCCCCTTTTGCCTTCAGAACTGCCTTCATTCTTCGTGGCATACGTTTTACAAGGTGCTGAATACATTCCTCAGATTTTGGTCCATATGGACATGATGGCATCCCGCAGTTGCTGCAGATTTGTCGGCTGCACATCCATGATGCAAATCTCCCGTTCCACCACATCACGAAGGTGAAGATGATGTGAGCTTTGTGACATGGTGTATTATTATTAAGTAGCCATAAGAAGATGGGTACACTGTGGTCATAAAGGGGTGGACATGGTCACCAACAATACTCAGGTAGGCTGTCATGTTTAAACAATGCTTAATTGGTACTAAGAGGCCCAAAGTGTGCCAAAAAATGTCCCCCAAACCATTACACCACCATCACCAGCCTGAACCGTTGATACAAGGCAGGGTGGATCCATGCTTTCATGCTGTTTACGCCAAAGTCTGACCCTGCCATGTGAATGGCGTAGCTGGAATCAAGACTCATCAGACCAGGCAATGTTCTTCCAGTCTTCCACTGTCCAATTTTGGTTAGCCTGTGCGAATTGTATCCTCAGTTTCCTGTTCTTAGCTGACAGGAGTTGCACCCTGTGTGGTCTTCTGCTGCTGTAGCCCATCTGCTTTAAGGTTCGATGTGTTGTGTGTTCAGAGATGGTATTCTGCATACCTTGGTTGTAAGGATTGGTTATTTGACTTCCTGTCATCTCAAAGCCATATTGCTTTTTAAGTGGTCTAATTCTTCTATATCTGGTTAGATTGGCTAAACTGTGGTAATGTATTTGTTTAACTTGTAATAAAATACTCTTCCAAAATTATGAAGCACTTCCCTCAAATCTGAAATTGGATTAAGATATTGTTGAGATAGCGAATAGTTTGAATTCTAAGTCTCGATAGCTATAACACTCTTTCTGATGTCTTTCTTTTATCTGTTTGATCATTAATACAATAATTCTGAGAAATACCAGGTCCAATTGTTCTCGCAGTAGGTGTATAGATTTGTTACACCGGTCAACCATAACATTATGACCCACTGACAGGTGAAGTGAATACCATAATATTGGTATCGTTTTCTTTTATCTCACATGGATGGCTGGGGGGTGTGCGTCGCTTACCTGGAGAACACAAGGCACCAGGATGCATCCATGGAGCCCCCACCTTGCAATTTACAGGAGTTGGTGTCAGATGCCACTGTGCACCTTCAGAGATCTAGTTAAGGGGGGGGCAAAGGGGGACCTATGTAGTATTAGGCAGGTGGTCATAATGTTATGGCGTTTTATTCCAATAATTCCCAATTTACACTTTTTCCGTGTCCAATGATAGAATTAAAAGTCGGGTATTTTTCTTTTGTGTAATGTCTTAGAAGGTAATTGTCTTGTGAAGGTTAGTGTTATCCTTTTGTGTGTTATTAATAAAAATTTTAATTATTGCCTTATTTTTGTAAAAGTTTGAAAACGGCACACTAAGGTCTGAGAGATAATGTAATAAAGATGTGTGCTCTTTATCCCCCAGATTTAGTGGTGCCAGTTATTCTTTTTTATTGTTAATCCCTTTACTGCCCCTGTTGTCTCTGGGATGCAGATTAAGGCGGCGGTTTGTATCCCATTATCTTGTTTTATGTTAATGTATGTTTTGCTGGATACATCCAGCCGTCTGTGTCTAAAATAAATCAGTTCTCCTCTTGTTGTATCTAAAGACTAGTCTTGCCTGGTTATTTGGGTGCTGGATAGCGATATCTCCTAACTTTGCTTGGGTATATTGCCCAGGATATCACAAAATCAGCCCAAATCACAAATCTGATCAGAACAATCGATTATATACTTACATCACCGAGAGGCTAGCACGTCATCTGTCTGGAATCATTAGCTGGGGAAGCACCGGCGACCAGTCAGAGAACCTCGTCAGGACCAACACTGTACAGGTGTGCACTCCTATACAGGTAATCGAGGCTTCTGACTAATCGGGATCCTCCCCTTGCTTTTATACACAAATTTACGTGTATTGGCCTCGTGTTGTTTACTGCACGAGTCACAATCTTGCGAGTGGCCAACTCCCAAGGATACGAGCCATACAGTTACAAGACGCTTCAGACAATACGGGCAGTATGCCTGGTACTTGCTATTTTTTGTTCTGATTATATTTTCGGATATCTTGTCCTTGCTTTCTAATAAAACAGCTTGTTCTTGCACAAATAACACAAATAATTCTATGATTTGTACATTAGGTTACAAAGAACCATTCGTAAAATTTATCTATATAAAAATCAGTTTCCAGGCCCTCCTGAGAACTTTGAGCTACAGGTACAGCAGGCAACCATGCAGGTTAATGGAGCCCAGCTCTACTGTGCTCAGTCAAATTTAATATAAAAAAATTAAAATGTCCAAAAATTGTAAAAATAAATAAATAACATTTTTATCAGCAAGCCCTAAAATAGTCACTGTATCTTTTCAAAAAGCCTGTCATGAAGAGTTAAAAATACGTCGAAATATTCATCTCGATGTAAACAGGATTATACGCAATCCATTTCCGATCTGACTCAACGTCTCACAGCTTTGGAACTAGCTAATAAGACTTTGTGGTCTGAAGATACTTACCGCCAACTTACTGCTGTTAAGTCAGATATACTCCATCTTCAACTACAGCGTACGGAATACATGCTCCGCAGACTTCAGCAAACCTATTACGCTAAAGGTAATAAAGCGGACTCTTTGCTTGCTAGGAGGCGCACTACCTTCAGGTTCCTGATGGTCGACGGCTCTATAACCCTAAAGATATCGGGGACAGTTTCGCGGACTATTATGACTCTCTCTATAACTTGCACTCCCATCCACATACTGCCCAGCCGTCGCAAGCCTCCATTTCCGCCTTTTTAAATTCGCTTCCTATCCCTGCTCTGCCAAGAACACAGTGGGACTCTCTTGTTGCTCCTCCGTCGATTGAAGAGATAGAGGCGGTCCTCCAAGGGCTCAAGCCTCACAAAGCACCTGGGCCAGACGCCCTTCCAAATTCGTATTATCAGAAATTCTGCATTCTACCCTCGTCCCCTTTCCTTATGTCTCCCCTGTTGTGTCCTTCCCTTATGTGTGTCCTTGTCATCTCTCTGTCTTGTGTGGTGTTTTTTCGTATATTTGTGCCTATATCTTAATTTGTTTATTATTTTTCTGCTCATGTGTCATTATGCAATGCAGTACTGAGAGTGTTAGGGAACTCCGGTTCCGTTTGTTTGGGTTTTCATTTTTATTGTTATATCTGCGATCTCTGTACACATCGCTTATCATTTCTCTGCTTGGTCTATTGTAAAACTTAAAAAAAACAAAAAAAAAAAACCAGCATTTTAAACACTGGGGTGTCTAGTTTTCAAAAAAAATTTGTAGGTTTTTTTTCATTAGATATTGTAGATGAGTCAAATATTTATCAAATGAAAGCAATAAAAAGTTTGAAGCCTTGAGCATTTAAAAAGTTCTCAATCTTTTTGGCATAATATAATCCTAGGACTGAACTCTCTTCTCAAGTGCCAAATATATAAAAATACTTGTCCTGTCCTGACATAGAAAAATGTCTTATATTTAGACCAAAAATTCCATTATGTTTTTTTTACACCACAAAAAAATATATAATTAAAATCACATCCACATCATTGGATACAAATGCATACATCACATTTATCTGTAAGCAATGGTGTATTCTATAACAGTTATATTACATGCATCTGGTTGAAAACCATTTGGGGGTTTCTGGGTTTTTTCTTCTTCCATTGTGAGAACTGATGCATTAGTGTTCTGAATGTATTCTTCCTGCTTTATAATGTTAAAAATCATCTTTGTCATCAGTACATGCGGTATTTGACAAAACCATTTACCAAGCCCAGAATACCAGGAGTCTCATTTCTTATTTATTGAAAATACAGAAACAGACATACTAAAACATTATTGTGTATTTTGTTCTGTTTATGGGGAGACAGGTTAAACTTGTTTTTTATTTTTGCTTTAGTACAAAATATGTAGGACCTATTCTCATATGGTTAATGTATTGTATTGTGGCATATTTCCCAAACAACTAAACTTTAATTGGTTTATCACCATTTAAAAAAAATACCACCTTAAAAACAAAGTTATAAAACAAACACTATTCTATTAGATAAAACACTGCTTTCCAATTATTAAACGAAGGGGGGGGGGAACAAATCAGGATCATATCTACAGTGACATTAAGATAATTCTGTACCTATAAAGTTTGACATTTTAAATGATAGTGACAGGAGATTTTTCTGAAATCTGTATTTTGTTAATGTCTTAATCTTAACACAATGTGAAATATTAATACATGTAGTTTCATGGTCTATAGCAGTTCTAACCACTGCACTGATAAATGGTATTTATAGTGTTAATGTCAGCATATTGTTTATTCGGTGAGATTTATTATAGAAAATGTAGGATGTTGCACTCAAACCATTATAAAAGCAATCAACACAACCATCACCAAATAAATAAAATACTTTGCATCCTTTTGTTACAAGTTGATAAGCAATGTGATTTGCTTTACATAATTAAACACTGTGCCAGTCTTTCATGTCGTTTTATTAAAGCCCACTTTCAGTATGCAATTCCAAATGCAGATGACTCCGGAGGATGCTTTGAAAGGTACACATTAAAGCAATACTGAAGATCTGTCAGCCATTGCTCTTGAATTTCACAACTCTTTAGATTCTACAATTGCAAGAAAATACAAAACAGTGTTAGAAGAATAAAAATAGTTATATAAACTGTAATATCTTGTGTCTGCTGAGAATTCCTAAATTGTACTGAAAACATTTTACTTTTTTTCCACAACCACTAGGGCACAATAGCATATCCTAAATATTTACATTTCTGAGCCGATACATGGGAGTCCATGCTGTTTAATGGTAACAAGGAGTATACTGTGTGGACCAGCCAGTACAACTGTGCTTGGGACAAAATTTCTTCTGAAGGTGTCAATGCCAGAAACACTAACTATACACCGATCCTGATAAATCTTGTTATCATGGCACCTGTCAGTGGATGGGTCATGGGCAGCCAAGAGTCATTGATGCAGTTGGGGGGAGGGGGTTTCACAGGGGTAAAGGATGGCCCCGTGTATTCAAATGAGCAAATGTAATGCTGGTTCTGATAGAAAGGTGGCAGATCACTAACAGTGCATTCAGGAATACATGTGTGTGTGTGTGTGTATATATATATATATATATGTTACATATATATATGTAACATTTAATTTAAAACATAAGGAAATTGTAATTGTATTGGGAATGGTAAAAGAACTTAACTTTAGAAGAGTAGATTTTTTACTTGGGGGTTTATTTGCACTGGCAGTACTGAAATCTGCCTCTTCCTCCAGGCAGTTGTAAAATCAAAATAAGTTTCCCTCTCAAACACGCTCTCAGTGAAAAAGCCAATGAGAGAAAATACGCAACCAATAAAAACTTTGGGGAGGGACTAAATAATGCTGCCAGAGGATACACAAGGAGAAGAAATTTGCAGGTAGGAGTTTATATAGGAGACGATATAGACATAATAAGGTGAAGCCTTATAGACATCAAGTCTATAAGGTTTCACAAAGGTATTAAGTGAAGACCAAGCAGCTGCATATCTGAGCTGAGTAGGTTTGCCACCCGTCAATAAATTATAGCTCCATATTAGGCGAAGAACCCCCTAGATTAGTACTCTCCCCCCCCCCAGCTGCAGGACCAATAAACACAATGCCATCTAAACGTTCTGGGGGCCCCATGGGGAATCACATTGCAGACAGCAATGTGATTTACCACAAAGTCCTTAAGAGTAGCGTGTTTATAGGGGGAGGGGCAAGCAGAGAGGCCGCTTACCCTGGGCCAGTCTTCAGGACCTTGCCGAGGCAGGTATAAGATTGTGATCTCCCCAACCAGCCCTGATCACAATCTTATACCTGCCTCGGCAAGGTCCCTCTAACCGGCCCAACATCAGACCTTGGCTTCCGTGCTTCCACGGCAGGATGGAAAAAGGGGTATAAGGGCTGCGTGTGTGTGTGTGTATAATATATATATATATATATATATATATATATATATATATATATATATATATATATATATATATATATATATATATATATATATATATATATATATATATATATATATATATATATATATATATATGTTTGTAAGCTGGTGTGTGTAAGGGCAGTGTAGGTACCTGTGTGTTTGTAAGCTGGTAGGTGTGTGTGTAAAGGCAGGGGTGTACGAGTGCAGTGTGTGTGTGGACAGGCTTGTGTAAGGGCAGTGTGTGTGTGTGTGTGTGTGTGTGTGTGTGTTTATGGGCAGGCGTATGTCATTCCTGGGACAGGACCAATGGGTATCTGAATTTGACAAGCTTGTACAACAGGAGGTAGAGCTGGACAACAGATATCAGGCTCTGCAGTAGTTGTGGGAGAGCCTCTGGATTGTCGTGGGAGAGCCTCACCGATTTTTTTGAATTCGGCAGTGAAGGGGACTCTGATCTGGAGGACATTGGAGAATACAGAGAGGCTATGCTTAGTCTCGGAGAAGTTTCAGAGCTGAGACCTGATCTGGACTACCGGTTTATGAAAGAGTGGCAGCTGGAAAGGGCATACCGACAGCTGCTAGACCGCGTTTGGCAGACTGCCCCAGAGCCAGAGGATATTACAGCACCAGCAGAAGCGCTGGCATCAGGGCAGAGTACTGCTGGGCTCTGCCCACTTCTCTCTGTGGCTCCAGACACTGTGGCAGTGGATGGGACTGCGGTCTCCACTGGCACAGTGCCAGCAGAAGCACATGCATTGATCTTTCAGCTAAGGATGTAAACTCAGAAGGGGTGGATGGGACTGCGGATAACCACTCCCCAGCAGAAGTGCTGGCATTAAGGCAGAGTGCCACTGGTCTCTGCTCACCCCTCCTTCTTGCCCCCAGTCTGACCATGGAACTCCCGCAGTGCCCGCTGAGTATTGACAACAGGAGAGGAAGGACGGCCCCTCTCTACCCCTGTAGAAGAGCTTTCTCCTGGTCAGAGTGCAGCTGGCCTCTGCCCTCCCTCACCCGAGGTCCCTCCACCAGAGGATGGTATAAAACAACCACTGGAGCTCAGATCCCCAAACCTGGATTGAAGGGGCCCCCGCCACCCTGTCGTCTCCTCAGTGGCAGAGAAGACTCCAGAGAGAAGGTGCAGTTGGCAATTCTCTCCAGCGGCAGTTATTTTTTTCCAGGAGAGGCAGAGGTCAGGCAGGTGAGTACTGCCCTTGGAGGGGCAGATTGTTTAGAGCAACAGTTTAGGGAGGGCATTGATGGACCAAATGAACTGACTGACCATGGAGTCAACCTGATTGGGGTCTCCTCCTGGGTCAGTCCCATTCAGAAGGGGGGGGGAATGTGATGGAACCCTTCATCACTGTGGCCCCTGGAGAGGCCCGAGAGCCACCCTCCTCCCTGCCGACTATGGGCCCTGGCCTTGTAAAGGGTGTGTGTGTGTGTGTGTAGGTACAGGGGGTCAGTTTCTAGTGATTTTCCATATTTCCTAAATATTAGAGGCTCTGGGGACTGTGGAGCGCTGATATTGATTTGCGATTAGTCCTGTACTTTGCCAACACAGCTCATGTCTTGTAATAACTTTTCCCTGCGTCTCCCCATGTTTTCAGATACCCCCATAAGTATATTATCTCATCACTTGAGATAATAGGAGATTATTTCTGGCAGACAGCCAGACTGCAACCAGTTTCAGGGTAAAACTAGAGGGTCAGAGGTTCAGATTTAATGCAATGATGTTTTACTTACGGTGGTAGATAAATGGAACAGCCTCTCTTAAGAAGTTGTAGGGACTAATACAGTGATGGAATTTAACCCCTTCACGCCCGGTGACTTACCAGATACGTCATACCGAAGTGGTTCTGTCACCTACCTGGTACATCATGCCAAACAAATGCCCCCACATGTCACAATTGTGGTGATCGCAGGGGCACTGCTGCTGTCTGCCCAGGTATCTGAGCAGACCAGCAGAGCCACCCTGAGACCCCCCCCCCCAAGCCTTTGATAGCTCTTACACAGGCAGCTTCAGGCTGCCTGACTGCTCCAAGCATTAAAAAAAATTAAAATAACAGAACTGACCTGGAAATCAAGTGTGCTTCCAGGTCAATTGCTGTGAGTTAAGAATCTGCTGCAGCTGAAACTGCAAGCAATCAAAAATAGGCTGATGATGATCACATCAATCCTGGTTAATAGGAGGGATCTGATCATTATGGCAGCCACTGAATGAACCTGCCCTAATAAGAGAGAGGGGTCATCTAAGGTAGTAATAAAAAACAAAAAACACAAGTTAATAAAACATGAAATACTAATGACGATTTTAGGCAATAACTACCATTTTAGGTCATAATTATGACATTTTAGGTCGCTCATTATTGATTGTTCAGTGGCCTAAATTTTACGCTTACAAGTCATCTGATAGCTATACATTTAAAAAAATAAATATATTATATAAAAATATAATATATATATATATATATTATATTTAACCTAATAAAATTCTATGTGACCACTGACACTATACAGTACTGTAACCTAACATCTACCTATAACTATTCACCAACAGGATCCTAGTGTTAGCCCTTGCTATCAGCTAACCCCTGTGCATTGTGCTTTCAGGGAATATATAGTTTATGGGGTTCTTTTGTTGTGTATGTGTAGTTTTGCCCCCAAAAGTATGAGGTGAACCAGGTTCAGCTGTTAGAAAAAGTTGAAACCTCTTTGCAAGCATGATTTGAGGTGGCTTGTGACTTTGTAACGCTCACATACCACACATCGCTTTCACAAACAAATAACAGGATATAAAAAGCAAAGGCACTAAATGTTCTTAGATACACCACTGGAGGATTACTAAGAATGTAAGTTGTTATAATTTGACTTGCTTAAATTCTGAAAATAAATGAGGGAAAAAAAACATACCATAACATCTTGAAGAGTTTGTTGCACAAGGAAAGCATTGGCCATCATATAACTCCTCAGCTGTGCATTTTGCAGTAGGAGTCGCAGCAACTGAGCAATAACTGGCAGCTCTTCTTGACAAGCCCTGCTTACTTGAAGACTCTGTAACATCAGTTTCAGCACATTCGGAAGCATAGATAGTAAAGTAATACATGCTCCCCATAAAGCATCTCTGTAAAAACAAGATAATTGATAATACATTTCCAAAATGAATTACAATTTGACAAGGTCAAAAAGTCTCCAAAAAACAAAGTAACTTAAAACGCGGGAGTAATGGGCAGGTTACTTTCCCTGACAGCCCTTTTATTGAAACTACTTATTTGTAGAGAGAGAGCCCGATGGCCGCAAACAATCATGTTAAACATGCCTCTTAAAATATCCCCCAGATAGGTACAGAGAGAAGTCATTCTATTTTTCTCATTAACACTGCCTGACACTTAAAGACTGCATTTAAAAAGTTTGAGATACTACAATTGTCTAGGGGACCTGTATCATCCTCTGTGGCAGCCGGTGGACATCTGCTTGATGCATGCAGACAACCTCCACACATCGCACAGATGTCCACAGGCTGTCGGGGGCAGAGTGGCATATCGGGGGGGGGGGCAGAGTGGCATATCTGTAGGGGTATAAAGCATATCTAGGGGCCAGTGCGACACAACTATAAGGTGCATTATGAATTAAGGGGGACCTTAAAATGGCTATTGGTTGACTAACTGCATAATAGATACCAAAAATGTTACAATGCATGTATTCCTGTTCATTAGATAAAATAGCGTTTTACCATTCCACTAATGTGTATTGTTTCTTTAAAAATATTTTTTTCTTTAAAACTGCACCAAACTATAAATCAGGCCAATACGGTATGTTAGTAGATCGAGAAAGGTCCTTGTTTTCCATAAAAAGCCTAAGTGACACCAAACTTTTGCACAGTAGTATATATATATCTGATATAAAAGAATATACTTGCTTAGCTGTTGCACCCCAAAATATGTTAATTAGGATACGATTTAAGGACACAATTCCCAATCTTATTCTTACCTTTTCTGCATGTGCTCAGCATCTTTTTCCTTTGTGAGCAGGAAGTTGAAAATGCTGTAGCAACAGGAAGCTAAGAATTTGTTCAGATTTTCATTAGGAATGCAGCACTGCTCATGCAAAGTATTTATGGCACACAGTATAGATCCAACAGTGCTGTCAGGTATTACTACCAATCCCCCCTGTTAATAAAACACACAAAAAACAATAGCTAAAACAAAGCATGTATCAGAAATATATCAAAGCAAGATACATATAAACAAAAAAGCATGCAGATAGTGTGTTTACACATGCAAGAGTGGTTGTTATAGAAATACATAAACATATAAAAACCAATTAGGGTTGGAAGCTGACCAAAGTATAAAGACATTTTTATATTTAACAGAAATTGTATTTGACGCTATGCTTAACAACTATGCCAAGTATTGAAATCATTATGTCATGTTTCATTAGATTTGGTATGATGCGCATCATCAGATTTGGTATGATGCGCATCATCAGATTTGGTATGCTGGGACTGCTAAACAAAAGTATATATTTTTCAAAGTTGACATACTATAGTATTTGACTGGGGGCATTTTAACACAATGTCTGTCCTGAACATTGCAGTAAAATTTAATTTTTCCATTTTTAACAAACCAATTCTATTCATCAAACAGTATTTCACTTATTTGTTTCCCCTGGGTATGTGAAATTACCCCCCCCCCCGAGTACAGGAATACCCCGTATGCATGGGTAAGGCAAGTCTCTTCAGCCCTGTGGGTTAAAATTGGAACATGCACATTAGGTTTTCAAGCATGGAATTTTGATAGATCAGTTTATTGGGTCTAGGTCTCATTTGAGACATGGTAGAGGTCCCATATTTCATTTTACCCCCATAAAACCATGTATTTCCACAAACTAGACAGCTCAGGGAATCTGCCCCATGCAGCCGATTCCACTGCTGCAGATACTCACAATTGACCTAGAAGCACCCTCAACTCTCAGGTCAGTGCTGTTAATTTTTTATTTTATTTTTTTACTCTTTCAATGCTGATGCTCCATAGGAGCACAATATTGACTGATATTTATTCACAAGCTTGTTATAAATATTAACCCGCATACAATGCTGTGATCGTGTCATACACAATTGTGGCATCGAAGGGGTTAACACTGCATGATTGCTCTTAATGAGTGTGGGTCAGCAAGGGAGGGTTGGGGGCTAGTCTTCACACTCATATGGAAACCGAATAAGCCTTGGCCCCCTGTCCCTGAAGCTGCCTCTGGCAGCTGGGACACAATCGCCGGTAAACCTTGTGGGGCTCGTTTTTGCTGCTGGTGGTCTGCCTGGGTTAAGAAATTATTGTTCTTTTAAAACTAGTGTTTTTCCTCTGATTTCATTTAGGGATTGTGTTATAAAAGTACTGCATATCTCCAAGACACAGCTGGAATTAATTTCTTTAAGATAGAACAGAGTACTTCAGTTTATTTAAATTTAAAAACCAATTTTAACTTGTTATATGCCATCTGTAAAAGCAGCATGATTCACTCACCTGCATTCTTGTCCCTGTTAAAGTTTCTACATAATATCAGCTTCCAATGTTTAGGTACAATATATTAACAGGGTGTGATTACTATGCAACAATGATAAACATGGATTCTCCCCGAGATATACCATATTGGCTCGAATATAGGCCGCACTTTTTCCCCCACTTTAAGTCTTTAAAGTGGGGGTGCGGTCTGTATTCGAGGTCTAGCGGCCGACGCCCGAGAACATGCAGTCCCGGGCACCTGGCAGGCGGGTGCCGGCAGGGGAGGTTGTCTAAACCCATCGTGCGGACGGTCGCCGGCTGCAGCGATGCGGGTAAACAGCCGCTGCCCCCAAGACTTAACAGAGCAGACTCCCGGGTGTCTTGCGGGGCCGACGGGGATGTGCCGGCATCGGAAGTTGTATACGCGTATTGCGCAGACGTCCCCCGCCGGCCCCGCAAGACACCCGGGAGTCTGCTCTGGTAAGTCGGGGGGGGGGGCAGTGTGGCAGCATATCTCGGGGGGGCAGTGTGGCAGCATATCTCGGGGGGGCAGTGTGGCAGCATATCTCGGGGGGGCAGTGGCAGCATGTTTTTTTGGTGCTTTTTTAAAGAAAAAAACTTTTTCTTTAAAAAAAAACAAACTTTTAGGGTGCGGCCTATATACGGGGGCGGCCTTTATCCGAGCCAATGCGGTAATAGATCAATTTTGATTATCCTGTTAAATAGTTACAAAAACCCAGACTCAAAAATAAAACAAGACTATTGCTAAGAGAGTTTAAAGAAAACGAATGTCTTACCAGATGTTTATTGATAGCATTCTGGAGGATATCAAAACACTGCCGCCTTGCTCTTACCGACGCCAAACTATGACATATTGCCTGCAAAAGAGAATGTACAATGTACAAACACTGCTACTGGGAAATGTAACAAAAATATAAATAGCAGCTATAAAAGTGGAATGAAAGGTAGTAGTAGCCAATGTAGCATCATTAAAGGCAAATATCTATTAATGGAAAGCTGAAACACAAATCAAATGAATGTCAATGTAATACACAAATTCGCATTTCTAAGAGACAAGTTAAACCATCTCATACACTGAGACACTACATTATTCAATACATTGGCTTTATTATTCAGCACAATATGCAGAAAAAGTATACAACCTTTATTTTCTGGTGTTAGTCTAAAATAATTTCCATAGTCTCCAAAATGTAAGCTACAAAGAAACCAGGAAATGCTGGAAATGCTTGAATTTTCAGAAAGCAGAGAGAGTGCAGCTTATGTATTATATATATATATATATATACATACACACACACATACATATATATATATATATATATATATATATATATATATATATACATACACACATATATATATATACACATATATATATATACATACACACACACACGTCTATGTTCACTGCTGCCATGAAGGTGAAGCTTTTAGGTACCCGGGTAGACTGTAAAAAAGCAATTTTATTGTATCGCTGCAAACTATTTCTTTAAAAAAAGTTTGCTGGCGCAAACAATGAAAAGAATACTTCTGAACTTTCTTTGGCTAGATGGATTCAGTCTGCTATATCATTGGCCTACGAACCATGGATGAAAACTGCACTTTAGGGTATCAGAGCTCACTCCAGAGGATGCATTGCCACATCATGGGCCGAGGCAGCCAATCCATAGGAAGGACAGATTTGTAAAGCAGGAACTATTGCCAATGTGTACCATATCAACATGGTTCTTCAGGCTTGTTCCACACTTGTGAGGCAACATTTCTTACCGTAAACGTATCTTACTATTTATTCTGTTATTTTAGAGGTAGTCTTGCTACTACACAGTAAATAAGGGGAGGGGGTTCTGTCTTATAGCCAATTCATTGCAGGCACCTCTATAATCCGCTCAAGGGGATGAGTAGATTATACCAATTTGTAAGGCTGCTGCATGGAAAGAAAAACACATTTACGGTAAAGCATCTTTTTCCAAAATCACACTATACCTCGTGTGAGCTTCTCCTCATTACAAAATATATTACCTTTGTAACAGCCCAATGATGAACGAATTGCGACTGGTCAGTCAAATAAAGACATATACGTGAAACGCGTGTCCTGCTAAGACGATTACATACTTTGCTGTTTTGAATCCATGCCAATTTCTCTCCTGAAAAACCTAAACACAAAAACATTAAAGACAAAAGGAAACCTTTAAGTTGTCATTAATGTCAATTCATCGAGTTTGCTATTGTAATAATTACCTATGCCAGTTATGTAATTGAACAGAATGATAAGATAAGCAGTACCAACACTTAAGTTTTATTGTTGTCAATTTTAAACAGGATCATAAAATACCATATAGTTTTAAATTTCACATAGCCATAATAGATTAAGATTGATCAGATAGATTAGTAGAAGTGGTAGGTAAGGACATTGAAATCTTATTCTGATAATGCATGGACATTTATATTCGAATAAATACTTTACCTATTAATGTTGAGAACAAAAAACTGAAATAGTCTGTATCATTCATTGAGCTTTCTTGCGTGACTTGTGTCCAATGAGCAAAAGGGGACCTGTAATAATAATAATAAAATCTTAAGACCTTTTTTTTTACATTTCTTGATCATGTTTTTACACTCAGTGCGCTCAAGTTAAGTATTGAAAATAGGCACACACTTCCACACTGCTCATTCACAATTAGGGTGACCACAATTTATTTCTGCCATTCAGGGACACTATGAAGCGCATGAGATCACACACACAGGTGTGTGTGTATACACGTTAGACATGCATTTTTAACATAATATTTACTTATTTCTTTAAAGTGAAGACTACAATTGAAATATGATTTCAAAATAACAGCTGAACTGGCAGTTTCTTTATGAGCCCCTGTTGCCAATATATATCATCCCATTGCTGCCAATACATATATAAATATTAGACCATGCTGCCAATATATATATATATATATATAAATATTAGATCCTACTGCCGATACATTTTATATTGAAAAAATTGGACCCTACGCAAGCATTTCCTTGGGCACCGCTCCACAGCATGCAATCACTCCCTCCGCTTCCGCACCAAAACATAGGTATAGATCAAATAAACACACAAAACAGCACTTGCATGTATAGATCAACTGAATAAGACATACAAACCCTGTATTTGTAGGTATCAGGGGCGTACCTAGAGTATTTGGCACCCGGGGCGGATCCTGTAAGTGGCACCCCCCCCCCCAAATATAAAAGTTTAAATAACATTTAACAAGCATAATAGTGCTTTCTTTAATAACCCTAACAAATGAGTGACAAACATTACAAATTAAGTACTGGCTAAGCAGCTAAAGACACTATAAACTAAAAATTCTGATATTATAATCAGGAGTCACCATAACATTGTTCTCTTTTTATTTAAGCATTTGCATATATAGTGGTGTTGCCATGTCGACTCATGATTATATATACCATATGAACCAGACACTGACTGTGGTATAGCATGACACATATCACTATATACTGAGCCAGGCAGTGACGGTGGTACAGCATAATGCCTATCACTCTATACTGAGACAGACATTGACGGTGGTGCAGCTTAAGTAATTTCATTATATATTGAGGCAAACATTACAGTGAAACAGCATAACTCCTATCACTATACACTGAGCCAGATACTACAGTGGAACAGCATAACACCTATCACTGTAACTGAGCCAGATATTGATGGTGGTACAGCATAACCGCTATCTTTATATACTGAGCTAGACACTTATAGTAGTACAACATAACTATCATTATACACTGAGGCAGACATTGACAGTTGTGCAGCACAACTGCTATCATTATATACTGAGACACGCGCTGACAGTAGTACAACATAACTGTTTCCATTATATACTGAGGCACGCGCTGACGGTGGTACAACATAACTGTTAATATATACCGAGGCCCACATTGCCGGTGATACAGTATAACACCTATCACTTTATACTGAGCACACATTGACGGTGGGGCAGCGTAATCCATATCACTATACATTGAGCCTGACATTTACAATAATGCAGCATAACCCATATCACTATATACAAAGCCATTGATGTGGTGTAGGCCTACCACTTCAGTGTCTGGCTTAGTATATAGGGGTAGGGGTTATGCTGCATTATTGTAAATGTCTAGATCGATGTATAGTGATAGGGATTATGTTGTACTGCCCTCAACTGCAGATCAGGGGAAGACTGTGAGAGTCAGTACAGCCTTCCCTTCTTCTGACTGCACCGTGACATTGGGAGGTCCTCTCCCCGTAATCATCCCCAAAGTCCATTTGTCCCCTACGTCACTAAACCACAACTCTCTTTTAATTACTCCCTGTAGTTCAGGTATAGATCAAATAAACAACACATGGAAACAGCACGTGCAACTGAATAAGACATAAATATCCTGTATTTACAGGTATACATAAATAATGTATGGAAACATAGCATTGCAGGTATAAATCAACAGAACACACAAACCCAGCATTGCAGGTATAGATCAACTGGAAATCACTCAGCACTGAAGGTATAGATCAAATAAACAACACATGGAAACAGCACCCCAGGTATTGATCAACTGAATAAGACATACAAATCCTGTATTTGCTGGTAAACATAAATAATGTATAGAAACATAGCATAGCAGATATAGACCAACACATTAACACACAAACCCAGCTTTGCAGGTATTGATCAATTGGAATTCACATAAAAACTCAGCATTAAAGTTATAGATAAAACACCCTAAATTACAGGCATAGATCACAGATTGCACACCCCAAAGCCAGCGTCCACATTGCCCACATAGAACCTGACCAGCACCCTGCGGTGGGGGTGCAAGGCCTCTGTCTCCCAGCTCTGCCACTGTATGGAACAGTATAGAGTGATGGGAGTTATGATGTACTTTAGAGCATAATTATAATGAAAAAGACATTGGAAATGGTACAGCATAACACCCATCACTCTCACACATTTACCAATCAACACTTACAATCCACAGATTCCACACATACCAATCCACAGATTCCACACATACCACACATACCAATCCACAGATTCCACACATACCAATCCACAGATTCCACACATACCAATCCACAGATTCCACACATACCAATCCACACATATACCAATCCACAGATTCCACACATACCATACCACAGATTCCACACATACCATACCACAGATTCCACACATACCAATCCACACATATACCAATCCACAGATTCCACACATACCATACCACAGATTCCACACATACCAATCCACACATATACCAATCCACAGATTCCACACATATACCATCCACACATTCCACACATACCAATCCACTCTCACTGTCACTCAGTCTTAATGAATGATTTCCTACCTTCTTTTCTACTTCTTTTCTTCTTACAGCAGTCTTGTCTTTTTACAGCAGTCTTCCTCTTCGCTCCTCTTCTACTGTCTTTTTCCGGGTCAGAGGGCACTGTGGGCGCGGCTTCAGTGCCGCCGGGGTTTGTTGTCAGATCCCGGCGGCACTGAAGCCGCGCCCACAGTGCCCTCTGCACAGCAGCAGTTGGCGCGCGGATCGCAAGGGAGCAGAATCGGAGGTCTTTAACAGACCTCCGGCTCCCTTGAGTGATTTTAAGCCGGTTCAAGGGAACCGGCTTAAAATCACTCAAGGGAGCCGGAGGTCTGTTAAAGACCTCCGATACCGCTCTCTTGCGAGCCTGCTCCTCCAGCGGCGGACATTACTGTCCGTCTCTGGAGGGGTGCCGGGTGCCGGCAAGTTGGCACCCCCTGATGAGCGGCACCCGGTGCGGACCGCCCCCCCCGCCCCCCGCTAGGTACGCTACTGGTAGGTATACATATATAATGTATGGAAACAGAGCATAGCAGGTATAGATCAACACATTTACACACAAACTCAGCTTTGCAGTTATAGATCAATTGAAATTCTCATGTGAACTCAGCACCGAAGGCATAGAAACAGACGTACAAATCATCGATTTGGAGGTATACAATAATAATGTATGGAAACATAGCACTGCGGGTATAGATCAACACAACACACAAGCCCAGCATTGCAGGTACAGATCAACTCAAAATCACATGTAAACTCAGCACTAAGGGCATAGATTGAATAAACACATGGAAACAGCACTGCAGGTATTGATCAACTCAACAAGACATACAAATCCTGTACTTGCAGGTATACATAATGTATGGAAACATAGCATAGATATGGATCTACAGAATAACACAAACCCAGCTTGGCAGGTATAGATCAAATGGAATTCACATAAACTCAGCATTAAAAGGTATAGATAAAACCACCTAAATTAGAGGCATAAATCACAGGTTGCACACCTCAAAGCCTGGCGTCCACACTACCCACATAGAACCTGACCAGCACCCAGATAACACACTTTGGCACCCTACTTGTGCCCTCTTTGCTTTCCCACAAATCAATTATACATCTATGATGCACACACTTTTACAGACACTTACGAATTCACACAAATCATCCACATATTAATTCACTCTCACTCGCACAATTCATCCACACATTAATTTATTCTCTCACTCACACAATTCATCCACACATTCATTCACTCACAATTCATCCACACATTCATTCATTCCCACATAATAATTCAATCATACTCACTATGTATTTCAATATACTTACTACCCTCTTTTTCACTATGTACCCTCTCTCCCTCTTTGTAGTTCACTTACCTTCCAGAAGTCCTGCGGTGGGAGCATGAGGCCTCTATCTCCCTGCTCTTCCGCGGTGCGCGTTGCTTCACTGCTGAGCGCCTGAATATGAAGTCATATTCCGGTGCTCAGCATGACATGCCGGCACTGCCACCGAGCTAGAGGCCTCGCGGAAGAGACTGAAGGGCGCCGAGCGGTTGCTGAAAACTTCATGAGCGACCGCTTGGCGCACATCTCTCTCTTCAGCGCCAAAACAACGTTTTCCCGGATTGAGGCTCATTTTCTTCTCAGGGTTAAATGTTGTCACATTTTTATAAGCAAGGCTTTCTGTAGTCTGCATGCATGTGTATATCTATGCGTGTGGATTAATAGGTAGGTGTGCTAACGTAGAGGTACATATGTTCGTTTATGGATGGTAGATGTGTTTTGCGAGATATGGGTTCTTGCACTTGATGCAAGATAAAATGGAAATTTTTTTGATTGTGTTGCATGTGTGTAGTTCAGCCCCAACGGGGTAATATAGAATCAAGTTATTTACTGCTCATTTAATAGGCAACGTAAACATTTAATGATCTCACTACTCTTCAGATACAATGTGATAAGGTAATTGTTTAAAAAAAAATCCATACATACCATCCAAAGAAAAACACATCACACAAATTTGCTTCAAAACATCTGCCCAGTGAAATGTGAATGACTGGTAACATTCATATAGAACAGGGCTTGACAAATTTGTTTTAAATCTAGGAGCCAGCTAAAAAAAAAGTTAGGAGCCAGGACTTTTTTTTGCCCCAGCCCTCACACTTTGCCCTGCACTCAGTCTCACACTTTGCCCCAGCACTCAGCAATCACAGTCCTGCCCAGACATACCCAGGTTCCAGCATGTACTGGCTGACTTGGCATGATGGGAGTACATGCTGAAACCTGGCTTGCTGCCCTCCCTTGTGTATTGATGCTGCACATCACTCAGAGCCCCCTGTGCCATGCCCCTCCCCCCCACTTACACAACCATGCCATCACACACACTCATTCATACACCCTCCTTCACCCCCTTACCTGCACTGCAGATCTCTCACATGCATACTTCCATAGGGGCCCTGCTGATTCTCTCTCTGTACGAACTTCTCTTGTCCCGCCCACTGGGAGGAGGAATGGAGCAGTCATGTGATGTGAGAAGAATTCATGTGACTCCTCTGGTTTCCTGCTTCCTGTGGCCAGCACAAGAGACGCTGCTTGCACAGTAAGACACAAAGTTAAGCAGTGCGGCCCTATTTTCAGCCGTTTTTTTTTTATTCCGGCATTTTGCCGAAGATGTGTTTCGCCACCGGTTTGGCTCACATACACCTAGGCGCAGGACAAAAATATCAGTCGCCACGATGACCTGGCGCCTGGGATTTGTCGAGCCCTGATATAGACTAAAACAGAGCAAACCCATATGGATTAAGGAATTGTCTCACATGAAGTTGCTTCAAGAATGACAGTTAATCACAGAGGTACATTGATATGGAACAGTACTACAAAATCAGAAAACAAAACTAATAAACCCCCAGCCACCCAAATCGACAGATTGTCAGGGTGAATCACTAGCATTAAACACAAGCCTCTTTATGTTTGATCTACTCCTGTACATAGATTTAAATGTATTCGTTGATCTAAGGAAACCATATGGCTATAAACTTTTGGTATTTGTCTCTATATTTGCTCCTCAGCATTAAAGAGTGTTTGGTCTACTCCTTAGCATTCAAATAAGAGGTTTCAATATAACATCATCTAATAAGGCATTCACTCTGAACCAGGTGGGTAATATAAGTAGGTCCCATACCTGGCACAAATAATGTTAAAGTTATTAAACAATGGCATACAAGGAGATAGGAAGTGGGTAGTTCATACTGGGCTGCTCAAACCCACAAAGTGGCAGAGATGATACAGTGAGAGGATAGCAACCGAGACATAACCTGTTTGTGCATTCACATCATAGCTGAGAACAGGCAAGTAGTCCAAGTATTTTCAATGGAGGACCAGATCTTCCAATGAGGAAGTTTATTCCACTCTTTAACGCAAGACTTATAGTAAGTAGTACATTACATTTATTAATAGAGTGCCAACAGTATAGCATTACAGAGTCAGTAAAGTAATTTAAAATCACAAACCGTATACAAACTGGTACAAAAGAAGAAGAGGGCCCTGCTCTCGTGAGCTTACAATCTAGTTGGTGGTTGAGGGGGAAGTGAACAGTAGGAAAAGACTGCTTGGATAGGGATAAATTGATCGAGTCAGGATGATCTGTAGAGGTTGTTGGTCATTCCGATGGCTTGATTAGAATGATTGTTAGGAAGAAAGGTTGGGGGGGAGGTTCAGGAAGCCTGACAGAACGGGGTAAGGAATACTAGAGTGGAAGGAGGTAATGATGGTAGAAGAGAGACACAGTTTATAAGAGGAACAAAGGAGGAGTCTATTAGCGGTGTAATTGAATAACAGGGTAGAGATGTAGAGGGTGCAGAGCTGGGGCTCTGTAGGTCAGGGTAATATCTTAGGCAGGGTAAGGATAACTATAAAATCTGGGGTTTTCCCTTCTTCCAAAAAAATAAATAAAAAATCCTACGACCAGCCTCTGAAAGTACTACCATATTTGCTCGAGACATATTTATAAGACGACCCCCCCCAAATTTGAATATTAATGTAGAAAAAAAAAAAAAAGACCTGAAGACTAACCTATGAGAAAAGTTATTCGTAAATATGTATTCACATGTAAACTATTTTTTCATATTAAAAAAAAAAATCTGATTGAGAAAAATGCATCTTTTTTAAATTTTTGATTTGCCAACCTGCCCCCCAGTTATGCCCTATACCTCCCTACTTGCCAATCTGCCCCCTGATATGCCTCACCCCCCTTACCGATGCATCCCTAGACTTGTCTCCACTGCTCCAGACTCCCTTGTGTCAGGTGAGGGCAGCCTGTGGATGTCTGCACGATGCGCACAGGCAAACTTCGCCGCTACGCGGGACTTCTGTCTGGCCTTCTATGGCTAAGCACCGGAAGGTCACCGGCTGCCAGAGAGGAGGACCCAGGTCCCCTGCAGCTCTGCGGGGGAACTAGATCTTAGTCTTTTACTCAGACCTCTATTTGAGGTCTGATTAGAAGATGACCTCGAATATAAGACAAGGGGTATTTTTCAGAGCAAAAAACCTTGTCTTATAAATCGAGCAAATACGGTATAATTGTCAAAATGTTAATCCTTCCAAACCAAGAGACATTCAAGGAATCCCATCTTTTCAATTTCCACTCCACTCGAAATACACTTAAAATATGATTTCCACAAAGTTAGATAATCTGTCAATCAATATCATTTCTGAGGTACCAGAAGGGAGACGTGTGGATAAGAGATAAAAATAATGGATCATCAGCATGCGTTTCCAGTTTGTAAGGTCTGGGTCGGCCTGCATAGACAAAAGGAGGGGCTTCAAAGCAAGAAATGGTTCAGAGACATAGGCATTCAACTGAACTCTAGCAGTTGGCTGGGAGTAAAGACTCTCGATCAAGCAAAGCATACACCCCCCCCCACACACACACACAGTCCAAGGAACCGAGGACCAAACACTTTCTCAGCATCAAGAGAGTAAAACAGCCTATTCCCTTAACCTGCTGCTTCAACTAAAATATCCAGAGTTCGTAATACATTATCATTGGCCTCTCTACCACCAACAAATCCCACCAGATCCTTATGAATGAGTCAAGGTAAGAGCAATTTGAAGCATAAGGCCAAAAATCTTGAAAATCATTTAAGCTCTGCATTTAGCAGAGAAATAGCCCACAGATACCACAAAAGACTGTCTCTCCCCTGCTTAGACAACATGGCAAGTGTGGCCTCCTAGGCAGCATCAAGGTACACCCCTCCCCATCCCTCAATGCTTTACAAAACTATGGTGTAATGATTTCCTTAAATGCCTTGTAATATGCAAGGCAAAATCATCAGGGCACAGGAGCACTCCCGCCAGTTTTTGTTTTATCACCCTAGCAAGCTCCTCCACAATAATCTTCAATTTCCTTAGCGTTTAAAGTCAATACACTGCAATATCTTCTCCTGTCTGTTGGGAATTGGACTGAGACAGATATTATACAGCCTCTCATAATAGAGGTGGAAACCCTCCGCAATTTTTGGTGTGAATAAGAGAGCTTGCCATCTAAAATCTTATGAACACAAGATTCCAGTCTAACTTGCCTCAGTGTCTCTCCAGGATTATGGTCATGTTCATTGAAAATGCTATATTAGATCAATAAAGCTTGGGCTTGTGAGCGCAACAATATATTACTATTCTGATCTCTGTTAAATCCTGAAACACTGAGCCAGATTTAGATCAGGCGCACAAAGCTTCTTCAATCTATCATCTTGGCCATGAGCTGCACGCTTTGTTTTCTGCTGGATTAAAAAACCCTTAACGCATTTGTGTGCCTACGCAGTATTAGCAGCTTTTACCTCCTCATTCTCATGAACATTGAAAAACTTCAGCCACAGCCACGCATTCATCTTCCACGTAAATGCTCTAGGCATGCAAGAAGGGAAAGTCTGACCATATTGCTGGATCGCTGTGTCAACTAGTGTACGAGTGGTATGAAATAAAAATATAATCAATACTTGAATATCTTCTATGTGTGTGGGAATACAATGTGTAATTCTTATGTTGGGAATGGGGCACCCTCCAGCAGTCCACCAGAGATCCTCAACATTCTACATCGGCACCTCAGCAGAGCATTTGTCTCGCCTGCTGGGATGCCAATCTTGGGTTCTAAAGGGACATTGAGATTGCCAGCCATGATTACCACCCACTCAGAGAAGGTAAAAAGCTTTGCCATTAAAAGCCTAAATGGCAAACGCTGATAAGCAATAGGTAAACTCAAATGCAATGGCATAGGTTGATTGTAGTATACAGTCATTTAAAACACAAATCATCCCTCTGGATCAATTAAGTGACCCTGAACATGGAAAGATGTTAGCACAGAAATACAGCTGTACCCTCTTGTTTAGCCTCAGGGGTTATTGTCAAAGAAATCATCAGATAAAATTGTGATTAGATAGTCTAGGATAGTCTCTTGGATGCATGCAATAACATGTCAAACATAATGCCAAATAGGGCTGCAACAACTAATCGATAAAATTGATAATAAATCGATAATGAAATTCGTTGCCAACGAATTTCATTATCGATTAGTTGAATCGATTATTATCGATTATAAAATGAGGATTTTTTCAGAGCAAACACTCTGAAAATACCCCTCATTATATAATCCGTTTAGTATGACTCACAGCAGCAGCTCCTACTTACCAGTCCCTCCCTGTAATCACTGTGACAACTGGCCCCGCCCCTTCCTTCTCCCAGAAGGCCAGAACCACATGGCTGTGACACTCGTCTAACTGTAAGTATAAAATTAATATTTGGGCTGCTGAAAGTTAGGGGAGGTGGGGGTTAATTTAGGGGCAGCTATGGTTAATGGAGTGTTTAGGGTTAATTTAGGAGCAGCTGTGGTTAATGGGGTGTTTAGGGTTAATTTAGGGGCTGTTGTGGTTGACAGGGTCTTTAGGGTTAATTTAGGGGATGCTGTGGTTAATGGGGTGTTTAGGGTTAATTTAGGGGCAGTTATGGTTAATGGGGTGTTTTGTTTTGATGGGGTATTTAGAGTTAATTTAGGGGTAGTTATGGTTAATGGGGTGTTTAGGGTTAATTTAATGATGAGAACTAAGGGTTAATTGGATTAATTTAATAAAGTTAACTTAAGGTGCAGTTAGAGATAAAGGGGGGGGGCAAACTAAGGGGAATCTAAATCCTGGGGGCCATAAAGATTAACCCAGTACTTATTTAAAAAAGTATGGTGTCAGTGTGATGCGAACGGGTCTGTGACTCTATGAGGGGACTATGAGATATGTGGGAGGCAGCGTGGAGTGGCATGTGTGGGAGGCAGCGTGGAGTGGCATGTGTGGGAGGCAGCGTGGAGTGGCATGTGTGGGAGGCAGCGTGGTATATGTGGGAGGCAGCGTGGAGTGGTATATGTGGGAGGCAGCGTGGAGTGGTATATGGGGGAGGCAGCGTGGAGTGGCATATGGGGGAGGCAGCGTGGAGTGGCATATGGGGGAGGCAGCGTGGAGTGGCATATGGGGGAGGCAGCGTGGAGTGGCATATGGGGGAGGCAGCGTGGCATGTCGGGGAGGCAGCGTGGCAAGCCTGGGCTCAAATGTGCATAAATTGGGGGGGCTGGTTGGGAAATACAGACAAGAAATGCATTTTATTAAAGTTTTTTTATTCTGCTGTTTGTATTTAACATCATTTGTTTATTAAATTATTTTAAATAAATGAAAAACGTACATTCATTTTTTTATCCAATTAATCGACAAAATAATCGGCCAACTAATAGATTATGAAAATAATCGTTAGTTGCAGCACTAATGCCAAAAGCCTCCCCAATGACAGTGAAGTGAAAAGGCAGAGGAGTTAGCCTACATTGCCTCATGCCTCCTGTAACTGTAAGCTGGGCTACTCGCCAGCCTACTCATTCCACTAAGCTGTGCTCCACAGGGTGACTTAAGAAAACTAAACCAGTGTGACCTTTATTTACCATCCTTAGGGTACAAGAGTAAGTCTGTAAACCCACAAAAACATACCAAATCCAGCTGGCGTAGTAAATAAGCAGTACTTAATGTACATAATAGCAATAATTCTACTGACTTTACCATTCTATGAGACTCCTCACTGGGACATGTAACCAAGGCCAGTCTCAACTAGCATTAACCCTTAGCTTTGACCCCAATTAGCTGTTTTATAATGGTGAAGTAATGATTTGAGACTGTAAAACAGACTAATAAAATCAGTTTATAATATGTACATATCTAGAAATAAATAGCAATAATTATGCAGTAGCATGAGTAAACATGATTTAAAGTGGGCCATCTCACGGAAAAATACATTTTCTCCTTGAGCATAAATATATTGCTTTATACAGTATCAACAAAAACATTTTATCACATTTTGATTCAATAAACTTTGTCATAGTTGTCAGTCATGTGATATATTGGGTGGGTTTGCCTATTCAAACACCACTGAGCAAATTCTTTATGGCAGGGCTCGACAAATCCCAGGCGCCGGGTCGACAGAGAATTTTGTCCTGGCGCCTAGGTGTTTGTCAGCCTCTTACATCCACAAAAAATTTCCCCCGCGTCACCATGCGGGGGCGCTGCTGCTGCTGTCTGCCCAGGCAGACCAGCACAGCCACTCCGAGCCCGCCCCCGAGCCTGTGATCACTCCCACGGAGTGATCCTGTAAGCTGAAAACGCGGTTGCAGGGGACTAAAGCTTGTGGGGACTAAATATCAGTCAATGCTGTGCTCCAATGGAACATCAGCATTGAAAGAGTAAAAAATAAATAAATAAATTAAAAAAAAACAGCACTGACCTGAAAGTCCAGGGTGCTTCCAGGTCAAACACTGTGAGTTTAGTAAGTGGGCTGATGATGATCCGATCACTCCTGACCAACTGTTAGTTTTAATAAAAATCCTAACTCCTAACTTTTTTAGCTGGCGCCTGGATTCACAACAAATTTGTCAAGCCCTGCTTTATGGCAATACTAATGAGGCCTGTCCCTCCATAGACTTTGGGAGTATTTCGGCTGGGTGATTATGACTGAGCTATTCTTTTGTTTACCACAGACAGTATTATAAAGAATCGGTGTGTGCCTAGTAGACTATGCTAAGATAACACAGCCAGAACAAATAACTCTTAATGCAAAAGCAAGAACTGCTTATTAAACACTTTGTAAAAGCAAGATCAGTTTAAAAGAAAAAACAATACAATACTATTGGTTTGATTTCAAAACCAGTAATAAAAAAAAGAAACTGGTGCAAGTTCCCTTTTTAACCATTAACCCCTTCGTTCCCCCTATAGACGTACCGGGACGTCCAAAAAACGCCCACAAAGAAACCCCTATGGACGTCCCGGTACGTCCAGCCCTTCGTGCAGCGTCAGGGACACATCCCTGCCGCTGCACGGGAGACCAGGCTGTCGTTTGACAGCAGAAGCCGGCAGGGGGATCGTGGGGAGGGGAGTGAGAGACCATCTCTCTCACTCCCCCTCCCGTCCTGAAACGGAAAAGCTGAAAAAAAAAGTTAATTCATTTAAAAAATAATATTAAATAAATCGTTAAAATAATAATATAAATACTAAAAAAATTATAATGTGAGCTGTGATGTCACTGTGACATCACTGGCATGTTTAGGAGGTCCCTAGGAGGACCTCTTACCATTACTGTGTAAAAAAAAAAAATATATATAAAAAATAGAAAAAAATGTAGAAAAATTAAAATAAATTTTTTTTAAAAAAATATATAAAAAAAAAGATAAAAAAAATTCTTAAAAAAACCTTACATCCCATTGCCCTAGCATAACATCTAGCCAGTATAACCCTCCTGCCCCCGTTCACAATCCCCAAACCGGTTAGGCCATAGGCATAAAAATTATACAAAATTGTACACCTAATAGTATGCTCCCTGGTGCTGGGAAAGTCTGGAAAATCTATATAAATTAGGTATTTCTGAAATCAGGACACCTGAATTGATAAACTTGGAGGGGATTTTCCATCACTTTACCTAATTTTGTGAGGATTCAGAGGGAAAATGTAAAAAAAAAATTTTTTTTCAGCTAATCATCCAACTATGGTATCAAACGAAAGCTCTATCTCTCCTTGAAAAAACAATATATAGTTTACATGGGTACACTATTCACAGGAACAGAGAATAATCGCTAAACCGACATACCCCCAAATTGCTCTGGGCTTTGGAGGTACCAAAAACCCCTGGGATTGAAGGGGTTAAACTTATGCTGCATGTTTGTAAACACATTTATTCAAACACCAATAAATCATCTATAGCACAAATATAAAAAAAAAATATGAACATGACTACTTGGACTTACCTTGCATGTAATATCCCAATAAGCATAGATGAGAGATTATATGGAAGTTTTTCAGTAACGCAGCAACGATTTAAACAAACTAGTAAATCTGAAGATACGAACGGCAAGAAGTACAACAGTTGTACCAAAATTTGTTGCAACTCTACTGGAAGAAGCACAAATGCACCATCCTGTGGATCTAATTAAAGAAAATATATTTAGTATTGTAGATTATTTAGATAATTTTATGGTATTAGAGTATCACTGAACTAGATAACATTTGAAAACCTTTAAAATTAACATATACCAAACAATTCTATACAATAATTTAAATACACATACTTTATGATATGCTGTATCATTAAAATTACCCTTCAGTGTAACTAAGGGGCCAAGCACCAACTCTATAAAACAGCCCCAGACCATTGTGGTCCAGTACATAGCATTCTACTGGGATCTGCCATCCATCATACTACGGTGCTGTCAAAAAGTATCTGTTCCCTTCCTGATGTCTTTTATTTTTGCATATTTATCCCATTTAACTGATCATCCAGTTAATTTTAATATAAAACAAAGACATGGTAATAAAAGACAATGCATCTTTTAAGTAATTCCATATATTGAATGTAAAAAGTTAAATTACAACCTTTATCAGCCATGTGAAAAATTGTGGCCCTAAATTTAATAACTGGTTGTGCCGCTCTTGGCAGCGACAACTAATGAAAGGTTTGTGATAACCAGCACATCACTGTGGAGGAGTTTTGGCCCACTCATCTTGACAAAATTGTTTTAATGTAAGCCAACATGAACTGCCTTTAAGGTAATTCAACAGCATCTCAATCGGATCGAAGTCAAGACTTTCACAAGGCCACTGTATTCAAAGATGGACTTGTTTGTGTGTTTCGGATCATTGCCCTGCTGCATAACCAAACTGCAATTTAGCTTTAGGTCACAAACTGATTCTTTCAGGATTTTCTGGACAGGAAGTCACCCTGGTCCTAAAGCAGCAAAGCACCTTATTGTGTAATGCCATGTTAGTTGTATGCCAAATGCCTTCCAGAAAAATTGGGGGTCATCAACATGTTTTTTGGCAAACGTGAGATGAGCCTGTGTGTTCACTTTGGCCAGCAGTGATTATCGCCTTGCAATTCCCCCATGGATGCTGTTTTTGCAGACACTTTCTTACAGTGGAATCACAAACACTGACCAATTTCTAGATAATGTCTCTCGCCGTGATTCGCTGGAAATGCCGAGAACTTAGAAATGACTTTGTAACCCTTTCCAGACTGATGCATATCAATGACTATTCCTCATTGGCTATTGTATTTCTTCAAGATCGCAGCATTACATGTTGCTTTTTGAGACCTTGTAGCCTACGTCACATCAGGTTCTATTTAATTGATGTTTAGATTCAACAGGGCTAACAGTAATCATTCCTGGGTGTGTCTAGTGAAATTGAACTCGATTATTACATTTGGTAAGATTAAGTAACTTAGGGGGTAATGTAGGGTTGGATAGTTTTCTTCCTTTCATCATTTTTCCGTAGTTATCTTTGTCTAATATTAAAATTAGTTGGGTGATCTGAAACAATTGTGTCACAAAAATGCAAAAACAGAAGAAATTTGAAAGCAGGCAAATACTTTTTCACAGCACTGCAGACAGTGAAGCATGATACATCACGCAAGAGAACATGTTTCCAATACACCAGAGCCCAGCAGAAGTGTGCTTTACACCACTCCAGGCAATGCTTGGATTTGCGCATAGTAAACTACAGCTTCTGGGCAGCTGCTCAGTAATGGAAACCCACTTCATGATGCACGGTGCATATGGTAATGTTGCTTCCAGAGAGCAATGCTACAGAGGACAGGCTATTTTTAAGTTCTACGTGTAGCCCCGCTCTGTAAATGTGCGTGGTTTACAGTTCCGCAGCTGAGCTGTTAAAAAGATGCTTCAATTTAAATGACAGCACCCATTTAAAATCACTTGGCTCTTCAGTACAACCCATTCTACCGCCAACGAATTTCAATAATTACGAAGGGTGTCCACATATTTTGGTCATATAGTGCACATACACACAGAAAATTAAACACTCCAGAAGTGTCTAGCAAAAAAAAACAAAACAAAAAAAAAAACACTATTACAAATACCGCAATATCTCAACATATCACACACATTTTCCATGACCTTGTGATTAAAATTATCTGAACAATAAGACTGCCAACTTCAGCAAAGTGATAAAGGGGAACTTTAACCATTAAATACACTTAGTGCACTGAACTGCTTAATACAGGACTTGGTAATCTGAAAAATTCTGTTTAACACCTATGAGAAAAAATAAATCCATCACCATAGATCTGGCAAGCTGTGAGTTGTAGGCTCTGTAGTATTCCTTTGTTTGCGCGGGCTGCAGCAGTATATATTGTATTAATCATTACTGAGGAAAGATGAGCATTTCGGGAGCCAAGCTGAGCAAGTTGCAGTGGAAGATTGGCAAGCCAACGACATAAAACCTTGCTTCTGCTTCTACAAAACAAAACAAACAAAAGACTTAAAAGGTCCATTCATTTAATTTGCATTCATTTAGCATCAGCATTTTTATTCTTGCCTGAGACTTTTAGTTGCTAGATGTGAGAATTTTTTTTTAAAAAAAAATCTTATTTAGGAGAACCAAATTAAATAGGTTGGACTGGGATTAAAACTATAACGGCAGTAGGGCGGCAACTAATGATTATTTTCATAATCGATTAGTTGGCCAATTAATTTTTTTTATTAAACCAGATAAAAAAAAAAAAAATGTAAATTTTTCATTTAAAATAACTTAATAAAGCAACATAGGATGTTAAAAACAAACGGCAGAATAAAATAAAAAAACTGATAAAAATGCATTTCTTGTTTTTATTTCCCAACCTGCCCCCCAGTTATACACATTTGAGCCCAGGTTTGCCACACTACCTCCCAGATGTCACAAACCCCCAGATATGCCACATACCTCCCAGATATGCCACTCCACCCTCCCCACATATGCCTTATATACCCTATATGCCAGTCCATCCTCCCCTGATATGCCATAGTGCACTCAGTCACAGACTCGTTCACAGAACACTGACAATACTATTATAAATAAATATCGGATTAATCTTCACTGCCCCTAGGATTTAGATTCCCCTTAGTTTTACATCTAACTGCACCTCTAATTAACTATTACCGTATTTGATCGATTATAAGATTTTTTTTTTCAGAGCAAATGCTCTGAAAAATACCCCTCGTCTTATATTCGGGGTCGTGTTATAATCAGACCTCAAATAGGTGTGACTATGAGACTAAGATCCAGATCCCCCGCAGCGCTGCAGGGGACCTGGATCCTCCTGACTACCCCCCCCACCCCAAATTACCGGTGCTTCTGATTCCCCGGAAGGGAGGTCCATCTCGCACACCTTCCCCGGCTGTCAGCGAGACTTCCGGTGCGGGGAATTCTCACTGACAGCCAGGGAAGGTCTGCGCGATGGATGCAGACAACCCCTGCTGCTAACCGCACCTCCTTCCGGCTGCAGCGGAAGTTGTCTAATTAGTAATTACTAAGTAGTAATTTTTTTTTTGGGGGGGGGGGCTGGAGTGTTAAATGGGGGGCATAAGGCATTTCTGTAGGCAGAGTGCTCTATGAAATGTCTTTTAACCACCTTAATGCCACTCTGCCTCCAGAAATGCCCTTTAACCCTCTATACACCACTCTGCTTCCTGAAATGCCTTATACCTCCCTATATGCCACTATGCCCCATAATATGCCTTTTAACCCCCTAAATGCCAGAGTGGCATATAGGGATATAAGGCATTTCTGGAGGCAGAGAGGCATATAGACTGTTAAAAGGCATATCATGGGGCATAGTGGCATATAGACGGTTAAAAGGCATATCATGGGGCACAGTGGCAAGCCTGGGGCAGATGTGAATACCCAGGGGGGCAGGTTGGAAAATAAAAGGAAATAAAAACAAAATATTTTTCTCAATCATAGCTTTTATTTTAAAAAATAGCTTACATAGTTTACATGAATTAACATTTACATTAAAACTTTTCCTATAGGGTCATCTTATATTCAGGCTTTTTCTTTTTTCCTAAATTAATATTCAGATTTGGGGGGGGTCGTCTTATAATCGAGGAAATATGGTAGATGAATTAACCCTCAGCATTAATCCTACAGACCCCATTAACCATAACTAACCCTAAATTAACCCCCACCTCCCCTAAGATTCAGCAGCCCAAATATTAATTTTATATTCACAGTTAGATGAGAAAGGGACGGGGCCAATCGACAGTGTGACTGCAGGGAGTGACTGGTAAGTAGTAACTGCTGTGAGTCACACTGAATGAAACAGATTTAAAACTAGGGGTATTTTTCTGAGCATTTGCTCTGAAAAAACCCTCATTTTATAATCGGTTCAACTAAATCGATAATGAAATTCATTGGCAACGATTTTCATTATCGATTAGTTGTTGCAGCCCTAAACAGCAGACCGTCTATATCGCAATGCATAGATATATAGTGTCACAGAGCTGGCTAGTCCGACCGACTACCTCCGCTGACTTGTGCTCCCTTAGCCTGGGACACCATACTTTTCCCGGTTCCCCAGTCACTAGGTGAGACGCAGTGTAGGGTAAAACCAAAGAAAGACTGATTTATTTCTCACACACAGAGCTGGATATATCCAGCAAAAAACAGACATTAACATAAAACAAAATATTGGGATACAAACCACCTCCCAGAGACAACAGGGGCAGTAACGGGATTAACAATACAATAGGGTCCCAACCTCCACTATTACTGGCCGAAACCAGTTCCAGGGATGGCCAGGGTAAATGTCGGTAGTAGTGAAACTGGGGGGAAGGGAGGGGTCAACATAATAATGCACTATGGGGTGGAGGGGTCTAATATTTAACTAAAACAATGGCGGTCACTCCCTGCTTGCAGACCCTGGCTGCCAGAGATAATCCCCTCAGCAAGTGATGGGATGATATACTGCTGGGGTAGCCACAGAAGTCTTCACAATGTCAGGGCCCATAGTCAATAGGGAGGAGTCTGACAGTCAGGTCTCTCCAGCAGCCCCAGTGATGGAAGGTTCCGTCACATGTAGCTTTCCTGGAAAACGTGCAAGAATGTGGAAAATATGTGGAAATTTTGCATCTCTTAATGGGTTAGTTTAATATGCCCCTGACATCACATCAAAAGAAAAATGCATATTAAAGTGCTCAGAGTCTGGAATGTCCCTTTAGTTATGAAATCCGTAATTTCAAAAATACAAGAACACATGAATATGGGATCACACTGAGCAGTAAATCTAGATATTCGATTAAAAGAACATTCTGATCACCTTTTTCTCCATTCGAGAAATCTGTCTATTAGCACTGTATCTTCACACAAATCCTGACATAGAAACATTTTAAATACTGGCATTTAAAATACTCATGGGGTGTATTTATTTTATTTTTTTAAATGTATTATTTGATGGGGTTCATTGATTCTTTGTATTGGCTGGGTTCAAAGATGTCCCAAATAACACATGTGCACAGACCGACTAGCTGTCAAAATCCAACCGCTCCGCAGATGCGACCCTCCCAAATGTGATCTTTTAGCTCCCAAAAAGACAAACCCATGCATAGGTGGTATCACTGCAGCCAGGAGAAGTTGCTGAATGTTTACTGAGGTGTTTGACAGTAACAGACCAGGAACTGTAAATGCATGCTTGTAGTTAAATGTGTGAGAAAAAAAGCACACTCAAAAAACTACTGCAAACTTTGACTAAAGCTGGTGGTAAAATGTAGGCATAGAAGGAGTTAAACACATTTTGTATTGTGGTTTGGAAGTGGCATATACCAGGAACTGTAAATTTATACCTGAAGTATTTTTTTTTAAACCCACAAAAAGGAAAATACAAAAAAACAGTTCTGTGAATTGTTTTCTCTTTAGCATAAATGCAGGAAGTATGGATGCAAGAAAGATTAGATTTAAGCGACAGAAATCATAGAAAATGCTTACCAAAACGAACTAATATGAAACAGCCTTACCTCCCCAAGTTGAGACAAATTTCTTCTTCTTTTAAATAAAGTTTACTAAAAAAATTTAGAAGCATTGCACGCACTGAAAAGAGCAAATCCTTCTGCTGATACATCATGTAAACTGCATAGATCAGTTTTTCTGTAGCTGCTAATAATAAAAAAACATACTATTTAATGAATAGTTAACCAGAGTATACATTTATATTATAATTTCAATGTCTAGATTATTCAAATACATTTTTGAAACATAAAAATATAATATATACACACACTTAGGTACATTTTCCTCAAAATATCATTGAAATGAATACGCCACCTCCAGCTTAAATATACTGCAAAATCAACATTACCAATTGATACCTCTCTCTTATTTGCACAGTAAAGAAGGGAGGCTTGTAACATACAAGCTCAGTCTGGAGAAGGCTAGGTTGATAGTCTGACAACCAACAACTAAAAGGAGGTTAAAATACCTAACCTATGCTAAAAGTTAAAGTATAACCTTTGTTATATGTGCATTAAAAACAAACCTAGGAGGTAACAAAAAAAACCCTAATATGCAGATAGAGCACTCATTACCTAGCCTGGATGAATAGAGGCAGAAAAATGCATGGAAAATGTACAGATCAGCCAGCCCAAATGGGGAGTGAACTGTTCATTTAAAAAGTTTCCATGTAATAGGATTTATATTTCAATAATAAGATGTATTAAGTAAAAACATTACAAGAAACATATGCATACCTCTGTTCCTTTGAATATTTAAAAGTCTGCTTGTTACATCAAGTAATCTTTTTAATTGCTTAGCATTTAGCTTATATCCATGCATCAGTTTGTCTGTTACAAATGTTCGAATTGTGGCAAGCCATCCCGAGTCTTCGTCCAGAGTTGCAGGACTAGCCAAGGACACCATTATGTCACATAATGTTAAATTCAACAACAGACTATCGAGACCGTTGCTTGTAAGTGAGAAGTCTTTGCTGAGGGGAAAACAAAACAAATATATATCATGTTTCTGTAATTGTTATATTATCATGTCATGTTTACGCTGCAGAATATGATGGCTATGATGTATTGAAATTTTGCTTACCTGAGCTTGAACAGACTTGTAATAAGACCAATATGGTATGTGTATAATATACAAAGCGTATAAACAAAAAATACAACACATAATTAGGATACTGTAGCACCCAAACACTGAGAAGGAAGAGTAAGAGTGGAGGCAGTTCTAAAGCGCTTCAATATTGATATGGAGAGTGATAAGCTGCTTAACTGTTCACCATGAAAAGGGTCGTAAAGAGTTTCCAACAGATGATAAAATGTTTTCATTAATGTTGAGCAAATTACACCATTAATAAGTAAGCAGATTGTAATTTAGGAGCTGAATGTGAGGATATATTATATATACTAAAATAGTGCTTCCAGTAGCTCTTGGCCCACTTACAAAGATACATACATATCTGTTTTTACTTTATTTGTGATCTTAGCATGTCAGAAGCATATGTTAACCAAAGGATGGGTTGGATGCCAATCAGCAAATTTGTGTTCATTGTAGGCATTTATTAAAAAAAAAAAAAAATACCCTCTCTTTGTTTTCTTCTTCTGTTTCATTGCCTCAGAAAAGGAGTAAGGAAAATATTTCATGAAATGATGCTTGAAATCTTTAAGATAACTTTTTCTAAGCCATCCATCCTATGGAGAAAAAAAATAAGAAAACCCTTTAAAACTTTCAGTAACGTAATTTTAATTAAACCAATAAAAACAAATGTTAATGCAATGCTATGCCCGAGGTAGTAAACAGGTAGTTTTACAATTGCTGCTAAACTACAGCTCCAATGATCCTCTGCTACCCTGGGAATAGTTAGGTGCTTCGAATTTCTGAAGTGGATGGGTAAAACGTGTGATACCGACGGTTTAATACTAAAGCTCTAAAACCATTATCACCTTTTCTTCATCTCTTCAGTTTACTATGCATATACAGTGATATTGTTTAGGGCATATTTCCATGTAGGTCTGTCTCATATATTATGCTACAAAAGGTAAAATCTGGTAGTAGTAAAAATTATTTTGGAACCTTATTCAGACCGAGCTAAAGCAATTAAAGAGATGGTTGAAACAATAAGAGTGTAAGCTCGTTTGAGCGGGGCCTTTTTCACCTGTTTCTGTAAGTCAAATTGTTATGTTATATACCGTATTGGCTTGATTATAGGCCGCACCCTAAGTTTGGTGCTATTTTAAAGAAAAACTTATTTTTAAAGAAAAAATACACCTTAGTGGAATGGTAAAACAGTATTTAACCTAATACACAGGAATACGTGTAACATTGCTGGTATCTATTATGCAGTTAGTCAACATATGTTATATACAAACAGAAAACCAATAGCCATTTTAAGGTCCCCGCCCTTAATTCATAATGCACCTTACTAACAGATATGCCACTCTGCCCCCCCCCCAGACTTACCAATGCACCCCCAGACTCCCTGATGCCTAGTGGGACAGGCCAGTGGACTTCTGCACTGAGAAGCACTGCCGGAAGTGCTGGCAGCTGGTGAACATGTGCGCAATGCGCTTAGACAACCTCCACTCCCGGCACTTACGTTGGGGCTTCTATAGTAGAGCACCGAAAGTTTATGTCACGCCGGTGCTCCACCAAAGAAGCCTTGGCGGAAGCGCTGGCAGCGGAGGTTGTCTAAGCTGCCGGCACTTCCCCACTTTAAAGGCTTAAAGCAGGGGGAATAAAGTGCAGCCTATATTCGGGCAAACACGGTACACTACTTGTTATATCCTACCAACCCGTTGAACAGCGCTACAGAATACAATGGCACTAAATAAAACAATTAAAAAATAATAAATCAGTTTATTTGCAAAACATCATACAGAGACAACAACAAAAGCTTATAACATGCTAGAAGCAGATTTCGACTTTTTCTTAATGTTTATGCTCGTTCAGATCTAAATTGAAGCTTTAGTCCATGATCATAATATATCCAATAGAAGCCAACACTACATAAGACCACAACAATGAAAATAATTCAGGATTCACTTGGACGAAACTGAAACCAAAACCGAAAACGACCCCCAAACAAAAAACACACTTATTAAAAGTAACACCAAAATTGGACAGAAAAATTCAATAACAACAATAATATATATATATATATATATATATATATATATATATATATATATATGTATATATATAATTTAATTAACAGCAATCACACTCCTATCATGCCCAGGCAGCCAGTACATGCTATAAACCTGCTGATAATGTCCTTTTCGGCCACCAATATATCGGTGCATCCCTAATAGAAAGTGATACACAGTGCTTCACAACAACAAACGTTTTTTTACTACTGCAGTCTCCACACATACCCACTGGTGTGCAAAAAGTAAAACAAGCAAGATATGGAAAAAAGTACTGCACAGAATACAATTACACACAACTATATAAAAAAAAAAAAATCGATTATCAATAGGATAAAAAAATAACGTACATTTTCCATTTATTTAAAATAATTTAAAGAACAAACTGGATGTTAAACACAAACAGCAGAATAAAAAGAAAAAGCATTTCTTGTTTTTACTTCCCAACCTGACCCCAACCCCCAGTTATGAATATCTGAGCCCAGGCTTGCCACACTGCCTCCCAGATATGCCACTGTGCCCTTTGATATGCATTATACCCCCAGATATGCCCCTCCACCCTCCCCAGATATGTCTTATATCCCCTGTATGACATAGTGCCCTCTGATATGCCTTATAGCCCCAGATATGCCACTGTGCCCTCTGATATGCCTTATAGCCCCAGATATGCCACTCTGCCCACCCCAGATATGCCTTATAGCCCCAGATATGCCACTCTGCCCATCCCAGATATGCCTTATACCCCCTATATGCCTTGTCATGATTAACTCATGATGTAGTGGATGCATGGAAGGGTAATCCAGCAGAGGTGGTTAATCCCTCCGTGTTAGCATTCAATGGAATCATCTGATGTCCACTTAAATGTGTTTCTTTGTGGATGCCCTCTGTATCTGTTCTGGCAAGAGGTGTCATCTTCCCAGGACCCCTGTGGTGATTCATGGCCTAACTGATAAGGATCCTGAGTTATAGGAATTCCATTCCTAGGTAAAGTGGAGGAGTTTTTCCCATCACCTTTACCCCAACATAACTTATTGGCAGATCAAAGATGGGAACCAATTCTTGGAAAAGGTGTCATAAGTTGGTCATGTGGCCAGAGGGGTGTTCTCTTGAAAAAGAATCTGATTTAGGGGCAATGCAGCCACCTCAAAGAAGAACTCCACAATTGACTGTCATTGGAACATCGTAAGAAACCATCCGGACAAGAGAGTGAGCGAGTGAGTGAGCGAGAGAGAGAGATGGCAGACTACCTGGGGGGATACAGGCAGGATTTGGGGGTTAATGTGGTATAAGTTATGCCTTGTTAAGGGGTGACGCTAGTAAATCCAGAGGCCTGGTGCTATGAACCCCTTCATACCCACTCCCTCCACAAAGTCACAGCTTGGCAAGTAGTCCTGCCTGTGACACCTTATACCCCACTATATGCCATAGTGCCCTCAGATATGCCATAGTGCCCTCAGATATGACACTCTGCCCACCCCCCCCCAGACTAACCCCCCATGCTCCAGACTCCTTGGTGTCTAGTAGAGGCAACCGGTGAAAGTCTGAGCGATGCGTGTAGACAACCTCTCTTGCTGGCCAGCACTTCCGCTGGAGCTTCTATGACTGAGCACCAGAAGGTCATGTGATGCCGGTGTTCTTTGATAGAAGCCCCAGTGGAGGTGTCGACAGTAGCGGAGGTTGTCTGCGTGCAACGCACAGACGCCCACCGGCTGCCAGAGAGGAGGATCCTGCAGCGGATCCTCCTCTCTGGCAGCTGGCGAATGTTGCGCAATGCGTGCAGACAACCTCCGCTGCTGCTGGCCGGTACTTTCAAGGCGGAGCACCAGAAGGTCGTGTCACGCTGGTGCTCCATCATAGAAGCCCCGGCGGAAGAGGAGGGCAGTAGCGGGAGATGTCTGCGCGCAGTGCACAGACCTTATGACAAATAGAGTTCAAACACTAAGATCCAGATCCTCCTCTTTGGCAGCCAGTGAAGGCTGCCAAAGAGGAGGATCTGGATCTTAGTGTTTGACCTCTATTTGTCATAAGACAAGACGGATTGTATGAAAAATGGTGTCACTCTATATACATGTTGTGTTTATTTTTTCAAGTATAGTAACAGTATTATGAAGAAAGACAGAAGACTATCACAAATACATTTGTTGTGTGGCTTGTGGTCATACACAAAGCAAATATACCACTTAATATTTACTAGTTATTTTGTTTTATTGAGACAATTATTTTTTCTATTTTATGTCTATGGATTTTTCTTGGTATATTATACTTGCTTTAAGGTTAGAGTTTGGATACCACACCTAGCATTACATCAGTTTGAGCTTTTTGTCTCTCTGTATGTTTTGTTCTTGATTACCCAGCTTTCCTTTTTCATTTAGGGCAGATTGCTATTTGTTTCTTTTTCAGACAGGCAGGATTTTCTTGTGCAAATTGAGAATTCATAATTATGGATTTTCAAAGCATATTACACGCATGCAATGGTACTATTTAGTGGTTATACGAGACCTGAATCATCTAATTTGCATATGCTAGGCATCATCCAGGCATGTAAAATAATTATTGGTCACAGAACACAACAGAAGAGTTAACTGTTCCATAAAATGCTGTTTTCCTACCATTTTGTGAGATTCATCTTGATGCTCGCTAAGCTTCCATAGCAGAGAAACAATGCTTAGCACCTGCTGTAGTAGATTATGTGATACAGGATTAAGAGGGTTTCCATATTCAGCTTCAGGAAATTCTTCAACCCAGCATTCAATCAACAGTGGGACTATTGCCTGAATGAATACCTTAAGGTTAGTTGCTGAAGACAAACCTTCATCTGAGTTGCCCGTTATTCCTATCAGAGTCCTTATGAAAACAAAAGAAAAATATCATGACAAGAGAAAGTAGTACATGGCATCATACATAAAAATACTTACGATGGGCAAGTATAGAAATGCAAGAATGCATTATTTATTTTTTTCCCCAATGAGTGTTCTCTTAGCTTAACTAACAGGTCCCAAATCCAGATTTTCAGCAGAGCGCACTCGGCTCAATCACTTAATGGCCAAAGAAGGAAACATTTGGAAGACACAAATGCGGACTCCCGATGCCTATGAACATAGACCGGTATCCATGGAAAAGAGGTGGTAGCAAACACTATTACAGTAAACAATCATGTCAGTTTCTAAGTGAAAGACTACTTGTTTCTCTACCTGGTATTATAGTCCTTTTACATTGTGATCAGCAATATTCAGGAAACATATGTCATTAAAAAAAAGAAGGATTGGTGTAAATAAGTACTGATATTCCAAAGAAGGTGGCAAAAGGAGTAAGAACAAATATGTTTTTTAGGTTTTAAGAATACAGGTTTATGGAGCAAGAGAAAAACATACTAGTAGCTGGAGGTGAACAAAAAAGAAAAAAAGAAAAAAGAAACAAGCAGAGTGTTACAACAGGAAGGGAAAAAACACGTAGGTGGTGGGATGAGGGCTGAATATATTTTCCAAATACAATACAAAATGATCAAGCGGCATTGTTGAAATTGCCCAACTGGGTGCCCCCAAAAAAGGCTATTAGGATAGCTTGGAAAAACATGGAAGCTTCCTATAGTATACCTAGACACATGCAACTCTACTTTATTTCTTCACATTGTACTCCCAAATAAACGAGGATAAACAAGATAAAGAAGTACATTTGAGGTTTTCTCAATACAATGTAGAAACATGGAATTTGATGGCAGATAATAAGCCGTTAGGTCCACCTAGACTGCCCATTTTTCCTGAGCCAGAGAATCTGTCCTTGTCCTGGATTCAGGATACTGTTATGCCTATCCCATACATCCCACTGCCATGGATACCATTTCATCTCTATACTTGTGAGCACAATGTATTATTTTTTTTTTAATTGAGCCAATCTGAAAAGCAAAATCGTTTTAGTTTGCAATTAAGAAAATTAGGGAAAGTGTTCATAAAAATCATTCTTCTCCAACGTGTTTGAAGACTTTGCTCAATGACTTTGCTCCATGACCTTCACTGAGGATTTTAACCTGTTTACAGGAATACTAGCTCAGCAAACAAGCTGTACAAACCTTACCTTAATCGGAAAGATGATTGTTGCTGTTCACCACTTTCATATAATTTAATAGGTTGTCTGCTACGTGTATGTTCAGTCCAAACAACATCTAGGCATTTTCTAGAGGAAAAAACATTTTCCAAGTTTTCTGTGTCTGGAAACTTTTCCATAGCTTGTCTCACCAGTGCTTGAAGGAACTTCTTTAATCTATTCAGAACACTTAACCTCCACTTTTGAGAAGTAATTTTTCTGTTAGGATTTATAGACAAGGTCCAGGCAGATGGTTTTTCTCCACCTTTTTCTTTTGAGTTGTTTTGGTGAGAAATAAGTTCCAAGAAATTGTTTAAGAGCATGCTGCTACGATCAATTAGTAGGTCAGGATATTGTTCCAAAAGGATATCCAATATCTTCAACGAGTCTTCCTGAATATCAACTATGATATGAGTCATAGCGCTGGAGAGGTGAGCACTTACAAGCGGGAAAAAAGGTGCAACTTTTTCCTGCGGAATCAAGGGAGCCAAGCATTTCAGGAGAGAAACAGCAGCTATTCTTACAGTTGGCTCTTTATCTGTAAAAACCGCAGCCACTTCTGCTATTATGCTAGAAATATGTGTATCGATCACTGATGGGTGAGCAGACAGGAGTTCTTGCAGGCCTACCAGAGCACTATGTTTAACGCCAGTATTGTAATGGTGAATCTGGGATAGAAGATCCTATATAAAAAAAAAAACAAAACAAAAAAAACTCAGGGTTATACGAAGCAACAAAGAACACTGCATACACATTAACAAAACATTTTTATTTATCTAGTATCTATGAAATAATGGCAAGAGTTGTTAAAGGAATCAAAACATTGGTATTACAAAATTCATATATTCAAATATATACATAGCCCACATTAGGAGCAACTATGAATGAAAGCTATACAAATGTGGTCCCACCCAAAGTTCACCACTTAAAAAAGTTTGCAAAAATATTCTGTTGTTTTTAACAGTTTTAAACTTAATTACGGAAATTTTAAATGATTCCACTAATATACAAAGTCCTCCATTATACTATTAAATTCTTACGTTCTTCTTGCGGGCTACGGATTTCCTTCTCGCTTACCACCTCTCGCTTTTACCTTTCACTCTTGCTCATCAATATTCAAGAAAATCCTCAAAGCCCACTTTTTCAGAAGAGTACCATCTTTGCAGCTAAGACTTTTGTGCCACTAAGACAACTCTCACATTAATTGTTGGCACTCTTGCTACTTGTTTCTGTACATTACTTTCACTTTAAAGATTGCAGCAGCATATTTACCTAATGCCTTTGAATATTGTATTATAAGATGCGCTAAGTAAATTGTTGGAACTATGTAAAATAATAACGTATTAACACAGCTGCATGCTTCCAGGTCGTATGCGTCTTGGAACAATCTTTTCTACAAAACACGGACTACTTATACTACCTTGTTGTACACAATAGAATGGCTCTGTTATAAACTAACAAACGTCAATAAAGGAAACCTCTTTAGCACCATCATAAGAAGTCTGCTTAGCTTGGTGTTTGCATGGACTGAGTCACCCAAACTTCTAATAGAGCTGCAACCAGGTCTGCACATAAAGGAAGTTGATTTGATCTAAATTAACTAAAACCCGCTTTACCCCCCCCAAGCGAAGCTACATTGTTTTATATGCCACTATTACTAAAAAGTAACAGAACGATAGAAAAGTATAAATTTTCCATAGAAATGCCAAAGGCCAAAATGTATTGTAAGAGTCAGGAACGCTTGTATTTATGTAGATTAATACAAGAATATTAACATTTTGTACATGAGGTATGCCCAGCCTTTACACATTTTAAATACTTATGCCTTCATGTATATTCTAGCCCTGACAAAGTCTAATATAATCTATACTATAATGTATAAAAACCTCTGTAAATACAAAGTCACATTAAGTCAGTTAAGAACCAAACAGTTGTAAGAGATATTTATAAACATATCACATTATAATGATCACATTAAAAAACGTATCTATAGCCGCCGAAAACATATGATGAACATTCAGCATAGGAATATGACGTACTGTGATGTTGAGCTTTCTTTTCGTAGTGGGCAGCGAGGTGTCGCCTTTTAACTGTTCACTCAGATGAACAGACTTAGAACGAAAGTTGACTTCGGTAGCATTGTCTGCTCTGGGTTTTTTCTTTCCAACTTTTAGCTTCACTTTCTGGAAATCTTCCTGCCGCTTTCGTTTATTCGACATAGTAAGTCTGAAAGTATAAGCCTACCAAAAAAAAAAAAAAACAGCTTGGTTACCCCAAACAAATCCTATCAAAAGACGTCGTTAATCGGTGTAAAAGAAATGTCAGATGCGATCCCTATTTCCTAGAATAAACCGAGGGAGCAATTTGAACGCTTCTAATTTAACATTTTAAACATTTTGCCGCGCTTGGTTTATACATAAACTCACGCCGCAGCCTCGACAGCAATTTGTGTCAGGAAGGAGTTCCGCAAAACGAACTGTTTCCGGGTGACAAAGCGAAAACATAAGAATACACGCCCTCCCATTAGACCTCTACGGAAAGTAATTCCATCCAAAAAGCAAGGCTGCGGTGGTGTTTTGGATAATGTGATTTTAACCGTTTGTGGCTCGAAAGGCTGAATGCTTCTCTTGCGCTGTAGCTGCCATATAAATAATTGATTTGGATGAATTATGCATGTCCGTTAGGTAGGACAAATCACTTAAACTAGTCTAGATGAGGTGGCTGTTTTCTGTAATTCTGAACGATGTGTTATTATGAGGAATCTTGCTGGAAAAACCGTAATTTCTGCACCGAAGCAACCTTTATTGAAAGGTCGTTGCAACTTCAGTCGTAAATCTCTCTTCCCTCGTTTCCTTCCCTCTTTTACAGTGTTTCCAGAATGTGTGTACGGTGTGTGTGTCTTGGTGAGTCCTTACAGCCAGGATCAGTAATGTATACACAGTGCGAAGCAATGCGGCAATGAGAAGTATAGTATCAACTACAAGCCCAAAACCCAACAAGCCCTTGATGTTTATCCCCCATGCTAAAGGTAGAGTCTACCCCTTCCTACGGGCCTGGTCCACTCCATTAATGATATGCGCTTTAATGCATTATAGCGTCGTCTTATTTTTCAGCCTTCCCCAGATCATGTACAAGGCAATCTAGACACCTGTTTAGTGTGTGGGGCGCATATGTAGTTGGTTACCCTCTGTAGCTATAATAGCGTCCGCTCTTCTGGGAAGGCTTTCCACAAGATTTTGAAGTGTTTCTGTGGGAGTTTTTGCCCATTCATCTTACTACCCCAATGTTTTTTTTTTGCCTAAAGGACTAATCGATATATAATGCCAGCAAAATTGGCTCATGTAAGGGCTTGGTTGGATCACTGAAGCAGGTTCTGTATGTGGTTCACCTACAACCAATGCAGGCTGCTTACATTGAAAGCTCCAGCCACAAACTCCATCCCAGCCAGGAAACAAGCTTAAAGAATTGGGTCTTTTACTGGAGTGATAGATTACCTCTTTCCCTCCCAACATTCATGAAACATCTCAAAACTCACTTCTTCAGAGAAGCAAACCACTTTAGCTGCTAGAACTTCCCTGTCACTGACACAACCACCACACTACCTCTCACCTTTTCTCTGCTCCTTATGTTTGTCACCCCATTCCTTCAAGATTGTAAAATTGCGAGCAGGGCTCTCTCCACCTAATGTATCGGTTTGTCTTAGTCTGTCAATTCTCGTCTTGTCAGACCCCTTGAATATATGCATTGTAATAAGCGCTGCATAAATTGTTGGCGCTATATAAATAAAAGATAATAATAATAATAATGTAAAGTGATTGGGAGCTGGGCTCCAATAATGAATATGGAATGTCTCCAGAAAACAAATAAATACCACATATATAATCACTGGCATAACTACACAGGGGGCCTGGTGCACCCCCGGCCACCCCTTCACCCTGTCTCCTCGTACCGGCTCAAAAGAGTTTAGAAAGGGCCCTTCCAACCTGGACCACACTGATCCTGGAGGGAAGGGCCCTTTCTAAATTATATATATATATATGGATGCATGTGTACTTGTGTGTGTGTGTGTGTGTGTGTGTGTGATCGTAGATGTTTATTTGTGTGTATGTGTGTGTGTGTGTGCGTGTATGATCGTAGATGTTTGTGTCACACCAACTTGTGTAATACGTACATGGACTTGCTACCCGGTAGAGATGGTATGGCCAATTTCAGTATGAGAGGGGTTAATTTGATTGTATAGGCATGTGGTGCCAAAAGGTCTTTTAAGATAAATTTATCTTAAAAGACCTTGTGGCACCACATGCTTCTTTTGAAGCTCGGACTCCAACAAGGGCCTTCTACAAGGTGTGAAATCTTACAGTGGAGATGCCGCTATATCTACTTGATCCACCATATGCCTGTATCCCCTCATAGATACTGGATTCTTTGAAATGCTAAGTGACCGCTAGCCATAACTGGCCCTAAATTAACCCTAAACACCCCATTAACCATAACTACCCATAAATAATTAAATAAATAAAAAGGGGCTGCTCAGTCTTAAATGCCATATGCCTATTTTTTGTCCCAGTCCAGGCCTATATATATAGGCCTGGACTGGGACAAAAAATAGGCATATATATATATTACATGCGTGTGTGAGCATGGATATTAACTTGTGTATGTGCTTGATCATGGATATTTCCTCAATTACCACCACTAGATAAATAAAGGAAATAGTCTAAAATCAGTTATCTGAACGGTGATAGATTATGGCCTGCCAGGCAAAAGGGTTTAGCAATATTTGCTATTTCTTCAAATCTCTGGGTAAAAGTGAGAATTGACTAAAGGGAATGGATTCTTTCTGGACTTGAGTCAATAACTTGACTTGAAGTGACAAAGGCAATTACATCAGTATAAATCACAAATGAAAAGTAGCTAAGTATAGAAGTCAACAACCAGAGCCGGCTTTAGGTGTTCTGGCGTCCTGTGCGGACTACTCCTCTGGCGCCCCCCATCCCAAAAAAAGAAAGGAAAAAAATCTTGTCACAAAACTCCCCCTTCTCACTATCTATCCCCTCTCCCCCTTTATCACTATCTACCACCTCTGCCCCTTCTCACTGCCTTTCCCCACTCTGCCCCTTCTCGCTATCTACCACCTCTGCCCCTTCTCAAATGTCTGTTCAAGTACATGCTTTTATGTAATGGGAATTGTGTAATATTGATGGACCTTTTTGGAAAAAAATATCACTCTTTTTTTCTAGAGGATTATACCCAGTCCACCCTGAACTTATGAAGCAAACGATCATACATTATATCTACTGTAGGCCATCGAGGGTAAATCCATTTTTTGGTAGATGATGAGAAATGTATGGTCTCTGTTACTATTCCAAAGAGGGCCCCAAGATGCTGTCAATTGAAACATTTATTTAAGAATTTGTTTAGACATGTACTTTTCTGCAGTAATGAATAATCACTGGACAGAACCAAAGGCAGTAAAAAATATCAACTGTGGATAATCCATATTTAATACACTAAACATTATCAGTTGTACTTTTCAATCATGACTATTCTCTATGGTGTACAAAGGTTTCTATGGATATGATCTCACTTAATCACATAACATTTTGTAGTAACAAGAGTCAAACATTATGACAAATTCAATATCAATATTTTCATTTTATGGAAACCTCATAAAAGACATTAAAGACAAACTCTGACAATCTCTGTGCATTGTCTGCACACTTATGGCTTATTAATACATCATTGAATACAATAAATACATTGTATAATTTGTATTATATACATTATTTAATATTCAAACTGTGTGAAGTCGATCCTGTTGAGCCTGATTTTACCTTGCTCTACACATTTCTGCTTCCTCCTGACACCCGCTCATTTGCCCATTTGAATGTCAAGAATGGAGATGAAGCGAGTCCAACTGTGTTGTGCCTCCTGGAGGAGCGCTGCATTAGCATTTGGGGCAGATGGAGAATGGCCAAGATTTGTGTGAGTCTACATTATTTAACACTAGCTTTTATTTAATCATATCAATGATTTTTCTGTCACACACACAAAAAAAATGTGACTGTTCCTGTGCTCTCCCTTCTATGCCAGCAGCACCTTAATTTTGTGGTTTCCCCTCCACATACAGCGAGAATATCACATGAAATAGTGCAGATAAAGTATTAAGTGCACTCTAGCATAAATCTGTTGGTAATAAGCATACATTTACATAACCTGTATATATGTTCTGGATGTAGATGGCTTCTTAATGCAATAAGTCTTAAAGTAAGAGAAAAAAGGAGCAAAAAACACAATTAGTGTAATACAGCTAGGGTACAATCCACCTTTATAAATTGGGTGTTGCACTCACATATTCCATGGAGCACACATTAACCATTGAATATGTGAGTGCAACCGTGGATTGTACCCTAGCTGTAATACACTATTTTTTAGACTGGTCGTTAAGGTCATCAACAATAAGGCACAACATTAGTATTGTTATACCATACTGTTATTACTTACTGTATAACAATCACAGGTGATCGGTTAGATAATTGAAGCTGCTTTCAACCAGTTTTTGTTGCAGATTGATTAAAAGTGGGTTAATTTTGCATTCATCTCCAAAACTTAAAAGAGAACTTTTATATTACAAACACTTGCATGATTGTGGGCTTATTTTAACTTTTGCAATGATATTGTAATATTATCTAGTGCTTCTTTAAAAGATGTAAGTAAATGGGCTCCAAGTTCATTGCTGGTCTCTTGGATTGCTGGATCGTAAGTTCCAAAAAGGGGTGTTACAGCTAATATGTCTTCGCGGTTAGCTTGTGTCAAAATCAATAGAAGGGATTCCTTTATACTGTTATATTTTTGGTGGTCAAATTTAGTTAGAGTTTCTTCATCTAGAGGGTAAAGGACGTCATAAGGATAGCAGTCTTTTGGTACAGGAAATTCAATGTACTTCAACATAGGAAGATCAACAAATATGTTGAATAAGTGCATAAGAGCTAGTGATGTCATAGGGTTTCCAAGAAACTTAAACTCCTGCAATCTGCAACAATGTGACAAACCCAACGCTAGCAGATCGACATGCATATCACCAATATCACATTCTTCAAGAACCAACATTTTCAGTGTCTGAGAAGCCTTAGAAAGAAGCTTATAGAACATTGATGGAAATTGGCTTGTGACATTGTGTCCGCTGAGATCCAGTACTTCCAAATGATCTGCATGGAGGCTATTAGCCAAATACGCCATGTCTATATTGTTCAGAGAGCAGTTGGCGACTTCCAGTGTTTTTAGAGGTGTATTCATGACACTGAAAAATAATACAAATACATTAATATTTTAAAAGTAATATTTGTATGTATGTATGACATGTTATATTTTTTTATTCGTTACAGCATTCAAATGCTGATTAACTTGTCTAAATTGTTACAGAAAAAGACTGCAGCCACATACATATACCGTATATACCGGTGTTCCTAAAAAGAGCCAATATGTCTGGTTTACAGGCTAACAGCCATGAAGAAAGACTAAGAGATCTCAATATGTATAGCTTGTAGAAGAGACGAGAGACTGGGTAAATGATAGAAACATTTACCGTATTTGCTCGATTATAAGAGCAAATGCTCTGAAAAATACCCCTCGTCTTACAATCGGGGTCGTCAAATAGGTCTGACTATGAGACGACTAAGATCCAGATCCCCCGCAGCTGCAGGGGACCTGGATCCTCCCGTCTCCAAAGCCCCCCCCGCCTCACTTACCGGTACTTCTGAGTCCCCGGTGTGTAGCTGGGGCAGCGTGTAGATGTCTACGCAATTCGCGTAGACAACTACCGCTGCAGCAGGAAGGAGGTGTGGCTAGCAGCGGGAGTTGTCTGCGTCCATCACGCAGACCTTCCTCGGCTGTCAGAGATCAGAGTTCCCCGCACCGGTGCCGGGAACTCTGATCTCTGACAGTCGGGGAAGGTCTGCGCGATGGACGCAGACAACCCCCGCTGCTAGCCACGCCTCCTTCCGGCTGCAGCGTAAGTGTGTGGGATCTACACGCTGCCCCGGCTACATGACAGGGAAGTCAGAAGCACCGGTAAGTTTGGGGGGGGAGTGTTAAATGGGGGGGGCATAAGGCATTTCTGGAGGCAGAGTACTCTGTGAAATGCCTTTTAACCCCCTTAATGCCACTCTGCCTCCAGAAATGCCTTTTTAACCCTCTATACGCCACTCTGCCTCCTGAATGCCTTAAACCTCCCTATATGCCACTCTTCCCCATAATATGCCTTTTAACCCTCTAAATGCCAGAGTGGCATATAGGGGTATAAAGCATTTCTGGAGGCAGAGTGGCACATAGGGGGTCAAAAGGCATATCATGGGGCACAGTGGCATATTGGGTTAAAAGGCATATCATGGGGCACGGTGGCATTTAGAGGGTTAAAAGGCATATCATGGGGCACAGTGGCATATAGGGGGTATAAGGCATTTGTGGGGCAGATGTGCATAACTGGGGGGCAGGTTGGAAAATAGAAGGAAATAAAACCAAAATATTTTTCTCAATCATAGCTTTTATTAAAAAAAACTAGTTTAGATCAATTAACATTTACTGGTAAAACTTTTTTCCTATAGGGTCGTCTTATATTCAGGCTTTTTCTTTTTTTCCTAAATTAATATTCAGATTTGGGGGGTCGTCTTATAATCAGGGTCGTCTTATAATCGAGCAAATACGGTAATTACATAAAAGGATTTAGCAATGGAAAAGTGAGGTAAATTAATGCAGTGAAGCGATACAAACATGCATGCAGGACCGCCGTCAGAATTTGAGTACCTATCTCCCAATCCGCAGGAAGAGGGCCATCTGGGTCCCAAAGCTCGCAAGTATCTGGCTATGTGAACCAATAAGTGCCCAGACCTCATATACGAGTACTGGATATACTCCTCTGATGGTGACCCTACATGCATGGGATAGGCAGGGCTGGATTAATGTAGGGGCTGATGGAGCTGCAGCTCCAGGCCCCTACCTGAAAATAGGCCCAGTCAGGGCCAGAATGACTGGGCCTATGCGTGGCTGAAGCGGCCTCCAGGGCCGTCTTTAATGCAGGCAAAAGGGGCAGCTTCCCCTTGAGCCCGCGGTTACGACCGGGCCCGCTACTTACCCGTGCGTTGCTCACATACTATGCGAGCAACGTCTCTTGTACCGCCAAGGGGATGCAGGAATCCAGCAGAGTCACGTACGTCACGTAGGTCACATGACCCTGCTGCGCGTCTGCATCCCTTGTGTAGTAAACAGAGGTTGTTCGCACAGAGTGCGAGCAACACAGAAGGATGCAGTGGGCCCCCCAAGCAGCACAGAGACATCTGCTGTTCGGGTAAGGGGTGGGGGAGGCTGAATGAATGAGTATGTGATATTGAGTGAATAAATGAGTGAATTGAGTACATGAAGGAGGGAATGAATGAGTATCTGTGAATGAGTGAATTAATATTTGTGAATGAGTACATGTTAATGAGTATTTGAATGAGCGGATTAATGAGTATCTGTGAATGAATCAATATCTGAATGAGTATCTGTTAATGAATATTGGTGAATAAGTGAATAGCATGGATATGTAAGTGGGGAGCATGGGACAGGGAGGCTGTTTTGGGGGCATGATGCCACGTGGGGGTGTTTTGGGGCAAAGATGCCACAGACAGGGGCAAAGTTTTGGGGAAGAGATAGCAAGTCCTATGCTTCCAATCTGGGTGCTAGGCAGGTCCCGTGGACACAATCTGGGTGCCAGGGCTGATTTGATACTAAAGCTGGATGGGTGGCATAAATACACAATGTGGGGCTGGCTGGGAGCAATACGCAAGGGTGTGGGGGCATAAATTCACATGGGGTGCTGGCTGGGACATCACATAAATCAATACTAAAGGGAGCCTGTCTGGTGGGATAAATATACAATGTGGGGCTGGCTGGGGGGCATAAAGACACAATGGGTGGCTCGCTGTAGTGCACGAATACATGTTGGGGCTGGTGGCATTGATGCAGCTGGGGCCATCACATAAATCAAAACCAAAGGGAGGGGCAGGCTGGGGGCGATACACAAGGGGGCAAAAACACAAAAGACATAAGCAGTGTGGAAAATGTTTTAAAAAAATATTGTTAACCCGTCCTGATGTGGGTGTCAGTGTGGCAAAGCCTGTCCTAGTGTGTGTTTGTGTGTAGGTGTTGCAGAACCCGTCCTGGTGTGTGTGTTTGGGTGTTGGTGTTGCAGAACCCGTCCTGGTGTGTGTGTGCTTGGATGTTGGTGTTGCAGAACCTGTCCTGGTGTGTGAGTTTGGGTGTTGGTGTGGCAGGGCCTGTCCTGATGTGTGTGTTTGGGTGTTGGTGTGGCAGGGCCTGTCCTGGTGTGTGTGTTTGGGTGTTGGTGTGGCAGGGCCTGTCCTGGTGTGTGTGTTTGGGTGCTGGTGTGGCAGAGCCTGTCCTGGTGTGTCTGGTTGGTCATCTGTTTCCTGGCACTTTACTTATTGTAGGAATAAATTGAATTATTTAATTGTTACTTATCCAGAGATAAAACGCCTCCTGAATTTGTAGTCACTTCAGAGGACTTCTAGACCCAGAAATCCATGAGAAGAAAAGTAAAGGATTTGTGTTATTTACTCTTTCAATCTGCAAATTTTATTAAAAAGGATTGGTGGCGCCAAATGGTGGCTTCAGGTGTATGATGACATTTTTAGTTTACTGATACTGCCAGTCCCATCACGTAAGATTCTATCCTATATTATCTGCCTAGCACTGATGTTCTCTTTATTCAGTACACATGGATGCCAAGGAGTTAAGATTCTGTCTATTTTATTTCCGTAAAAAGGCCCACCAAATTCCTTGGCACCAGGCCCATGATGCTATTAATCCGGCCCTGGGGATAGGCATGACCTCAGATACAATTTACAGTCCATCTGAAAAATTGTCTTCTCTTGTAAGTTTTTTTTAAAATGTATCTTACATCTCAGTTTGTAGTGTAGCAGTTCCGTACCCATTGACGATATAAAACGCAAAGGAAAAAGCAATTGCCATCACGCTTAGAAGAACCCTAACTTTTAAGGCGAACCGTGTCACAAACTGGGACCGGTGATTCAATTCCATACAGAATTTCGTAGAGACTGATAAAACTTTCTTTTAACTTTCTTTTAAGAATATAGAACTGTTGCACCACACATTGAGCTGTAAGATACTACATTTCAATAAACCTTTGCACAATTTACAATTATCCTAAACATTTGTCTTATATTTCTGACGTCAAGGTTGCAGTTGTTTCACCATTTGGAGATATTGCTTGGCCCATTATATCTACTCTGTCTGTTACTGCAACAAAATAAACACAATTCATGCATATTTATAGCACAGTGTATACTACAATATAATTCTTCTTTTTTTTACACGTCACCAGTTGTTAATCCTTAAATAAAACACAATCGTGTTTTTATTTACTTGAAGCACTAAGCACATTTTGATATTTTGTATTTGGGTTATTTATTTCACAAATGTGCGTTTCGGGGAATAGCACACCGATCTTTGTTTCTCCTGGTGTACATCATTTGGTGCTGGGTTTCATAATACCTTGTTCAAAAAAATACAATAAGCCTAATGCTACTAAAAAACATCAAACATCCTTACCTTAGTAGTTTTCTTATTTTCCCTGTCAGAGTAGAAAATGAAAGGCTTAGTTCAGTCAGTTGTGTCATGTTGCTTAGTTTCTCACCAATGCTGCTCAAAACAATGTCATCTTCTGTTGTATACCTAGGAACATTAAATGTTCTGGCAGGAAAAGTAAGGGAAAACAGTTTTGGGAAATTTATATTATTAAGAAGAACTTTGAGATCATAAAGATCTAGTCGAACATTGTGAACTATTTCTAATTTATGTAGTGAGTCTGGTTCAGCAAGCTTTAATATATAAAAAAGTCTTTGTGAGGATAGACTATCAGCTCTGAAATCAACACATCGAATCTTGAGAGGACAATGATGTCTCATCAGTAAAGCTTGAACCACAACCTCATAATTCCTTTCCGTAACAAAAAGGTTACACAACACATCAATGTCAAGATTAGATATAGATGCACTGAGTTCCCCATTTGCCATTTCAATCAGAAGATCAAAACAAGTCTGTGAGAGCAGCTCTGTCCTTGCCCATCTTCCCAAAGTCTTCTTGCACTTGCATGGCTGACATTCAATATCCTTTATACCTGTAATATCCACCGATTTAAGTTTCTTTGAATACAACGAAGAAGAATTTAACACGTAATTCTTCAAGCCCCTTAAACATGCAACCAAACTTAGTCGACATGACCAATGAGTGAGATCTTCAGGACAGTCGATAGTTTTACCTAGTATTTTTCCAAGAATAAAATCTTCATGTGGCCAGTTTTCTACCAATGTGTGGATTACTTCCACTTTCTCGTTTAAATAACATGCCTTCAACAGAAGTGGGTAAAGATTGTGAGCAACAGTCTTCATGTTTTTCTTGGCATATTCTTCATTAAAAATAAATGCTTCAGCCCCAATAAACTTAAGTGTCTTCATCCTTTCACGATGAAGCTTACTTCTTGTCTGCTAGTAGGAATGAACAAAATAGTTCGTAGAAGCTTTTTTATTTTTAGAAGCAGCTGACGGCAACGGCTGAGTCACAGGTCTGTTTTATTTTTATCTGTGCTATGGCAATTATTTTTTATGATTTGCACTAGCAGCGGGAAGTTCTTAGTTCTTTGTTCAGCATGAGAGCAATATGCCTACTATCTAATAATACAGTTACATAGTAATTATTGAAAGCAATAGTAAATATTGCCTTTAATAATTAATCTTAAATAAATGTTCTATTAGTTTCTTAATTTTTTTTTGCTTTGCGGCAGTCAAATTTCAGGTTCCTGGTCAGAATTGGGTAGTATCTACAGAAACCAAACTACAGATTTTTTTTCCGTATGGTGCTAGGAGAACATTGGTCAAAACTACAGCCAAATCCTGTGGACAAATTGCCAACAAAATCACCATAAAGAAGAAGTAGGCTGTGGTCTAGTCATTTTTGTCTTGGCTACCCGGATTTGAACGAGTTATATGAAGCCTCACAAATATCTTTCATGTTAGCCTGGAACTTGACAAATGAGAAAAATGTTCCAGGTTGGTACGATATAGAGAACCATGTGTGTAAAAAATCAGATCCTTTCCTATTTTTTTGGATGCCTCAAACTCAATTTAAAAAGAAAAAAAATTCTAGTCTTATTATCAATGATGTCTTATCTACTTTCTTTAAAATTAAGAAACGCTTGGAAGATGGGATTATATTTACTAAGTGTTGTCCGATTGATGTCCTTTCTTTTTTCATCCCTGACCTCTCGCTGGAAAGCTGGAGATTATTGGGTGTGGAAAAGATAGGCAATCTTTTTATCGGATCCCAAATGGCCCCTTTCCCCTCATTGATTGAAGTATATGATATACCAGCTTAAGACATTTTCAAGTATATTAGACTCAAGCATTTCCTTACTATTCATTTGCCAGTTGAGTCTACTCCTTGGTTTAAATTTGTTACTTCTAGTACCCCTAAGAATTTAATATCCAAAATTTTGAAAATCTTTAAGGTTAACAAAAATTATGAGAAGAGTAAGGCACAAAAACAATGGGAGAAGGATTTTGATTTACCTATTTCCTTATCTAACTGGAACAAAGCATGGCAAGTTACTCGAAAAGCGTCTCACTGTTTGAACCTCCATGAAAAGTTTTATAAACTCATGCATAGATGGTATATGGTACCAGTCCGCCTTGTTAAATTTCAAACATCTAAAAGTGCTCTTTGTTGTCGATGTGATATTGAAACAGGTACACACAAACATATTTGGTGGGAGTGCTCGGGTTTAAATCAGATTAAAACTCAACTAACCAATCTCTTTTTAACGTTATTTGGATTTAATTTAATACTTTCCCCACAGGGGTTTCTTCTCCATTTAGATCTACCTGATATGAACAGAAATGATTTAACTCTCTGGCTAAACATCCTACTAGCAGTTAAAATCTGCTTAGCCAGGAATTGGAGAAATTCGACTCTTCCTATATGGCCTGAGATTAAAACTCAGATTAATCAACAATGTTCCGCTGAAAAATACTTCTTTAAGAGATCTAATGCAGAAGAGAAATATAAGACAATTTGGCATAGGTGGCTTCTATATATTGGATAATGATTCCTGTGCATTGTAAAAAAATTAAAATACTGATAATATACCCATATTTATCTCCATGACCCTTCTTCTCATTGAATCTGTGTCTATACTCCCTCTCCTCCCTCCTCCGAATCTCTCTCACGCAAGATCGGTATGATTGTTAGTAATTTGAATGAGAAATCCTAATATAGATTATGTTGGGTATATTTATCATCATGTGATATTACTTCTATCAACCCACTTTTAATACTGTGAAATTATTGAATGTCTTTGTTATTTGTTTAATTTTTATTTTTGAAAAATATTCTTAATAAAGATTGATATATAAAAAAAAAAAAAAAAAAAAGACCGGACAGGGTGGGTTTGAAAGGGAATATGGGTAGGTCTGTAGTCTATATAACTAGGTGACTTAGATGACCGTCCAGTGATTTGTATTAGGAATCTGCTATGACCTGATTTCTGTCGTCATTCAGGGCTATAGAAGAAGATGTCTGCAGTGGAGGCATTGTAGGAGAAGCTGCGGGCCTTGAAAGGTCATCAGGAACTCTTGATTTGGTTCCAGCCATGAAGTAGGTCAGCAGAACCATAGCTATCTTCATATGTACCAGACGCAAGAAGAGAAAATTGTGCCCCTCGCTATATTTTTACAGAGGTTACTTTATTTACACTGCCTTTAGACACACCTGGCCATAAACATACATATACATGACTTCCCATACATATAACACACATATAAACATACACTGCCCTTACTGTTTTTATTTATGTTGGGGTGGGATGTCACTTGAAATTAATGATATATACAATCATCATGTTTTACTCCAGTTGGCGTGTTGGCTGTGCATGCATACTAGAAGCTGATCAGACTCCCTCTGTTAGGCTGTAAAGATTCACTATCTCTACCCCCTTAGGTGACCTTAGCCCTTTATCTTTCCGGCTTGCCCCCTTTAGCTACATTAACCCTCTTACCTGCTGTCTTAGTACTCAAATAATTTACCGTGGTTCTCTTGCAGTCAGTAAGCGAACTCATGTGACAAGTTGGGGGTGAAGGAAGTGACCGAAGCAGCTGAAGAGTGCAGGTGGTGAGTCAGGGTAAAGATAGGGACTGAAGCAGGCAGGTGAGGGTAAAGATGTGGGAACTGTTGTGGTTGAAGGGAGCAGATGCCACTGGAGAGGCCTGACAGCCAGCCTCCTCCCTACCGACTATGGGCATTGACTTTGTAAAGACTTGTGTGGCTTCCCCCAGCAGTATATCATCCCATCACTTGCTGAGGGGATTAACTCCAGCAGACAGCCAGGATCTGCAACCAGGGAGTGACTGTCATTGTTTTACTTTAATGTTGTATAAGTCATTCTCTTCACCCCCACCCACCCCAGTTCCACCACTACAGACATTTACCCGGCCAAACCCTGGAACTGATTTCGGCCAGTAATAGATAGTGGAGGTTGGGACCCTATTGTACTGTTAATCCCTTTACTGCCCCGTTGCCTCTGGAAGGCAGATTAAGGGGGTGGTTTATATCCCAATATTTTTAATGTTAATGTGAGTTTTGCTGGAGGTAATCGGTAGGACTATCCAGCTCCGTGACAGGGGCTGAGGTGGCTGAAGTGGGCAGTTTTGGGTGTGCAATTTTTTGGAAGTGACGAAGGTAGTTGAGGGACTGAGACTGCAGGCTGAAAGGGCAAATGGGGGCTGAAGGCGGTAGTTGGGATGGCTGGTGATGGTTGAGATGTGGGTGGGTGTGTGATGGGAAACCTCCTTACAATTCTGACATGCACTTAGACTGGCACATGCCATGATAATACTTATCATTTCAGTCTATTGATACATATAACCCCTTAAGGACCAGTGACATAGGGAATATGTGACAAAAAACCTTGAGGGCCAAGCATGTCATGGAGTTTCTGCACTGGCAGAGTTAAACCCCTGCCGGTGAACTGAGATAAGGCTGTCAAATCTTAAGGCTTATTCTCCCCTGACAGCCAAAATGTAACAACATTGTTACATTCAATAGGCATTTAAATGCACTAACTTATGTTCAGACATTTCCTTCCAGCAATGTCATCATTAATGATTTGGCAGGGACTCGCTGAGTCTATAAAGACCCAGATCGGGAGCCCTGCCACTAAATCACTGGAGGAAACCCTCTACTGCACAGTGGAACACTTTAGGGGGACCCCCTAATTGCTGTAATGGTGAAAACAAATTGTAAACAATATACATTTAAAAACAAAACAAATTCCATTATATGTAGCATGTTTACAAAATTTGCAAAATACACTTTCCACCACCTACAGCACTCCTCATTTACCTAAAATACATTTTCTTAAAAATAGAAATATACAAAAATACACTTTGCTGACTACTGTTTTGTGAAAAAAGAATGAGGTAATGTGAATTGTGCATGTCCCAAATGTGGCCTTTTAGCCCCCAAACTACCCAACACACAAATGCATTAGTGGTATCACTATACCCAGAAGATGTTGCTGAACACATATTGCGGGGTCCTTTGCTGAACATATATGTTCTGCTGCTGAACATATATTAGGATGTTGTTTTGAAGTGACATATACCAGGAGCTGTAAATCCATACCTGAAAAATTCAATCCTGTAATACTCTTCATGCATATTCTCATGCACACATTCTGCTTCCCGGTAGAGGGGTCTTGGGTAGAGAAGAGGAAAAAATGGTTGCCACGGAGTTCAATATATAAAGAATTATATCAATGCATAGGTATACTTTATCATTTAGATAGCTATATGTAGCCAACGGTGCCAAATCAATTCATATTTCTCTATTATATTAGCCTCTTTAAAAAAGTACTTTTATTTGATTTTCAATCTCTAACCATGTTGGGAGAGTTTGACTCATCCAGTTCCTTGCCAAACAGATTTTAAAAGCTAATAAGACATTAATCCAAAGAATTTGTTCATTACTTTTGATTCTAGGGAAATCAATATGAAAAAGAAAGTTCTGCGGAGATAACGTTATATTAAATCCAAATAGTTTTAAAAATAAATCAGTTATTTGTAATTTTAATTGACATAGATATACACAGTCCCACCAAATATGTTTATGTGTTCCTGTATCCAAATGGCAACGCCAACAAAGAGCTCCCTTTACACCAACACGCCATGCAGGCATGACCATAACAAGTGTTATGCGAACGTGTCCTTGTGCCAACTGATACAGGTGTGGAGTTTGGTATGAAAATTATGATGATCCTGGTGTCATAATTATGCCAAGCTCAGCCAGCGTCATATTACATATTTGGTGATCCCAGAACAAAGTTGAGAAGATATAACCCCGCCTTCAGAAGGTCATAGTTCTGACCCCCTACTCCCATCCCCTTGCTCACGTAACAGGAAAAGGGCGGTCTTGGGGGGGGATAAAAAGGTGGGCAATTGGTAATGGAGAGAGCCTGTTTTTACCATCACAGAGACAACATCAAGGCTCCAAGGAAGTATGGTATGATACTCTGTTTTATCCCTTTTATTTTATACTGTTTTGTACTTGTACTATTTAAGTCTATGTCTCTTTTTACATGCATTTTTGTATAACAGCACTGTGACCCATTTTATGCTCAGATTAAACATTTTTAATCAGTTCTGTCTTTGTTCTCTAATCGAATTCAGCCTGGAGATAGCCTTTTGTATACATATAGATATGTCACGTTACTAAGCGGTTAACTATATAAATATCAGTTTGGGGATTGTGTAGTTATCGCAGTCAGATTGTTTTTGGGTAACCTAAGACGCCCAGTTTTAAAGTTCTTGGTGGTGGCAGCGTGTTTTACACTGGGAGTTTTGGGGTGACTGGTTGGTGGTGGTTGCTTGGTGCCCTGCGGGGAAAGTGACTAAACGCGCCAGAAGTCTGGTTGCCGTTTGACCCTTGTTACGCCCGTACTCCCACGTCGCAGCTCGGCCAATAGCCCGGTCCGTGACAATCCCAATCTATAATCGTTTGGTTGGGAACTTGGAAGGGAATTAATCTGAAAAGATAAAGAATTTTGGGTATAATATAGGCCTTAAGGATATTAATTCTTCCCAATCATGAGGTCTCGATTTTTCCCCAGGTATATAACATAGATTTTACCTCTAGAAAGAGTTTTTTGTGATTTAGAACAGAAATTTCTTCTAAAACTGCTCCAATTTTAATCCCTAGATAGTCTATCTGTTTAGAATAATCATTAATTTGAAGCTGTGTTTGAATAAAATTTATCTGAGATTCTGATAGATAAAATGGAATTATCTGCGTTTTAGATATATTAAATTTATAATTAGAGTATTGCCCAAATCTCGCAACTCCTTCAAGCAAAGCAGGAACAGATATCGACGGAGAGGACATTGTTAAGAGAACGTCATCGGCATAAAGAGTAATACGATAATCATATTTACCGATTTTTATACCCTGAATGTTCATAGAGTTTCTGATAAACATCGCTGTGACGGAAGCCTCCATCACTGGGGCCATTGGAATGCTGGGCAGTCTGCCCAGATCCCTTAGCCCCAGCTGAAGAGCTGGCAACAGGGCAGAGTGCTGCTGGCTTCTGCCCCCCACCTGCAATGACTACAGGGATCCAGGGAGATATGGCAGCCGGCCCTTCTCCCCAGCGGCAGATCACATGTCCGGGAGCGGAGGAACCGGTCCTCCCTCCCCAGCGGCAGGCCGACCAAGAAGATTCCCTAACCCCAGCTGAAGTGCTGGCAACAGGGCAGAGCATCGCTGGCCTCTGCCCAGCACCTACCAAAGCTGCAGGAATTCAGGGAGATCCAGCAGCCGACCCGCATCCCCAGCTGAAGCAGGGAGGTGGAACAGCCGGTCCATCTCCCCAGCGGCAGAACCTAATTCCGGGACCGGATCAACCTGAACTCCCTCCTCAACGGCAGCAGGAGCACCCGGGAGGGGATGCAGGAGTTATTCCTCCCCAGCGGTACACGGGAGATGGCGCAGCCGGCCCATCTCCCCAGCAGCAGCAGGAGCACCAATTTTGGGAGGGCATTAATGGGCCAAATAAACTGACTGACTACGGAGTCAACCCGTTTGGGGTCTCATCCTATGTCAGTCCAATTCGAAGGGGGAAGAATTGTGACGGAAGCCTCCATCACTGGGGCCATTGGAGAAGCCTGACTGCCAGCCTCCTCCCTATTGACTATGGGCCCTGGGTTTGTAGAGACTTCTGTGGCTACCCCCAGCAGTATCATCTCCTCACTAGCTGAGGGGATTATCTCCAGCAGACAGCCAGGGTCTGCCACCAGGGAGTGACCGCCATTGTTTTAGTCTAATGTATAAATCAGTCTCCCCCACCTATTGTATTGTTAATCCCGTTACTGCCCCTGTTGTCTCTGGGAGGCAGATTAAGGGGGTTGTTTGTGTCTCAATATCTTGTTTTATGTAAATGTGTGTTTTGCTGGATATATCCAGCTCTGTGTGTCTAAAATAAATCAGTCTTCGTTTGGTTTTACCCTACACTGAGTCTCGGCTAGTGACTGGGGAACCGGGGAAAGAGTGGTGTCCCAGGCTAAGGGAGCACAAGACAGCGGAGGCAGTCGGTCGGACTAGCCAGCTCCGTGACAATCGCAAGAGGCTCGATTGTTAGAGCATATAGCAAAGGAGCCAGTGGGCATCCTTGCCGAGTACCATTTCGAATAAGGAAACAATCCGAGTCTAACATGGGCCCTTTTATTTTAGCCACCGGATTTGAATAAAGCGCCATTATTAAACAAAGGCTCGAAGGGTTTCTATTAAGAATCTCCAATTCACCCGATCAAAAGCCTTTTGGGCATCTAAGGTCATTATAACCGAGGGAATTTTATTTCTATGAATAATTTTGATTATATTGAAGATACGACGGGTGTTTTCTTCCCCTGCTCTACCCGGGATAAATCCTGCCTAATCAGGATGAATGAGGTCTCTAATTACTTGTGCCAGTCTTGTGGCCAGGATTTTTGCATAACTCTTAACATCGATATTAATAAGAGAAATAGGTCTATAATTAGAGACCAAGGTAGGGTCATTTCCAGGTTTTGGGATAGTTGATATAGTTACTTCCAGCATTCCTCTTGGAAATGCAATAGAATTGAATGATCTTAGCAAAATAGGAGAGATCACCGGATCTAAGATTTGGAAAAATAAGGCTGAAAAGCCGTCTAGGCCAGGGGATTTCCCTAGTTTGAGTGTACCAATTACATTCGAAATTTCTTGTAAAGAAAGGGGTTTATTCAGCTCTATTAATTTTTCTTCTGACAATCTTGGAAGACCAAGATTCTCCAAAAATTGGTATCGGATGAAGGAACCAGGGGTTCAGATAAATTATAATAGGTTTTAAAAGCATTACTAATTTGTTTTGGTGATATACAAGTTTCTCCATTATATGAAATCCTTTTAATTTTAAATTGTTGACTTTGTGCTTTTAATCTTTTAGTAAGATCTTTACCTACCCTATTATTAATACAGTACCATGGTGATTTCAATCTCTCCATAGATATTTCAGTCTTAAATTTAAGTTTAGTAACTATTAATTTTTGAATGCTCTCTATACGCTTACAAAGATCGTAAGAAAGATTTTGTTTGTTTGTCTTCTCGAGTAATGCCAGGTCAATATAAAGATCTGCAAGCTCCTTTCCTCTAATTTTTTTACCCAAGCTCCCTTTTTAATCAAATAGCCCCTAAGGACTTTATAGTGATGATGGATTGCACCTAAACGGAAGAGGGTCTGCTGTGCTAGGGGAGAGGATGGCTAGAAGGCTGGAGGGGTTTTTAAACTAGTGGTAGGGGGGAGGGACACAGAGATCTTGAAAATGGAGATAGCGCAGAAAGGAGAGGGGCTTCAGATTAGAACAAGGGGGGTGGAGATGGGAGGAGGGGTAAGATCAGAACAGAGGAGGTATGTATTAATAAAAATTTTCATAAAATTCAAGAGACTCAGGGTAATATTAAATGTATGCTTGCTAATGCAAGGAGCCTAAATAACAAAATGGGAGAACTAGAGGCAATAGCATACACTAAGCAATATGATATAATAGGCATAACAGAAACATGGTGGGATGAGACCCATGACTGGGCAGTTAACTTAAAAGGTTATACGTTATATAGGAAGGACAGAAAAAGCAGGAAGGGAGGAGGAGTATGCTTGTATGTTAACAACGAGCTAAAGTCAAATATTAAGCATCTTGAAGGCGACAAGGGATTTGTGGAAGCTTTATGGGTAGATATCAACTTGGGGCAAAAAAAAAAGGAAAAGAACTACTGGTTGGGATATGTTATAAACCACCTAATGTTAATAATGATGAGGAAGAGCAGCTGTTAGCGCAAATTGAGAAAGCTGCACATCTGGGTAACACGTTAATTATTGGAGATTTTAATTACCCGGACATAAAGTGGTATAGAGGGACTAGTAGTTCTGCAAGGGGATTCAGGTTTTTGAACATGTTAAATGACACCTTCATGTCACAACTGGTACAAGCACCAACTAGAAAGGATACTTGTTTGGATCTGGTGATAACAAACAATGTTGATCTTGTGTCTAACATTCAAGTGGGGGAGCACTTGAGTAATAGTGATCACAATATGGTCTCTTTTGAAATAAACTCAAAAAAGAAATTGCCCATGGGGAATACTAAAACGTATAATTTTAGGAAGGCCAATTTCAATAAGATAAGGGCAGCTTTACAACTTATTGACTGGCAAAAACTCTTCAGGGATAAAAATACTGAGGAAAAATTGAGTATTTTCAAACAAATATTAGCAGGGTACACTTCTCAGTATGTACCAATACGAAACAAATATAAAAGAAACAAATTGAAACCGATGTGGCTTAGTGGGGACGTTAAGCAGAAAATTAAAAATAAGAAAATGGCTTTTACAGCATTTAAATCAGACGAATCAGAGGCATCCTATATAAGATATAAGGAAGCCAATAAAGCATGCAAAAAGGTGATCAGATGGGCTAAACTAGAAAATGAGAGGGTGACTGCCAAAGAGAACAAAACTAACCCCCAAAAATTCATTAAGTACATAAATTCTAAAAAAACAAAGAATGAAAAGTAGGTTCATTAAAAACAGAGAGGGGAGTGTTGGTTAAGGAGGACCAGGAAAAAGCAGAAACCTTAAATTACTATTTTTCCTCAGTATATATTAAGGAGGACCCTATGGCAATGGATATACATACGACCACTGAGAAAAATTTTCAGTCAAACTGTGAGTGGATGGCTCAGGACAAGGTGCTGCAGCAACTAAAGAAAATTAATGTTAACAAAGCTCCGGGGCCTGACGGTATTCACCCACGAGTACTTAAGGAGCTGAGTCAGAAAATAAGTGGACCTCTGTTTCTAATCTTTCGGGATTCTTTTCTTTCAGGAATTGTACCAGAGGATTGGAGGAAGGCAGATGTGGTTCCTATTTTCAAAAAGGGTTCAAACTCCGTGCCCGGAAATTATAGACCTGTGAGCTTAACTTCCGTGGCTGGGAAAGTATTTGAAGGGCTGTTTAGGGATAATATTCAAGAATTCCTTGGGAAGAACGGTATTATTAGCAAAAATCAGCATGGTTTTATGAAACATAGGTCTTGTCAAACTCATTTAATTTCATTCTACGAAGAAGTAAGTAGAAGCGTAGATCAGGGGGTTGCAGTGGATGTAATCTACTTGGATTTTGCCAAGGCGTTTGACACGGTTCCACACAATAGGTTAGTATTCAAACTGAAGGAAATTGGTCTAGATGCAAATTCTTGGGCAGAACATTGGCTTAGAGATAGAGAACAGAGAGTTGTTATAAATGGTAAATTTTCAAGCTTGTCAAAAGTGGTAAGTGGTGTCCCTCAGGGTTCTGTTCTGGGACCGATTTTATTCAACATATTTATAAATGACCTGGCAGTAGGCATTGAAAGTCAGGTTTCTGTGTTTGCAGATGACACTAAACTAGGTAAAGTAATACAAGGCGAGCAGGATATTACTGTGCTGCAGAGGGACCTAGATAGACTGGGGGACTGGGCACACAAATGGCAGATGAAATTCAATGTAGATACATGTAAAGTTATGCACTTCGGGGAAGGGAATGCACAAGCAACCTACACCCCAAACGGTAGTGAATTAGGGGTAAAGACAAATGAGAAGGATTTGGGAATTGTTATAGACAACAAACTAGGCAACAATGTGCAATGTCAGTCAGCGGTTGTTAAGACCAGTAAGGTATTGTCGTGTATAAAAAGGGGCATCAAGTCGCGGGATAAAGATATAATTTTGCCTCTGTATAAATCAATGGTAAGGCCGCACCTTGAATATGCTGTGGAATTTTGGGCACCTATTCTAAAGAAGGATATCATAGCACTAGAAAGGGTGCAGAGGCGGGCTACAAAATTAATAAAAGGAATGGAGCACTATAGTTATGAAGAAAGGTTAACTAATTTAAATCTGTTTAGTTTAGAAAAACGTCGCCTCAGAGGTGATATGATAACATTATATAAATATATTCGGGGCCAATACAAACCATTGTGTGGAAATCTGTTCATAAACAGGACTATGCATAGGACACGTGGTCATGCGTTTAGACTGGAAGAAAGGAGATTTAGACTAAAGCAGAGGAAAGGGTTTTTTACAGTAAGGACAATAAGGATGTGGAATTCTCTGCCTGCAGAGGTAGTTTTATCGGAGTCTGTACAGACGTTTAAACTGCAACTGGATGGATACCTGGAAAAACATAATATTCAGGGATATAATCTTTAATTATGGGTAAACAGCTTATTGATCCAAGGAGAAATCTGACTGCCATTTTGGGGTCAAGAAGGAATTTTTTTCCCTGGTTAGTGCAAAATTGGAAAGAGCGAAACCGGGTTTTTTTTGCCTTCTTTTGGATCAACAGCAACAAATTAACAGATATAGGAAAGGCTGAACTTGATGGACGCATGTCTTTTTTCAGCCTATATAACTATGTAACTATGTAACTATGACACATTTAAGTGTACACCAGAGGTTCAGGTCCGAGGTCTCGCTATTGTCATTTTGTTCTAAAAAGGACTTTGTCTGTTCTATTAATTCAACCTTAGCTACCGTATTGGCTCGGATATAGGCCGCCCCCGTATATAGGCCGCACCCTAAAAGTTTGGTGCTTTTTTAAAGAAAAAGATTTTTTCTTTAAAAAAGCACCAAAAAACATTCTGCCACTCTGCCCCCCCCGAGATATGCTGCCACTGTCCTCCATCCCCGAGATATGCTACCGCTGTCCTCCCTCCCCGAGATATGCTACCACTGTCCTCCCTCCCCGAGATATGCTGCCACTCTGTCCTCTCCCCCCCCGAGATATGCTGCCACTCTGTCCCCCCCCCCCCCCGAGATATGCTGCCACTCTGCCCCCCCCCGAGATATGCTGCCACTCTTTCCTCCCCCCCAACTTACCAGAGTAGACTCCCGGGTGTCTTACGGGGCCGGAGGGGGAGATCTATGCACATCGTGTATACAACTCCCGGTGCCGGCACTCAGCGGAAGTACCAGCACCGGAAGTTGTATACGCGTATTGCGTAGGTGTCTTCCACCGGCCCTGCAAGACACCCGGGAGTCTGCCCTGGTAAGTCGGGGGGGTTAAAATGCATTGTGCGGACGTTCACCGGCAACGGCGCATCGCCGCTGCCGGTGAACGTCCGTGCGATGCGCTTAGACAACCTCCCGTGCCGGTACTCCCCCCGTGGAAAGTGCCGGCAGGGGAGGCTGTCTGAGCGTATCAGACAGTAGGATGCAGGTCCCCTGCACCGCTGCGGGGGATCTGTATCTTAACCCCGCTGCCTGCCCGGCGCCCGGGACTGCATGTCCCGGGCGTCGGGCGCTAGACCCCGAATATAGGCCGCACCCCCACTTTAAAGTCTTAAAGTGGGGGAAAAAAGTGCGGCCTATATTCGGGCCAATACGGTATATCTCTTTTTAGAATAGTTTCATTCAGAGTCCATCGAGATCTTATCTTATAGTGAGGATTATCCTTTATAGAAACATACACTGGAGCATGATTCGACCACGAGATATTCCCTATAGATGAGGAGATACATTTTTCTAGATTGTAATTTGGGGTTAGAAAATAATCAATGCGTGAATAGGATTTGTGTACCTTTGAAAAAAAAGGAATAGCCCTTTTCAGCAGGATGTTGGACTCTCCAAACCTCGTATAGATCATGATTCAATAGGCAGGCAGAAAAAGCTTCTGCTTTAGCTTCCAAACATATAATCGTTTTACGCTTTTTAGATGCTTTACTATCTTTCTCTATGTCGGATATGCAATTTAAATCTCCCGCTATAATTAATATCCCTTTTGAAATTTTTTTGATCGTTTCCATTGATTTATTTATAAATCTTGTTGATCCCTCAGATGGAGAATACAAACTAACAAGCGTGTAGGTGACATCATTTATATTACATATAAGAATAAGCCTCCTACCCTCTGATCAATATCGTGAAAAACATATTCAAAACGTATTCTTAGATGTGATTAATATCGCCACGCCTCTTTTTTTTTATCTGATAGAGAGGATGTAAAGATATCACAGTACTTGTGGTATTTCCATAACAATTCTCCCTTAGAGCTTTTCCAGTGTGTCTCTTGGACAAATGCAATGTCCACCCTTTCTTTAATTAATGTATCATATAATAAAGATCTTTTATAAGGGGAATTTAAACCCTGTGCATTGATTGTAAGTAGTTTAAGAGACATATAGATTTGATAACCATAACCTTGAAGCTTCACTCCATAAACATTCATACACATAAAAATCATTCATTCTCTTCATGCTTTGAAGGAAAAACCATGTATCCGTCATTTCATCTATTTTCTACTCAAATATAAATTGTTAATCCTTATTTGACAGTTTTTTGTCTTCCCCATAATATTATTCACCGAATCTTCATATAAGTGTTAATAATTAAAAATATCTATAAATTCCGTAGCAAATAATATAATCTTAAAAACCAAGAATATAAAAGATATAAGATTATTTTAATCCTTGTTCTGTGCTGCTATATATTTATAAAGTCTCCACTTCCATTTAATTACAAGATTCGTAATCCGAATCAGATATTGTAACTTCTATCTTCCCATGAATATTATATATATATATATATTTTTTATATATATTTGTTTCCCTTTTTCTTTTTTTATGTGTTTAGATTAATAGTGTTTATAAGGTTATTTATTAGATAATATTTTTACAAATCTGAATAATTAAATTCAGTGTATTAAATGTGAGTATCTTAAATAGGTATCGATAATCATGTGAGTGTTATATACCGTATTTGCTCGATTATAAGACAAGGTTTTTTCCAGAGCAAATGCTCTGAAAAATACCCCTCGTCTTATAATCGAGGTCGTCTTATAATCAGACCTCATTCTGCTTCGGCCGTGCTGCTTACCAGGCTTTGATCGCGAGCAGCGTCTCTGCTATTAGCAGCAGGAAACAGGAAGCTAGCACAGTCCTCACATAACTCTACCTCCCCCCTCCTTCCTCTGAGGGCGGGGCCAGAGAAGTTGCTCGCACAGCCGGGCCCCTGCAGAAGTCTGCTAGTGGGAGATCTGCAGTTCAGGTAAGGGGGTGGGGGGTTTGAGCGTGTGTATGTGTGATTAATGGAATGAATGAATATTTAAATGTTTGTGAATGAGTGTGTGTGTGTGATAGCATGGATGTGTAAGGGGGGTGGGGGTGGGGGTGGGAGTGGTAGCATGGCATAGGGAGGCTGTAATCACACTTCTAACATCCCCAGGTTCCAGCATGTACTGGCTGCCTTGGCTTGATAGGAGTGTGATTGCTGTTAGCAGTATATATATATATCAACAGAAATGCATTTTAACCCCCTATATGCCACTCAGCCCCATGATATGCCTTTTAACCCCCTATATGCCACTCTGGCATATAAGGCATATCATGGGGCAGAGGGGCATATAGGGGGTTAAAAGGCACATCATGGGGCAGAGTGGCAAATAGGGGGGTATAAGGCATTTCTGGGAGCAGAGTGGCAAGCCTCGGGGCAGATGTGCATAACTGGGGGGGGCAGGTTGGCAAATAAAAGGAAATAAAAAATATATTTTTCTCAATCATAGCTTTTATTAAATATGAAAATTAGTTTACATGAATTAATATTTACTAGTAAAACTTTTTTCCTATAGGGTAGTCATAAGACCCTAAGACCATAAGGCTTTTTGTTTTTTTCCTAAATTAATATTTTGATTTTGGGGGGTCGTCTTATAATCAGGGTCGTCTTATAATCGAGCAAATACGGTATATTAATATGTGTCTATTATTCCTAAGGTTAACTCTTTTACGATTACCTTAATTCAGTGTCTTAAATATGGGTATATTAAATAAGTACCCATAACCGTGTGAATATTGATATATATTAATATGTGTCTATTCTCCTCAGGCAGGCCCAGGCCCAGGGCCGGATTGACGTAGGGGCTGATGGAGCTGCAGCTCCAGGCCCCTACCTTAAAATAGGCTCAGTCAGGACCGGACTGACTGGGCCTATGCGGCCGCATTAACGCAGGGCATAAGGGGCACCTGCCCCTTAAGCCCGCAGCAACTGCGACCGGGTCCGTCACTCTAGGGGGCCGGGCAGCCCCCACCAGGGCCAGCCTTAGGGGTGCGCGGCCGCACAGGGGTTAAATTAAAACATCAGGTTATTTTTTTTGTTTACTTTATTTAACATCCTTCATGTTAAATAAAGTTTGTTTAACTTTATTTAACATGGAGGATGTTAAATAACGTTAAAAAAAAACAAAAAACCCCCCGATGTTTTAATTTAAGCCCTGTGCGGCCGCGCACCCCTCAGGCCGGCCCTGGTGGGGGCTGCCCAGCCCCCTAGAGTGGCGGACCCCGTCACAGTTGCTGCTTACTGAGGCAACAAGGTAAGTATGGTAAGGGAGGGGGGTGCAGTGAGAAGGGGCAGAGTGGGGAGAGGGGTTAGATTGGAAGGGGTAGAGGGGATAGATAGTGAGAGGGGGTACATATTGAGAAGTGGGGAAGGGGGTACATAGTGATAAGGGGGAACATAGTTAGAAGGGGCAGATAAGAAGAGGATGGGGAGAGGGGGTAGTGTGAATGCGTACAAGAATGAATGAATAAATGTGTGGATGAATTGTGTGAATGCGTATGAGAATTAATGAATTCATGTGTGGATGAATTGCTTGAATGATTTGTGAGACTGCATTAATGAATATGTGTTAATGATTTGTGTGAATGAGTGAGTAAGTGTTTGTGTCTATCATGAATGTTTAAGTGATTTGGGGAAATGCAAAGATGGTACATGAAGTCCGGGCCTGTCCTCAGGTATCTCTTAAAAGTAAAAAAAAAAAAAAAAATTATAATAAATAGGAGGAACCTTTTATACTCCCAACATATCCCCCATATTAAATCATGATTTATAGCAAAGCAGATGGATTAAAGTAACTTCCATTTAGATAGACATTCGTCAGCCTGAATATGATCGTTGCAAATATACGTCTTTGCCCCATGAATACGAAATGTTATTTTGCCGAAGACAAATAGTAGTGTCCATAAACTTCCTCCTTTGAAGCCTAGTTGCTCGCGAAAGATCCGAAAATGTTGTTAACATTGCAAATTTTTCTGATTTAGTAGGGTTTTTCCTCATCTCTTTAACCAAAGTATCTTTTAATCGAGAATTGTTGAAACAAACCATAACATCTCTTGGAGAATTACTCTGTGACCATGAGAGAGGAAAAGGCAGTCTATGCGCTCTTTCAGTTGGCATATCCACGAATGTTGATAATAATTCATTCAAATATGCTTCAAAGTCTTTAACTTCTGGAATACCTCGGATTTTTAAATTTTGCCTACGAGATCTGTCTTCGAGGTCAGCTAACTTAAGGTCTTGCTTTGTTATTTCTAGCTTCAAAGATTCATTCTGGGATTGTAGTTCCTTACATTTTGTTTGTAAGGTAGCTATATCTTCAGATTGCAAGGCTATAGACATTCTTAACTGAACCAATTCTTCTCTATATTCTCTGAAATGTTGATCCAACTCAGTTTTAATTTTATTATATAAAGTGTCTAGAGCTATTGTTAAATTGATATTTGTAATGTACTCTGATAGATTGGTGACACTTTCTAGAAAAGCAGGGTCCAGTCTCCAGCCTTGGCCTCCAACCTCGGTGCCGGTCTCAATGCCGGGTTCGTGATCCGGTCGCAGTAGCCGGTCTCGGGAACTGGTCTCAGAAGCACCTCAGGGGGGCGGGGGCACACGGCGGCAGACTGTCCGGTAGGCTGTCCGGTTGTCTATCGGGCAACCTAATGGCCTCAGAAGTCAGAGCGGGGAGTTCAGAGGGGTCAGATGTCAGGAGCCGGGGGTCGTCCCTCTACATTCTCTGCCCCACGCGTGGGGAAACGCCCCAAACACGCGTAGCAAAAATGCTACTTGTATTTATCGTCCTAAAACATTGGGTGTTTTTAAACACAGTAAAAAAATATTAGAATCTATTTAGCATTTTTTTATTTGCTTTTCTAAATGAGTAAAAGATTTTTCAGATAAAATCATGCTAACCAGCAGCTGACCTTAAGCTCGAGGGGAGGATTGAGCCCAACTTGCCTTCCTCAACACCAGCACAATCAGGGCTGGACTGGGAATGAAAAGCAGCCCTGGAAACATTTGGAGACCAGCCCCATATATTGTACCTCGTGGTCAAGCTCTTGTACCCACACGCTCCCCTTATACATATCGGAGTCACACTATTTGCCATACAAATAACTATAAAACATTCTTTTTATCGCATTATTTGTATTAAAATGCCAGAAAGCAAAAGTGTTAAAGGCCCTAATAAATTAAATACATTAGACATAATAGAATCAAAACATTTGCTACTGCAAACATTTTTAGCTGAAAAAGTTCCATTTTATTCAGTGATCACATTATTCTTCCAGATATTCTTGTAAGAAACTTTTGGCTATTAATACCACCACAGCTGTTCTAGCACTGCATCATCCAATGAATACCTTATCCCAGATACATTATTATTTTTTTTTTTTCTAAATGCACACAGTTCATGGTGCAAAGTTGTCTGCCAGTACTTTTATGTAAAAGGTCCTCTCTTAAGGGGGAAGGACTGTGAAACCAACGGGAATAAGGAAATCGGTTCTTACAACTAAACTGGGTTTCACTCTGAAGATCCCAACCACCATTCAAATTTCTGCAATTAGTCCTTTGTGATAAAATATGCAGATTGGAATAAGAGTATATACCACAATACCTTTACTTTTCCTTTCACCGATTTCTGTGCCTAGAAAGTTTCAGGAGGGAATTTTGTCTTATACACCCAGACACATGCAGGAGAGACTTTGCCATACCGACACCCAGACACACACACCAGGACAGGCTCTGCCACACCAACACCCAAACACACTCCAGGACAGGCTCTGCAATACCGACACCCAAACACACACCAGGACAGGCTCTGAGACACAGACACACCCAAACACACACCAGGACAGACTCTGCCACACCGACACCCAAACACACACCAGGACAGGCTCTGTCACACAGACACACCCAAACACACACCAGGACAAGCTCTGCCACACCGACACCCAAACACACACCAGGACAGGCTCTGCCACACTGCATAACAAATGTATTTTTTACACTGCTTTGTCATTAGCTCCCCCTATTGTATTTTGTCCCCTTGCGTATTGATGCCCCAGCCAGGTCCCCCTTTAGTATTGATTACTATGATGCCCCAACTAACCCCCTCCCTTGTGTATTGATGCCCCCACCACTTTCGTATTGGTTAATATGATGCCCAAGCACACTCTTATCTATTGTTGATGCCCCTCACTACCATGTGTATTACCCCCTGTTTATATTGATTTTGTGATGCCACAACCCAGCCACCCCCCCTTTTGTATTTACAGTCATTTTTAATGATGTCCCAAGGCAATCCCCCCTCCCTTGACTATGGGCCTGCTTTCCTCCTTAACCTCCTATTTTTGGGTAATACTTACATTTTTGTGTTTTTATTTTTTCCTGCTCTCCTCCGACGTGACAATCCCCTCCCGCTCACAAGGAACTCTTGACAGCTGCTGAGCGGTATCCTGGTAGGGCAGTCCGGCCCTGAGCACAATCTCTGTAACTTATAACCACTTTGACCAGCAAGGACACACCAACCTCCACCAACCCTGCTGTTTGACCACATACAGTAAAGCCATGGCCTGCTCCACTGCCTCTTGCACTGCCAAATTAAAGAGGTCCAAACCAACCTCATCACTGCGAGAGAAGAAAGAAAAAATATCTAAAAATGTGTGGAAAATAAGGAAACAAAAAAGGCAAAATGTTAAGTTTCACATATAAAAACTGTATTTCACCAGTGCAAATGGAAACAAAAAATCCAAAAATGTATTGAGATATTTGTCCTGGTTTTTTGGAAACACCTCATATGCATGGTATTTTCATTTATTTTGACACTTACAGGGTTAAATATGAATGATGTGTATGGTTGTTTCCAAACAAGATTTTTTTAAAAATGTGGTATGCAATAGAGTCCAGAAAAAGAAAAGTTGATGTCCGATAATATTTTACTTGGGGCATTTTAAACACTTTTTATTGAACCATTTCAGTGCCAATCAGTCCTAAACACTGCAGTAAAATGTAATTTTTCTAATTTTTAACAAACCCATTCTATCCAAACACCAGTATTTCAGTACATTTCTTTCATGAAACTACTAAAAAATGTGTGGTTTGTATTCAGGAACACCCCCCAAGTACCGAAATACCCTATATGTATGGGTAGGGCATGTCTTTTTGGCACTGCGGGTTCAAAATGTATTAAAACATAGAACATGGAAGATCAAAATTTCATTTTAACCCCGTTAAACTACATATTTTGAAAAACTTGACAGCTCAGTAACAAAAAGAAAACATTTTTCATATCCGCTTGCAGTTTCACACTTTGAATTTTGACAGATTGTACTTTACTGGGCCCAAACTTGAGTCCCAAATATCAATTTAACCCCATTAAACCATATATTCCCTGAAAGCATAAAGCCTCATGTGGAAACCAAATAAACATTTAGCCCTGTTCCTGAAGCTATCTCTGGCAAGGACTGCAGCTGAAAGCCTCCACACTACTGTTCAAACAATGCCCACTCATCCCATACTTTACCATACCACCCCCATGTGTCACCGAGTCACAAATCCACCGCAACCCAAGTGCCCACAAGTCTGCACGTCCACATAAGGTGCCTACTGGAAGTCAGAACAATTCGAAAAATGACAGATTTTTCATTAGCCCAGCCTCCCTCCAAGACTTGGGCCACTGCTCTGCACACCAATGTGTGCCCAGAATAGCACCAGACCAGCCGCATCAGTATACAAATGTATACAAATGTAACATTGGATACCTCCGGAGCCTGCCTGTATAATCTCCATTTTAGGAATCCAAAAAGAACTCCCACACCGCCAGATCATTCCTCAGCCGTCACTGCCGCCAGACTCCTACAAAACACTCTGCCCATGGGCAGAGCCCTACACACAAAATTCAGCTTCCCCACAAGGACTGCAGCTGGCAAAGCTGAATCTTCCTAAGACCCCAAATCTTCGCAACCGCCCCTCTTCAGATCGGAGAGCTTGTCTGCTGGCAACTGACATTCCATGCCTACGGAATCAATCTTGTTTCCCAGAAAGCTCAGTCACGTAGATAGTTCCTCGGTCTTGTCTGGTAACCAGGGGACACTAAAATGCTGCATTACCCTCTGGACCATCTCCAACAAATGGAGACAGTCCCCTCAATCTCAGGAACCAATACGAAGAAAAACATCCATATAGTGGATGACCGAAGAAACTACAAACTCCATCCTCACCACCCATTCCAAAAAGGTGCTATAGCACTCAAAAAAAAAAACTTGAGATAGAGCATCCCCTCGGGAGACTCATATCCACATGAAAGTGACCCTGAAATTGACACCTCAGTAGATGGTGACACTCTGGATGGACAGGTAGCAGCTGAAAGGCTGCTTCCACATCTGTACTTGCCAAAAGCGCACCACAGCCTGCCAAAAAGAAAAGAGTAAAACCTCCCTTAAGTATAGCCAGACAGGTTATGATTGACAGCCACAAGCAAATCCATCTTATTCCACCCAATGGAAGGACGCACCTCCGAGCGGTGGTGATTCTCCCATATGTACAACACGCATCAGATCATAATAAAAAGAGCCGAACACTTCTCCGGGCTCTTATCACCTATCACGCTTGCCATGATCAAAAAAGCCCTAATGTTTTGGGAATCCGCAAGCAACGATACGTCTCACTATCCTTCTCTGTCTCCTTGTCCGAACCATCCATTTGCGGAGGAAGCCCCTCCTCTAGCAGCAGAAGGGAGAATATCTCCAGGAATTCCCCCTTCGTGCTACAAATGCAGACGCAAAGGGCCCAACCAGGACATGTATGCTGCACTCCAAGCAACGTCTGTAAACCCCAGCGGCTATTGTCTGCACAGGAAAAGGCCGTCCATCCCAAGCAACCACCTCTAGGGACGCATGTGGTCCAGCAACTGAGAGGAAAGGGTGGCTGCAGACATGACAGGTATAGATATCACATAGTCGAGGCTGGCAGGGTGGAATCCTGTGGTAGAGCTACTTTGACATAAAAAAACCCTAAAACATTTTCTCAGAAGACTTACGATAAAGAATTGTTGATTTGCATAAAGCTGGAAACGGTTGAAAGATATTATGTTATGTAATACCAGCTTAATCTGACTAAAGCGATTTTGCGTCCACATGTTGAAGATCCCAAACCAGAAGACACAGTGCATTGGCGTTTTCATATATTTAGAATATAGATCAAACTCCACCAAAAAAGCCACCCAAATGCAGAATATGTTCAAAACATATTTGCAGAAGATTACTGAGAAGGCATGAGATGCAGAACTGCAGAAAAGGAGACTGGGGCACTGAAGTGGCCATCAGAGAAGGAAAGGAGACATTTTGAGAGAGAGAGAGAGAGAGAAAATGAACGACGGAACCCTCCAACACTGAGGCCCCTGGAGAGGCCTGAGAGCCAGTCTATGGGCCCTGGCCTTCTAAAGACTTCTGTGTGTAGGCACAGGCTCCCTGGTACAGGTTTGACCATATTTCCTAAATATTTAGAGGCCCTTATGACTGTGGAGCGCTGAGATTAATTTGCAATTAGTCCTGTACTTTACCAACCCAGATGATGTTTTGCAATTATGTATTGTAAATCATAACTTTTTCCTGTGTCTCCCCATGTTTTCAGCTAGCCTAGAAGTATGCTGTCTACTTGCTGAGTGGATTATCTGAGCGCCTGCAGGAACTAAACAAAAAGTATGCCTGAATTGTTTTTGATCCATTTGCACAAGTGTTATATGTATGGTGTTAGAACAACTAAGGAAACCAACCTGGGGTGAGGGGCATATTTTACTGTGTCCCTTCCAGCTGCACAGGTCACTGCACAGATAAGAAACCTGGGAAACCCCTGAAGATGGCACATGATACAAGGAGAATGCTCGGATAAAAGGAGGGAAGCCACAAACACACTAGTAACTGGTAAAGAAGCTGTGTGAGGGTATATAGGGCTAGCTTTTATTTTAGCTGCCTTAATTTTAAAAGTCGGTAGTCAATGCAATAGAATAGCAGGAGATGCTAGCAAAATGGTTGGTTGTGAAGGGAAGTGCTCATACAGTTGTACAGAGCACTGGTGAGACCCCAATCGAAGCATTGTGTACAGTACCACAAAGAGAAAAAATATACACATTGCTCTACCTACTCGACAGCTGCAATATGAACCTATGTAACCCCTTATTACACCTATAAATAAATAAACAGAAAAGGTGGTTTTTACGTTAAAGTGGCAAAAAGTGACACAAAATATTGCAAAAAATAATATATATATATATATTCAATGTATGTGTTGATTGGCCTGTCACTGTATCAACCTTTACAATCCAAAATTGTCTTCCAAAACCAGAAAAAAGAAAAAAAATATAGTTGTCATGTACCTACCTCCATAGCACGCACTAGGAGGGGACGGCACGGTCACGTTGTGGGGTGCCGGTCCTCCTCATGGCGGCGGTCGTTGTCCTCCTCCCCCAGTTCCTCGCTACCTGCGTCCTCCACGGTGATGAGGAGACGGGCCTGCTAACAGAGGAGACCGTGCTTCCATGTGCTGTACGAAAGCTGCCTCCTTTAACCCCTTTGTTGCAGGAATAGGCAGTGTTTCTCCATTAACCCCTTTGCTACTGGAACGAGCAGGGGTGGAGCTACAGGAGAGGTGCCTGCTAGTCCTATAAAAACCCCTGGAACCATGGTGGCTGTGATCAGGTATTCAGAGCTGCTTAATTGCATTTTGTGTCTCCCTGCTGCTGTTGTCCTGTCCTTGTGAACCCTGCTGTTAGACCTGATTTGTACCCCGATTTCTTCCTCTTGTCTGCCGCCTGCCTCTGACCCTTGGACCGTGACCTGGGTTGCTGTTGTCCGCTGCCTGCCTCTGACCCTTGGATCGTGACCTGGATTATATCTTTCACTTTACCAATACCATTTGAACTGGTTCCTACTCTCGGCTTCACCACTTAGTGGTGCCCCCTTCATTGTCCCCAAGCTTTCTCCTGAATATCGGGTTCCTACTCCTGATACCTACCCAGGGTGTTACAATAGTGTAGTAATTATGGAACCTTTTTGATGGTTAATAGGCATCAATTGCACTCACATGTGATCAAAAGATAAGCAAGCACTTCAAAGGATCTTATGTATGTCTTCATGAAATAATGAAACGTTGAGCAAATGCTCATAAAAACAGAAAACAGAATATATGGTGTAGTATTATCGAAAACCTTGATTACTAATAGATGCCCCCAACTGTCCCGATTTGGACAGGACAGTCCCGATTTGGGGACTCTGTCCCACTGCCCCGCCTATCCCTTCCTCAGCAGACACTTCAAAAGGATCTGGTATTTGTCTTCTTTTGTAGACAAAAAAAGCAAAGAAAGGAACTATTGGAATAGTATACAAAAATACATCCACATAAATAAAAAAACAAAATATAACTAAACAAATGTTTGTTTAGGTAAAATCCTTGATCTCCAAAAAGTTCATTGCAACACTTTTTGCCCTGTATGGGCTTCTACCAGGCATATACTGGACTCTTTTGTGGTTTCCTTTATAACTGCCATCCTAATTTAGGTACTTCCTGTTTTCTCGTAGTAGAACACATTCACCTCATCTTGCAATAACCTGATCATATAGAAGTCTTCTCTTTCGATACTTCTTCTGTTTCCAAGCCTCCCCGTTCATAACTCTCAAAAAAGACTCAGAATACAGGAACTGAGAGCATATGTATACAAAACAAATATATAAATATAAAAAAATACAAATATATAAATGAACACTATCTTCATGCATGCATACATTTGAAGTTATTTGAAGCGCAGAAAGTAATATTTTTTGGTTCATTATTGTGACTGGACACCGAATGTTTTGTAAAACCCTTTTTAATATTTCTAACATGTTCATATAGTCTTTATTTTAAAGTTCTTGAGGTGTGGCCAACATATACCGTATTGGCCGATTATAGGCTGCACCTGGTTATAGGCCACACCCTTATAGTGTGATGAGATTTTAAAGATTTTTTTTTTATACACATTAGTGGAAGAGTAAAACAGTGTTTTATTTAATGAACAGGAATACATGTATTTTAAAAATTTTGGTATTTATTATGCAGTTAGTCCTGCTTTTGACAGGATATGTTATATAAATCAGAAATTTAGAAAAAACAATAGCCATTTTAAGGTCCTCCCCTTAATTTCATAATGCACCTTACTTATAGATATGCCACTCTGCCCCAAGATATGCCACTCTGTCCCCTAGATATGCTTTATACCCCATATATGCCACTCTGCCCCAGATATGCCACTCTACACCAGATATGCTTTATGCCACCAGATATGCCACTCCACTCCCCAGATATACCACTCTTCCCCCAGATATGCCCCCTGCCCCCTGCCCCCCCCCACATATGCCACTCTACCCCCCTTGACTTACAAATGCATCCCAAGACTCCCGGGGCTTCCATGACGAAATGCCGAAAGGTCATGTCATGCGGGCACTTATAGAAGCCCTAGGGGAAGTGCCGGCAGCAGTGGATCTTGTCTGCGTGCATCATGCAGACGTCCACTGGCTGCCAGAGAGGAGGATCCAAGTCCCCTGCAGCGCTGCGGGGGATCCTCCTCTATGGCAGCCCGTGAACGTCTGTTCAATGCACGCAGACACTTCCAGCCTGCATCATAGAAGCCACGGCAGAAGTGTCAGCAGCAGCGGAGGTTGTCTATGCACATTGCGCAGATATCCATCAGCTGCTAGAGGGGAGGATCCAAGTCCCTTGCAACGAATAAACGTTGAAACACCCCACTGTCCAGCTTCCAGTCACTGACATCTCTCCAGTGGCGGGAGAACCAGTCCGCTATCATGTTGTCGTTGCCCGGAAGGTACTCTGCCCTGAGGGTGATGTTGTTGGTCAAGCAGTAATCGTAGAGGTCTTTGGTGAGATCCGTGAGTATGCAAAAGCGGGTGTCCCCAAGTCGATTGATTGCACTAAAGCAGGAGAGAGCAATTCGAATGACCCGCAGTCAGTCTCCTGATGGCGAAAGAGCCCGCAATCAATTCCAGACAGTTGATATGTTACTGGTGCCAAACACTACTCCTTTATGAGGACGCTTGTGAGCGGAGCCTTTAGGATCAGGGTCTGATAGGATAACTTTGTCTCTCCGGCGTACCCCGGAGGACTAAGCCTGAGGAATAGCCGGAGTCTGAGGTATGGAGGTTAGAGCCTGTTGGAGGGCCGTATTGAATGAGGCTTTCGCTGTTTTTAGTAAAGACAGGAGGCGAATATTATGCAAATCTCTCTTTACAACTCCCAAATAGCAGCAAAGAAAATATTACAGCACTGAAACAATTAACAGAAAACTGAACATCAAACCAATAGCACACACAGTAGAATATCTATAAGGACCCTGAGTAACTGCCAAATCCTCTCTTAGCTGATCTTGCCATAACATAGTCCCCAAATTTGAACTTCTGCATCTAATGAAGATTGTCGGGTCACAACCACATCCTTTGTCAGAAAGGCAAATAACAGCCGGAAACGGTGACAACAGGAGCCCCCAGATGCCAGAAGAATGAGTCGTCCTCTGCGGTGCTGAAGGCAAATGCGGTGAATTTAACCTAATGACAATAGCAGAAGGGAGGGTTAATAAGCAATGTAAACATGGAGGGATTATATTCGCCTCCTGTCTTTAATAAAATCACTATTTTGCGTCACAAGGTTAGCAAAATCACACAATTTTATGTCAAGACAGGAGGCTTCATATTATGCAAGTTTAAAGCAATTAAAAAACATATCAATGAATCATAGAAGTCGAAGCATGCAATACAGGTTTAAAATAAAACTGTTTGAATGTAGATTCCCTGGACCAGTCTGCTGCTCTAAGAATATCTTCTAAACGAACTCGTGAGGAAAAAGCGTTAGAAGCCATAGCTCCTCTGAGTGAATGAAGTTTAAACAGTGAAATGTCAATACCAGCTAACTGCATAACCCACTTAATCCATCTCGCCAGAGTGGCCGATGAAACAGGAGCATAAGGTTTACGGTAGAAAATCAAAACAGAGGTGAGATTGATCAGGAAAACTAGGATAGAAAACAGATCTGAGAAAAGTCTTAGTTCGCCGATAAAAAAAGAATGTGACACCAGAAGGAATAAAAGATTTATTATTGAAATCCAGAGCCTTGACATCAGACACTCTTTTACATGAAATGAAACGTATAACCATAGTAAGTTTTGTTTTAGAGAAAGTGAATCATTCGCAGGCCATGAGGAGATAAAATGAAGAGCTATGGTAACGTCCCATGTTTCCATATACCTTGGAACCGGAAGATTTTGAATCTTAACACCTTTCAAGACCCTGCATATCAAAGGATGTCTGCCTATAGGCACATCATTGACTAAAATATGATGTGCTGAGATCGCAGAGCGATATAGATTGATAGTTCTGTAAGCTTTACCACTACCAAACAAAGATGCCAAAAAATTTACAACATGAATTACATCTGCTCGAACGGGATCCAGACCTCGTTCCAAACACCAGCAAGACCATACTTTCCAGGCAGATGCATACACTGCCCTGGTACCTGGTGCTCTTGCATTGGATAGGATGTCGGTAGCTGATTCTGAAAGTCCCTCGATAGATGAGGAATTCCCGAAATCAGCCATGCCACTAAGGTAAGTGATCCGTCTAGAATCAGTTGATGAGATTCTCCCTGAAGGTTGAGTACAAGATCCGGAAAGGATGGAAGTAATCTTGGGGCATCTATGCTCAGTTCCAGAATCGTTGGATACCAAGGTTGTGATTGCCATAACGGGGTGACGAGGACTATGGTCGCCTTCTGTGTTCTGACCATCGATGCAACTCTGGGAATCATGCAAAATGGTGGGAATGCATAATGTAGATCCCGAGACCAATCCTGCAGAAAAGCATCCACCGCTAGGGCTTCCGGATCTGGTCTCCAACTGAAGATCTACTTCCTGAGAAGACCATCTGCCTCCCATTGTTCGAGATCCGCATCGCGCTCCCCAACCGAGTTGACTGGCGTCTAACTCTATGATGATGTTTGGAAGAGAACTGAAAATGGCCTTGCCGTTCCATGCATCTACGTGTTTCAGCCACCAAAGAAGTTCCTCTCTTGCTTCGACCGTGAGAGGTACTAGGTCTTGATAGATTCGACCTGCTTGGAGATGATGGTTTTTGAACCTTTGCAGAGCATGATAGTGGAGAGGCACCAGGAAAATAGCTTGAATCGAAGCTGAGAGCATTCCTATAATTCTTGCAATTTTTCTCAATGAGACTAAACCGTTTGATAGAACTGATCGAATTTCTTTCTTTATGAGGCTGAGTTTGGAGGTTGGAAGACTTAACGAAGCATGTATGGAGTTTACGGAAAACCCGGGAAACTCCAGTTGGTGCTGAGGAATCAACACCGACTTCTCTTGGTTTATGACAAAACCCAAACTGGTAAGAGTTTTGATGGTCCATTGAGTGTGAATTCGTCCCTGACGCTCGCTTTGAGACATGATGAGTTAGAGTCGTCTAGGTAGATAATCAACCAAATTCCTCTGCTTCTTAACAGGGAGATCACTGGTTTCATTAACTTTGTGAAACACCAAGGGGCTGATGTTAGACCGAATGGCAGACATGTGAATCGGTATTTGAGGTTCTTCCACTGAAACTGTAGGAATCTTTGGTGCGGCATATGTATAGGAACCGGCAGGTATGCGTCCTGTAAGTCTATCTTCGTTAACCAATCTTCTGGAAGGATAAGATCTCTTAGATTGTGAATACCTTCCATCTTGGATTAGCCTGCCCCCCACTCTCTGAGGAAATAGAGAAAATTGAGGTCTTACCCGAAAAAGATCTAGGCTTTTGCCACCGTCTACCACCTCTCTGTCTCCAGGAAATCCCTCTGGAAAAGACAAATGGCTCTCTGAATCCAGCCACTTAAAATATCTGCATCTAGAGCAGAACGAGAAAGTCAAGCCTGTTCCACTAACTCAAATATTTTAGTCAGAGGGCCTAATATGTCCAGGAGTTTATCCTGACAACTTCTAAGAGAACAGTCGATACCCTTTTGGGTCTTTAGGGGTCTGCTCCAATTTGTCCTCCAATAAAGGGCTGAATGCCCTAGACCCGAATTTATTTCTGGTATTTTTCTCCGTAGGCTTGCGTATCCACGCTGTTAAGTATTTTGTAATATGTGCATCTGGCTTCCAAGCCAGAGAGCGAAGATGGCGGAGAGTATCTGGGTCAAACATTAGGTCACCAGCTTCATTCCTCCATTCCATCTGAAGCAGTGTCTGGTAATTTGGAGGTTTTGTCTACATAAGAGTCATCTGACTCACTACTGGAAGTACTGTGAAAGGAGTCAGGTTTCATTCTTGGCCCTTTAGGCCTAATTAATTCTTCCTCCTGAGAGGGTCTTATGTGTGATTTAGCAAAACATGTATGTACGCTACTCATAGGTTGGAGCGAGTCATTATGGTCTTGGTCTTGCATAGATTGGAAATATCTAAGTTTTGAATCCTCCGAGTTACGAAGAGCATGACCGTCACAATGGCGCCTTTTCTGAAGGGCCTTGCCAGATTTAACCCCATCTTTCACATTATCGCCCACTTGGGGGGTCTGACATTTGTATATCAACTTTTTTAGGAGCCATGGTGTTAGCAATGGCCACTGACACAGATTTAGCTATAGCTTCAGACATATTAGCCATAGCCGATTGGAATGCCTTTGAAACAGATTCCTCCATAATGTGATGTAATTGAGGGTCAGATAAATTAATCTCCCTATCACTGTTAGGTGAAAGGGGACAGGCATCCACATATGAGGAAACAGATTTTGAAGAATCCATTTAGTACAGAATAAACAGTGTCTGAAAAGATACCTGCTAGAGGAAAAAATCCCGTCTGAAACAAAGCTATACCACCACTCTGCTACGATATGAATTACCGCGTCAGAGCTGTGGGCGGGAAATTGCAAGTTGAGGTACCGAGCATGCGCGAAAAACTTCAGTCAGATATACTACAACGGAAGAAAAATGGCGGTTTCCGAAGGAGAACAACCAGAGATAACGTACACATAAAGTGGAAAGTAAAAAACACAGTGAGTAAACGCACAAAGACATTTGATAAAATGGAAAACTAAAACAGAAATTATGAAGTAAATTACGGAGAATAATGAAAGAAACAATATATACCATAAATGAAATACATGAAATTCAGCATGCATAGGTTGAAAAACAACCAAAATATGTATAATATAAAATCACAGGTACTTATCTTTCTAGGGAGCAGCAAAGAAAGAGGATTTGGCAGTTACTCAGGGTCCTTATATATACTCTGCTGTTGTGCTATTGGTTTGATGTTCAGTTTTCTGTTAACTGTTTCAGTGCTGTAATATTTTCTTTGCTGCTATTTGGGAGTAGTAAAGAGAGATTTGCATAATATGAAGCCTCCTGTCTTGACATAAAAGTCCTCTAGGGCAATCACCAGCTTGTAACAAAACAGCACTTTATTTTTAATCGCTTAAACCCCAAAAACCAAATCATTAAAGAAAACCTAGCTCCCAATTGGAGCCTTCTCTAACTAAACTATGCTGGCCCAGACTGACCAGCCTTATTACCCACTAACTCGACCTCCCAGCCAGGCTCTGGAAAACCTCCCCAGACAGCACACAAAAGGTCCATGGATGGTCTTCTTCAGGGCCTCTTCTTGTCCTGCGAGCGCAGGGAACTTCCTCTTCCCCCGACAGTCTCTCTGGGTATCAAGCTCCAGGGGTTTTTAATGGCCAGCACTTGTGCCTGATGCCGGCCCCATAGGAATACCGGACAGGATCCTGCAGACCTCTAGCCTCCTGGAAAAGCTGGCATGGATTTTCCACAGAATGGGGGAACGGAGCATTGGCCCACCCTGCTCTCCAATTGCTCCACCACAGGGACCCATACATATATGATCTGCATAGCAGCTGTACTCAGATGCCATGCCAATCATCTCCCTTGGGTTCACAGTCTCGCAGTATATATATATATATATATATATATATATATATATATATATATATATATAAGTGTAACGGGTTCACCAAGAGAGCCGTACTAACTCCCAGAGATCACCCAGTATCCTCCTGTTGTCCCCTGAATAACTTCCAGCACCAGCCAGCATGCACACCTTGGAACCCTGCTATGTGTACCCAATAAGTAGACACTACTACCTTGAATTGAGTACAGCAGGAATGAACAGTTTATTATTGTCAAACAGGCTCATATATCCACAGAACTGCATTAACATAAATTAACAGATACATGTATTCAACCCAACCTTTAATACCGTGGGATGGGATTAATAAAACAATGGAGTTCCTGCCTGTGCTATCTTTGTTTGACAGCCAGGCTGGAGCCATCTCTGAGCACCTTGGGGCCTTGTATGACAGGTCATTCTGTCACATATCTCCCCTTTTAAAAAGAAGACTGAACTGGGGCCAGACCCCAACCGGGTCTGCATCCAGTTGAGTCAGAGAGCACAGCTCCGTTGCTCCTAGAGTTGTGGATGCAGGGGGCTGGCAAGAGGCAGGGGCGTAACTAGAAGCCTCAGGGCCCCGGTGCAAGAATCTGTTAAGGCCCCCCCCAACCCAATCCACCCTCCTCTCACACCATCTACCCCCTCTCCCCCCCTTCTACCCCTTCTACCCTGTCCCTACCCCCTTCTATCTACATTTTTTTTTATTTCCTTTTATTCACCAACCTGACCCCCCCCAGTTATGCACATCTGCCCCAGGCTTGCCACTCTGCCCCCTGATATGCATTTTAACCCCCTATATGCCTCTCTGCCTCCAGAAATGCCTTATACCCCTATACGCCACTCTGGTTAAAAGGCATATAATGGGACAGAGTGGCATATAAGGGGGTATAAGGCATTTCTGGAGGCAGAGTGGCATATAGGGGGTTAAAAGGCATTTATAGAGACAGAGTGGTATAAAGGGGTTAAAAGGCAAAAGTATTAAAGCAGAACCGGCCGGCGGCATCAGCACGCATCGGCCGTTTAGATTACATTCCCAGCAATCTGATGGCCGCATAGTGATGGCAAGCAGCGTGAGGGGTGAAAGGTGAGTGCGAGGGGGCGGAGCTTTCACCCCTCACGCTGCTCCCATCACTAGGCGGCCATCGCGCACGGCTGCTGGGTGCTGATGCCGCCGGCCGTCGCTGCTTTAATACATTTTTAAAATTTAATATGGCAAGCCGGACCAGCTTGCCATATTAAATTAAAAAAACAAGTATTATAGTAGCGCCGGCCGGCCGCATCAGCACCCAGCGGCCGCTTAGATTAGATTTCGGGCAGCCTGGGGGGCAATTGTCCCCCTGCCCAGCCCGCCCCTGGCGCCGGAGGCGGCTTCAAATCACGCTCTGCCGGCCGAATCTACGGGCCCACCGGGAAATTTCCTGGTATCCCGGTGGGCCAGTCCGGCCCTGCTTGGGCCCCCTTGAGTGGCAGAACTCCAGGGCCAGGTCGCAGTCGCGACCCCTGCGACCCCGGTAGTTCCGCCACTGGCAAGAGGCACCTGTCCCACTAACCAGTACTGGGGAGTTCGGGTCCCAGACGAGGACAACAGTCCCACTCACCAGGGCAGGGAGACAGGGTCCATAATCTGTGGGTAGCAGGCTTGCTTTCAGTCCTCTCCAGGGGCCCCAGTGATGGACAGTTCCGTCACACACTCTATCACAATAAGTATACAAAAGTACTTTTAGTATGGATCACCCTGCTGATTGACAGTGTGAAGCAGGGGACAAGGCTTCAGCAACTGTAGTATATGTAATTACTTTTAGTATGGATCACCCTGCTGATTGACAGTGTGAAGCAGGGGACAAGCCTGTTTGAACGTAAGAATAAATAAAATGAAATTCTAAATTAACTTGCCCCACTGGGCATACAACCAGCAGCTGCACAGGACTGCACCACTAGACCAGCAGGTGGCGTAATCTGAATAAGGGAAATAAATATAGATAAACTGAGAATAAGATGTAAAATAAGAAAATAAAAATTTAATAATAATTAAAATAATTAAACAGTAACTAAACAATAATTAAATAATAAACTTATAGAATTATCTAAAGAAGAAAACACCAGAGACCAAAACAGATGAATAAAATATGTTTATTTATAAGGGGACTGGCAGCCTGGAACGGCTGCAGCAACAAAGGGGTTAATCGATGGAGCAGGAGGGGGAACGCCAGTAGGAGAAAGTGTGCAAAATAAATAATTAAAGACGCGATCGGGAAATAAATAATTAAAGACGGAGACAAGACCAGGACTACGCGAGGAGGGAAGAAGCAGAAGTGGAACCGTCAGACAAGGTAAAAACTGAGAGGGAGAGGAGCGGAGAGATAAGGCTAACTGGCATAGCCGAAAAAGAAAGGGGAAAACTGATGAATAAAAGGAGAAAGACGTGAAGGGAAGAAGGGAGGATAGAGCCACACGCTAAATAGCGCGATTGCAGCCTAAATAGGGAGCCAAACCGTGGGTAAGGCAAGCAGCCAAAACCCAGCGGTACCAAGGGGAGAACAGATATATAGGAAACAATATATAATAAAGAAATAAAATAGACAAAATAGATAATTAAATCGTGAATATACACCAAATAACGAAACAATAATTTGCAAAGCATAATAATTAATAAAATAGAGTAATTTTAGGTAAATGTGAAAATTTGACCTTCTGGGACATTATATGTTATGTTGGTCATTCATTGGATATATTTCTTTGTTGTTTTGAGTTTTCTTTGCTGCTGTTGGTGGTAAAATTGTTCGTATCAACTGTTTTTAAATAAGTTTTTGTATTAATATTCTCATCTTCCACATATATTTCTAGATCTAAAAAAAATGTGGAAATGAGAATAATATTATCTGTAATGTTGGCAACGGAGAAAGAACCCAGTATGCCGAAGATGGTGGTGAATAAACAGCTTTATTAGAAAGCAGGACTGAAGCCACTAGACAAGAAGGTTACAGCAAGTCAAAGTCCAGAAGTACACTGTTTAGTCACCCAGGCTTTACGGAGAACAGGAACACCATGTAGTAGATCAGGCCCACTGATGAACAGGTACACCTAGTTGAATAATGAGCGCCGTGTAGTTGACCAGACCCACAGAGTATAGGTAGGCCAGGCAGCAGTGCAGGATGCAGCAGTAGCAGGATGGAGCAGTAACAGGATGCAGCAGTAACAGGATGACGCAGTAACAGGATGACGCAGTAACAGGATGACGCAGTAACAGGATGACGCAGTAACAGGATGACGCAGTAACAGGATGACGCAGTAACAGATAATATCTGCTCACAGCAGTGAGCTCAGCATACACGATAACCGAGCACTGAATAGAAGTCAGTGCTCGGTTTAAAACCTCCCGCTCCCTCTCGCCCCGCCCCCGGTTAGTGACGTCACGTACTGTGCGTCCTTTCGTCGCCATGGAAACAGGGGATAAGAGGGGGGTGTGGTGAGCGCGCCCGCCCTCTGTTCCCCTCCCAGCGAACGAAGAGGACACACAGAGGAGGAGTTTTCGGGAGAACGGCAGCGACGAACAGGCGGCGGATGAGGTAAGTGAGGCAGTGACGAACTGCGCTGCGGGACATGACATTATCATTAAGATCCTTAAGGACCAGGCTGTTATTTTTCTTTTTTGTACCCTTTTTGACCAAGGCTGTTTTAACACTTTTGCGGTGCTTGTTTTTAACTGTTATTTTCTCCTCCCATTTAGTGTACACACACAAGTTATATTGTGACAGAATGACCTGTCCATACAAGGCCCCAAGGTAGTCAGAAATGGCTCCAGCCTGGCTGCACAGGCAGGAACTCCATTGTGTAAACTAATCCAATTAACAGGATTGCTGCCAGGGGGACATTCAGTAGCTAAAGGGGATTAAAGGTTGGGTTGGCTACATGTACCTGTTTATCAATGTTAATTTATGTTAATGAAGTTCTATGGATATATGAGTATGTCTTACAACAATAAACTGTTCATTCCTTCTGTACTCAATTCAAGGTAGTTGTGTCAACTTATTGGGTACACATAGCAGGGCTCCAAGGTCTGCATGCTGACTGGTGCTGGAAGTGACTTCGGGGACAACAGGAGGATACATGTGGGTGATCTCTGGGAGTTACTACAGCTCTCTGTCATGCTCTAACCAGGCTGCGGAGCTGCATGTCTTTTGTTTCCCTGTCTTGCTGTGGTCCATTTCTGGATTTATGTATGTTCTGTCCTGAACCTCTGATTCTTGGATTCCAGTCTTCCTCTTTGCTTCAGCTCTGTATCCTTTATAAGGTGTGCCCCACCCGTGTGTTCTGTTTGTCTCAGTCTGCAGTCTACAGGTATGTCTCTCTGATATGTGTATAGATTCAATGTTCAATTTATTAGATGTGATGGAATCTCCAATAGTTATCCTATAGTCCTAGGTTAGTTCCTGTATGTACCTGTGTCAGTCTGTGATGTCTTGTAACCCCGGTAGAGGGGTGTCTTGTCTTGTAACCCCGGTAGAGGGGTGTCTTGTCTTGTAACCCCGGTAGAGGAGTGTCCTGTCTTGTAACCCCGGTAGAGGGGTGTCCTGTCTTGTAACCCCGGTAGAGGGGTGTCCTGTCTTGTATCCAAGGAAGCGGCGTGTCCTGTCTTGTATCCAAGGAAGCAGGGTGTCCTGTCTTGTATCCAAGGAAGTGGGGTGTCCTGTCTTTTATCCAAGGAAGCGGGGTGTCCTGTCTTGTATCCCCGGCAGCGGGGTGTCCTGTCTTGTATCCCCGGCAGCGGGATGTCGTGTCTTGTATCCCCGGTAGAGGGGTGTCTTGTCTTGTATTCCTGGTAGAGGAGTGTCCTGTCTTGAATCCCCGGTAGAGGGGTGTCCTGTCTTGAATCCCCGGTAGAGGGGTGTCCTGTCTTGAATCCCCGGTAGAGGGGTGTCCTGTCTTTAATCCCCGGTAGAGGGGTGTCCTGTCCTGTTCATGTCGGATCCTGAGTATTCCTTGTCTTGTTCCCTGTTGTGCCCTGTATCATGTATATCTTGTCTGGTTATGCTCCTTGCTCTGTCACCCTGTCCCTTGCTCGCTATGTTTTCGCTATCTACTCTGCTTTGCTTCCCTACTCTCGGCCTGCAGCATCCTGCACATGATTCCAGTGCTCTGTCTCATGCCTGCTCCAGGGTGCCTGCAGGATATCTCCAAGTTCAGTTCTGTTCTGTCATCATCCGCTGCTATGTCAGGGCACTGGTATGTGGCTGCACAACCCTAGATGCCCACCGGGAGAGTGCTGTCGCCTGCACCAGGCCCTGTCTGACTCCGCTACTGCACCGTAACTCCTGCACACAATCTTTGGGCGCTCTGGGTCTTTACAGTCATCTGTATGGACCCGGTTCGTGACACTCTCTTGGTGAACCCGTTACATATATATTGTTCTTTTCAGGACAAGACAGGCTTTCTACAGATACTATTTTTATCATCATATGATCTAATTCCCTATAAAAAAAATAATAAAATATGATGAAAAAGTGAAAAAAAACCCTCTCACTTTTATTTGAAAAATCTTTTACTCATCTAAAAAAAAGAATTTTTTATTATTTCTATTATTATTATTATTATTTATATTCTATTATTTGTCCTGAGTTTAGAAATACCCAATGTTTTTTTGCTTTTTTCTGCAAATTAGTACACGTAGACTTTTTGCTATTTCAAAACCAATTTGTTTCCAAATCTGGTAATTCTGCCCAATGTGCTATTTCGGGTATCTTTAAAGCTGGCCACTGCAATTTACCCCATCACACTATATATTTTGGAAAACTAGACACCCCAAGGTATTTCAAATGCTGGTATTTTAACCCACTCCATGCACTTATTCTACTACCGCCCTTTGTCAAACTTTGTGGTAGTAATTTATTTTGTGTACATCTTTGATTGCCTCCCAAACTTTTTAAAGTGAGTGTTGATGCCCCGGTAAGGGGCCAGCCATGGCCCCTGATGCCGATCTCAGTGTTGCCGACATTTATGTATTACAGCAACACAGTTTAAGTGAAGAAAGTGTTTGTATGCTTGTTTAATGCCATGACGTGCCAGGCACGCCATTGGTAATTAACTGACCATTTTTGCGTGAAGTGCATGGCCCATCATTGGTCGTTAAGGGGTTAAGAAAGCTAAGAGCTGACTTAAGATTGTTTGTCTCCCTTGGAAATGAACAAGAGATCATCAATATACCTTCCATATAGGAGCAGGCTCGCCCGCCATTGATGTTCTCCCCAAATATATTTCTCTTCCCATCACCCATAAATTAATTGGCATAACTGGTCCTCATAGCTGTTCCTTTTAATTGGAGATAGAAGGTATCTAAAAACAAAAAAAAATGTTTTTTCTAGAGCCTCCATACCTTGTTGGTGATCAATTATCGTATACAGTGAAGAAATGTAACTAGAAACTAAAATATATTCAGGGTCCCACTTAGGTATATTTAAAAGATTTAACAGGCTCATAGAGTCTTTTAAATATGTAAATATGTAATATCTACGTATTTGGATAAATTGGAAAAAAATAATCCAATCCCTGATACTAAAGCCCGCCAGGAGGTTTCTCTGGATCCTTATGAATTTTAGGTGGGGTTCCTTAATAATGATAAGGAAGAACAGCTGTTAAGAGCAAATTGAGAAAGCTGCACATCTGGGTAACACGTTAATTATTGGATATTTTAATTACCCGGACATAAATTGGGATAGAGGGAGTAGTAGTTCTGCAAGGGGATTCGGGTTTTTGAACCTGTTAAATGACACCTTCATGTCACAGTTGGTACAAGCACCAACTAGAAAGGATTTTTGTCTGGATCTGGTGATAACAAACAATGTTGATATTTTGTCTCACATTCAAGTGGGGAAGCACTTGGCTAATAGTGATCACAATATGGTGTCTTTTGAAATAAACTCCAAAAAGAAATTGCCCATGGGGAATACTAAAACATATAATTTTAAAAAGGCCAATTTCAATAAGATAAGGGCAGCTTTACAACGTATTGACTGGCATAAACTCTTTAGGGATAAAAACACTGAGGAAAAATGGAGTATTTTCAAACAAATATTAGCAGGGTACACTTCTCAGTATGTACCACTAGGAAATAGATATAAAAGAAACACATTGAAACCATGTGCCTTAGTGGGGACGTTCAGCAGAAAATTAAAAATAAGAAAATGGCTTTTACAGCATTTAAATCAGACGAATCAGAGGCATCCTATATTAGATATAAGGAAGCCAATAAAGCATGCAAAAAGCTGATTAGATGGGCTGAACTAGAAAATGAGAGAGTGATAGCCAAAGAGAGCAAAACTAACCCCAAACAATTCTTTAAGTACATAAATTCTAAAAAAAAAAAAAAAAAATGAAAATGTAGGTGAGAACCAAGAACGTTGGTTAAGGAGGACAAGGAAAAAGCAGAAACTTTAAATAACTATTTTTCCTCAGTATATATTAAGGAGGAACCTATGGCAATGGATATACATATGACTACTGAAAAAAAAATTGCAATCAAACTGTGATTGAATGACTCGACAAGGTGCTACAGCAACTAAAGGAAGTTAATGTCAACAAAGCTCCGGGGCCTGACGGTATTCACCCACTACCGTGTTTCCCCCAAAATAAGACACTGTCTTATATTTTTTTTCCTCAAGAAGACACACTATGGCTTATTTTCAGGGGATGTCTTATTTTTATTATGGTATAAGTAGTTTAAGTATGGTACAAGTTTTATTCAAATATAGACCTGACAGGGGGAGCCGACCATGTTGATGGGGCTGCCCGCACCTCTCCGGTCACCTCCGAGATAGCAGCTGTCACGATGGGGCAGATGAGAAGGTCTGCCAGTCTTCTTTACCGCTCCGCGCCGGTATGCTGCATAGCCACGCCTATCACTATGTCTTATTTTCGGGGTATGGCTTATATTGCGCAAATGCTTGGAAATCCTGCTACGGCTTATTTTATGGGTATGTCTTATTTTCGGGGAAACAGGGTACTTAAGGAGCTGAGTCAGGAAGTGTACCTCTGTTTCTAATTTTTCGGGATTCTTTTCTTTCAGGAATTGTACCAGAGGATTGGAGGAAGGCAGATGTGGTTCCTATATTCAAAAAAGGTTCAAACTCTGTGCCCGGAAATTATAAACTTGTGAGCTTAACGTCTGTGGTTGGGAAAGTATTTGAAGGCTTATTAAGGGATAATATCCAGGAATTCATTGGGAAGAACAGTTTTATGAAACATAGGTCCTGTCAAACTAATTTAATTGCATTCTACGAAGAAGTAAGTAGAAGCGTAGATCAGGGTGTTGCAGTGAATGTAATCTACTTGTATTTTGCCAAGGCGTTTGACACGGTTCCACACAATAGGTTAGTATTCAAACTGAACAGAGTACAGAGAGTTGTTATAAATGGTAAATTTTCAAGCTGGTCAAAAGTGGTAAGTGGTGTCCCTCAGGGTTCTGTTCTGGGACCAATTTTATTCAACATATTTATAAATGACCTGGCAATAGGCGTTGAAAGTCATGTTTCTGTGTTTGCAGATGACACTAAACTAGGTAAAGTAATACAAGGCGAGCAGGATATTACTGTGCTGCAGAGGGATCTAGATAGACTGGGGGACTGGGCACACAAATGGCAGATTAAATTCAATGTAGATAAATGTAAAGTTATGCACTTCGGGGTAGGGAATGCACAAGCAACCTACACCCTAAACGGTAGTGAATTAGGGGTAACGACAAATGAGAAAGATTTGGGAATTGTTAGACAACAAACTAGGCAACAATGTGCAATGTCAGTCAGCAGTTGCTAAGGCCAGTAAGGTATTGTTGTGTTTAAAAAGGGGCCACACCTTGAATATGCTGTGCAATTTTGGGCACCTATTCTAAAGAAGGATATCATAGCACTAGAAAGGGTGCAGAGGCGGGCTACAAAATTAATAAAAGGAATGGAGCGCTATAGTTATGAAGAAAGGTTAACAAATTTAAATCTGTTTAGTTTCGAAAAATGGCACCTCAGAGGGGATATGAAAGCATTATATAAATATATTCGGGGCCAATACAAACCATTGTGTGGAAATCTGTTCATAAACAGGACTATGCATAGGACACGTGGTCATGCATTTAGACTGGAAGAAAGGCGATTTAGTCTAAAGCAGAGGAAAGGGTTTTTTACAGTAAGGACAATAATGTGGAATTCTCTGCCTGCGGAGGTAGTTTTATCGTAGTCTGTACAGACGTTTAAACAGCAACTGGATGGATAATTGGAAAAACATAATATTTGGGGATATAATCTTTAATTATGGGGAAACATCTTATTGATCCAAGGAGAAATCTGACTGCCATTTTGGGGTCAAGAAGGAATTTTTCCCTGGTTAGTGCAAAATTAGAAAGAGCCAAACTGGGTTTTTTTTGCCTTCTTTTGGATCAACAGCAACAAATTAACAGATAGGAAAGGCTGAACTTGATGGACGCATGTCTTTTTACAGCCTATGTAACTATGTAACTATGATTTTACCTAAACAGACATTTTTTGGTACTGTTTTGTTTTTTCATTTATGTGGATTCGGAAAATAAATTTATTTCTGTATACTTTTCCGATAGCAAAAGCGTATCTCCAGAAAGATATAGACACTTCAGAGAAAGTTCAGAGAAGGGCTTCTAAACTTGTTCATGTATTACGGGATAAGACTTACCAGGAAAGATTCCAGGATCTTAACATACACCGATCAGCCATAACATTATGACCACTGAAGTGAATAACACTGATAATCTTATTATCACGGCACCTGTCAGCGGGTGAGATATATTAGGCAGCAATTGAACATTTTGTCCTGAAAGTCAATGTGTTTGAAGCAGGGAAAATAGGCAAGTATAAGGATCATGGAAGGAGTGTGGTGAAACTTTGTCATGGGCGGCCAAAGCTCATTGATGCACGTGGGGGTAAATTCTGGTCCACGCGGTCAAATCCAACAGAGGAGCTATTGTAGCTCAAGTTGCGGTAAAAAGGTAATGCTGGGCCTGGTAGAAAGGTGTTAGGAGACACAGTGCATTGCAGTTAAGTCACGGTGCCCATGCTTACACCTGTCCGCTGCTGAAAGTGACTTTTACATCATGTGGATGGCCAGCTGCGTTTACATCTCTGACCTGAAGAACACATGGCACCGGGAGGCACTATAGGGAAAAAGGCACACCGGCTAAGGCAGGGGTGTCCACGTTTTTTCTGCAGTGGGCCACTTCATCAGAAATGTATTCGTGGACGGGCCGCACTCATTTTTCACTGTGAGAAAATATGGCCTTTAATAAGATATGCTTTTGCTCTCACTGATTTCTGGGCCTAGAAAGTTTTGTGACTAAAAATTCAGGATTCAGGATAATTAAAAATGAAGTAGTTCTATTTATTCTAGGGATGCACTAAAATGAAAATTCTGGACCAAAACCGAAAATGACCCCCCCACCTTTAAAAATAATTAAAAAAAAACCCCACACTTTTAATAAAAGTAAGTAACACACCACAATTGGACAAAAAAATTCAACATTATGACTTGGCATGATAGAAGTGTGATTGCTAACAGCAATACCCAGGCAACCAGTAAATGCTGGAACCTAGGCATGATGGAACTGTGATTGCTGTGTGTGTTTAGGTGTCGGTGTGGCAGAGCCTGTCCTGATTTGTGTGTCTGGGTGGCAGAGCCCGTCCTGGTGTGTGTGTTTGGGTGGCAGAGCCTGTCCTGATGTGTATTTAGTCATCTGTTTTCTAGCCCTTTACTTTCTGTAGGGATAAATTGAACTATTTAATTTTTACTTATCCAGAGATAAAATGCCCTCCTGAATTTCTAGTCACTTCAGAGGACAAAACATTCTAGGCCCAGAAATCAGTGAGAAAAGTAAAGGTTTTGTGTTATTTACTCTATTTCAACCTGCGTATTTTATTAAAAAGGACGAGCGGCACTAAATTGTGGCTTCAGGGGTCCCGTGTATGATGACTTTTTTTAGTCAGATTGCTCCGCCTAGAGGATTGGCTGAGCACCGCAAATCAGTTGGGGTGGTCTGAGGTCTGAGTTTCTTCCCTGCTGTGCTGTGAGTCTGTGAGGGTGATCTGACCCAAGGAGTGCCACACTACCAACTAAATGGTCAAAGATTAGTTACTGTTTTGAATCTTTCATTAAAGATATAGCGCTTTATAAATTGCATGACATTATGATTCATTTATATAACTAATAGGCAATTTGTCAGAATTTGGTTTAACAATAAATAAATAAATAAATAAAAATGGGCTGCTCATTCTTAAATGCCCGGGCCTATTTTTTGTCCCAGTCTGGGCCTGCCTATAAGTACTGGGAAAGTATGGAGATTCTATATAAATTAGGTATTTCTGAAATCAGGACACCTGAATTGATAAACTTGGAGGGGATTTTCCATCACTTTACCTAATTTTGTAAGGATTGAGAGAGAAAATATATAAAAAAGGGTTTTATTTTCAGCTAATTATCTAACTATGGTATCAAAAGAAAGGGTACGCATGGGTACACTATTCGCAAGAAAGGAGAATAATCGCTGAACTGACATACCACAAAAATGGCAAATTCGCTCCGGGTACCAAAAACCCCTGGGACTGAAGAGGTTAAAACACAAATGAAAAATATTTGAAAAAACATTGCGATCACAAATTTTTATTGCTATTAGAGTATATAAAATATGGTACACCTATACAAATATAATAATACACAAAAGATGCTTTTATATATGTTCTTTAGTTTTTTCTTTCATATATTTTTTCTGGATATTATATACATATATGTATTTGAACACAATTTAATGGACTACTAAAATGGTATTAAGTTAATATATAATTTGGCATTCTAGTGATTTAGGAAAGATCACAGTATATTTAGGCTCATTTTGAAGATTATCACATTCCCTGATTTTAGATACATCTCAGAAAAGCCCATAGACAATTCATAAACACTTTAAGTATATTTTGTTGTTTGGTCAGTGTACCGTATACAATAAAAAATGAAAGTTTGGCACATACATACTACATAAAGCTATGTAATGGTGTCTAAAGATTAAAAACAATACATAAGTATTGTGTACACAGGTATAGAACAGCCATCTTCAATTCCTATTCTCTTGAGTTGCATGAGTTTTTTCTCTGTATTAATTTATTTTCCCCTTCTTGATAAACTACTGCTTCCATTTACAATGACAGGGGGGGATCATTTTAGAAAAGGAAAATAATTAATATGATAGTTTTGCCACATTTTTGCAAAAATATAATCATCAATGAGGTCTCTTGCTTTAAATATCTCCAAAGCAATTATGACTGAAAAACAAAAACATCAGTTACAATCACTGCGAAACCAAAATACATGGTATTGCTTAAATAAATGAACATATTTATAATAAAAGTAGGTACCGTAATGTTTTCCTTTAAATTGTGATTGTTGTTAATTAGCCCTTTCAACGCTAATTAATCCCTTCCTTCTATAGCATCAAAGATTCAAATGGCTGGTTTTCATTTTGTTTAATGAAGTGTTACCTGCTGTAGAGCAAGTTTAGTATATTATTTTAATATCTTAAAGTTGTGTTTCTTCTTGATCTAGAAAATGTGGAGGAGTGCGAGAATGTAGTTTTTGCAGCTGAGGAAGATATGCAAAATTATTCAGCGAATGGAAAGAACAGTGAGTTTGCCTTGGTGTGGCTGATCTCAGTGATATACTTTTCTTTAACAGTGGTTTGTGTTCATAATCCTCTTTGGGATTAGAGTCTTCAGAATCATTTTTTATTAGATAAATGTCCAGGTGTCTATCCATCAGTTGATCAATATGCCCTGTCCAATATCCAGATTTCATAAGACCTATTTCATTTACATCTGAAATTGTTTCACACTGAGATGACGGCTGGTTTTGGTCGCTTTTCATGTATTCCAATTTGGTAGAAGGCAGATTGCTTATTCCTCTGGACTCTAGTGACGAGTAACCTGGAGTACAAGGCCACTGAAGACAAGAAGGCACAATCTTTAATGTTCCTTCTAATGGAGGCACAGCAATTCTGTTTGTCTTGTGAAATGACCAAGGTGGGGGATTCTTTGTGGAGCATTCATATGCCTGTTGGCCACTAGTGTCACAATCACCTAAATATAGGAATAAGATATTAATTATGAGTATATCGTTTACTAAAATATTTTACTGACAATATAACTATGCTGATAATAAAATATATCGAATCAGGGCATAAGGGCATTTGAAGAGGTGTTTTACAAAGGTATGTGTAATTATATTACTAGTATTGAATCTCAAAACAAGGCCTATGCTTTTGCTTTGAACACTTAGAAATGCTATAGTAACAACTGCATATAACCAAGCATGAACTTGCTATAAAACCTTTATTTAATAAAGATGTTCAAGAGAAGGAAACAAAAATATTCATAAATATTGAGACATTAGACAGAATATGTGATTTATGTTTTAGACATGTTCAAAGAACTCTGCAGCCAATCAAAAGTGATTTTGTATTTATTGACAAAATGCTGTAAAGTAATTACTGACTTGCTGGTAAGTTTTTCATCTTAGAATTATTATTATTAAATAAAATTATAGAAGAAAAAAATTTATGAAATAGGTGTGGAAAGCATACATTGAGAAGCAGGCTGAGCAAGATTACAAGATTATTGGTAATAAACAATTTCCAATCCATATATTACATATTTCATTCTGGTAGAAAAGATCTGGGTCGCTCCTCAGAACCATCTGCTATCAAAAAGGAATCTACTGATCTATTGCTGATGCGCAATGGGGTAAGCCTTCGAAAGTTGTTCGGAGTATATGGAATCTGTACACGGGCTCTTTGTGATGGAACTACTGCATCTTCATTGGATGACCAGGGTGCAAATGGACAGATATTTTGTTCCTCATCAGCTGAAAATACTGGGTTATCAATTCCTAAAATTGGGATTTACAAATTTCATTAATAACAAGATGCATCAAATATAATTTAGCATTCTATGTTCCGGTTAAACACTATAATGATTAGGTCAAATATTTAAAATGGTGCACGTTATAATCTTTCTTTAGAGGCAATACATAACATTAATATGTTCTTTTATATCTGCAAGCATAAATGTTTGGTAACAGAAAATGAATATTCTCTCAACATACAGTAAAGTTATTCTAGCTAAAGATACTTTGCTGATAGCTGTGGAGATAAGGATTGCAAAGTGTGTCAATCCATGTATGGTACATGGTACACACACTTTTGTTCTTCTGGTGTGTCTTTTAATGAAGCACTTATAGATGACAATAAATATAGATCAAACATGTGAGCATAAAAAATACTATATTATTATTGTCATTTTTAGCTTTTTGTCATATTCTATGCAAAGGTTTAAATAGTTTTAATTGACAGTCAGTACTTTTTATATACATGTGCTTATGATATTTACCAAACGCTGTATTAGTCAAGTCTTTGTTGTTGGTCAAAGAAGCTAAAAATGTAATGCAGCCGTCCATTTGCATGTCATATTCAACAGTGTCTTCTTGATCAGAGAACTCTGTTTCTGAAAAATACAAATGTCAATTTATAACATATCAACATATCAAAAACATTCGATTTTTACGCATTCACATAATTATTATCTTTTTTACCCTATTCCATAACTGCTGTTGAATCAAGGAGATCTGTTCACTAAACTAAAAGTATTTGCGAATTGAATAAAAATACGTGTTTGACAAAAGTCCAACTTCCAAATTCACTAAAGCCAATAAGCATAAGCACTCATTAAAAAAATAAAACAGTTTAAGCAGCCTATTCACAAATTCATTAACCTATGAGCTTAAAATGTGAGTTGGATTAGTAAATCTGCAAGTCTAATAGGAATGTTAACATGCAAGGTTATATATGCAAGGAGACTGCATATTATTTATCACTTTTTACGAATAACATTTAGTTGGTTAATATGCGTTGTGACACTAGTAAGTTATAACAGTCTCAACTCTTCTGGGAGGCTGTTATAGCCATTCAATATTTTGGAGTGTGTCTTTTTTCTGAATCTGTGCATTCAGCTAAAAGAGCATTTATGAGGTCAGACAGTAATGCTGGACAAGGAGGCCTGGCTCACAATTAATGTTTAATAGGGTTGAGGTCAGCCACTCAAGTTCCTCCACACCAAACCTGTGACTAGGCTGTTATTCCTAAATTGTTCTACATCCCAATAATAGCTCTAACAGTGGATTGGGGCAGATATAGCAGCACAGTAATTTTGCAAACTGACTTGCAGCACCGTTGACATCCTTTGACCAGCACCATGTTTAAAGTCACCGAGCTCTTCAGTATGATCCATTCTAATGCCAATGTTTGCCTGTGGAGATAGCATGCCTATGTGGTTTCTTGCATACCTAGTGTTACCAATGAGTGTGGTAGAAACCCCTAAACTAAATAATTAGTTAAGGTGTTTGTAAACAGTTGCTAATATAGTGTACTGAACTGTCTACAGTAACAATGGTTTTAGACTAATTGTTAACTAAATCCTTTTTGCACAGGTTAGTGCACAGTGAGTGTTTCGCACAGTAAAGTATCGGATAGTCTACGCTGACAATATTTCCTGGTATTCACTTCCAAAAATTGAATGTTTCCAGATCACTGCTGTTTTGGGTCTCTAAACAACAGCAGGCTAATCAAATAGCCATGTCTGTATCTTTTTGTTTATAGCTTCCCCAAGAAATAGAAAAATAATGTTTTCCACATACTTGGTTGTGGAAACTTTCCTTAGCTGTTTATGTACAAAAAAATATATATTGTATATAGTTATTCATTTTCATATTAAAAAAATATCAATGCATGAACTGTTAACCACATTCAAAACCGCTATCTTTACCTAGGCAGGACCATATCATATATTCCAAAAAGAGAGCATTCCACTGTACACCTTATAATCCTACATAATATCACATAGATAGTGAAACACAGCTTTACCATGGACAATTGGCTTTAGGTTTTTACACATTGCATTTTTAGCCAGCAAGTTATCATATTAAATACAGTCACATGTCTCACAAAATGTTAACTGATTATTGACTTTATTCATACGCAAATAACACACACACATCTGGAAGGCAAAACTATTTTTATAAACATAACTGCATGGTGTTTCTCTTCATTAGTTAAAGAAGCAATGTAGACGTTCAACAAATACAGATGAGCATTTCATCAATTTACCTTGCACTTTGTTTTCATGTGGAAAGTTTCCATTTGGTAGCATAGTCATACTACTGTTTCTCTGCAAAAGAACAAGAAACAATAACCCACACTTCCCCAACAGATACATGCTATATCAAATAGTTAATCAAAAGTAACATATTTACATTTGCATATTTATACATTAAATTTTTTTACCTAAACAATAATTCAAATTTGCACTTTATTTTTTTAGCACTTTAATTCGCACTTGTAATTGTAACCAATTTAGACGATAACGTTCAATTGTCTCAAGTCAAGTCTTAGTGCAAATTAATGAAGCTTGCATTCAGTTGCAGCTAAGAGAAGTTGTCAATGGGTTCAATTGAAATTTAAAACAATTGCAGATAATGACAAAAAAGAGAAATGCTATGACCAATAGCAGTAAATTTAAAAAAACGTGTATGTTAATAATCAAAATATTTTTTCTATTCTATATAGATATCAATATTTAAACCCTATTAAAAGATTGGAAGATTGGCTCTTCATCAGGGTTTTACAGAAATTATGATAATCCAATATATATATATATATATATATATATATATATATATATATATATATATATATATATATAAAGCACTTTCAAAAGATGGTCAGCACTCCAGGTCTTTAAATTAACAATTTCTCTTTATTCAAACAAAGTCGACGTTTCAGTCATTACTGACTTTCCTCAGGACATATATATATATATATATATATATATATATATATATATATATATAATATATATCACACACACATCTCTTCTGCATTGATTTTGAGGATTTACTGTCCTCTGCTAATTGCACCTGGGATGTTTATACTATTTGTGTTATATCTGTGAATCCCTTCAGAAAGGACAGCAATAGGATCTCAGGGCTAGGCCCTTTTTTTCTGCCACCTCTGTTGACATAGTAATTGGTTTACATTAGTGTATATTGCTATTTCGCTTGATATCCATCAAAATCACAAATTAATAATTAATACAAGGAATGTAAATAACACAACTTTTACTCACTCTTTGACCTCGATCTCGTTTGTAATTTTTATTAATCTTTTTTGCTTGTTTTCGACCAAACTTTGTTGACTTGAATGACTCTAAACGTTTCTTCATCGTTCTTTGAAATATCTCCTTTGTTTGTTTTTCATCATCATCTAAAGTAACTTCATGACGACTGTAAAGGTGCTTTTGCTTTGAGTTAAAACAAGAAGAACAATGTCTGAATGCACAGTATAATAACTAATATAGAATTTTCTACTATAGAAATGTCACATTTCAGAAATGTACAGATCGCCTCTAGCCGTTCCGTCTGGCTGATTGCCTACTCCACCACACACCCATCCCGACTGGGGCGTATAAAAAAATCGGTGATTAAACACCTGCTTAATGATGCCAAGGCTCTGATACCACCACATTGGGGGAACCACCCCAGGGGCCCATATTTAAACATATTGTTATTTATTATGTTGAACACAACAGATACTATGAGGATCTATTTGTGACAAACTTTGCATTTATTTACACCACCGTAAAAAAGCATGTGTCATTTGCAACCTTATGACAAGTTAACTTGTGAAGCGGTTAAACAGGCAGTGAGTGTTATACTCACCACACCGTTTGTTTCCTTGGTTCAGAGTTCCTGGACCCCATCGCTGTGATTAACCAATGCATCCTGGTGCCAGGTTAGCAATGCACACGCACCCAACTATCCACATGATTCATCAGACCAGACCACCTTCTTCCATTGCTCTGTGGTCCAGTTCTTATGTTCACCTGACCATTGTAGGCGCTTTCGGTATTGGACAGGGTCAGCATAGGCACCCTGATTGGTCTGCGACTATGCTGCCCCATATGCAACAAACTGTGATGCACTGTGTGTCCTGACAGCTTTCTATGAGAACCAGCGTTAATATTTTCAGCAGTTTGAGCTACAGGAGCTCATCTGTTGCATTTGACCATATGGGTCAGCCTTCTCTCCCCACATGTATCAATGAGCCTTGGCCGCCCATGACCCTGTCCCAGTTTTTCCCTCTTGGACCCCTTTTGATATGTACTGTCCACTGCAGACCGGGAACATCCCGCAAGAGCTGCACTTTTGGAGACACTCTGACCCAAGCGTCTAGCTATCCCCCAATGGGATCTTTAATGTATTATATCACCTCTTTCTGCTATTAATGCTTTTCTTTTATACAACATTGGATAGAATATACCTAGAAGCTCTGCCAAGTATGATTTGTTCTGCTTACCTGTCGTCTTGGTTTATATAAATATTGCTGTAGGGTATGGTGACTCAAAATATCTTCTACATCTTTAATGCTTTTTCTCCTTTGTTCTAGTGCCTGCATATCTAGGCAAACAGCACTGGCATTTTCTCTTCTGAAACAGAAAGTGGCAATTTTTTCAGTAAATTTAACAGATTATCCAGAAGAAGAAACATTGACTTGAAATGTTGCACTCTAATTCTATTCGATTAGCCAATAAAGGTATCACACCGATTCTTTTTTCCTGGTTTAGGAACTGGTTGGGTTACATCCATGCTGAATCTTATTGAATTTTTATAGGAGAGGTAAGAAAATGGTGGGATTGTAGCTGTATTCCCCTTGGTTTTATTGAAATAATTCGTTTGTGACGTCTTGAGCTAATGATAGCTAATCATTCGTTTTTCACTCGCTACAAAGATCCACCTTTACTTAGTAGGTTCTTTTTTTAAGATAAAGGGGTGTTAGAAATTTAAGACTGTATTGCCAAAATACCTTATTTACATCACCTGCAAAATAGCTTACTTTACATTTCCATATGAAACCATTTTACTAAGTAGATTTTAAATGTTTTCAGAATTGCAACCAATAGGGATGCATGTTAAACATTTTTGTCATAAAAAATAGTTGTTTGTCTTTTTACATTAAACAAATTACTTACAAGGGACATTTTCCAAATATAATATGAATGTTCTTGTAGATTTGTTTTAATTTAGGCTAAAAATATATTGTGGAATTTATTGTGGAATTTGCTTATGTCAACTGAACTCTTTAGTAAAACAAAGTCTAATTATAGAATTATTATCAATGTAAAGGTGGTCTTAAGCAAGGTCCTGGACTTAACAAAATGTTTTGGTAAAGGGCAGAAATATATGCAACCAACTACTCACAGAATAATGTTTTAAACAAACAAAACTTAAAAAGTCAAACTTACAAGAGATAGGAAACAGATGGCTCAACGAGAGATGGACGGGGGCTGCTAAAATCAATATTGACCATATTCTCCATGCTTGGGGAGCGAATAAATGCTAAGGAGCCTCTACGTTCACCCTAGGAAAGAGGATTGAGTAATTGAAGATTGGCAACACATTAAAACAAGATCCTTGAAACCTAGCCCCTGATGGGATCTGAAGATGCTACAAACCACAACTTTTAGTGATACCTAATAAGTAAATCTGGATTAAATTAATTACAAATGTTGAAAAAGGAAAATATATTTAATGTAGTTGTGACACAACATATATAATGTGCCAGGAGTAGTTCACATACATATTATATAGTTTGTAAAGGTCCCATGGTCTATTTTGATTTGCTTGGGTTTCTTTCTCTTTGCCTTTTTATTTTGGTTTTTGGTTTGTGGTGGGGATTGGGAAATTGTTCTTACATTTATACATGGAACAGACACACATGCAGGGGATGTTAAAGTTAAGTGCACCATATCACATATCATAGATTATTTGTAGCCAAATACATATCTTAATAATGTATTCTCCACAAACAACAGAATATGTACGTTTAACATTGCCAACACAATTGGCAACACAATGTTACAAGCCGCATCTTTTGGTGATACCTAATGCTGATTTCCTGAGTAGATCTGGATTAGATTAATTAAAAATAATGTCCAAAAGGAAAAAGATATTTAATGTTGTTGTGATACAACACAACATATTTAATATGTACCAGCAGTATCTTACATATGTATTTGTAAAATACTATTGTTTGTAAAAGTCCCAAGTTCTATTTTGATTTGTTTTGGTTTATTTCTCTGTCTCACTGTCAACACGATTCTTGTAAGATTAAACATGTTTTTTGGTGAAATTTTATTGTTTGTATTTTTTTAACATGTGTCAATGCTGTCTTTTTTTTTTAGATAGAATTGTGGTTAAAGCACCCCCTATATTAGTGCCAAGTGTAATATAACCAGATGTTATTGTATGATATATAAAAGAGCCAACCACTAAGAACAATTGTAAAAATAAAATACTTGTCCCTGAATTATGTAAAAGTTGAGGAAGTTAAAATCAGATAAGCCTGTTCACCTTTAAGACAAGAATCTTTAACCAAAAATGTTAAATGTTCTAGGGTACTAGTGGAAAGAAAGAAATAACTCACATATCTTCCATCGGTACAAGAGAAAGACGTTTAACCTATAAATCGCACATTACACTTTATTAAGAATGTTGCAATGCAACATCTTATTATACATTCCCTACAATTTTATGAAGTGAATAAAACAAAGAATCTCCAATATTGGTTCTAATATTACTGTTACAAGATACAGTTATACTATGTAACTAGAAGAAACAAAATGATGGAACATACTTCTGCAACGTAGTTTATAGCATCCTTCATATTCAATTCATGGAAAACATTAAGAATTCGATCTTGTGTTTTTTGAGCCGACTTTCTCATAAAAAGTTTGCTGAGGTATTTGGCATCAAACTTTGCAATCCTAAAAATGAATACAACAACACATCACCTGAATAACGTTAGTTACATTTAAAGTCAGTCTGTCATTTATAAAGAGAAATATATATGAATATAATATTCATAAAAAATATGAATGGGTACTCAAAATAATGGCCACCATGAAAGTTGAACATCAGTATAATATATTAGCAATATATGTTTTTTCTTATTTTAGCCTATGCTGTGAAGACAGAAACATTTGATTTTTCTTTGTTTATATAGATATAAACTTACTTGTCCCTCATATAATTGTGTCCAATTTGTCCTGAAATATCTTCAATAGCAGAGCAAACGTGATCAAATGCCTTACGGAAAAACAGATCATACAAATTACCGATTATAAATACATTGACTACAGTTTATGCCAGCCACAAATGCTAAGATATGGAAATTCTTAAGCAAGTCATAAAATATTTCCTGTGGTTTTTATGCTTTTGGTGTATCTTGTTGTCTCTCTCAGTCTGAGGACATTTGCCCAGTGAGCCAGATTACCAGTCCAGGCCTGTTTATATTCATGCGTTACAATGGGCATGATTAGAATTGTAGCTGAAGAGCTACCTGTCGGCTACCCTGGTCAAAAAGTAACACTCTTAAGACAAGTCTGTAACCTTATACTTCATACATATCATATGACAACTATATTATTATGGAAAATAGACATAGAAAAGACTTACCCTGCCATGAAGTTTCTCATTCAGCTTTATTTCTCGATGCTCACTTCTTTTCACTTTCAGCCACTGCACTAAGGGCTTAATTGTTAATCCCTAAAATGGACAGAAATGTAATCATTATATATGGTACGAGAATGCTGAAAATCATTAACAAAAAAAGAAACAGCTGTGTAGGTGGAATAAAACTGGTTGAGGAACAGCCAAACTCACTAACAAGGTGAGGTTGCTGAAGACAGTTTAATGTCAAGTCATACACTATGGCAAGAGGCTTATGTCTGGGGGAAGATGGTAAATGTATGTGCCATTTTTGTAGATTTTGCCTATAGGGGGCATATAAGGAGAGAAAATTTAAAAAAATATATTTTTTTCAAATTATGATACGCTGTAACACACGCATAAAGGATATACCTTTTATCAAATGATCAGGAATTCGATTATGCACTGGGGTGATTCTTTAAAAGTAGATTTTTTGGCTTTTCTAAAACTAAAATGTGCTTGGCTATTCAGATAAATAAATTTAACTGATAAAATTCCACATTAAAAGAACACATTAAATTACCCATAATTTACACAGACGTTGTGACTGGTTCTGTTAATTAATAGACCATTCTGTTCATCATTATTTATGAAATCCTCCTTTTAATTAGCTTTATGTTGCATTCGCTTGCATTCTTAATAGTTACGCGGTTTCTTTTCTTTCCCAACATTTTTAAAGTTTGTTCTGTGTTTTTTAATTGAAATATGTAGCATCTAAATTTTATCTAGCATATTTCAATTACATTTCCTTAAAATAAGGCTCCAGACTAGGCACTATTTAATGCCTATATTCAGCTGTTTTTTTAACTACATTTAACAAAAAAGGTTACTAAGGTAGTAAAAAAACATAACTATAGTAAAATTCTGAATGGTCTTACTAACTGAACGTTATGGCTTACAAATAACAGGGACATTTGTGAAGCTTGCTTTTTAATCTAGAAAATGTATGCAATGTACCAAAACAAAGTTACTAGTTGCACATCACAGATTGCTAGCCTCTAACTAGTTGTATTGACATTTTACCAGCATACGGTTATTCATTTTGCACACGTTTTTGTATATGTGTATATAGTATTGCTTAAAAGTAGTTATTTTCATATATAGTCACAGTTCATTGGGTTACCTGAAATATGACTGTAAAATACACAACAATTATAGTTGTGCTGACAAACAGGTTTTTTTCTTTCACTTTGTTTTCATCCAGCAAAGCGACTAAAGCAAACGCAACAGCACCACGTAGTCCTCCATAGGACATCACAACCTGATCAATTATTTCCAATTGAACCATTCTGTAGCGGTTTAGAATCCATGTTTGAACAACCACACCTTGAAGGAATACAGAAATGTATGTTTATATCATTGGCAGTGCTAATCTCTGATATCATCAAAAAGCTGATCAAGAAAGTTTTGGTACATTTTATATGCACATTTTTTTCATGCTGCTAACTTGCAAGTGACAGACATTGACTAATATTGATGGATTAGTCAACTAAACTGCTAAAGTTGGTACCAAGAGTTGTTTTTGTAAGATATCAATTCACAATTGAATTGGCATTCCTGTCAATGCCAGGGTGGGACTTTAAGGCCAAAGGCTGATAAATGATTTGTACACATGACCGCATGCTGTGCTTTTACACATTCATACTTTGAATCCTCACATGAGCTGCGGTAAAGATATGTGTAAAGATGTCTGTCTAGTGATCACTTCAGGCCTAGTTAGGGCCCCCTGCACACGTTTTGGGCAGCGCAGCAGCTCTGAACATTTTATAACATGTTTATAAGCTAGCAATATCATAAAAAAACCTTACCAATACCTCATTAGCAAACAGGGAAAAGAAAAATGTCGGTGCGCTAAGCTAGTCACAGGCTCAAATAATACAAATGTATAATACGGGGCCTACCAAACAGGTGTAAGCATGCTGCAAGAAACAGTGTATTGGCTGTACAATGTATACAAAAAACAAAAACTGTCTGCGCTTCTTACCCTAATAAAGTTGGCAACAAATATATAAACATAATGTAAATGAGAGGTTTTGGTTATATGAATTGGCCAAAGCATAATTAAGCTCACCCGCCACTTCAAGGCACACTCTCAATAGGGTGAGAACCTACTCTCACCTCCTACATAGTGGGCACACAAAGCAGTTTATACTGCTACCAAAACCGCAGCGCAGACAGTTTTTGTTTTTTGTATACATTGTACAGCCAATACACTGTTTCTTGCAGCATGCTTACACCTGTTTGGTAGGCCTCGTATTATACATTTGTATTATTTGAGCCTGTGACTAGCTTAGCGCACCGACATTTTTCTTTTCCCTGTTTGCACATATTTGAGGTTGTTGGCTCCTCATCAGTCTGGTTGCAGCTTGCTGTTCAGGGGTTAATAGGGAGGAGGTTTAATTGCACCTCCCCCACACATTAATAAGGTTTTGGTAGCAGTATAAACTGCTTTGTGTGCCCACTATGTAGGAGGTGAGAGTAGGATCTCACCCTATTGAGAGTGTGCCTTGACGTGGCGGGTGAGCTTAATTATGCTTTGGCCAATTCATATAACCAAAACCTCTCATTTATATTATGTTTATATATTTGTTGCCAACTTTATTAGGGTAAGAAGCGCAGACAGTTTTTGTTTTTCAATACCTCATTAGCAGCAGATGTTGTTATTCAAACTTCAAAGGGCACATTTTGCACCATAAACTCTATAGGGCTCTCAAAATCTTATGTCATTATATAAATGTTCAAGTTTATTTCTTTTGGCTTTGTCAAACCAATTCTGTTATGGGAGAGTTTCATTATTTCTTGTTTCTATTTTGTTTCTTCTTACAGGAAATAGGAAAATTTGACCCAACATTCTGTTCATGTTTACTTATGTTGGTGGTTCAAACCAACAGTAATGATTGCATTGAAGTAAGGACTACATTAAAAAGTCAAATAAAAAGGGAAAATTGGTTTGTAAATACTGTTATAACCTCTGTTATGTGTGACATTGAACAAATTATATTAAAATGGGTGCCTGCTACTGTTTGACTTGGCGTAAAACCTACACAGAGATAATAGTCCATGTGACTAAGTTTATATACCGGTAAATACCATGTCATCTCATGTTTTACTTTATTTGACTTTTTTGTTACATAGACAGTAATAAACAAACCATACACTGACAGTTAATCTTTCATTGACTTATAAAACTGCTGTTCTCTACTTTCCCTTCCCCACTCCTGCCACCATCACCCTGACTTTTTGGAAGGCCAGATAATCCACATCCCTGGATTAGGGCCCAGAAAATGAAAGTGTTATCTTTTAATCAACTGCCATTGTATCATACCCCAACTGGTATGGTCTAAAATTCTTTCATTATGTTACATCCTTACAGGTGAAGCCTTAGCTCTTGTTAGTCACCTTCTAATAAAACTCTGCATGACGTGTTAACAATCCATAGTTAGTTATTAACTAGTTGTGATAAGACACAAAGGTTTTCTGAAAGTTTCTATGTTGTCACTTACCAATTACTCTGTAAACAGAGATAAAGAGCAATGTTAAAAGTATGAAAGCAGTGTTCCATGTCCAAATATTTGGATCCACTGCTGATATTCCCAAAAACATGAATACAATTGTTTCCGCGCCACTTGCCAGCATTTTCATTGTGTATCTCGCAGTAGTTGCTGATTGTTCTGAAATATTCGCTTTTACATATTTTTGACAGAAAATTCCACAAAATGTAATACTGAAAAAATAAATAATTATTATTATTATTAAGAAATACAAGTTATATAAAGGTACATCACAAAAATATCTTACTCAAGCTATTAAGTTACTCAATTTAAGTATTTGTATGCCTTTAAAAAAGAAGCAAATGAGCAGCAATTACCATGCCAGTACCCAAAGCACTCATAACCTAATTTTATTAATTTTTACCCTAGAACAAATGTAGTGCTTTTCCCACCTCTGGCTGTGTTCAGGTATAAACCCAATGCAACCCATCGGTGCCATCCTTGGTTTGAAAACAGCTCTTTATTTTTGTTTGTGACCCCCCCCAAATACAATTATAGGAGACACCACTCGATTTGGAAAGATTGACAGACCCATTTTAGCGTATAGGAAACACAGTCTAAAAGCCAAACATGAATTAGACAAAAAATTTTTTTTCAATAAAAATGATACTTTATAGTTATAGTAACTATACAGTATACTAAGATATACTTACGCAAGGATTGCAGACAAAGAAAGCATCTCTGATGTAAGATAAGACAGATATGAAATAACAAAAACAAATCCAGGTTCAATAATCCGAACATGTTTAGTAAATCGAGTAACAAAGCTGAGAATGAAGGCAAAAATGATTCCAACTAATGTTCCTCCTAAACTAACCACAAAGAAAGACACTGAAAAAGAAATGAAAATAAATATTAATAAACATAAACATTTAAATAAACAACAGTGTGGCTGCAAAACCTACAATATTGGTTTTATGTATTTTAGTCTTTTTGTTTTATATATATATATATATATATATATATATATATATAAAGCACTTTCAAAAGATGGTCAGCACTCCAGGTCTTTAAATTACCAATTTCCCTTTATTCAAACAAAGTCGACGTTTCAGTCATTACTGACTTTCCTCAGGACAATTGTTAATTTAAAGACCTGGAGTGCTGACCATCTTTTGAAAATGCTTTATATGGAAACTGCTGGTTACTAGCACCAGGCTTGGGAAACTTGGAATGGTGTGCAATGGACTTTGTGAGTAAATATATATATATATATATATATATATATATATATATATATATATATATAGATTTAAATTTATATTGCCACTGAGTATGTATTACATGGCAGTATTCTCATCCATATTTATAACAAAACAACTGTGACAATAAATGCAACTGTATATTAATTTATTGACACATTTGCCATGCTTTAGGAACCACGCAGTAGAAAACCAAAGGTTTGTTTTATATGCTTATATCTCTTTATATAAAATATACATACCAACTCCTTTTACACATTCCACACCTGTCACATTTTCACCTCCAATAGCAACAAATGCATCAAATACATTGTACAACACCTAAAATAAAAACAGAAATGTAAAGCTTAAAATAAAATGATTTGTGTCATGAATGATTTAATCAATCTCAATTTATAAAATTAAATTATGTGAATAGAAAATCAATTCATTAGGAGAATGTCTTATTTTGTGTTGTTAATTGTTAATATGTATTGTCCTAGTTAAACTGGCAATAAAACAATGGTTGCAATTTTGGTTTATAAATTATGAATATCCCATTGAAATGAATGGAAGTAGCGGCAACCAATCACATGTATGCTGATCTGCACAGATGTTTTCCTGGTATAAGTATGATTGGCGGCTGCAAAGAGGAAGAGGAAAATGAGAAGACTAATTTTAATTTGAATATGCACGGATAGGCATAAACCTAGTCTTTACACCAAGAAAATCGGCAGACTGTGGCCAAAATTTGAGCAAAAATTGAGACAACTAGAATCTTGATTTAGTACTAAACCAATCCAGTATCCCCATTTCCTCTGGTATACGTATAAATCCCCCGAGGCCCTATGTGTCCCTTACTATCTTACATAAACTAGTTTAGCTTCTCTGGAACCTCAGACTGCTCTGCTCATGACTGCCTAACATGCCATAATCCAGAAACAAGATGTCTCACCACCAGCCAGTATGGTAACCGTGACATACATACAATAATTATTGTTGCTAATATGTAAAAAAAAACCATGCTAAAATGGAGAAAAAACACATTTTGTGCAACTTGGCCTAGAATTTCTTCTACAGGGTATGTGCTGCTGAGGAACAATAACCTAATTTATTTTTTACTTGCAGTGGGGTATTGGGGTATTGGGGTACATTTTTATAGTTTTATTGTTTGTTTTTTTATTTATGATTTATTTATTTATTCTTTGATTGAAGATCAAACTCCAATTAAGAAGCAGGGCTTCATAGCATTGCTGGTCACAATGTGTGCGATCGGCCAGCAGTGAGGGTTATCAGAGTTAAAAGGCAGCATTGGCACAATAAAGGTATCCTTCCTGTTCTGCTTATTTTGACTTTCTATGTAGCTTCTTCTAGCAAATATGTGTTAGATACATATTGTGATAGACAGCAGTGCTACTGAATGATGTTAAAAGCTGATATATTATAGGTTAAGCTCATGAATATCGCAAATGTTTTTTTTATTACAAATAATATAATTAACATTAGATATGATTTCACTAACTTTACAAAGTATAAGATTTTCAAGTTAACATTAAGTTCAATACCAACTCCTTTATCACTAAAATGAACATGCATTTTAGAATAAATGAGAGTGATGTGTTTTTATGGAAAAATGTATAATTTGCACATAAAAAATGCCAACATACTTTTATCTATTAATTTGCATAGAATTCTACATCATACTTTTTGTGTTATTTTTATGTTATATGTGTACTGGGCTAATATGATTTTATCAACTTGTCTCATCATTTTGTGGATCTTAAAGATATAAAAGGTCCATAATCTAGGAATGTTGTACCCGAGTTTGGTGCAATTTTAAAGGAAATGACCATATTTACTATATGCAGAAATTACTGTAATTATTGGGATATGAGCACAATACATATTGCATAAGGACTGATTAAGTAATTCTTAGGTGCCAAGAAGAACAAATTGTGAGCTTTGTGAATTCAGCAAAACACTACTTCAATAAGTAAAAAAATGAAAGGACAAATAACTCCAGTTATAATAATACAATCATTAAATTACCATCCAGTTTTGATGCTTTTATATAAATAATAAGTGTATTATAAATAAATGTGTATAAATTTGTCTTAAAATATGATCTTCATCTAACTTACAATACTGAACAAACAATCTGTATTAACTACTAACACAAAAATGATTATTCTTGTCTATATTGAATACATCATTCAACCATTCACAGTGTGGGCTGGAAAAGGTACGTAAACCACTAGGCTAATCACTCCAAGAAAAGCTGAATGGATGGATGTGTGTTTTAGAGCTACTTTGACATTTAAAAAACACTCAGACATTTTGAGTTTGCTATTCTCAAGAAGCATCAGTTGATGTGATCCATTCCTCACAAAAAAGAAATCTCAGGAGAGCTACAATCAAGAATACAGTTAGAATGGAGACAGGTTAGTACTGTGGCAACTCTCCCAAGAAGTGGGTGCCCAGCCAAGATGACTCCAGTTTTGTAATGCAGCAGGAGAATGACCCTAAACATCAAAGCAAAATATACTATAGAATAGTTTCAAATAAAAGGAAATCCACCTTTTGGAGTGGCCCAGACATCAAAGTACAGCATGTGAAAACAATGAAACAAAAAGCTCAAAATGTATAGTAATGACTAATGCAAAATAAAATAAACTTTGAGTAAGGACATGAAGCATTGGGAGTAAACAGGGACCCAGTGTGATAAGATGTTACATTAATCAGTAGACTACACAACATTTCTTACCACTGTGACAGCATCATTTAAAAGAGACTCTCCAAAAACAATAATAAATAGGACATCATTGACGTGAACCTCCTCAAACACAGCGAGAACAGCCACAGGATCCACTGCAGCAATTAAGCTTCCAAACAGAAGAAACTCCACCACACTTATATTCAGATCTCCTGAAAAAATTGATGATGTTTACAGGTTAGTTTACAATTTATCTGATTAAATGGAAAATAAATTCGGAGCTAAGGAGACTTTACAAATGAGTATGTGTGCATTGTAATAAATGTTGTATTGTAAGGAAGTGTAAGACATTTTAGATAATCATTCAGACCATGAAACCATATGCACTTTAATGCATATAATAGCTGAGTCGTCCCTTACAAAGTCGTGCACCTTCAAGCAGCTTCATTATATTATTTTTTTTAATACTTAGCATTGTTTGTTGGTATGGCTGGGACACAGCAGTGTTTGAATAAACAGATTTTAAAGCAGCTTTGTCCCTGAATGAAGAAATATATGTGTTTGGGGTCACTTAGCTGTTTTAATGGAAACAAGCTATGCTAACATAATTAACAAAAGGGTTTTCTAATGATCAACACAACTCAAACATTAACATACCCACTCAGACAACATACCCACTCAGATGACACTAACATGCCCAGACACTAACACTGGCATAACTACAAGGAGGTTGCAGCTGCGGCGTGGCCTGTGCCTCTAGGGGGCCCAGTGCGACCCCTGTCTCCTTGTACCAGTTTAAAATTGTTTAGAAAGGGCCCTTCTGACCTGGACCGCATCGATCCAGGTGGGAAGGGCCCTTTTTAGACTATTTTGAACTGGCATGGGGAGACAGGAACTTATGCCACATAACCCTGTGATGAAGCCGAGGCTGCATGCACAGTGTACGCCGAGCAGCCAGAGGGAAAGCTGCAGGAGCGGTGAGAGGTAAGCGGGGGGTAGGATATATCTATATGTGTTTGCATATATATATATATATATATATATATATATATGCATGTGTATTTGTGTGTGTGTGAGCATGCATGTGTAATTGTGTATGAGCATGGATGTGTATGTGTGTGAGCATGGATGTATAATTATGTAAGTGGGGTGAGATAGCGTGTGCGTTAGTGAGTATGAGTGTTTGTCATTTGTGAAAGTGTGTTTACATATGTTTATGTTGGACGAGGGAGGGGCAAAGAAGGCACAGACCAGTTGTTGAAGTTGGGGGACCCAGGCAATTGTTTGCACCAGGACCCCATTGTTTCTTGTTACTGACTGAGGTGCCTCAGCAGGCGCTTACTGCAGCTACCGCAGGGTCACCCAGTGACGCTGTTTAACCCTGCTTGACCCTGTCTCCTACAGAAAAGTAAAGAGATAAAGAGGTAGGTCCAGATGTCAGGACTTATATCTTTATCTCTACGGAATCCATCAATGACTTGTAAGGGGCAGCCCTGCTTCTGGAGCTCCACCAGTTAGTGGGTTAGCTCTAGCCTGACCCCTACCTTAGGCTTTAGGAAGCACCGACCCTGTACACTTACATGAATTAATGTGTTTTTTTTAGTTAATACAATATTTTCAGACAGTTGTATGATTGTCATGTGTTTGTGTTCTAGCTGTGTTACTCCAATCTACTATCCAATCTATATTCCTTATAATAATGCCTGTGGAAAACAGTAGAATAGCTTTGTTAACCCCTTTAAGACCAATGACGTGCCACGCACATTAGAAACTGACTTGTAACTCGAATAGTAGACAGTATTTCTGTGATTATGTTTCAAGTGCAGAGTGGTCTTTGAATCAACATTCTTATGACAAGACTACCTCCCAAAAACGCATTAACCAGGAATGAAATAAATAGATGAATGTATTGATTTACTTAAAAAGAATAACCTAAAAGAAAAAAGTATTATGCATATTTGCAAAATCAGACTCATTGTTTTCTATTGTTGTTATATCTACTAACAGCAATCATGTTGCATTGATAAAATTTATTTTTTATACCCTTGAGGTGTTTATATTCATTCTTTCTTCTATTATTGTTTCTTTGTAGAAAAACACTTATACACTTACTGCTATAGTTATAGTTACTCAGACCAGCTGATATTAACATCAGATGAATAATTCTTTCAGCTAGAGCAGTATATAAATAAAATAATATATATTTCTCACACCCTGCATGTGTAATTAGAGCAACTGCCACTTGAGTGTAAAAATATATGCAGCACGTAAGTGAAGCATACTATGCCCCTATGTTATGTTTGAGGGAGTATGCATTGTGACCCATGAATAGTTATAGCCAATTCAGCTTTGTGCCTCTCTGTGCGTGAATGGATGGATCCGCACCCCCACTTTTAAAAATAGATCTATGGGTAAATGGATCACAGTGTGTCCCACTGTGTATAAATAATGTATGCTGTTCCCCTCCATATGTAAGCGGATAGATAGATTTTTTAAGTCTATGCTATTGTGATTTCAAGCGTGACTTAATAAAACATTTTTCTGTTTGTAAAGGCACAATAATTAGCAGTTACATCTTGCATTTAATTGTAATTTACTGGAAACCTATCTCCATTTTCACAATTGCAAAAAATAACAATACTTTCAGAGACTGCCATGCATAAAGAGAGATTAACAAAATGTTTTCTTACCCATTATTCCAGTAAGGTAAACGCCATAAAGAGAAAGACCAGTTGTGGCAGCATTCCATACTGTTCCAACCACTGCATAGAGAAGAATGGTTCCAAGGTTCCCAAAAAATAATCTATTTGGCATAAAGTAGCCAGCATCGAGAACAATAGGTGGCAGTAAGTAGAAGAAAAAGACTGTTGGAGTTAATGTAAAAGAAGCAATATGGTCCGCAGCCCACACAATTCCTCCCAGGAACAGGCCAAGTACGATAAGAAGACAGCTTTCTGGAACAACAGTGGTCACTTTGTGGGATATATGAAACACTGGAATGAAAAGAAAAAAATAGATATATATTGGTTTATTTTCAGTTTTTCCTTCTTCACATTTGTTGATATATGCCAATATAATGGGTTTTTTTGTAGAGGGGGTTTGGTTCATCAGAGACTTGGGTAAGAAAATGCAGATGGAACAAATTTCTATGAAATAAATGTATCATGTTCAGAAGATGTTCACTGCATAATTCAAGCTTCAGCTTTCAAGATTGCAAGATTGCAATATGTAGGTTTGGCAATGTACCTTGTAAACTTTTTCACCCAGTTTTGTCATGACAAACATAGCCCCATATTATATATAAAGTATTACATCATTTTTAAATAAGAGAATGCAAACCAATATCTACAAGAAGATACACATGAATTTTTGGGTTATATCTGCTTATTAAAGGCAAAACAAATTTGTACTGAAGAGTTTAGTGACTTTAAACATGGCACATCATAGGATGCTGCCTTTGCCCCAAAGTCAGTTTGTGGGATTTCTGCCCCACAAGATTAGCCCTGGTTCACTTTAATACAGGTGTGCTGGTCAAGTGTCCACAAACTTTTGGTCATATAATGTAACTGGGAATATATTGTATGGTTAATGTCTTCGTGGGTTCACACAAAGGCAAGTATATGTGTTTAGAAAGTAGAGTTTCCTTGTTTTTGAAAAGTTACAAACTAATGCAATTACAGTAACTATGCATTTTCAAAGCTGGGCAAACTAAACTGTTTCAAGTGTTTTTAACAGCTACTGTCCTCTATACAAACATACTGTTTAACAAATGCGCATAGATGAAATTAGTAAGCTGCTTCTTTAAATTACATGATATTTCACATTAACTGCTTAAGAATAGAATGGTGTATTCTTCCACAGCTACCATTACTAGTTTCATTAATAAGAATTGATAGTGTACATAGAAATGGATAATACCATTTGATGGTCGAATAGAAATGAAGAGCTACTATGTGCAAGCTCTATGCTATGCATCGGACACATTAGGAGTGGAGTCAATCAACCTGAGGTTTAGATCATGCTTTCTATGTGGCCTAACTACATTTAGGCTTTTTGGAGGTGCAAGTTGTTCCTATGACTTAATATATGCCCTGCATCAATTAAGGAAAATGCCTAAGCCAAAAAGAAAACATCCAAACTCAGGAATATAAATTCACATGCCACAGAAGCATACGTTCATTATTGGAGGGTACATTTTATATACATGCATTTAATATTTAGTAAGTTGTACATTTTGGTTGTGTGTACTTGTGCTGCCATGCCATCATGTGCATAATTTACAACAACAAGGAATAAGCACATCTATACTTATGCTGGGTGTTAGTAATGGGAAATATTAGGTGACTGGAAAGATGGAAAATATCACAGAAATAAACAGTTAAGAAAAACACATTTAGATACATGCATCTCCAAATGACATATTCTGAACCACATTAATGATTTGATTTGTCATACAGTAATATTAGGATTCTACACAAAATGTAAAACGTCATCAACCCGTCGTTGGTCAGTGACCACACAGTTTGCAAACAGGCACTGGTGCATGGCAAAGGCAGCCTAATTCAGCTGCTGGTTTCCGTGGTGCCAAAAAATAAATACAAGTTACCACATGCTGGCTAGATCAGCTTGTCAGCTTGCAGTCAAATCTATTCAATACATGCTTATTGTGGACATAGTGATATGACAGGAGCCCCCACCTGTCAAAGCCCTATATCAATAAATACAATTAAAACAAACATATACATTTTATGAATATATTTTTAAAAACAATTGGGCATGGCGTTGACGGTCATAGTAGCCGTAACTCACAAAAGTGGATGCAGCTAAAGGAGAAAAAAGGTTTCATTGGTTTGTGGAAATACGTATTTAATGCACACAAGAAAGGGTTTTAATATAAATATGGCATATAACAACGGTCTTATATTTTCCCTCACCTCACCCTTCAGATGCTGGGGCAATGACCAACAATCAGCAGCAGGTCAATAGAATTTGGATTAAATAATAATCACGGTTGATGTTCCATCTAATTTTTCTTAGTTGGTGTGCGCAGAAAATGTCTCTTTTGCAAAAATTTTCACAGAGCAAAAATTTTGTGCGCACAATATCTGCGCCGCATAAAGTTAAAAAAAAATTATTATTATTTTCTTTTTTTGAGAAAAACTGTTGTGTGCACAATTTTTGGACGTGTGCGCTCTCTAAACAAGCTATGTGCGCGCACAAGCACACAGCTTAGAGGGAACACTGATCACGGTGTAAAGGTGTAAGTGTCGTGATGATTGGCTGGGTGTAGAGTGTGCCAGATGTGGACATGAAAGATGACAAATGCTTTTTATGATAGTTCAGCAGAATAAGAACAGGATATGTGGCTATTCCAGTACAGATGTCCATCAATGGTCTAGAATAACACAGTTAAGAAAGCCAAGATGGCTAAGTAGCACAAATTGTCATTTCCTTGTGTGTTGTGGGTCTTTAAATAATGTTTGTATTTCAAAATGTACTTGTAATGGACAGGTATTTCTGATACAAGAAAACAAACAGAAATGTGTATGTTAAAGAAATAAAGTGGTCATAGTGTTAAAAATGAACACCTCAGTTTAAACTTCTACTCTGCCATGGAATTACTGAACCATTTGAGTGAGATGACCACTTGAGCAACTTCTTGCTTTTCACTTACTTTTATCTACTGTTCATAAGGGGGTTAATGCTAACTTGTGGTTTTTACTAAACCACTTATAGTTTTAATGGCATGTCAAGACAATTAACCTTGACTGGAAAATGAGTACATTTTTATCATTACAAGAGTATTATATGTGTTAGTCACTTACTTTACAAACTAGATTTATTGGGTCTTAAAATGAACTGGTTTTGGTTTGGTTTTATCCAGCTTTACAAGGACTCATCAGTTGGTAATTAGCACTTTAAATGTGCACACAACTTTAATGGGTTCATTAAACTAAATTTTAACTACATTGTCTTGATTTATTCAGTGACTTTAGTTATTGCTCCATTCCATTACAGAACATAGTCAAAATAAAAATATGTATTATAACGACACAATATAAAATTAAATATACTGAAATAAAATATACATATCATAAGTTATTTAGGGTTTTCTGCAGTTTCAGTACTTGTACCTCTCTTCAATTCAGCTCCTGAAAGAAGGACTAAAATTGTTCTGTACAATGCATAGCTAAATCAACCTTTGATCCTTTGAAACTCTCCCGCATTAACTATACACACTGGGATTGGCATACACAGAAAAGTTAGTAAAATGAGGCCTGAAAATACCTGCACAATTTAATAAATAAACCCAGAATTTATTTAGGTTTAGGGAAACTGCATGATCAGTAATGTTCAAGTATGGTGGTATAATGAAACTGCCATCGTTAACATTCTAACCAAATGGGCACTAGAATCGCTGCATGGCTTGCACCGAACAGTTACATAAGGCTTTACTCACTAAAGAGAGAGTTGTCAGAAGATCTGGCAGAAGAGTTCTGGTTTTAACTCTCTCACTTCACCATTCATTATGAAGGGTCAACACTAGCAAGTTTTTCCTTCAAGAAAGGCTAATCTGGCCCTGTATATTGCAGTGAGGAAGGATAATTTAAAGAAATCATATCAATTTAACAGTGCATTATACAGGGCCAGACAGGTTTTTCTTGCAGCAGAAGCTCAACAGAGGTTGTTCCTTAATAATGTATTTTGAAGTCCAGTAGTTGAAACCTCAACAGACTGCCCAGAAATTCGATAAAATTTGAAACAAGGTAACAGACTTTTAGAATTACTCCATCTCATAAACCAGTGTTTACAATATTATACTTTCTAGACTGATTCTGTCATTTATGTTCAGTCTTATTTTTTATTTTTCATGGAGTACTGTTTATCAATAATAGTAATGTCAATCTATGATGAATTAATGGTACGTTTGTTTCAACTATATGGGAAAACCAAAGAAATGTGACTCAATAATTGATTTGTATAAAGATGTAGGTATGCTGTAGCACAATAGAAAGCACTAAAGTAATTGTAAACCTGCAAAGTGGTGAGGTTATTTCCGCAACAATGAACATTAAGTACTCCAATTACATGAATTTGTAGCTAGAATCTAATATCCATTATAAACAACATGTTTAGACAGCTATAATGGCATTAGCAGTAATGTCATTGAAATACCCCTGCCCCCTAAGGCATCCATAAATATTACCTAATTTGCACTGTTAACACTACACTTTGTCAATAATTGTGGAGTTAATATCTTCTCTTGTAATTCACAATAAATACAAATATAAATATAAAGAAAAGCTGTAAGAAACAGCATTTATTTATATATTTTTAAACTCTTACTTATATTTAGCATTTGGAACCTTGGTAATGGCATTGTATTTGGTTGCTCTTGCACAGAGGCAATTTTTTCCTTCACAGTGAACCTAGTGATTATTCTTCTAATCTGCCTGAGATCCCAAGGAGAACATAAGTAGTTTCAGTGAGCATCCACTACCTACACAGACAACCTGTGAAATAAAGCAGTATTTTCCTCCTAAAAGAGTGAGTGTAAAATCTACAGAATTTTATAGGGTGATACTTTTATATTGGAATATATCTATTTTATTTTTTGTGTTTATATTTTCAAGCAATTTGTACTCCCTTGTTCTATGTGGAATCCCCAGAGAGAAATAGTGTTTTCTATTACGCCAGTTAGATACAGATTGCAATAAGTAGTGAGACTTAAATACATCATTTTACATCTACCAAGGGTAAAAAAAAACAACACAGTTTTGTTTGAGGAAAACATTCCTAACAAAGCATATTGCATGAATTAGTTATGCTCCATAAGTCTATCAGTGAAATAGATTTGTCATATTGGCCATTGAGGAATATATATATATATATGTATATATATATATATATATATATATATATATATGCCCTGCCAGCAACATGTGTAATGTATGTGTCCCTCAAAAGTAGCTCAAATAGGAACTTGCAGGTAAGTTTTAACATTTTATCTTACCTGTTTATAATGAACAGCAGGCTTCTCTTAAATAAAGAGGCTTCATTGTAAAATTAAATCTCTCTCTCTCACACATATATATAGTGAAGTCGGTAAGTTCAAGTGTTCAGTTTACCTTCAAACATCTGATTTATTAAGGCAATCTTAGTGCAGCACTTAAATAGGATTACATAATTACAGTAGGAAGTGGATCCACAAGGAACAGTGAGGGAACAATAGAAGCACAGTATAGTTATGTTGACCTCATACAAAGCACAGCTCACTGGCTACCTGCCTTCCCACACAAACACTTCATCCCACCACCCTCTCATCTGTCCTTGATGTTGAGTTTTCAACCTAATGCCCTCTACTATAAAGGCATAAGGGGCATAGGCTGTAATGGGGTCAGCACTCCCCTGATAAGCTGCGCCTAGGGAGTACCACCCACCCCCCTAGGTACGCCACTGTTCTTGTTGCACTTCTGCAAAAAGAGCTGAGGTTCTGGGGACACTCTCTCCCCCCACTGGAGGAGCAGAGGCTGTTCTCATGGATCTGCCCTTTTTCAAAAGTGCAACAAAAGGCCAGAATATTGCAGATTTTTCTTCTGTTAAGAGAAATCTACAGGACTCCATTAGTGCCCGCCTAGATTCTGGGGGACTGCATATTCAACCATAAAAGATTATGTTTGGTTGTCATACAACATGTGGTGCGGAATATCAGTGACAGGACAGTCCAAATTCTTTATTATTTTTTGATTTACATAATAATTCATTGGGCTCATTACATATTTTATTATCATTAAATTCAGTTATTGAAGCTACCAGCGGCCTTTTGTTTGTCAATCAGCGAAATTGTTGTGGAAGTGGTTAGTTTAAATAGTTACCTAATGGAACCAGTGTTAAGCATCAGCCTAAGGCAAAACATTGTGTATATTGTGGAGCATACATTGTCATGTTAAGTACCATTCATATGTTGTTGGAATCATGACATCACAAGTGCAGCCAAAGCTGCTGGGACTGTTCTTGCAAATTTTTGACTATTGCACTAATTAAGTTTTTTTTTCCATTTTGTAACATTCATCATGAAGGACAGTATTCAACAATGTTGGCAGGGTGGCTCAATATGTATTTGTTATTCTGCTTCTTCTATTTATGTATTTCTGTTGGTAGTGTTCAATCACCAAAAAACCTTTGTGTTACCATAATGCTTAGCAAGCTACAACCACCAACTTACTTTAATAGTATTTCACTATCCCAAGTAGTCGTATTTACTAACTAGTGCCCAACTGCTTTATTAACCCCTTAGCGACCAAGGATGTTGGGGGTGTCACAAAAAGCTGGTCCTTGAGGACCAAAGGACTTATCACCTATGTCATGATCGCGGGATGACGGCTGTGGCTGACCTCTCCATGACCCGAGCAGTCAGTCTACAGTTAATTTAGTGCATTTCCATGCATGTATATATCGAATCACAGGCATGAGTAAACGTTAAATGACAAAGCCAATGTTTGTAAACATTGCCTTGACCAGTATTCCTGCCTCTCTCCTTCTTACTTTGAGTTTGAGAGAGGCAGATGAGTGTTATAAAGTGTTTCACTGCATTAATTTAAAAATAATGCTTCCTGAAAATAAAGAGTTTAAAAAAAAAACCTTTTTGTTCTTTTACACTGCTTGTTCAGTGTTTGCACGTTATATAGTTCGGAAGAGGCATATACTATTTTGGCATCATATTCTTATGCCACTGACTTTGATTTTGATTTTTGAGTCAACTTACACATCCCGCACAGCCCCTGACACTGCTGGGCCCCCTGTTAAAAAGAAACTGACCCTTATGCAAGGTAGGAACCTCCAGGAAATATGGATAGACAAATCTCACATGAAATACAGGGGAGGTTGGGGTTAAAGCAGTATATCCCCTCCAAGCACTTCCGGTACAGAGTAAAATGTTTCAATTATGTGAAAGTGTCAGTGGGGTATACATACGCCATCAGCGTATATGAAGGAAAACACTGCCACCTTGACTTACCAGGTTGCCTAAACTATCTGGAAAAAGTACTAATATTGTGTGGGACCTACTAAACCCTTTATTGAACAAAGAATCCCCCTTATTTGTGGGCAATTTCTATTCTAGTGTACCTTGAGGCTTATGGCACAGTAAAGCCAAGCCACAAAGGTTTCCCCAAACAAATTGCAAATACTCAGCTAAAATGGTGAGAGCCCCTTGCTTTGCTCCAAGAGGAGCTATTGGTGGTTAAATGTAGGGACAAGAATAACGTGTACATACTCACTACCAGCCATGATCACAGCACTGTGTCCACTTGTTTCAGAGGCAACATGCAGATGCTAAGGAAGCTAGTATGCATTAAGGCCTTTAACAGGCATATGGCGTGTGGATCAGCTTTTGCTGCCATACCCCATAACAAGAAAAACCAAGACCTGGGATGAGAAAGTTGCCCTGAAACTTTCCTGAAGTATCTGCTATAATTACTGTATTGGCACGTTTATAGGCCGCACCCCCCCCACACACACTTTAAGTCTTTAAAGTGGGGGTGGCCTATAATTGGGGTGTAGTGCAGGGATGCGCAATTCATATCGCCCAACGCCCAAGACATGCAGTTCTGGGTGATGGGGAGGTGTTTTTTATTCCTTTTTCATTTAGCCCTGCTGCTCCCCTTCCTCACTATGCACTATATCTGGGACACTGGAGAATGCATACTGGAGAATGCATATGTCCTTGTGACTTCCAGAAAACATGCCAGACCTATGCATATGGTGCAGTGCTATATTCAGGAGATGTTGATGAACGCAACTTGTTGTTTTTTTGCAGTTGTACATATTCCGTACAAGGAATCTAATGCAATATCGCAATGTATGTGTGAAAAAAAACACAAAAAGAGTACCACAAATTTTACCTCCCCCGGGTTAGCCCCCCCATATTAAATTTTTTTACAAAAGATCATGGCATTTGTTAGATCTTTGTTAGATCAGGTTTGATCAACTGTTTTTTTCGTTAGATCTACTCTAAAATAGGCAATATTAACAATCTTTTTCAGGGGGGGCTAACCCGTAGCCAGCCCCCCCTCAACAAAAATTTCAACAAAATGTTACTGATTATGATAGCTCTGCGTTAGATCAGGTTTGATCAGACAAAATTTTTGTTAGATCTAGTCTAATTACTGAGATATTGCATATTTAATGAGGGGGGGCTGGCCCCCCCTCAACTGAAATTTGGATTTTTTTTAATGGATCTTGGTAGATATTCGTTAGATCAGGTTAGATCAACTGTTTTTTTCGTTAGATCAACCACGCAGGAGGCGGTATTCACAATCCTATTTTGTGTGCGGGGGATGGGTACACATACGGTCTGGCCCCCCCTCAACTGAAATTTGGATTTTTTTCTATGGATCTTGGTAGATATTCGTTAGATCAGGTTAGATCAACAGATTTTTTCGTTAGATCTACCACGCAGGAGGCGGTATTCACAATCCTATTTTGTGTGCGGGGGATGGGTACACATACGGTCTGGCCCCCCCTCAACTGAAATTTGGATTTTTTTTTATGGATCTTGGTAGATATTCGTTAGATCAGGTTAGATCAACAGTTTTTTTCGTTAGATCAACCACGCAGGAGGCGGTATTCACAATCCTATTTTGTGTGCGGGGGATGGGTACACATACGGTCTGGCCCCCCCTCAACTGAAATTTGGATTTTTTTGTATGGATCTTGGTAGATATTCGTTAGATCAGGTTAGATCAACAGATTTTTTCGTTAGATCTACCACGCAGGAGGCGGTATTCACAATCCTATTTTGTGTGCGGGGGATGGGTACACATACGGTCTGGCCCCCCCTCAACTGAAATTTGGATTTTTTTTTATGGATCTTGGTAGATATTCGTTAGATCAGGTTAGATCAACTGTTTTTTTCGTTAGATCTACCACGCAGGAGGCGGTATTCACAATCCTATTTTGTGTGCGGGGGATGGGTACACATACGGTCTGGCCCCCCCTCAACTGAAATTTGGATTTTTTTTTTATGGATTTTGGTAGATATTCGTTAGATCAGGTTAGATCAACAGTTTTTTTCGTTAGATCTATCTACTCACAATCTTCCTTTGATTCTTTTGATCAAGCCACAGGTGCATACCTCTCAACTGTCTCGATTAATGCAGTACAGTCACGATTTGGAGGCTCTGTCCCGCTGAGCTCTACCTCTGTTCCATGGAATTCGGGATTCAGAATCCTGCGGGTCCTGATCGTGTTCTCTGGTGCCTGGGTCACCAGAAAACGACTACTGGACATGCTCAGCATTGTACGCATGCGCAGTAACACTGCCAGCTTCAGTGACAGCACTAGCGCGCAGTTGGAAGGTATGAGGCGATGTCATAAATAACAGACTCCACAGACACATTTAAAACACATTTTTCTCCGAATTTAGGCATTTTCTTGCAGTTTGCCTAACACAATGTATAGATAACTTTCAATATTGTTTTATTCTCTGCATTCACAGTATAAGCAATGTTTAGGTGATGCAGTTGCTTTAATATTGGTGAACTAACCTGGCTGAGGTCAGCATATGTCCAGCCTGAAGATATTAGTTACATTTGAATAATGCTGTGTATGACATCTTCTTTGATTGGATAATAATTTCCCTCCAGTCATAACAGTTGTTAAAGAAACACATCCTGTGTGACCACTAACTCAATGTTAAGGTGGGTATTGGTTTACTGTATATGGGATACAGGGCTGGCCCGACAATGGAGCCAAGTGGGGCAACCGCTCCAGGCGGCACTTTTGAAGGGGCGGCACTTCACCGCCCCAAGCCCTTTTTTTTTTTTTTTTTTTTTTAAAGCGAAAGAGAGGGGCGCCGAGTGGTTTTCGCTCGGCGCCCCTCTCTCTCTCCTCTGCGGCGAGTCTCCCTGTTCGTTCTCGGTGCCGGCTTATAATGCTGAGTGCCGGAAGATGTCCGGCGCTCAGCATTACAAGCCGGCACCGAGACCGAACAGGGAGACTCGCTGCAGGACTGCTGAAAGGTAAGTACAAGAGGGCAGGGGCGGGGCGGCAGGGACGATAAGGGAAGGGGGGGCGGCATTTTAAAATTCGCCCCAGGCGGCATTTTGCCTTGGGCCGGCCCTGATGGAATATATGTATATATATATACATATATATATACATACACTACTTTCAGTGTATAATTTCCATTGTATAATTTCAGTGTATAATTTCAAGGAGGCCATTACATTTCATGTTGTAGAAGAAAAGACAATTTTTGGGAGGTATACGATGATATGGTGCGCACTGTAAAAACTGTTGACCCAAACAAAGTATGTGGACTTTCAGAGGTAGTTGTATATGTTAAGGTGTAGCTTTTTCTGTTAACATAACAGATGTAACAAATTATGTAAAACATAGTTTTAAACACTCTTTATAAAGTTAATCTAAGGTCATTCATAGACCATTTTCATATAAATGCATTCAACATGCTACAATGGGATGTAAATGTGGCCCACACCTCTTAATTGAGCTACATGTTGGTTTACATACACCAAAACTATGTTTTTCTGATTTTCCAAATTACATAGGATTTGTACACTATAGGCATTTATTATGCATGTTCAAGATGTTTCATGTTTCCATTTTTAGACATTGTTGTAAAAGCACTGCACATTTTTTTCTACAGTATTTACTTAGTTGTGTTTTAGACCATGCAAATAACTTCAATATTTAGTTTTATTATACTAAGTAAACTGTTTATTAAAAAAAACCCAGAAAACTGATCCTTTTTGTTTAGGTCTGTGTACATGCATTTTTTCAGCCCCTATGTATACCCATTACCCGCACACAAAATAGGATTGTGAATACCGCCTCCTGCGTGGTAGATCTAACGAAAAAATCTGTTGATCTAACCTGATCTAACGAATATCTACCAAGATCCATAAAAAAAATCCAAATTTCAGTTGAGGGGGGGCCAGACCGTATGTGTACCCATCCCCCGCACACAAAATAGGATTTTGAATACCGCCTCCTGCGTGGTAGATCTAACGAAAAAAACTGTTGATCTAACCTGATCTAACGAATATCTACCAAGATCCATAAAAAAAATCCAAATTTCAGTTGAGGGGGGGCCAGACCGTATGTGTACCCATCCCCCGCACACAAAATAGGATTGTGAATACCGCCTCCTGCGTGGTAGATCTAACGAAAAAATCTGTTGATATAACCTGATCTAACGAATATCTACCAAGATCCATACAAAAAAATCCAAATTTCAGTTGAGGGGGGGCCAGACCGTATGTGTACCCATCCCCCGCACACAAAATAGGATTGTGAATACCGCCTCCTGCGTGGTAGATCTAACGAAAAAAACTGTTGATCTAACCTGATCTAACGAATATCTACCAAGATCCATTAAAAAAAATCCAAATTTCAGTTGAGGGGGGCCAGCCCCTATGTATACCCATTACCCGCACACAAAATAGGATTTTGAATACCGCCTCCTGCGTGGTAGATCTAACAAAAAAAACTGTTGATCTAACCTGATCTAACGAATATCTACCAAGATCCATACAAAAAAATCCAAATTTCAGTTGAGGGGGGGCCAGACCGTATGTGTACCCATCCCCCGCACACAAAATAGGATTGTGAATACCGCCTCCTGCGTGGTAGATCTAACGAAAAAAACTGTTGATCTAACCTGATCTAACGAATATCTACCAAGATCCATTAAAAAAAATCCAAATTTCAGTTGAGGGGGGGCCAGCCCCCCCTCATTAAATATGCAATATTTCAGTAATTAGACTAGATCTAACAAAAATTTTGTCTGATCAAACCTGATCTAACGTAGAGCTATCATAATCAGTAACATTTTGTTGAAATTTTTGTTGAGGGGGGGCTGGCTACGGGTTAGCCCCCCCTGAAAAAGATTGTTAATATTGCCTATTTTAGAGTAGATCTAACGAAAAAAACAGTTGATCAAACCTGATCTAACAAAGATCTAACAAATGCCATGATCTTTTGTAAAAAAATTTAATATGGGGGGGCTAACCCGGGGGAGGTCAAATTTTGGAAGAGATTTGTGATGAAATTGCTACATGAAAAGTATCAAAATAACCCTAGCTGAAAAGCCTTGGTTGTCTACTATTTCTTAGACATATACTTTTAAGGAGTAGGGCCGACCCAAATTCTGGGGCCCAGTACAAGCTTACTGTTTGGGCCCCAATGCTCCTCCCATCAGCCCACCCATGTCCATCCCATTGCCCCACACTTCGGTCCACCCATCACCCCACCTTAACATCCTCTATATTTATGAGACAGAGGCAAGCCTAGTGTTAGTGGTGTATGGGTGCGGTATTTATTCAAGGCCCCCTATAACTAACACGCATACATACTAACACGTAAACTCACTTTAACACCCACCCTGCCACTGTACACTTACATACAAACACATTCTTTCTTATGCTCCTATACAGTATGTATAGTGTTAGTGTGTATATTATAAATAAAATACACACTCTGACTCTAACACAACAGTACAGTACACATATATACACATGTACGCACTGCTTCCTCTCTACTCAGTGGCTTAACAAAAAATGTTGGTGTCTCCTTGCAAGGTGTAAGGTTGGAACCCTCATGCTCCTTCTACACACACAGTAACATACTTATATACCTACTAACATACTTACACACACAATAAAATGCTTACACACACTAACAAACTTACACTCACAAACTAACATGTGTACTTACACACACAGTAACATATTTTCACACACACTAACATACTACCATACTTACACACACTAACACACACATGATCTTACACAAAGTAACATGCTTACACACATATTAAAATATACACACTAACATACAGTAACATACCTACACACAGTATCATACTTACACAGCCACAGTAACATACTTACACTAACATACTTACACACATTTACTAACATACACACAAACAGCCCAGGGTCCAGGCTCCCTGCTTTTTACCCACTTTGCAGCACTCGTGCCCAATTTATATAGAAGTAAAACTGTGAAACAATGCATTTTTTTCATTGAAAAAGACAATATATAATTTGTGTGTGTTCACTATTTGAAAAAGAGGGAAATTACTGTTGAACAGAGACATAATAAAACATAACTATTGCTCTGGTGCTGTGGAATAAAGAAGCCCTGGTCTTTAAGGGGTTCAATTTTAATATCTACCCATTGACCAAACCCAGTGATATACTGAAATATATAATATATAATGTTGTACATGAACAATCATTTCACAGGTTCTACAATAAATAAATCCCGCTTTTATTAAATCAGTTTGTCCATTTATATGTGTTTTAGAGAATTTTGCAAATAAATTATGGAAAGATCATTACATATTTTAATTCAGTGTAAAATGAAAACTTCATAATTAGTTGAAAAAACCCCAAATGTTAATTAACCTATTTCTAAGGAAGAAAAATCCACTTATTAGAGACTTTACATATTCCCACTGACCCAATTATACTTGGCTGGCTACATAGTGCCATCCAAACTAAGGAGGGCAGCCTTAGGTTAAAAAATAAATAATATATCAGCAGAGAAGGAAGAAGATGGTAATCGACTTGAAAGAGTTTAAGCAAAGGAACAGGTAAACATTTACAATGCAATATAAACCAGAGTGTCAGAACACCTTATATAAGGAAATAAAATAATGTACCATAAATATATTCTATTAAAAAAAAATAAGAGAAATGATCCTGAAATATCAGTCAGATATTTGGGTATACCTTTTCACAGACAGAATGCCCTAAATATATATGATTTTACCAAGACTGACTTTCACTGTGGAATGCAAATCATATGATAGATAGGTGATAGATAGATGGATATATAGATTAGATAGATTGAGTAGATAGATAGATAGATAGATAGATAGATAGATAGATGGAAATAAATAATATATCATATAGAAATTATATATTATATAAATGGAACACATTAAGCTTCAACAATTTGCGAGAAATCATGGAAGTGTACACAATTAAACTTTTAAAATGCAAACAATGTAAGCGTTATTCATTACAAATAGGTGACTTACCAATTTTGGCTAAGCTTGCCACAAGAATCCACAAAGCAATTATGTAAGGGTCCTGCACATGGTGCCATTTAAAAGTGACAATTTGTAGACTAGTAGGTGATTCTTCCCCATGACCTCCTCCGTCTTCGCTATGAGGTCCGCTTTTCACTTCTCCCATTGCTTGAGAAAACAAAAAACTGACCAAAAATGTTGCCACATACCGGTGAAAGGTACGTGCAGTCATCATGTCTTCTATGCCAGGTTGACTTGCTAATTATTTTGCTAATGAACAATCCGTTCGATTATTGGTACCACTATGTGTGATCTGCACTGACTGGTCTCTTGATGGTTAATATTGAGTCATATCCAGTCGATTTGTTATATTAAAGTAGAGATAATCCTCCTTTATCATTCCTGACTTACTTCCTTCTTTACCGCTGCTTTTGAACAGTCACCTAAAAAAACCCCTAAGGATGCTCCAAATGATACTGGCACGTCCCGCCAGCTACGCCTTTTATTGGACAAAATGGGAGGGGTTCTGTTGTAAACCCACCTACTTTGGAGACCGTAGCAAGAAGCTGCTGCATTCGTTCTAAAGTTATTGAGGAACTACAACTTTTCTATACACACACATATATATATATATCTATATATCTATATCTCTATATCTCTCTCTCTCTCTCTCTCTCTCTCTCTCTATATATATATATATATATATATATATATATATATATAAAACACTCCTGTAACACAAAAAGTATGTATACAGAAATGATAATTCCATTTATTGGTTTTCTGTGCTCACTTCGTGGACCGAGTTCCGATCACACACACACACACACACACACACACACACACACACACACACACACACACACACACACACACATATATGATATGCATCTACAGAATAAGTTAAATCACCTTTTCTTTACACTTTGCTTTTCCATTCCCTCCCACATATGTACAGAGCAAACATCTTAGCGTACAGAATAGGACACCTGAGTAGGCAAGCTTGAAAACAAATAAACCCTTTTGCAATTGGCAATTTTGGAAATCTAAGACTTAAACCCAGATTAAAATATTTCAGTTTGATGAGCTAATGCGGCACGAAATACGAACAGGTTAAAATAACCTACCGATGAATTTGGAAAATTAGTTTTCGTCAACAAATCAAAAAGTACGTTTAATCATCACAAATGTTGTATATGTATTGATTTCCGTGAGTTGCGTTCCAAAAAAGTAGGTTTCATCCAACTACCAAAGTTCCAGTCCTGGTTAAGCTAAAAGGTGGCAAACGGAAAAAAGTGGATGGTGCTGCTGCAGAATCGAGACATAAGATCCAGCGTTATCGGTTTAAAATTAAAAAAAAATCGGTGATGGAAGAGAACTGATCTGCTATTACTTCACAAGTTTAGAGAGAAATAAATATTTGGCAAGAAAGCCGATATTCTGTATCTTCTATATATTAACCACTACATTTGAGTGTGTCATCAATTGCATAGATGGTAAGCTTCATTGACATGTTTTGGTGGTCACACGCTTAACAGTGTTTTTGTCGCATGTTATTTTGTAGCTATTGTATGTTATTGTGTTGTTTTTGCAAATGTATTGAAATAACGTTCCAATGGTTTCTTTTGTCTTTGTTAATAACCAAATTCCCTGTAACAATTTATTTTAAAAGATTTTGTATCTTTTCTCACCTGTGGTAAATCCAGGCGTAACACCTCAAACAACTTTCCTGGCGACAGCAGCCTAATATTACCTCTTAGTACTGCATCGTCTCCACACTCATACAGATATATATATATATATATATATATATATATATATATATATATATATATATATATATATATATCTGTATATATATATATATATATATATATATATATATATATATATATATATATATACATATATATATATATATATATATATATGGAAGTGCGCCAGACATTGCGGTTATTTGAGTCCGCTTTAAAACGCGCTTTCATGTTTTAAGGCACTGATGACCTTTCAGGCGGGTGACTCTAGTTTTTGCTGTATCTTCCAGCTTTATGTGACTCACGTCTTAGCAGATATAATGCCGATAACAGGAAGGTATAATTGTGCAAAACTCGAAATTGCACCTCGGCTGCTCCAGCCCTCTCCCTGTGGTGGAACCAACAGAGTGTTTTATTTGGGTAATATATATTATTACTCGGTCTCAATGAAACATAAACCTTGGCAAACTGCCCTATTAAATAACACTGACGAAATACTGATCTGAGAAGCTATTGTATGTGTTGTTATCGGCGCACCAATATGTTCACAAACGTGTCTGCTTTTTATAAACAGGAAATTCATAAATATTAAAGTAAAGATGTGATAAGTAGCATTCCATGCAGACTAAAGCAAACACATATAGAACAGTTGTCGCGCCTTATTTCTGTGTGAAATGCTGAGATTGTTATCTTTCCTATTTAGTTTTGTAGATTGGTTGCAATAAATGATAATACATAAGAACGCACTGATTTTCTTATTTTACACTCCCGCCCTCCGAAACTGCTTCTAATTTGCTTTGACTTTTGCTAACTTTAGTGCTTTTTAGCATTGAATTGCAGTGTGTATGTGGTAAATTGGGTAAATCCAATTTGGAGACCTAATCAGGATTTAGAAGTGTCATCGGGTAACACTTCTGTTATGCTTACAGGAACTACACGGCTGTTTACTTGCATGAAGCCGATACTATACTCCAGCCAGCTTCACATTTGTTACATATAAACACCATTCAGGAAATTAACGTCTGTCCGTGTAAGTTTTGTAATATAAAGAGCAGAAGAGGCCAGTGTTACAAAATAACACCTTTCCATGTCGTTGTTTGAAGAAATACAAATCGCTGCCCCCCCCACTTGTTCTCTCCCCAATAACAAGCCAGTGCATGTAGAGGGGGGGGGAGGGTGTCAATGTTATAGGTTGCCGAGGGTTTCAGATTCCATCTGCAGAAGAGACTGCTGAGTGTTTGCAACTTTTTTATGTGTTGGCCCAATAAAGGGCATCTAGTTGGACTAAAGCCTCTTAGATTACTAGGAATCTTGTGGACAGTCCTGCATGACAATGCGCATGTGTGAATTTTTGAATCATACATGCCTGGTTCAATTATGTAGTAAATATGATAATACATGATAGTAGGATAGTTTAAAAGGGATGGCAAACCAAGCACAGCATCCACTGGAACTGCCAAAAACGTATTGAAGTGGCCTTTAATTTTAAATAAGGCCCTTGATTCTTCATTTGAAGGGCTACAATCTAGAATGCTTATCTGATTCATGGATGCTTATAAGGATAGGCTGGAGTTTGCAGCCTCTCAAATCGTAGAATTTGGGAGGAGAACATGTGTACTTAGGAAACTGAGCAAAAGACAAAAAAAGTAATGACATTTTTTTTTTAAACATAAAAAGTAGTAGTTAAAATTATATATATATATAATTTAGATGTATCTGTAGATTGTAAATTTGTTTGAGCAGGGCCCTTCTCTGTAGGTCAGCTTGTTTTGTTATATACTACTTGTTCTTGTTATGAACTGTCTACTCATTGAACAGTGCTATATAAAACATAAAAAAAAAACCTAGGTGTACATGGGGCTGAAAACTACTGCTACCAAGAAGAGGTAATCTGTATTACAGAAATGCAAAGAGTGGTGCAGAGAGTGGTAAAAAAATGTTGTAAATGGAACACTTTCCTTTGTTCCTATGCATTCGATCTTTTAGGGTCATATTTATTTAGGTTGCATCTATTCTATTTACAGCATGCAACATATGCTAGTTTACAAATAAACAAAAAGTACTAAAGTAATAGAACTAAAATAAAGCAGACCAGTAACTTTTCCATTGCCCTACATTTTAACGTTCTACACACCAGAAACAATGAAAGGGTCCTTACAAACTTAAATAAACAATATGTATGCCATAAAAGCCCACCTTATGCGTATACCATCAGAAATGGTATCTTAACTTCCTTTCTCGAGATCTGCATGATTATTCAATCAATTATCTTATCTCTGCCCTATTGTTAAGTTGTTAATTGTTGTTGATTGGTCCAGGTATCTATTGTAAGGATGGGTGAGGGGAATGAAGAGGAAATTGATTTGATAATGCTGGCCCTGCGACTCCAAGAAACAGATCTCAGTTTCCATCTGATGAACTGATTGACAATAAAAGCTGTTATAGTGAGTGTAGCTGTAGCTAACTTGAAAACAAAAAATATAGTGATATAAAATATATCTACGCACATTTACCCCTGATGATTATCTTGCTCTGAAACAGGCCCTTTTATGCCCTTAACTAGCATTTAAAAAAAGGGTTGAACTAAGTCTTCAGGTCAATAATAGACTGAGTTGAGGAACATTGAGTGACATCTGATTTCTTGATGTTAATGATTATGAAATTTACTTAAATGTCTTTTTATACATGTACTCTTAGTTTGTAAGTACTCTTAGTTTGTAAGTCTCATATACCTTATGGGAATGCTTTGTATATTGCTCTGAACAAGGGTGAATATTGAGATATATCTTTGTCCAATTATGGTAATTTCCATAATTATGAAATAACAATAAAGAGAAAACAAGTTTCATTATATATAACAATACAATGCATACCTATGGTTTTACTATTTCTATGTTTCTGGAACACAAATAGATTTTATTGCCTTTACTGTCACAAAGGCCTTTTTATATTTGGTCCTTGCTATCATTAAAATATTTTGCAAACCTCAAACAATCTTGGGTGAGTAAATCAGCATACAAGGTCAATGTTTCTCTGTTAGGTTAAAAAGTGGAACATGTATGCTTAAAAAAATCTATATCTATGTGAGGAAGGGGACCTGAATTGATTTTGAAAGCACATGCCACCAAGACGGAGGAATGGCCAAGTAAGGCTTTTTCTCTGCAGTAATTATCCTGATAGATGGTTTAAATCATGTGTACTTGTGTGTGTCAGCATGCACGGGTACTTGTGTGTGAGCATGCATCAGTACTTGTGTGCATGTGTGTGAGCATGCATGTGTACTTCTGTGTGTGTGTTTGAGCATGGATGTGTACATGTGTACTTCTGTGTGAGCTTGGCTGTGTAATTGTGTGTGAGCATGGATGTGTAATTGTGTATGTGTGTGTGAGAGCATGGATGTGTAATTGTGTAAGTGGGATAAGATGGAGTGTGTGTTAGTGAGTATGAGTAAGTGTGTGTAGTTTGTGTAAGTGTGTTTACATATGTTGTATGTTTTAAGGGGGCAAGGGGCAAAGAAGGAACAGACCAGTTGTGTGGAGGCAATGAAGGTATAGACCAACTGTTGAAGTTGGGCAATTTTTCGCACCAGGGCCCCATGGGTTCTAGTAACGCCCCTGTCTACATGGCCAGGATGACCAAAACTCGGTCACTACACAGATGAGAAGAGAAGCCCATGTAAGTCTTAAATAATTGCTTAGTTACAAATGCATGATTCCTCAACAAGTTGGGCCACACGTAAAGCGATGCATAGTAATAACACAAAGTCTGCATAAGCGTATGTATAAATGGTTTTTAGGAAAACACAATTGGGAATACACTAATAAAGCATATGCAGGACTGCTATCAGGATACGGGGTCAGGCCCCCCCTTTGACTGCAGGTTTGCCATCTCACAGGAGGGCCCCCAGCATTTATTATTAAACTATTATATTTATATACAGAAACAAGGAGATTTCCAGATTTGCTTACATTATTGCAAATGGGTTTTCTAACGATCAATTAGCCTTTTAAACTTAAACTTGGATTAGCTAACACAAGGTGCCATCAAAATTTAGGGGTCATGGATGATGATAAAGGGCCTCTATACACTAGGGTGACCACATTGGCCATGTTTTCCAGAACACGTTTAATTTTTATATATTGCTGACCAGCCCAGATAAAGTGCTGCCCTGCAGTATGTGGAATGTATAGATTCATGGAACCAGGGCTGTAGGAAGGGTGAGGCATAGTTACATAGTTACATAGTTACATAGGCTGAAAAAAGACATGCGTCCATCAAGTTCAGCCTTTCCTATATCTGTTAATTTGTTGCTGTTTGATCCAAAAGAAGGCAAAAAACCCCGGCTTCGCTCTTTCCAATTTTGCACTAACCAGGGAAAAAAATTCCTTCTTGACCCCAAAATGGCAGTCAGATTTCTCCTTGGATCAATAAGCTGTTTCCCCATAATTAAAGATTATATCCCCGAATATTACGTTTTTCCAGGTATCCATCCAGTTGCAGTTTAAACGTCTGTACAGACCCCGATAAAGCTACCTCTGCAGGCAGAGAATTCCACATCCTTATTGTCCTTACTGTAAAAAAAACCCTTTCCTCTGCTTTAGACTAAATCTCCTCTCTTCCAGTCTAAATGCATAACCACGTGTCCTATGCATAGTCCTGTTTATGAACATATTCACACACAATGGTTTGTATTGGCCCCGAATATATTTATATAACGTTATCATATCCCCTCTGAGGCGACGTTTTTCTAAACTAAACAGATTTAAATTAGTTAACCTTTCTTCATAACTATAGTGCTCCATTCCTTTTATTAATTTTGTAGCCCGCCTCTGCACCCTTTCTAGTGCTATGATATCCTTCTTTAGAAAAGGTGCCCAAAATTGCACAGCATACTCAAGGTGCGGCCTTACCATTGATTTATACAGAGGCAAAATTATATCTTTATTCCGCGACTTGATGCCCCTTTTTATACACGACAATACCTTACTGGTCTTAGCAACCGCAGACTGACACTGCACATTGTTGCCTAGTTTGTTGTCTATAACAATTCCCAAATCCTTCTCATTTGTCATTACCCCTAATTCACTACCGTTTAGGGTGTAGGCGACTGAGGCACTCACCTTGGGCGCAGTTCAGAAGGGGGCATAGCTGCGAGGGGGCGCACAGCCTCCAGATTAGCAGCTGCAGCCTCCAGGACTGGTTGGGGAGATCACGGATCTCCCTAGCCAACCTAACATTAAGCGTGCTCCTCTTCACTGTGTGCCGGGCCCCGGCTATAGACGCTGGGCAACGGGATATGCCCTTTATATCCCAGCCCACTGCAGTGACAGAGAGCGGCAAACCAGACCTCGCGTTCAAGTCCTACACCAGGAGACTTGCATGTCAAGACAAGAGGAGAGAAGAAGGAGAAAGCAGAAAGGAAGAAAGGAAGAAAGGAAAGGTAAGAGATGGGGAGAAAGTGTGGTATAGGTATCTGATGGGGAGAAAGAAGGGTGGTAGATTATGAGGAGGAAGGGGGTGCTTCAAGCCTATATGTAAACCATTATTTGTGCATATAGATATAGTGAGGCATCTATATGGACAATGTTTATGTGTGTTTAAGGGCAGGCATATGTGTGTGTGTAGGGTAGGTGTGTATAAAAGCATTGTGTATATGTGTGTATGGGCAATGTTTATGTGTCTGTGTATAAGGTGTGTATATTTATGTTTATAGGGAGACTTGTGTGTGTGTTTGGGCAGTTTATGTACATGTGGACAGGCATGTTTAAGAGTAGTGCATATGTGTATATGTGCAGGCAAGTGCAATGTGTGTGTTTGTGGGCAAGCATGAGTAAGAGCAGTGTATGTGTGTGCATGGGTAGTGTATATGTGTGTAAGGGCAGGCCTGTGGTACTTAAAGGGAAGAGAATGATTCCCTGTAACACACGTTTAACCCAGGGGCAGTATTATTGTTTTAAAAATGATAATCCCTTTAGCTGAGTCTAGCAGCTGTGAAAGATCTACCTCTGTGAAAGAGCTACCTCTTTCTCATCCAATACCTCCAGAGAAGAATACTCTGATTCAAATGAGGGAAAGAACAAAAATGTATCTCGGGACTTATCACCTCAAATGAAAACTCCCCGATAATATGGAGGTAATTAACCTGTAACATCATGCTCTGACTAGAACACAACGTGAAGTTTTGGAATTGGGTTTAAGTTTTCTCCCACTTTAATTTTTCTACAGCGTTAAAAGACCTCCACTTATTTTCGCGCAAAATGCTATTAAGAAAGTTACACATTAGACCGGAGATCATGAATTTTAATGAGGTGGAAAGGGAAACATTGCGAGATCTTGAGGAATTATGGGAACAACAACCAGATAATCCTGGTAAATTGGTGGAGTGTATTTTACCTAAGTCAAAAACTTTTCCCCTTTCTCTATCTGCCCGGCTATCGATATTTTTACTCGGTTAGTGACAGAAGAGTTTCGGAAGATCTCAATTAAAAGATCTAAAGATAATTTAACTCAAACACAGAGAAAGGCTTTAAATGAACTCCAAAAAATGGAAGACATTACAATAAAACAGGCAGATAAAGGGGGAAATATAGTTATTTGGCCGAATACAATGTATTAGAAAGAGGCATTTCGTCAACTTAAAGATAAGTCTATGTATGAAAAATTGACATTTAACCTCGTAACATCATATGCTATAGAATTAGCGACAATTTTGGAACAGACAGAAGAGAAGGTAATAATATCAAAAAAAATAATAGAGGGCTTGACCAAGCAATATCCACAAATTCCAACTTTTTATTTAATTCCAAAAGTACACAAAGACCCCCTCAATCCTCCAGGACGTCCCATTGTGTCTGGTATTGATGGTATATGTGACCCAATATGTAAATTTTTAGATATTTATCTTAAATCACTTGTTGAAACTCTACCATCCTATGTGAAAGACACAACAGACGTGCTTTGGAGGATTGATGGGATCTCTTTGGAGCAAGACATGTTACTGGTAACGGCAGATGTAGAATCGCTTTATACCTGCATTAAACATGCAGATGGACTTAGAGCAGTCCAATTCTACTTAGAGAGTAGTAATTTGGACACAGACCTCAACCAGTTGATAGTACAATTGCTACAATTCATCTTGAGCCATAATTTTTTTACATTTAAAGATGGATTTTATCTCCAGAAACGAGGCACTGCCATGGGCGTGGCCTGCGCCCCATCAGGGCCGGCCTTTGGGGTGTGCGACCTGTGCGACCGCACAGGGCGCCACACTCCAGGGGGCGCCGCCACGGGGTCCGCCGCCACCGCGGGGTCCGACGCCACCGTAGCGTACCGCTGCCGCCAGCAGCGTACCTAGCGGGGGGGGCTTGTGCAGTCCGCACCGGGTGCCGCTCATCAGGGGGGCACCCGGCACCCCTCCAGAGACGGACAGTAATGTCTGCCGCTGGAGGAGCAGGCTCGCAAGGGAGCGGTATCGGAGGTCTTTAACAGACCTCCGGCTCCCTTGAGTGATTTTAAGCCGGTTCAAGGATCTCCCTTAAAATCACTCAAGGGAGCCGGAGGTCTGTTAAAGACCTCCGATACCGCTCCCTTGTGATCCGCGCGGCAACAGCTGCTGTGCGCCGGGGTTTGTTGTCAGATCCCGGCGCACAACACTGAAGCCGCGCCCACCGCTGTCCGTGCCCTCTGACCCGGAAGAAGACAGAAGAACTAAAGAAGAAGAGGAGCGAAGAGCAGGAAAAGGAGCTGTAAGGAGAAAAGAGGAAAGGTAGGAAAGCATTCAGTGAGAGTGAGAGTGGATTGGTGTATGTGGATTAGTGTATGTGTGGATTAGTGTATGTGTGGATTAGTGTATGTGTGGATTAGTGTATGTGTGGATTAGTATGTGTGGATTGGTATATGTGTGGATTGGTATGTGTGTGGATTGGTATGTGTGTGGATTGGTATATATGTGTGGATTAGTGTATATGTGTGGATTGGTAAATGTGGATTGGTATATATGTGTGGATTAGTGTATACATGTGGATTGGTATACGTGTGGATTGGTATACGTGTGGATTGGTATACGTGTGGATTAGTATATGTGTGGATTGGTATATATGTGTGGATTAGTGTATTTGTGTGGATTGGTATGCGTGTGGATTGGTATGCGTGTGGATTGGTATACGTGTGGATTGGTATACGTGTGGATTAGTATATGTGTGGATTGGTAAGTGTGTGAGAGTGATGGGTGTTATGCTGTACCATTTCCAATGTCTTTTTCATGATCTGATTATGCTCTAAAAGTACATCATAACTCCCATCATTCTATCCTGTTCCATACAGTGGCAGAGCCTTGCACCCCCACCGCAGGACTCCTGAAAGGTAAGTGAACTTCAAAGAGGGAAAGGGTAGATAGTTAGGAGGGGGTAGATAGGGAGAAGGGAGTGAGACAGGGGAAAGGGGGGTAGATAGGGAGAAGGGAGTGAGAAGGGGTAGATAGGGCAATCATACTCCTATCATGCCAAGTCTGCGAGTACATCCTGGAATCTGGGTATGCCTGGGCATGATAGGAATGTGATTGCTGTTAATCATATATATATATATATATATATATATATATATATATAATATTGTTATTTAATTGTTTTGTCCTATTTTGGTGTGTTACTTACTTTAAATAAAAGTGTTAGATTTTTTTTATGGTGTGGGGGGGGTCATATTCGGTTTTGGCCAGGTAAATGCTGCACTTTCGGTTTCAGTGCATCCCTACTACTAAGCCAGACAATGAAGTGGTAGGCCTACACCACATCAATGTTTGGCGTAGTTTATAGTGATTGGGGTTTTGTTACAAGTTTTGTTACAAGTTTTTATTCCTTTCTTTTTTTTGGGATGGGGGGGCGCCAGAGGAGTAGTCCGCACAGGGCGCCAGAACACCTAAGGCCGGCTCTGCGCCCCATCATACGCAAACCTCTTCCTAGGTTTCTGGGAGAGGGGGATTTTGCAGTGTGGTGGTGCGCAGTACGTGAACCATGTACAGTGCTGGCTTAGATACATTGACAATATTTTATTTGGCAGGGATCGGTGTCTGCTTTGAAATCCTTCATGACAATCCTCAAGACTAACGACATCAATGTAAAATTAACCTACGTCTACAGTTATCAACAGGTAGATTTTTTGGATCTTAAAATAGAAAGACAACAAGATGGTAGTCTTGAGACAGATGTTTTCCGAAAGGCCACTTATTCTGCTCATATTAGGTCCACAGTTAGAGCGATACCAGTGGGCCAATTTCTCTGGATGAGGAGAATCTGCTCAACAGAAAATAAATTTGAAAATCAAAGTACAGATCTAACAAGAAGATTTATTGAACATGGCTATAGTAGGAGATGCATCAAGCAAGGGTATAGAAGAGCAAAAAGAGAATTGAGGCAAAATCTTTTACAAAATCAACAAAAGAAGAGGAATAAGGATAAACATGATAACACAGCCAGATTCATTTCGACATATAATTGTCAGTGGGAATATATGCAAGAAGCTGTAAGAAAACATTGGGGAGTCCTTAAAACAGATCCGATTTTGGCGTCTGTGATCCCAGAAGGGGTTTCCTTTACTGCAAGAAGAGGTAACAATTTAAAGGACCTGCTAGTTAGAAGCCACTATGTAGCAAAAAATCAACAACTGTTTGGAATAACAAACCCACGATTAGGATGCTATCCGTGTGGTGATTGTGTAGCGTGCAAAAATATAATTCGGGCCAACACGTTTAAATCAGCAGATGGGTCTCGTGAATACTCTATCCGCCAGTACATATCCTGAAGCACCAGAAATGTAATTTACTATGCAACCTGTGGATGTCCTAAAATATATATAGGATTAACATCAAGGGAACTGCGAATCCGTGCCCAAGAACATGTACGAGACATCTTGGCGGCTAAGAATGCATCAGATTGGACAATACTAAAAACAATACCACGACACTTCAAAACTACACATAACTGCGATCCATCGAGTCTACAAGTGAAGGGAATTGAAAGGATCAACACAGGAGTACGAGGAGGTAATGTTAAAAAGATTCTAGCCCCAAAACAATGTAGGTGGATTGTCCAATTAGGTACCATGACACCTGTTGGCTTAAACGAGCAATTGTCCTTTTCTGCATTCTTATAATATCTTTCTGTTGGTGATTTTAACTTTTGTTTTTATTCCTTTATTGTAGTTTATATACCTATACGCCATACAGGCTTAACAATCTATGAATACCCCCACCAAAAACCATGGAAGATCTACATATGAAGAAAAGAGTAATAATGTAAACCAACGACAACAGAAGCCAGCAATAAATTCGTTTTTTTTTTGTTTTGTTTTGTTTTTACAAATAGTTGAGTGAATATGATAAGATGAGACAATTGGCACTTTATCACTATATTTTGTTTTATGTACTTTTTGATTGCCGTATTTATAGATTTTTTATTCATGTATTATTTTTCATCATATAGTATGTATTCAATTATGAATTATTGGGTATTGACACTGATATTGTTTAGCACGGTTACTATAATTTGTGATCATGAAATTTTTTGGATTATTTTATGATTTTGGCCCTTTTTGCATTTATATTTTTCACCTATTCATCAATTTAGTTTTTACACAAAGCTTTTATTTATATACATGAATAATTGATCATTGACACTGATATTGTTTTGCACAGTCATTTATATATAAATATACATTTACACATCTATTAAAGAAAAATTGTCATATAGATAATTTAGATTTACATACTATGCACTTTAATCAAGTCTCCAGCTCAGCACTTTATACACTTTAAATGTCTATTTATTCTTCTATTTATTTATTTATTTATTTTGGTATAATGGTTTGTTGACTAGGATTAGTTCCATGTTGAATCCACCCGGAGGTCCTGTCTTTGCCCGGTGTTTTGACCTATGTGCGTATGCTCGATTAATGTTTTCTTGAGCCTGCGCACTATGGAAAAGACATCGGATGCGGGGCAGTGTATGACTAGGCGGAGAAGTGGTGCCGGCGCCAATTTGTCTTCAACACGTAACTTCTGGTGAGAGAGGTATATATCTACACATTAGGGAAATAACAGCGACCCCTTGAAAAAGGAGAACCGAAACGGCATAGGGGAAGTGGAGGTCATATTTATCTAATGGGTAAGCACTAGGGCACTTTATTTGATCGATAATAATCATTTGTAATGATAATAATCTGTGTATGTTTGCGATTCTGCATAGGCACAATATGTTATAATGGATATAGGCGCACTCCATAGTGAGCAATTGATGTTATAGCATCTTATTCTTATTTATTTATATATATCATTGTCTATATGCACATAAGCCACTTTATATATGTAATTATACCGTATTTGCTCGATTATAAGATGACCCTGATTATAAGACAACCCCCCAAAATCTGAATATTAACTTATGAAAAAAAGAAAAAGCCTGAATATAAGACGACCCTGTAGGAAAAAAGTTTTACCAGTAAATGTTAGTTCATGTAAACTATGTGAACAATTGTTTGGTAATAAAAGCTATGATTGAGAAAAATATTTTGTTTTTATTTCCTTTTTTTTTTTTCAACCTGCCCCTCCAGTTATGCACATCTGCCCCCAGGCTTGCCACTCTGCCCCAGAAATGCCTTATACCCCATATATGCCACTGTGCCCCACGCTATGCCTTTTAACCCTCTAAATGCCACTGTGCCCCATGATACGCCTTTTAACCCTCTATATGCCACTGTGCCCCATGATATGCCTTTTTGACCCCCTATGTGCCACTCTGCCTCCAGAAATGCCTTATACCCCTATATGCCACTCTGATGAGTTTAAAATGCCGCCCCCCCCGGCGTCGGCGGGGGGGGGTGGCATTTTAAACTTCGCCCCAGGCGGCGTTAAGTCTTCGGCCGGCCCTGTGTAGAGCTCTACGCGATTATATCACCGGGACTAAGCACCGGGGACTCAGAAGCACCGGTAAGTTGGGGGGGGGGGTTAACACAGGAGGATCCAGGTCCCCTGCATCGCTGCGGGGGATCTGGATCTTAGTCTCATAATCAGACCTGTTTGAGGTCTGATTATAAGACGACCCTGATTATAAGACGAGGGGTATTTTTCAGAGCATTTGCTCTGGAAAAAACCTCGTCTTATAATCGAGCAAATACGGTAGTTCCTCCACATGCTCAGATCTGTTTTCAAGAGATTTTTTTGTCCAACTTTTGAGATGCTGTATGTGTTTTTATATTTTTGTATAATAAAGTAATATATATAATAATATAATATATATTATATATAACATATATTATATTATTATATATTATATATAATAGAAGGGCTTGTTTGTAACTCTTTTTCTCTTGGTATACAATTTATTATGAGTTTCCCTATACTCAACATATACACCAATAAGTTTATGTAATGATATTGTATTGTATATGAGAGGTGTTGCAGGATTCTTTCGTGTTATATTAATGTCTATCTATTTAGAATGCAATGTCATAAAAGTCCCTGTTGGTGTAATGGTCAGGTGTCCATATAGTGTTCTCACAAGAGAGATAACCCTCTGTGAACCCTTATTGCTCACTTAAAATGTGAGTAAATGTTATAAATCCTTATTTACCCAACATTATTGCACTATCCTTTGTTTTTCTCTCTAATTAATACAATTAATACTGCGAGCACTTTATTTTTGTGTAAATTTGATTTTTTTCAATATCTTACGTTATTTTGTATGCAAGTTGTGAGGATTGTAATTTGTTCATGCAATAAATTGCTCATGCTAAATTACATATCTTTATAAATCTGCCTAATAGTATTATAAATTTCCCTATTTTTTATCTACTTTCCTCAAAAAAACCTTTGTAAAAATAAAGGGGGGGCGCAATTTTGTGTTCCTGCCTCAGGCGCAAAAGGAGCTAGCTACGGCTCTGCATGGAAGGGAACAAATTAGTCAGTGATGCTTATCCCATACTGCAGGGCAGCATTTTATCTGGGCTGGTCAGTAGTATGTAAAAAATTATATGTCCCGGAAAACATGGCTGATTTGATCACCCTACTCTACGCTTGTGGAGATATTCCCTGAAAAATCAGCCATTTCCAGCTAAAATACTCATTTACAACATTAGCAATAACTGTACTGTATTTCTGATCTATCTGATATAATATCGTGACAATGGTTGATTTTATTTTTTGTACCCTTCATGACCATACATGGGAACTCTCCGGGTTTGACTTCTTCTCCGGTTCTCCGGGTCAAGACCAGAATCCTCTGCCTGCCGATGTCAGTGGTTCATAATTGAGTGAGTGAACAAAAGAAAAATCAAATCAATATTTCGTGTGACCACCCTTTGCTTTCAAAACAGCATAAATTCTTCTAGGTTGACTTGCACACAGTTTTTGAGGCACTTGGCAGGTAGATTATTCCAAATGTTGTTCTGTTGTTCTCTCTCTTAAGGTAATGCCAAACATACTCAATGATGTTAAGATCAGGGCTCTGTGGGGCCATACCAGTACTTTCAGGACTCCTTTTCACCATTGTGGAAACCATTAACTCTGACCAAATTCCCAACTACATTTGTAGAAATGCAGCCCCAAACTCACAATGAACCTCAGTCATGCTATTCTGTTGCCTGCAAACATTTCTTTTTCCTTCATTCTGACACAACCCAATATTTAAAATTTTGACTCATCAGTCAAGAGCACCTGCTGCCATTTTTCTGTATTTTTGTGAATAGTTGAGTTGCTTGGCATTTCCATGCTGGATATATGGCTATTTCTCTGGTCAGATCTCTGGTCAGCCCTCACCTTGAGTATTGCGTACAGTTCTAGAGACCCCATCTCTAATACAGTGCACTTATGGAGGGATTATAAGGGGGAGTGATGGATGGAGCAATGGGTAGGACAATAGAACAGATGTGGGGTGAGCTGATGGGCAAGGCATGGGGACCCAAGCATTCAGCCATTAAGATTTCTGATGGCAGCCCCGGGCATATGAACCCAAAAACAGTACAAGATGCAGCCTGGTAACTTGAAATAGGGGACGCAGGTACCAGAGGTAAGGCCCTAACATACATATTAGTACATCTAATGATATATGCACACAATACAGACACTAATTAATTTTAATTGCTACTTTGGAGCTAGAATGGAAAATTACAGACTTGTACCTTGAAAAGACCAGAGAGTCGCAGGTAGCTAGTTTAGGGAGTGGGTTGTGAGATCTTCTCATAAGCCAGACAACCTGAAAAATGCAATACTGATAGCTGATACTGATATCACGGGTAGTGCCTTTTCTTTTATATTGTGCTGAGTATTGCTACTTTGCTTACATGCTATTTAAGTATACTGTTTGTATTGTGTATAATATACCATTAATGGTGTGCTGACCATCCTTGATTAATTGGTAAAATGATACACTTGCACTCTTGCTGGCATTATTTGAGAATGCAATCATAGAGGAGGTATGCAAAACGATGAGGGATGAAATAACTGGTGTGTGGGGTTATTGCACTAGTGCAAAACAAAATGAAAACCTGAAAACATAACTGTAATATATTAGAAACAGTGATGAAGGTATAACCAATACAATCACACCATTGCCAATAAAGTAACAATTTCATGAAACATGTCCAGATATTATGACTTATCTTTCGTTCTAAAAAACGTTGTTTTCAGACTCGTTATTACTTCTAGTAAGATGGCCTGATCTGCCTCACTAATACATGCAATACTGCATTTCCCATTACTTCTCAGGACAAAAAAGACTGGAATTAATATTTTCATTTTAAGTTAGCATTAGACAGAAATGTGGGGGCATACAAATGGGGGCATAACCACTCATTACCGTTACTTCTAACACATGTTATCTATATGTTATCTTAGCAGCTCATAAATGCTTTCTGAAACATTTGTCAATATTATTAAGTTGTGTAAATTGCCTTTATATTTTTTTTAACTGATATCATTTATGCAAACCAACCAGGATTTCTTTGTATTATTCAAACTCACACATCCTAACATTATATAATATCTGATAATTTAACAAGCTTTGAATTAGAACTCAGAATTCAGCATAAATGTGCTGTAAGGAAAACTACCTACCTCCGCAGCAAGTACCTGGGTGCATACTGCACTCATTCCAATGCCATCGTACCACACATACGGGAGATATGCTAGTCCCACAGTCATTCTGCATGTGTGAGAACAAAGTCTTCCTAAAGAGTTACTAGCCCGCGCAAAACCTGGTGTTGGTATATTGCATATTTATAAGTGTGCAGTGAGCCAGTTGGTGATCTTTGGGCACACAAAAGGTAATCTTTATTGAAAGGCAAAATTAGGTGCTGACTTGTTCCCAGGCTTACCATTGGGACCCATGGCATGAGATTCTCTCTATGGCCTTCCTTACTTGCCTTAGTCCAAGAGTTGAACAACTGACAAATGGATTGAATTAATAACATTACATAATTTTCCATCTCATATATAATATGTATCTGAATATACACACATTTTTAATGATAAGCTTCTTTGAACATTCAAGTACTTATCTTAGGTCTTTGAAAATTACCTTGGCATCACATATTATATGTGTTGCATCTTTTATGTAACAGTCGTGGCATATCCCACCACATTGTCTCATAATTTACTCTATTATGAAAAGCTGAGGAGTTTTCTACCTTTTCACCAGTGGCGGAACTACCGGGGTCGCAGGGGTCGCGACTGCGACCGGGTCCTGGAGTTCTGCCAGTCAGGGGGGCCCAAGGGGTGCCGAGCGGTTGCTGAAAACGACCGCTCGGCAACTCTTGGGCCCCCCTGACTGACAGAAATCCAGGATGCCTCTGCACCCCGCTGCTGCTGCCGCCGCCGCCTGCCTCAGCGCTGCCCAGAGTACAGTGTTGGGAGCGTGAGGCGTTTGTCTATGACATCATATGCCGGCGTTCAGCAGTGAAGCGCCGGCACCCGAGACAAATGCCTTACGCTCCCAGCACAGGAGTTAACGGTAAGTGACCTACAAAGGGGGGGTAGGGAGGGAGTGGGTAGATCGTGTGAAGGGGGGGTAGATCGTGAGAAGGGGGATAGGGAGGGAGAGGGTAGATTGTGAGAAGGGGGGGATACGGAGGAGAGGGTAGATTGTGAGAAGGGGGGGTAGGGAGGGAGAGGGTAGATTGTGAGAAGGGGGGGTAGGGAGGGAGAGGGTAGATTGTGAGAAGGGGGGGTAGGGAGGGAGAGGGTAGATTATGAGAAGGGGGAGGGAGAGGGGAGATTGTGAGAAGGGGAGGGAGAGGGGAGACTGTGAGAAGGGGGTAGGAAGGGAGAGGGGAGACTGTGAGAAGGGGTAGGGAGGGAGAGGGGAGACTGTGAGAAGGGTGGTTAGGGAGGGAGAGGGGAGATCGTGAGAAAGGGATAGATGGGTGGGGGGGCCCTCAACAGATTCTCGCACCGGGGCCCTCAACAGATTCTCGCACCGGGGCCCTGAGGTTTCTAGTTACGCCCCTGCTTTTCACAGTATAGCCTGCATTAAATATAGTTCTTTAGCTACATTAAATCAGTACAACACTTTTTGTCCTCTTCACCTGATAGATGTGGCAGCACATTGTATCACTAACTATTCTTTCTCTTTGGCATTCATATTTAAATCTAGTGGTGCCGAATTGACTCTGCACTTTTCTTGTATTTTCTCCTCTGTAGTGTAACGTCTCAAAATACACCATATCCCTTCTAGATAAACATCTGAAGGACTTCACAACCTTCATTGAGTTTATTCTCCATCAGATTTAATCCACCTTAATGAGGGTTACTGCTTTGTAACAATCATGTAATAAGCCTGAGGACACCACTCTAGAAGAAACTACAGTCTAAACCTCAACGAATCTCATCAACTGATAGGATAGATGACCTGAGCCACAATTACAGGAACAACCTAAAGTTCCATGTGACTCTACTGAAGATCTAAACACAGCTCCCCAATGCTCTTAATCTGTCATGTGATTGTCCTTTACGAATCAAACATGCATATCATCTGCTAAAACATCTAGACCAGCCATTATGATACTCAGGAAATGTTATGATAAATTCCAAATTATATTTTTAGTGGAACACACCTACTTTACAATATGATTCCTAAAAATCACTGCTGTAAAGTGTAGAGAGTTTACTCTTGTTATTTCATGATTCACCCTGAATGGCTGTAATTTGCTGCACAAGACTACACCTTAAAAATCCCCCAGAAGGCCCAGGATTTTCTTCAGGGTTTACCATTTTGAACGTGTTCCACGAATTTCATCTAATCATCCTCGTAATCCTTTATTTATTTTTCTGGATGGAACTTCGTCAGTATGAGCTAGGTTTGGCACTGTCATTTATGTTAAAATAGTTTTTTGTGGGCTTGCTCGTTTGGCCACAGTGGAACTGTTGTGTGCCACAAACACCTATGTTTGTACCTGTAGTTCTTTTTGTCCTGCCGCTGTCAGGGTGCTTGGGTGAGAACTAGGATTCACTTGAACGCCATAATACTGCTATTACAATTGAAAATTCTATATGAAAAGATTCACGGAACTCTGATTACATAAATGCCATGTTTATGTAAAAGGCTAGAAGAATTTCAATCTTGTTGCACAGGTCCCTCACATATACCATTCACTCTAAAACTATAGATCCAAATAGGAGATATACCATTTTGGACTTAACGATTAGACATTCAGATATTTGTTGTTTAATGCGTGTGCACCTATCCTAATGCTCGTTTTTTCTAATTTCTTAGCAGTGTTGTCAAATTACACTACTCTGCTCTTAATGTGGTATGTTGTGACTAACCCTAGACAGGCCATCAAATATTTGAGCTTAGCTATGATTTTTATATCTCACAGACATTTACTGATTCTGTGACACTCTGAAATTGGAGTCTACCTGGAGTGATAATGCTCTAATACACATGCTTTTTCAACTCCCACATCTCCCAAGCAGTACCTAGAAATGGTGGCTTAATCAGAGTTTATTAGATAATGCATGTTATTAGCCGCCAATCCCAGCTTCTACACTATTTTCACAAAAACACAGGTGATGTTCCCAAACCCATGACATGGGAGGCCCATAAGGCAGTTATTAGAGTATATCTTATAAAATTGGGCTCTAAATTTCTCAACCTAGTTAATGAGATTGCAAGCGTGAAATAACAACATAAAACTACCCTATCCACAGATGCCTTGCAAAAACATACTATACTGAGAGCAAAACTGGCTAATCTTTCCTCCTCAAAAGATATTTGCAAAACGTTTCTATGAAGTGTTTTCAACAATATTATCATGGGTTGAATAATCTGGCTCTGACAGACTCACTTTGTTCTCAAGATCACCTTTCTATTCAGATTACTTACAATCTAATCTCCATAGTAGGCTTCTACAACATGTAGTAGGGATCCTTGATGTCCCTGTGACTTTGGATGAGGTTACAGAAGTCATCCAATCGTTGCATAATGTTAAAAGTCCTGGACCAAATGGATCTACAGCCAAGTATTTTCATACCCTTCAAGACAGTTTAAAACTCAATAAGCCCCCATACACATTTCTCACCCCAAACACTGAAGCTAATATCACAGTTATACATAAACAAGGGAAAGACCCAAAGTTATGCAGTAGTTATAGGCCCATCTCTCTACTTAATATGGATTTTAAAATATTTAGTACAATATTATCCAATTGATTGAAACATATAATTCCCCAGCTGACACATGGTGACCAGGTGGGCTTTGTAAAGGGGTGTGAAGCTTGTGAGAATACTACTAAGATGCTAAACTTACTTTATTATGCCCATAAAACTAACACTCCAATGATCCTCTTGCCAACGGATAGAGAAAAAGTGTTTCACAGGGTGGCTTGATCCTGCTTGTTTGCGGTGTTTAAGTCCATGAGATTTGGCCCAATGATGTTGAATTGGATAAAAGCCCTATATTAGGAACCCTGTACTCGGCTCAAGGTGAATGGTACACTTACATGCGAAAATGGCTGTCAAATGGCACCAGACAAGCATGTCCTCACCTAGCTAGGTAGAATTGCATTGGTCAAAATGAAAATACTCCCAAGATTTCGGAATCTTTTATCAGCCTTAATCATATAGATCTCTAGAACATTTTGTTTCCCAAAATGCCTATATCTGGATGGGTAAGAGGCCTAGATTGGCATATCACTTAGTGTCAAGATCGAAGGGGGAGGTGGTTTGGGCTTGCCAGACATGTAATATAACTATAAAGAATTGTTGAGTGTCCAACATATTCCAATAAATAATGGATTATATTGGAACGGTCTGGCCTCCTCTTATCCTATGTAGCATGGATTTACGGTCAAGATGGATTGGATCTCTGACATCCAATGGCCTCTATGATAAAAATAAACACATTTCTACCTTTCCCAGTTTTATGGTACCCCTTAGATATAATCCTGACTTTACTCATGGTAGAATTGACATGTTTTATATCTTTGCCTGGACCATATTCTCCATAATGATGAGCTCAAGCTCTTAAGGGACCTTGTGCAGATGCTGGTCATACTGTTTAAGACTTGCTTTTTGTACCATCAAGTTAAGCATTCACTTCCTTCAGAAAAAGTATACCCTTCCCAAAAAACTCACACCATTTGTTCTAGTAATTACCTCCCTCCGCATGCGATCAGATGCTGACAGTAGTACAGGCAGATGGAACCACATACTAGCTTAGGCTGTAAGGGAGGGGCAAAGACATTATTTAAAATACTGACCAAAGAAGGAAAATATATGTCTGACTCCAAAATATTCAATTTCTCGTGAAATCCAAGAATCAGCATTTAAGATTATGTCTAGATGGTATTTGGCAGGGGAGTCCAACAGCGTCACATGCTGGAATCTAGGTATGCCTGGGCATGATACAGCCTCCCAATGCCCTGCCCCCCTACTTACACATGCATGCTATCAAATGCATATTCATTCATCATAAACATTAATTCCCTCATTCACAGATACTCATTCATACACCCTCCCCTACCCTTAACTGAACTGCAGTTCTTCCGGTGCCGCTCGCAGACTTACGCAGGGGTGCTGTCTCCCTCTGCGTTGCTCGCAGTCTGTTTGAACTTCTCTTGATCTGCCCAGGGGAACAGGAATGGAGCGGAGTCACGTGAGGTGACGCACATTCACGTGACTCTGCTGGGTTCCTGCGTCCCCTCAACAGAGCAAGAGATGCTGCTGAGCAACACAGAGGGAATCGACAGGGCCCCTGCGGATGATTATTTGCGGTGGGTGTTTTTTGTTTCGGCATTTTGCCAATAATGCTATTTTCGGCCGATACGTTTCGGCCACCAATATATTGGTGCATCCCTATTGAACTATTGAACTATTTATCCAGAGATAAAACACCCTCCTGAATTTGTAGTCACTTTAGAGGACAAAACTCTCTTGGCCCAGAAATCAGTGAGGAAAAGTAAAGGTTTTGTGTTATTTACTCTGTTTCAATCTGCATATTTTATTAAAAAGGATTAGTGGCAATAAATTTTGGCTTTAGGCGTCCCGTGTATGATGACTTTTTTAGTGTATTGATTACTCCCAATCCCACCACATAAGATTCTATCTTGTATTAAGATTCTGTCTATTTTATTTATTTCCATAAAATGGCCACCAAAATCCTTAGCACCATGCCCATGATGCTCTTAATCCGGCCCTGCCTCCAGTGTGCATCAGCCAGCTTAAATCCAGCTTGTACACACAGTGTGCTCCAGCCTTGTGCAATTTTATTTGGCTAAACTTGTTTTAAATGGTTTGTGGATTGACTTTATTTTACTGTTTAAGTAATTTAGTATTGCTAGAATGACATATAAAGGTTGCTCAAAAAACTGTCCACTGCTTTTTTCATTATTGCCAAATTAACCCTGTATTAATATGCTTTATAATGAGTGCGGCCCACGCACACATGCATTTCTGATGAAGTGGCCCACTGCAGAAAAAACTTGGACACCCCTGCCCTGTGGGAAGCCTGGACATTCTCAACGATTTTGACACCCATTTTTTTAACTGTGATTCCTGGGAAGTGTTACTTTTATCCATGGAAAACTTTTCACTTACCACACTTATCTTTGTAAATAAACCACGGTTGCCACTAATTTAACCGGAACAAAGCATTTTGAGTTTTTTTCTTGACCTTTTTACATTTTGTTTATGTATCAAACTGGCAAAATCTGTCTCTTAAAACTGTCTCTTCACTGGGTTTGAGACCATTTTTTGGTGCCTCTCCTTCCCTAAATTTGTGGACATTATTTTTATAAAACCAGTTTGCACACATATAATTAACAAAGCACCCAGTGAATATATTTAGAGGTTAAGGGATAGGATATGGTGTAAGCAGTATTGCTGGGTAACTGTTAGTGAATATTGATAGTGTTATGTTTGGTTAGATGTTAGGGTTAGAGTGTGTGTGTATAGTGTTGGTGTTAGGGATGATAATAGTAATGGGAAGTTCAGATCATTAAAGTGAATCGGATCATTTCGATTCGTTCACTGAAATGATCCGATTCATGATCCGAATCTTCGGATCACTCAGTGTGACTCACAGGAGTTACTGTTTTCCAGTAACTCCGTGCAGGCACACTAACGATTGGCCCCGCCCCTTTCATTATGAATCCTCCCCTCTGCCTCCAGTGATGTCAATGAAGGCAGAGAGTCGTTCAAAGATTCGGATCTTACAGGGATCCGGATCACTGTAAGATCCGGAACACTGTAAGATCCGGATCATTGTAAGATCCGGATCTTTGAACGACTCTCTGCCTTCATTGGGATTCGAATCAGTGAGATAATATTACCATACTGTTATAAATAATACATTAATAATCACTGCCCCCAGGATTTACATTCCCCTTTACCTGCAACTGCACCTTAAGCTAACTTTATTAAATTAATTAAACACCCCATTAAGCATAACTGCCCCCAAATTAACCCCAAATTAACCCTAAACACCTCATTAAGCATAACTGCCCCTAAATTAACACTAAAGACCCCATTAAGCATAACTGCCCCTAAATTAACCCTAAACACCCCATTAAGCATAACTGCCCCCAAATTAACCCTAAACACCTCATTAAGCATAACTGCCCCTAAATTAACACTAAAGACCCCATTAAGCATAACTGCCCCCAAATTAACCCTAAACACCTCATTAACCATAACTGCCCCTAAATTAACACTAAAGACCCCATTAAGCATAACTGCCCCTAAATTAACACTAAAGACCCCATTAAGCATAACTGCCCCTAAATTAACCCTAAACACCCCATTAAGCATAACTGCCCCTAAATTAACACTAAAGACCCCATCAACCATACCAATTTATTAGGTAATTTATCTGGAGTACATGCAATTAATTTAGGGGCAGTTATGGTTAATGGAGTATTTAGGGTTAATTTCAGGGGCCGTTATGGTTAATGGGGTCTTTAGGGTTAATTTCAGGGGCTGTTATGGTTAATGGGATCTTTACGGTTAACCCCTTAACGACAATCCCCGTACATGTACGGGGTTGCCGTGCAACGGGTTAACGACAATGCCCGTACATGTACGGGCTGCCGTTAAATAGCTGCATCGCCGCGATCGGCGGCTTTGCAGCATCCACGGAAGCCTCACAAGTGAGGCTGACCGTGGATCCGGGGAGGGCAGCCCTCGGCAGCCCTCCCCGGAGGAAAAATGGCCGCCGCCGCACCGATCATCAAAGATCGCGGCGGCGCCCGGCAAAAACTGCTTAGGAAGCGATCTGAATTAAGCATAAACTGTGTTGCTGACATGCCTCAGTATCGAGGCATGTAGCAACACAACCCCCCCCCGACCCCCGATCGCCTTGTGATTGCTCCGAGGAGCAACCACAAGTGCCATCCTGTGAATGATGTTGCCGTCATTCACAGGATGGCATTAACAAGAGATTTGAGTTCACAGAGGGTCTATCCAGACCCTCTTGAGAACTCTCGAGCTCCTCCTGCAGGTTGAATGCAGGTACTGCATCCAACCATGCAAGGTCAATGGAGCCCAGCTCACTAATAGTGTAAAAAAAAAAAAAATAATTAAAAAAAAATAAAAAAAAATGGTCAAAAATGTTTAAAAAAAATGTTAAAAATATGGTAACATGTAAAAATCCCCACTGTCAGCAAAAAAAAAAAAAAGTTTTTAATAAGCAAGTCCTAAAATTTTTTATCTTTACAAAAATTCCATCATGGAAAGAGTTAAAATATTGGCATTACAAATGCCCATAGGGTGTCTAGTATTAAAAAATATATGATTTGATGGGGTAAATTGAATTGGCCGGGTTCAAAGATGTCCCAAATATGGGACATGGGGCAGATGTGTAAATGGCAAAAAAATACACACCTCACAAAGGCGGCCTTTTACCTCCCAAATAACCCTACAAACCCATGCATGGGGGGTATCGCTGCGCTCAGGAGATGTTACTGAACACATATTGGGGTGTTGTGTGACACGGACATACACCAGGAGCGATAGATTTATACCTGAAGTACAACATGTGTGAAAAAAATACAAAAAGAATTACTACCATAAAGTTTCACAAAGGGTAGTGGTAAAATTAGTGCATTGAAAGGGTTAAAATACCAGCATTTCAAATACCTTGGGGTGTCTAGTTTTTAAAAATATATGATTTGATGGGGTAAATTTCATTGGCCGGCTTCAAAGATACCCGAAATGGCACATGGGGGGAAGAATTACCAGATTTGGAAAAAAAGGTTTTGAAATGGCAAAACGTTACCTGTACTTATTGCCCCATAACATGCAGAAAAAAGCAAAAAAAACATAAAAACATTGGGTATTTCTAAACTCAGGACAAATAGTAGAATCTATTTAGCAGGTTTTTTCATTAGTTTTTGCAGATGAGTAAAAGTTTTCTGTTTAAAAAGTGAGAAAAAGTAATTTTTTAACAAAAAATCCCCATATTTTATCATTTTTTTATAGTAAATTAGATGATATGATAAAATGAATGGTATCTAAAGAAAGCCCTGTTTGTCCTGAAAAAAACAATATATAATATGTGTGGGAGCACGAAATGAGAGAGAAGAAAATCACAGCTAAACAGTAACACTGGAAAACGTTAAAAGAGCCATTGTCCCACAATATACTACGAGTAAAAACCCCTATTGTCCTTAAGGGGTTAATTTCAGGGGCAGTTATGGTTGATGGGGTATAAGGGTTAATTTTATGCTGATGACTGAGGGTTAATTTAATTAATTTAATAAAGTTAACTGTAGGTGCACTTATAGGTAAAGGGGGGCAAACTTAGGGGAATCTAAATCCTGGGGGCAGTGTGAACATTATTTATGTATTTATTTATAAAAGTATGGTATCAGTAATATTCTCTGTAAGATTCGAATCTCTGTAAGATTCGGATCCTTGTAAGATCCGGATCCCTGTAAGATTCGAATCATTCGAATCATTGAACCAGTCTCTGACTCTATGAGTCATCGTTCCTCTGTGAATTAATGAGCTGTAACCTGACACACAACACAAAGAATCTTCGTGATTGTCTTCTAATCTCCCTGGCCCCTTCCCCATCTAGCCTACCTTATCTTCGCGGCATCGCAGGAGTTGACAGAAGCGGAAATCCGTAGGTTCGCCGTCAGGGGTTAAAGGGCAGTGCGAGTGAGCCTATTGGTCGCCAGCAGGGACCTCCTCTGGCATCAACCGATTGGCTGATGCCAGAGGAAGACCCTGCAGGTGACCAATAGGCTCACTCGCATGGCCTTTTTAACTCCTGACAGCGAACCTACGGATTTCCGCTCCTGTTAACCCCTGCGAGGCTGCATTAGATAACGGGAGCGGAAATCCGTAGGTTAAAGGGCCATGCAAGCGACCAATAGGCTCACTCGCACGGCCCCTTAACTGCTTAAGGTGCAACCTGACCACTGGTCTCCCTGCTGCAACAGTTAAAAGTCAGTACGAACGACCAATAAAGTCGCTTGTATGGACATTTAACTGATAGAGCAGGAAGACCACTGGTCTCTGCCGGACAAGTTGCTGCATTAGGATTTAAAAAGTCTGTACGAGCGACTCTATTAGTCGCCAGCAGGGGGCTCGTCTGCCATCAACCACTGGTTGATGGCAGACGAGTCCCCTGCTGGTGACCAATAGACTTGCTCATGCCGACATTTAAACTCCTGGCGCCAGAGCTTCTGCGTAGTCCGTACCGTGTTAACCATGTATTAACTCTTTATACGAAACCAGAAAAAACTAAGAAAAAACGAACACGAAGAATGTCCACGAATATTCGCCCAAAGAGAAGACAGGAACGGGCGAATATTCGCGGAATCCAAAGATTTTTTTTTTGCCGAAGACGAGCACGAAGACGAACACGAAGACCTGCCTGGTGCCCAAGTCTAGTAGGAACCAGTTTAACCCCAAAAGGACAAAGGCATTTTTAAACTTGAGGTTGACAGCATTTTCAACTACAGACAGACAGGGCTGCCATCAGAAATCTTGGGGCGCAGTACATGCTTAACACCTGGGTGCCCATGCCCCTCCCATCAACCCTATTTCCATCCCACTGTCCTACCCTTTGCTCCAACCATCATCCTTCCATAAGCACACCTTATGAGAACACGGGTAAGCCTAGGGGTACTGGTATTGTAGTGGGTGTATTATTTCTTCAAGGCCTCACTATAGCTAACACACATACATACTAACACGCAAATTCACTTTTCACATACACTGACTCTACCACTGAGCGCTTACATACACACATACAGTTTCTTCTCCTCTCCCCCTACCAGCAAATTGAAGTTTGGTCATTCTCTACCATTATGATGTAATTGTCATGTCATCATATGAGTAAGCAGAAACTAGCGATGCTAGCTCCTGCTGACAAGAGAGACCCCTGGCTGTCTAACGACAGTCTGATTGTCAGAGTCCCTGCCATGACCCCAACAGAGTCACTCTCCAGAGTGACCGATACTCACAGGTGCCTCTTTGTCAGCCCCCTCCGCCGCTGCTTCCAGAATGGCTAGTCCTGAGCGCAGTGCGCACTCAAACAACTTTATATGTTCCTTTATATGTGCTATTCATTTGACCTTGCTCACTAGAGTCAACCCTGGAGTGGTTCTTGGCTCTTCCCTTCTTGGGTTCCTAGTTGTTGCTTTCCTGCATTCCGGACTCCTCCCATTCTAACCTTACACTGATCTCCCATGTAACTGTGGGGAAAGGTCCCTGCTGGTGCAAAACCTATTGGACATAATAATGTCCTTTTTCACGTCCTTTTTTCAGCTTGTTAGCAAGGACGTTTGGCAAGATGTCCCTGCAGTAAACACAGGCTGTTTCTAATCTTTAAAGCCATTTACATCCAGTTGTTTGACAATCTTTTCCTTTTGCATGGTTAACATTAATTTCCCAACTAGTGACATAACACTTATTGGTCTGTAGTTGACAGATTCTTCCCTGCTACTGGTAGTTACTGATCAAATAAGTCTGCCAATGGTTTTGCCAGGACACCCCAAAGCTCTTTCAATTTATTGATTAGTCTCACTGATCAATCTCATTGGCCTAAGGGTGCCACTTACAATTGATTACAATTTTATATTTGGCAATATTTTTTTAACATTTTTATATTATAAAAACATTATTATTATATTATATTTCTAACATTTGATTACTCATTTCAGTAACCTTTTAGTAATCTGATTATCATCCCTAACACCAACACTATACACACACACGCTAACCCTAACATCTAACCAAACATAACACTATCAATATTCACTAACAGTAACCCAGCAATACCGCTTACACCATATCCTATCCCTTAACCTCTAAATATATTCACTGGGTGCTTTGTTAATTATATGTGTGCAAGCTGGTTTTATAAAAATAATGTCCACAAATTTAGGGAAGGAGAGGCACCAAAAAATGGTCCCAAATCCAGTGAAGAGACAGTTTGAAGAGACAGATTTTGCCAGTTTGATACATAGACAAAATGTAAAAAGATCAAGAAAAAAATTCAAAATGCTTTGTTCCGGTTAAATTTGTGGCAACTGTGGTTTATTTACATAAGTGTGGTAAGTGAAAAGTTTTCCATGGATAAAAGTAACACTTCTTAGGAATCACAGTTAAAAAATGGGTGTCAAAATCGTTGAGAATGTCCAGGCTTCCCACAGGGCAGGGGTGTCCAAGTTTTTTCTGCAGTGGGCCACTTCATCAGAAATGTATGTGTGCGTGGGCCGCACTCATTTTTCACTGAGAGAAAATATGGCCATTTAGCTTTATAATGCATATTAATACAGGGTTAATTTGGCAATAATGAAAAAAGCAGTGGACAGTTTTTTGATCAACCTTTATATGACATTCTAGCAATACTAAATTACTTAAACAGTAAAATAAAGTCAATCCACAAACCATTTAAAACAAGTTTAGCCAAATAAAATTGCACAAGGCTGGAGCACACTGTGTGTACAAGCTGGATTTAAGCTGGCTGATGCACACTGGAGGCAGGGCCGGATTAAGAGCTCACTTGCACTCCCCTTTAACCCCTGACGGCGAACCTACGGATTTCTGCTTCTGTCAACTCCTGCGATGCCGCGAAGATAAGGTAGGCTAGATGGGGAAGGGGCCAGAGAGATTAGAAGACGAAGACGATCACGAAGATTCTTCGTGTTGTGTGTCTTCGTCTCCGTTTTACCGCCGCTATCTTCTCTTCTTCATGTCTTCGGAACAAACACGAAAACGCACTCTTTGTGTTCGTTTTCATGTTCGCCCGAAGGCGAATGCACATCTAGTTCCTACTCAGCTCCAGCTTGGGTATGGCGCATATTCCCCTTCTGCTAAGCAAGGCACTAGGCTGAAACCCATACTAGCTCACGTAACCTTTTATTTAACTTCCACTAGACAAGTTCAATTCTGGGAAACAGGGATCTCCCTTATAATTACAAAATATAACTGCCAAAGTTATCAGGTAAATGTGTTAGTGCTTGCTATCAAGGACAGGTTAAGCCTGGTTGGTCCTGGAGCAATCATTTTGGAAGGGCCTGTCTCTTCTCTCTTTTTCTCTGTTTTCTGCCTACCTTTTGCAGTTGTTTTTTTGTTATGTTCTATTTTTTGCTCCCTCTTTGGAAATTGATTTTGTCCTATCTATTTTTTCATCTTGATGACACACTTTCCTCTGTTTTTTTCTACCTTCTTTCCCTTTTCTTTTTTTAATCATTGCTTGTCTGCCTTTTACATTTTTCATCATCTTTTTCTGCCCCCCACACACATGCATACACAGACATACATATGCACATACTGCACATATACACATACAAATACACACACATACATATATACACAAATACACTAACTGTATGTTCTTTGTAGTCTGCAGCTCCCTCATTGAGTTGCAATCTGTGTCGGTCTTGCAACATACAGCAACCTTTTTTCTTTACTGACACTGTTGCCTAACATCCTTTCTCGAATGGTCGCTTTAAGGGACAGGTGAGAGGTTTGTAAGTATGCTGGTGCCCTGAAGCAATTGGTGGAGGGCCCCCATCTGAACACTGGGGCCCTTGAACAATTGTGCTTGCCATAATGTCATTTCAGAACTCATCAAGTGTTGGGTTTATGAGAAAACATACAATAGTATTATTATCTATATCCATCTTTTTGAGCTATTTTCAACTTTTAATAGGTGTTTTACAATAACGGAATGTTACAGCTAGTGTAATTATTATTCAGAAATGTCCTTCCCCTATGTCTATCTCACAGTGTATTTAAAAGCCATATGCACAAAAATGTAGGAAAAACAATAACCACTTAAATCTATATCGATTGGAAAGTTTCACCATTCCTTTGTTTCATAAGACAATGGTCAAAGATAAGTTTAGTGCAATCACTAAAAAGGTTGCAAAGGTTGCTTTGTGACGCCAGAAGGATAGTAAACTAATAATTTCCGAATGGCCATGCCTCAACTGTTCGTCCCACCCCTTTTAAGACAAACTGCTGAGACACGGCCATTGGGTGGCATGGTGTGTGCGTGCCAGCCCCTTTAATTTCATGAACGCCAGCCTCCACCTGCTGCCCCCACCAGACAGCAGGGAGTCAGAAGCAGTGGTAAGTCGGGTGGGGGTGTTATATGGAGGGCATAAGGCTTTTATGGAGGCAGAGTGTCCCATGATATTCCTTTTAACCCCATTTATGCCACTCTACCTCCAAAAATGCCTTTTAACCCCCTATATGCCACTCTGCCTCTAGCAATGCATTTTAACCCCCTATATGCCACTCTGCCTCCAGAAATGCCTTATACCCACCTATATGCCACTCTACCCACCTATATGCCACTCTGTCCCATGATATGCCTTTTAACCCCTATATGCCAGAGTGGCATATAGGGGTATGCCTTATACCCTCCTATATGCCACTCTACCCACCTATATGCCACTCTGTCCCATTATATGCCTTTTAACCCCTATATGCCACTCTGCCTCCAGAAATGCCTTATACCCCCTATATGCCACTCTCCCTCCAGAAATGTCTTATAAGGCATATGTCTTAAAAGGCATATCATGGGACAGAGTGGCATATAGGTGGGTAGAGTGGCATATAGGAGGGTATAAGGCATACCCCTATATGCCACTCTGACATATAGGGGGGTAAAAGGCATATCATGGGACAGAGTGACATATAGGTGGGTAGAGTGGCATATAGGAGCAATAAGGCATATCAGGGAGGCAGAGTGGCATATAGGGGGTATACGGCATTTCTGAGGGCAGAGTGGCAAGCCTGGGGGCAGATGTGCATAACTGGGGAGACAGGTTGGCAAATAAAAGAAAATAAAAAAAAATCTTAATCATAGCTTTTATTAAATATGAAAAAAAATATTTACATAAATTAATAAAGAAATAAAAGTTTCTAACAAGAAACTTGTGAAGAGTAATGTGATCACTGTTTTGTTCCACTTAATAAAATTTAACTTTTTCATCAAAATTTTTTTGCAGTAGCAAATGTTTTGATTCCAAAATCAAAGGGCAGTGTACATGTATATGTGTGTGTGTGTGTGTAAGGGCAGTGTGAGTGTGTGTGTGTGTAAGGGCAGTGTAAATATGTGTGTAAGGGCAGTGTACAGGTATATGTGTGTGTATAAGGGCAGTGTACATGTATGTGTGTGTATAAGGGCAGGGTACAAGTATGTGTGTGTGTAAGGGCAGTAAACGTGTCTATATTTTTCATTAGGGGCAGTGTATATGCGTGTGTAAGGGCAGTGTACGTGTATATGTGTGTTTATGTGCAGGTGTGTGTAAAGGCAGTGTGTAGGGGTCCTGGGAGGGAGGCTAACATTAGCCTTTTTTAATAAAAAAAAACATCTCTGGTGCTGTGGACTACTCTTCCAATGATGCTCAGCCAGACACCTGGCTGGTTGAGAATCATGGGAATTTTAGTTCACAGCTAGCATCTGCAGCTTTACTGTTGCTGCACTTCCTATGATGCTCAGCCAGCATCATGGAAGTAGTATGTCTGGCTGAGCCTTATGGGAATTCAATTCAATGTGTTGGTTATTTTTAATATGCATGACTGTGCTGACACAAATAAAGCGTGTTTTAAGTGTCCCTCATTCACATTTTGAAATATTGGGAGGTATGTAATAATATTAATTACCGTATTGGCTCGAATATAGGCTGCACTTTTTCCCCCCACTTTAAGTCTTTAAAGTGGGGGTGCGGCCTATATTCGGGGTCTAGCGCCCGACGCCCGGGACATGCAGTCCCGGGTGCTGGGCAGGCAGCGTGGTTAGGATACAGATCCCCCGCAGCGGTGCAGGGGACCTGTATCCTACTCTCCGATACGCTCAGACAGCCTCCCCTGCCAGCACTTTCCAAGGGGGGGGTGCCGGCACGGGAGGTTGTCTAAGCGCATCGTCCGGACGGTTACCGGCTGCGGCGATGCGGGTAAACAGCCTCCGGGTTGTTTACCCGCATCGCCGCAGCCGGTGACCGTCCGCACGATGCGTTTTACCTCTGCCCCCAAGACTTACCGGAGCAGACTCCCGGGTGTCTTACGGGGCCGGCGGGGGACATCTACGCAATACGCGTATACAACTTCCGGTTGTATGGCAGAGTGGCAGCATATCTCGGGGGGGGGACAGTGGCAGCATATCTCGGGGGGGGACAGTGGCAGCATATCTCGGGGGGGACGACAGTGGCAGCATATCTCGGGGGGGGAGACAGAGTGGCAGCATGTTTTTTTGGTGCTTTTTTAAAGAAAAAAACTTTTTCTTTAAAAAAGCACCAAACTTTTAGGGTGCGGCCTATATACGGGGGCGGCCTATATCCGAGCCAATACGGTATTAGTGTAATATATTGTGCATTAATAATACAAGTTGACACAATGGAGTTACAAAAATGTTATGCTTGCTTGAAAATGTAGCTGCTGTGGCCTTACCCTCCAGTGTTAAGAGTTACACTGGACTATCCAGACATCCATGCCTGGTCTTCATCTCCTGCTGTTACCCCTGTTTTCCACCCGGTATGAATATAACATATTCCATTTGAACCCCTCATCTCCTGCTGTTACTCCTGTTTTCAATCCGGTATGTCTGTATCCTGGCCTGTCTCCATACCCTGCTGCTCTCAAAGGGTTAAATTTGGTGCCCTCTAGTCTAGCTTAATTGCATTTGTTAGCCAAGGTGTGAACCATCTGCCTCCTGTATGCAATCACCTTATCTTGACCACTTGAGAGGCAGCCCTATAAATTCCCAGGCCTCACTTGGAAATGTAGCTGCTGTGGCCTCTCCCCCAGTGGCCTCATCATAAGTGGCTATTTAAGAGTTACACTGGAGTTAAACGGGAGGGAAATGACATACCAGGTACCACTGCAGAAAGCGGCTACAACACATAATCGGAACCAGATCATCACATCCCCATCCAAGCAGTCCTCTCCTATTGTCTCACTTCCCCCTCAACCACTGACTAGATAGTAAGCTCACAAGAGCAGGGCCCTCTTCTCCTTTGCACCAGTTTGTTATTGTATTTTTTTGTATGTGAATTTGTTCTACTCACTGTAACAGTGCTGCGGAATCTGCCGGCGCTTTATAAATAAATGCAATGTAATGTAATGCAAGGGATATTAATTCCCCTTTTATCTATACAATAACAACAAAAAAGTGCAAAAACCACAAAATTTAGTCTGAGGTCCTTTAAAGCAATTCTTTGATAGACTGATCTCTTTCAGAATGAGATTTAAGTTGTTTAAGATGCTGTGTTTATGATTTCACGTAGGAGAATCATTAACTTTAAGTGTACATTCTTCAGCGGAAAGATTTATTTTAATGCTGTAATTTATCCGAATTCACCGCTAGGTGTCTCTGCAGCACTGTTTTAGAGGTAATATTCAAACAAAACAAGGAATAAAATAAAACAGATAGTAATTTGTTGTAGAGTACTTTATTGCTTAAGAGCAAACTGCATTAAATGCTTTCATATAGTGAGCCGCTTGAAGATAAAAAAAAACTGTTTATAAAGTGTTTAGGCTTTACGCTGCAGTTAAAAAGTAAATCCTTACCCACCCTTGCTACTACTTGTGCATTCAGATTCATACGAACTGCAAATTTACTGAAATTTTGTAAATTTGGCGGTTCGTACAACTCCACGAAAACGAGGCCACATACAATTTGCAAGCCCTTTCACATACACTCTCTTACCCGCTCATTCTCGTTTACCCTCTTTCACAGTCTTCTGCATCTTTTTCATCGTTTTCTATCTTTTTTCGTCTCCCTTCTCTTCTCTGTTCTATTCTATCTTTAATCTGCTATCTTCAATCTCCTATCTGATACCAAAATTGTGATGCTTGCGGTGACGTCCTCTCCAATTGGGGGGACGACATCACCGAATGCACCGACATTCTGCTCTAAGATGAAGAAGTAGAAGAAGATGAAATGCTGAAAGAGTGTGAAAGAGTGAATTAAAATGAGAGTGTGAGTGAGAGTGAATGTGCGCAACAAATTTTGTTCCCGAATTCGCAGGGAGCAAATTTCTTGCCCGAAGAGGAATGGGCCTAAAATTAACCAAAACATTTGTCTGAATCATTTTTGACCCAATTGCACTTGTGCATATATACAGTATCTCACAAAACTACACCCCTCACATTTTTGTAAATATTTTATTATATAAACTGTATAACAGTGTAAATTTGCTGTCCCCTCAAAATAACTCAACACACAGCCGTTAATGTCTAAACCTTGGCAACAAAAGTGAGTACACCCCAAAGTGGAAATGTCAAAATTGGGCCCAGTTAGCCATTTCCCCTCCCTGGTTAGTGTTACAAGGTCACAGGTGTGAATAGGGAGCAGGTGTGTTAAATTTGGTGTTATCACTCTCACACTCTCTCATACTAGTCGCTGGAAGTTCAACATGGCACCTCATGGCAAAGAGCTCTCTGAAGATCTGAAATAGGAATTGTTGCTTTACAAAAAGATGGCCTAGGCTAAAAGAAGATCGCCAAGACCCTGAAACTGAGCTGCAGCATGGTGGGCAAGACCATACAGCGGTTTCACAGGACAGGTTCCACTCAGAACAGGCCTCGCCATTGTCGACCAAAGAAGTTGAGTGCACGTGCTCAGCGTCATATCCAGAGGTTGTCTTTGGGAAATAGATGTATGAGTGCTGCCAGCATTGCTGCAGATGTTGAAGGGGAGAAGGGTCAGCCTGTCAGTGCTCAGACCATACGCCGCACACTGCATCAAATTGGTCTGCATGGCTGTCATCCCAGAAGGAAGCCTCTTCTAAAGATGATGCACAAAAAAGCCCACAGTTTGCTGAAGACAAGCACACTAAAGACATGGATTACTGGAACCATGTCCTGTAGTCGGACGAGACCAAGAAAAACTTATTTGGTTCAGATGGTGTCAAACACGTGTGGCGGCAACCAGGTGAGGAGTACAAAGACAAGTGTGTCTTGCCTACAGTCAAGCATGGTGGTGGGAGTGTCATGGTCTGAGCCTGCATGAGTGCTGCCGGCAATGGGGAGCTACAGTTCATTGAGGGAACCATGAATGCCAACATGTACTGTGACAAACTGAAGCAGAGCATGATATATAGTCCAAAGTATACAATTGCACACCAACCTTAATTGCTCTGCCCGGTGCCTGGTAACTGCAGCAGTAATGCACTTATGGCATATAAATTCCAAAGAGGTTGCCGGCACTCATGGGACTTGTTTTTAAATAATTTCACGTAACTCCATATTCCAAGTCAACGTTTCAGTCTCTTTATTTACAGACTTTCATCAGGACATCAAGTCCCATTCATCAAGGACAAACAAGTCCCATGAGTGCCGGCAACCTCTTTGGAATTTACCGTATTTGCTCGATTATGAGACGACCCTGATTATAAGACAAGCCCCCCAAATCTGAATATTAATTTAGGGAAAAAAGAAAAAGCCTCAATATAAGACGACCCTATAGGAAAAAAGTTTTACCAGTTAATGTTAATTCATGTAAACTATTTTTTTTAATAAAACCTATGATTGAGAAAAATATTTTGGTTTTATTTCCTTCTATTTTGCAACCTGCCCCCCTAGTTATGCACATCTGCCCCAGAAATGCCTTATACCCCCTATATGCCACTGTGCCCCATGATATGCCTTTTAACCCTATATGCCACTGTGCCCCATGATATGCCTTTTGATCCCCTATGTGCCACTCTGCCTCCAGAAATGCCTTATACCCCTATATGTCACTCTGGCATTAAGGGGGTTAAAAGGCATATTATGGGGCAGAGTGGCATATAGGGAGGTTTAAGGCATTTCAGGAGGCAGAGTGGCGTATAGAGAGTTAAAAAGGCATTTCTGGAGGCAGAGTGGCATTAAGGGGGTTAAAAGGCATTTCATAGAGCACTCTGCCTCCAGAAATGCCTTAAGCCCCCCATTTAACACTCCCCCGCCCCCCTAAAATCTTACCGGTGCTTCTGACTCCGCTGTCATGCAGCCGGGGGAGCATGTCGCGTAGACATCTTAGGTCTGCGCGATGGACGCAGACAACTCCCGCTGCTAGCCACACCTCCTTCCGGCTGCAGCGTAAGTTGTCTACGCGAATCGCATTACAGGGGAGTCAGAAGCACCGGTAAGTGGGGCGGGGATAGGAGGATCCAGGTCCCCTGCAGCTGCGGGGGATCTGGATCTTAGTAGTCTCATAGTCAGACCTATTTGAGGTCTGATTATAAGACGACCGCGATTATAAGACGAGGGGTATTTTTCAGAGCATTTGCCCTGAAAAAAACCTTGTCTTATAATCGGGCAAATACGGTATATATATATATATATATATATATATATATATACACGCACACACTCACTGGCCACTTTACAAACGAAGTGAAGAGGGCTTTAGAGAAGTGAGCATGAAGAAAAGAGAAGACTACCTTGACAATAAAAATAAAAATGTTAACTTTAATTCAAATTTTTCTTTTTTTTACATTTAATAATGACAAAGCATTTCAAATCAAAAAGGCAATCGGAAAATGTTGGCCAATATTAAAACAGGATGACATATTAAAACACCATCTCCCAGAAATACCAAGGGTTATTTACAAGAAAACAAGAAATTTAAAATCGGACATAGCTTTATCTAAGGTAGAAAGTATAGAAAAAAAATTTCTATCGAATAAAACTCCCGGCTTCCACAGATGTGGAAAATGTAAGATATGCATATTATGCCACCTACAAAATAAGAAAATAACTACTTTCAAGTGTTCAATAACGGGAGAAGAATTCAATATAAAACACTTTATTCGTTGTAGGTCAAAAAATGTAATATACCGTATTTGCTCGATTATAAGACGACCCTGATTATAAGACGACCCCCCAAAATCTGAATATTAACTTAGGAAAAAAAGAAAAAGCCTGAATATAAGACGACCCTAAAGGAAAAAAGTTTTACCAGTAAATGTTAATTCATGTAAACTATTTTTTTTAATAAAAGCTATGATTGAGAAAAATATTTTTTTTGTTTTTATTTCCTTGTATTTTCCAACCTGCCCCCAGTTACGCACATCTGCCCCCAGGCTTGCCACACCAATATGGCACTGTGGCCCATGATATGCCTTTTAACCCTCTATATGCCACTGTGCCCCATGGTATGCCTTTTGACCCCCTATGTGCCACTCTGCCTCCAGAAATGCCTTATACCCCTATATCCCATTCTGGCATTTAGGGGGTTAAAATGCATATTATGGGGCAGAGTGGCATATAGGGAGGTATAAGGCATTCCAGGAGGCAGAGTGGCATTAAGGGAGTTAAAAGGCATTATATAGAGCACTCTGCCTCCAGAAATGCCTTATACCCCTATATGCCACTCTGGCATTTAGGGGGTTAAAAGGCATATTATGGGGCAGAGTGGCATATAGGGAGGTATAAGGCATTTCAGGAGGCAGAGTGCTCTATTAAATGCCCCCTTAACGCCACTCTGCCTCCTGAAATGCCTTATACCTCCCTATATGCCACTCTGCCCCATAATATGCCTTTTAACCCCCTAAGTGCCAGAGTGGCATATAGGGGTGTAAGGCATTCCAGAAATGCCCTACACACACACACACACACACACACACACACACACACACACACACACACACTTACTTACTTACCGGTGCTTCCAATTTCCTGGTGTATTGCCGGGGCAGCGGGTTGACGTCTCATTCCGCGGCAGCCGGGAGGAGGTGGAGTTGGCAGCGGGGGTTTGTATGCGTCCGTCGCAAATACCTTCCCCGGCTGTCAGCGATCAGGAACTCTGGAACTCTGATCTCTGACAGTCGGGGAAGGTATTTGCGACGGACGCATACAAACCTCCGCTGCCAACTTCACCTCCGGAAGCACCGGTAAGTGCGTGCGTGCGTGCGTGCGGGGGGGGGGCGACGATAGGAGGATCCAGGTCCCCTGCAGCGGTGCGGGGGATCTGGATCTTAGTCTCCTAATCAGACCTCTATTTGAGGTCTGATTAGAAGACGACCCCGATTATAAGACGAGGGGTATTTTTCAGAGCATTTGCTCTGAAAAAAACCTCGTCTTATAATCGAGCAAATACGGTACCTCCTAGAATGTAGCTGCGGCATACAGTATAATATAGGCCGCACATCCAGAGAGATGAAGGTGAGAGGATTTGAGCATCTAGGCAATATACGTAATAACAACCAAAAACATAGTATTCCTAGACATCAACAACTGTAGCAAGTTCTCCCTGGCCAAATTTAGTATTGCCATACTGGAGGGATTAAATGTGAACTCTCCAAAAGAGACCAAGTACATAAGTGGAGGCTTAAATACAGATTTGGATTTATGTGTCTACATGAATGATTAAATATATTAAATATTTTAGATTATAGATTTTTATTAAGAATCTTTTAATCATTATTTTTCATTATTATTATATTAAAAATGTTTGGAAAAATATTTTAGACATTTTCGGAAAATCAAATGGTCAATTAATGAATTTGGTATTAAAGCAGTTGATTAATACCAATTGAATATCAATTATAATTAATTAATCATATAATCAATTAATTCATAATAGGTCATTATGGAGATATTATGCTCATTTTAAAATAAGTTATTTAAATTAAAATATGTTATTTACATTAAAATAAATTATGGAGATTTAAAATAAATCATGGAGATATTAATGGTATTTATTAAAATATAATCACTGGGAGTTCTAATTAATATGAGTCATCCAATAAGTTAAGCTAAAATACACATATATATATATTTTTTTTATTTGTTGTTCACATTTTAAATTAAGCACATATATTACGTGTTTCTACCGAATGCTGGAAACATTTTGGTCCAAATGGACATGATGGCATCACACAGTTGCTGCAGGTTTGTCGGCTGCACATCCATGATGCGAAACTCCCATTCCACCACATTCCAAAGTGCTCTATTGGATTGAGATCTGGTGACTATGGAGGCCATTGGAGTACAGTGAACTCATTGTAATGTTCAAGAAACCAGTTTGAGATGATGTGAGCTTTTTGTTGTTTACACCAAATTCTGACCCTGCCATCTGAATGTCGCAGCTGGAACAGTGACTCATCAGACCAGGCAACGTTCTTCCAGTCTTCCATTGTCCAATTTTGGTGAGGCTATAGGAATTGTAGCCTCAGTTTCCTGTTCTTAGCTCACAGGAGTGACACCCGGTGAGGTCTTCTGCTGCTGTAGCCCATCTGCTTCAAGGTTCGACGTGTTGCGCATTCAGAGATGGTTGGTTGTAACGAGTGGTTATTAGAGTTACTGTTGCCTTTCTGTCATCTCGAACCATTCTGCCCATTCTCTTCTGACCTCAACAAAGCATTTTCATCCACACAACTGCCGCTCACTGCATATTTTCTCTTTTTGGACAATTCTCTCTAAACCCTAGAGATGGTTGTGTGCGTGTGAAACTCCCAGTAGATCAGCAGTTTCTGAAATACTCAGACCAGCCTGTCTGGCAACAACAACCACGCCACGTTCAAATCCCTAATTAGCTATTTTAGTTAACAAGCAATTGTACTGGTGTACCTAATAAAGTGGCCAGTGAGTGTATCTATGTAGTTGTGATTGATAAGCCCAACAACCTGTGGAGTTTTTCCCTTACTTTTTTTTTACTCCGCATGTTAATTAACAGTTTATGACAGAAAATGTACTTTGGCCTTGTTTCAATGTCATTGGTATGGCATTTTGGCCGCAAGTCTTCAAAGAAGACCACTTCTAACCAGACTTCTCCAGACAGTTGATGGGTTTACCAGGGTCTCACTGTTTACTGCCAATGCTGAGCTGATGGCACTGCTGGACATCTTCCAATTACGCAGGGAAGTAAGCACTAGACTTGTGCATTTGGATTTGTACAAGACTTTATTACATTAAATCAAAGTACAAATCTCCGAGATCTTGTGTTTTTTAAAATAGTTTACTACATTAAAAAAGTACACACTCAGGGGTCCTGTGGACCTCATTGATCTTCTGCAGGGAGACTGTTTAACATATCCACTACCCTATCAATAAAGTTAATCTTCCATTAAAATGTGTGTGTGTCGTCTACTCATCCCTCCTATTCTCTTGTGGGTTTTTTATGCAATAGGACACTGTCTCACATACTGACCCCCCTCCCTGCTCCCTGTCAGCATGGTCTCTGCATGCCAAGAAATCAGTGGAGATAAGAAAACAGCTGGAGAAGGTAAGTGAAATGGTGTGTATGTGGGGGGGGTGCAAGGCAGGGGAGAGTGCAGGGGCACAGACAGGACTGGGGAACCTTTACTTGCTTCTTCAAAAAACATTTGGAAACTACTGTCTGCCCGGGTGTTTCTGCTTGGGAGAGACCATGCTGATGCAGTATACCTACCTTGTGTCTTGTTACTCACTCTTGGCTTATTGTATGATTTTTGACATGAAACTGTCTTCAGCAACCTCATCCTGCTAGTGAGTTTGGCTATTCCTCTTGTCTATTGAACCCCTTGACTGCCCCCGTCTGCAGATTTAGAATTGCTTGCATTCTGGCGAATGATCGTGTATAACTGTACTTTGCGCAAGTGCCGGTACACAATTATAGAAAGAAATATTTGAATACGTGGTCTAGGGAGCCCTGCTTACTACGAACTGTGTAGGGGAGAATGGAGGGAAGAGAGTAGGAAACAAAGTTTCTCACTCTTCCCACAAAGTGAAAAAGTTAAAAATGGAGAAAAAGGAGAAAAAAAAGAAACAAGACAATATTGTGACGTTACTGGCATGCATAAGATGTATGATGCAGATCTCTATCCATATTGCATTGATAAATAAAATATATATATATTTTTTTTTTAAAAAAAGCCCTGAAATCCCATTGTCCTAGCACTACATGCAAAATTCGTAAGCCAGAAGTATTAAAAATACTACCCTATAGGGCAGGAGTGTCCATGTTTATTCTGCAGTGGGCCACTTCATCAGAAATGTATGAGTGCCACCCTCATTTTTCACTGAGAGAAAATATGGCCTTTTAGCTTAATAATGCATATTAATACAGGGTTAATTTGGCAAAAACTGTGGAAATGTTTTTTTTTTTTTATCAACTTTTAAATGGCCGCCCGGCCATGAAGTTCAAAGCAACTGTCGTGCGGCTGTAAGCCCGCCGGCCGCTTAATGAAGTCAAAGCGGACGGCGGAGGCGGTCTTACAGCCGCACGATGGCTGCTTTGAACTTCACAACCGGGGCGGCTGCTTTGAGTGTGGTCTGCCAGCCCACGGACCGACCGACTGGTACTATATGATACATTTGATTATTTTTTTATTTACAGAGAAAATTACCGTATTTATCGGCGTATAACACGCACTTTTTTTAACTAAAATATGAAGTTGAAACCCTACCTGCGTGTTATACGCCGATAAATCCTAGAGCTGCACAATCTTCCCCTGCACAGCTCTCTCTCGCGCCCTCTCTGATGCCGGGAGCCGGGTGATGACGTCACTCTGGCCCCGGCATCAGCACAAAAAGTAAAATGCTGGAAGATAAAGAGGACCCATACCAGATCTCCCAAACGGTAGGGAGTAATATATAAATTTAATGTGTGTGTGTGTGTGAGTGTGTTTGTGTGTCTAAGTGTGTGTCTGGCTGCATGTGTGTCTTCGTGTGTGTGTCTTCGTGTGTGTGTGTGGCTTAGTGTGTGTGTGTCTGAGTGTGTGTCTTAGTGTGTGTGTCTCAGTGTGTGTGTCTGAGTGTGTCTTACTGTGTGTGTGTCTGAGTGTGTGTGGTTTCCCAGATAGCAGTGATTCTCATGAAGTTTTTTTTGTGCTTTTTCTTTATTCTTTATTTCTTTTATTACATTATAATAAATGTTATAATGTTATAAACATTATTCCAACATTAAGTTCATAGCTTCCAAGTTTAAATTTATTTTTTCTTACTCAAATTTCCTTGTTAAAATGGGGGTGCGTGTTATACACCAGTGCGTGTTATACGCCGATAAATACGGTATATTATATGTTTATGTTATCATAAACAAACCATGTGGCATTCTCTTACAGAAGGTCCTTATACAGAGTTGTGAGTAGAGGTTCTTAATTTTAACTCACTAGCTGGTATTAAAATAATTGTAAGATTAAATAATTTAGCGACTTTTTACAAGCAGGGGGTTTGTCCATAATTAACTTCATTTTTCAGAATAAATAATTTGTCTTATTATAACATGCATTCACCAATTAAAAGAAAACATACGGGAAAATATACCGCCTGCTGTTATTTGTAAAAGAAGACAGATATTGTAAGGCTGTTTTCATTAAAGCAACAGTAAGATTTGAGTAAGTCAAAAATCTTTAGTAAAATTATTAAGCAGCTTTTTACGTTAAGTGAAAAAAATAAACTATTAACCTGGCTATTTTTGAAAGCCAACTTACTTTACAGCATTTTTCCACACATGTCTAAAACTTCTGCACTGTACTTTTGCATATATATTTATAGACACATACTGTACATACACATAATATCTTTGAATGCTGCTTTTGACCCACTTTGGTTCGGGACCAGGGGTTATATCATTTTTCAAATACCTCTATAAATTATAATGCTATTCACTCATGCAGATATTATACTTTATGATACCATATTTGATTCTTTTTTTTATTAATGGAGAGAATACTAATACATGTTTATGTTATCACAAACAAACCATGTGGCATTCTCTTACAAAAAGGGCTTATCGAGAGTTGTGAGTACAGGTTGGTAATATTAACTCATCAGCTGGTATTAAAGTAACAGTGAGATTAAATAATTTAACGACTTTTTACAAGCGGGAGTTTGTCCATAATTAACTTTATTTTTCAAAATAAATAATTTGTCTTATTATAACATGCATTCACCAATTAAAAGCAAAAACATACAATAAAATATACTGCCTGCTGTTATTTGTAAAAGAAGGCGCTTTTCCCCTGAAAAAAAAAACATTCTAAAATAGGATATATAATGGTGACTGTTAAGATTTCTGTGGAAAGCTTTGTAGGAATTTAAAGTTAATTTCAAAGATACATTTGGGTCAAGTTACATCAATTCAGACCGCAATCAGGTGCTCAAAAATGAATCACAATTACTTACCCAGCTTTCCGATGCTAGCCACGAAAATCCATAGCGTTATGATGTAAGGGACGTGGACCTTATTCCATTCAAAAGTTAATACTTGGAAAGGAGCACTTACATTTGAGCTCCCGCTGCTACCTCCTTCCACAGATCCCATAGTACTTATACTTTTTCTTGAATTTGCTCTCTCACATATCAGATGAAAGACTGAAAGTTTTTAAAATGCTGCATTTAATGTTATTCTACCAGAAATAGTAATGTTATCTGTATTCACCTATTATTTATCTTGCCTGAATATATACTCAGTATGCCATCTCGGCCGCCTTACCCTAAAGCTGTTTTATTGCAATTGATTTAGTATTCTATTTACTTATGAAAATGTGGGTGTGACTTCAAAGCTGTTGAAAGGCATACGAAATCACTTTGTATGCATAGCAACTTCTTACGTTAGTGTATATAAACTCACAATTGTAATTTATAAAAGCTGAGCTGTATGGTGGGTTGGATTGAATATGTGGTTTAGATAATAAAACATCAATATTACGATGCATGCACTTTGCTGTTTGGCTCATGAAGACGTTGTGCTTTTGTTAGTATTTACTAGACTTGGGTGCCAGTGAAGTCTTCGTGTTCGTAAAAAAAAAAAAATCTTCGTACCGTATTTGCTCGATTATAAGAAGACCCTGATTATAAGACAACCCCCCAAAATCTAAATATTAATTTATGAAAAAAACTAAAAGCCTGAATATAAGACTACCCTATAGGAAAAAAAGTTTTACTAGTAAATATTAATTCAGGTAAATAATATTTTCATATTTAATAAAAGCTATGATTGAGAAAAATAGATATTTTTTATTTCCTTTTATTTGCCAACCTGCCCCCCCAGTTATGCACATCTGCCCCCAGGGTTGCCACTCTGTCCCCAGAAATGCCTTATACTCCCTATTTGCCACTCTGCCCCATGATGTGCCTTTTAACCCTCTATATGCCACTCTGACTCCAGAAATGTCTTATACCCTCCTATATGCCACTCTACCCATGATATGCCTTTTAATCCCCTATATGCCAGAGTGGCATTTAGGGGGTTAAAAGGCATATCATGGGGCAGAGTGGTATATATTAGGGGGTTAAAAGGCATTTCTGGAGGTATATATATATATATATATATATATATATAACTGCTAACAGTAATCGCACTCCTATCAAGCCAAGGCAGCCAGTACATGCTGGAACCTGGGGATGATAGGAGTCTGAGTACAGCCTCCCTATGCCATGCTACCACCACCACCCCCTTACACATCCATACTAACACACACACACGCATTCACAAACATTTAAATACTCATTCATTCCATTAATCACACATACTTCACACATTAATCACAAAAACCCTCCCCCACCCCCTTACCTGAACTGCAGATCTCCCACTCGAAGACTTCTGCAGGGGCCTGGCTGTGCGAGCAACTTCTCTGGCCCCGCCCCAGAGGAAGGAGGGGGGAGGCAGAGTTATGTGACACTCTACTAGCTTTCTGTTGCACGCGACCAAAGCCCGGTAAGCAGCATGGCCCCAGCGGACATTTTGAGGTCTGATTAGAAGACGACCTCGATTATAAGACGAGGGGTATTTTTCAGAGCATTTGCTCTGAAAAAAACCTCGTCTTATAATCGAGCAAATACGGTATTCTATGAATATTCGCCCGTTCCTGTGTTCGTTTCGGGCGAATATTTGTATACGTTATTCGTGTTCATTTTCATCTTTGTTCTCTCACCGGTTTCCTAGCAGGGGTTAATACGGGGTCAACAAACACATTTCAGCAGCAGCTTTGGCAGCTGCCCTTCATTCGTTGATGCCAGACAAGCCCCCTACCGGCGTCCAATAGAGTCACGCACACGGACCTTTAAATCCTGGCGCGATCCAAGGTGCTCCGAGTCCTAAGTGTACCTAAAATGAAATACCCGTTTCTCCCAGACCAAGTTGCTCAGAACAAGCGCTCCGAGCAACTTGGCCTGGGAGAAACAGGGATTATTTTTTTATTTATCACATAACATCAATAGAGGTTTAATAAAAGAATAATAGGGGATTTTAGACCAATTTTACATACTTGGCTAACATTTGCAACTTATCTACAATAGCATACTTTCTGAATTTGACGGGACAGGACTGAAAAAAAACAGGACTGTCCTGCCAAAGTAGGGGCTGTTGGCAGGTATGTGGATGGAAGAATGTGGGACAAAAACTCAAAATAATCTTAGAGTTATAGGGTTAATGTAAGGTTAAGTTTAAGAACAGTAGTAATGCACTGGTTTGGTTAAAAATTATTAATAATTAAATAATAATATGTAATTTTAAATATAATGGGTGCTAAAATAAGAGGGTTAATTTCTTATTATATTATTAAAGTTATTTAATTTATTATATTTATTTATTCTACCTACCTACATTTGCATACCAAGTTTACCCGAATTTGACAGGACAGGACTGGAAATGCAGATGGAAGAATGTAGGACAAAAACTTAAAATAAGCTTAGACTTATAGGGTTAATGTAAGGTTACGTTTAAGAATAGTAGTAGCGCACTGGTTTGGTTAAAGATCTATTATTAATTAATAATAATATCTAATTTTAAATTGGGTTTTATTAAAATATAATGGGTACATTTCTTATATTTATTTTATTATATTATAAAAGTTGTTATATTATATTTATTTTTACCTCCATTTGCATACTTACCATTAGGGACATTTTTCGGCATGACTTTAGCCAGAAAGCGAACTGGCAGGGAAGAGATACTGGCACCATCAGCATTGGAAATGGAAAAGGTGAATGAGTGGGCAATTGGCGACCCACTCACCTGTTTCACCCCCAGGGCAAAGCATCCAAACACTGTCAGTCCATGACGTTCAGCAGTGGACTTCCAGATCTCAAACACTAGGCCCAAGCGTAAGCTGGCGTAGCAGGCGTTGCCATACCGCAAACAGATGCAGCCAGTGGGGAGAAACTACTTTGACCATTTGGAAAATTAAGTTTCCAAGCTATGAGCTGGGTACCACAACTTGGGCAGATTCAATTTAAGGAAGGCAGTCTGCTCCATCAGATGACGTGCCATGCGTGAGCACTGTGGACTCAGTATATTTCCAGTCATAGAAAACACACATTCACTTTGAACAGTGGTTGGCGGACATGATAGCAGCTGCTGCGCAACCCATGTGAGTGCAGGCCAACAATATGACCATCTTGCAGCTCTTTCACCATGTTTGCACCTCCATCAGTTCCCACAAAATGCACTACAACATGTCTGCCTTTGCTCCTACCCAAAGGCAAAACATTTTCCTTATTGCATGCAGAATATTTTCAGAAGTGTGTTTTTCATCCATCACTTCTGCATGGAGAAGGAATGATCGGTAGCCTGCTGCAGCAGCCTCCTTAGGCACACTGGGCTGCCACCAGTGTGCTGTAGAGGAAAGAAAGGCATGCTGTCCGCTAGGTGGACTCCACAAATCTGTGGGCACAAGAACCGATACAGTGAGGGGACAATATTCCTATTGAATGTGGAACGTGAGGGAACTGTGTATTTTGGAGCCACAGCCTCCATCAATTGTTTGAAATTATGGAGAAGGATGCACCTCTAAAAGCAATGAATTGCCCAATAAGTCGGGTTATTTTATAAGCCTGCTGCTTGGACATTGACCTCCTGGAGTGGAATGCCCCAAATTCTTCCAGAGTGGGATGGACGTGTTTCAGTGCTCCATCCTGGCTTGGTCTTTGGCTGCCAGCACTAGCTGTAGCTGCTTTTGGCTCTGAAACAGATGTTGGTTTTTCCATTAACAAAGCATTATGTTGAATGCTGAGGTGATGCTGCATTGCAGCACTGGTGAAATGTCCGGACACTTTCCCTCTGCTGATTACCTTCCCACAATGTTTACACTTTGTGATCGCTTGTGATTGGGAACACAACTCTCAGTCTTGCTTCTAAAGGTTTGGCCAAACGTGCTCTGCTTGGTACCTTGCATGCTATTTGTGGAAGAGGAAGATGTTGCTGGTGTGTATGTTGTCTTTAACAGTAGGGGACCAGGGGAATTAGTTTATTATTAAAATTTGATTTAAAAGAAAAAAAAGAAAAGGAAAAAATGGAAACCCAAAAAAATTAGAGGAAGTTTCCCTTCTGTGGTACTGATGAAAAACAATGCACAACTGCACTGTGCTGTAGTGTACTGTCAAAGTGCTCAAGTTATTTAAAAATTGTTTAACTAAAGCCACTAAATGGTGTTATATTAACTCAAGTTTAACTAGCTACTAGCAGTTTTATATTTTAAATTTACACAGGCTTTAGACCAAGATTTATGTCTCTTCTACTACTAGGCTAAAACTTTCAGGCTATATTTCCATTCTAGTCTATGTCTACCCCTAGGCAAAGGCAGAAACTCTCAAGCCCACTAAGTTAAAGCGAGGTTATCTATATATGATATTATTTAATTAATATTATAATTTATATAATATTAATAGATTATAAATTATAAAAACATGCAGCACTTATGTGGCTGGACTCACTAGCCCAACAAGGCCACTTTACTTATGGACTGAGGTGACCAAAAGAAACAAAATTTAAAAATATTAAGAAAAGAGAAAATAACTCTGTCTCGATTCTCTTGCTGTTGCTAGCACAAAGCACAAACTAAAGCACTGCAGCACCAGTAATAGTAAGATTACTTTAACTTTATTTCTTATATTAATATAATTAATAATTACAGGGATGCACCGAAATGAAAATTCTGGACCGAAACGGAAACCAAAAATTCAGGATTCACTTGGCCGAAACCAAAACCGAAAATGACCCCCCCACAAGGATGACCACATTTTATTTCTCCCATTCAGGACACACTATGAAGCGCATGACATTACAGATACAGGTATATATATATATATATATATATATATATATATAGCATTGCAGGTATAGATCAACAGAACACACAAACCCAGCATTGCAGGTATAGATCAACTGAAAATCACATGTAAACTCAGCACTGAGGGTATAGATCAAATAAACACATGAAAACAGCATTGCAGGTATTGATCACCTAAATAAGATATACAAACCCTGTATTTGCAGGTATACACAAATAATGTATGGAAACATAGTATAGCAGATATGGACCAACAGAATAACACACAAACCCAGCTTTGCAGGTATAGATCAATTGGAATTCACATAAAAACAAAGCCTTACAGGTAAAGATAAAACCTCCTTAAATTACAGGCATAGATCACAGCTCACACACCCCAAAGCCAGCCCTGACATCCACATTGCCCACATAGATCCTGACCAGCACCCAAATTACACGCACAGGACTTGCCATCTTTGTCCCCAAACAGCCCAGCATGAGTCAACTTTGTCCCCAAACAGCCCGGCCTGTGCCATCTTTGTCCCCAAGGCTCAAAAACTCTGCTTGTGCTATCTTTGCCTTTCCACAAATCAATTATACATCTATGACACACACAAACACTTTTACAGTCACTTACTAATTTACACTTTCATTCACATAATTCATTCACACAATAATTTATTCTCTCACTCATTCACACAAATCATTTACACATATTCATTAATGCATTCTCACAAATCCATTAATTCATACTCTCACTCAATTCATCCACACATTCATTCATTCTCTCACTCATTCTCTCACTCTTTCTTACTCTTTATTTCAATGTTGCTACCACCCCCTTTCTTACTATCCACCCCCTCTCTCCATTCTCACTATGTACCCCTCTCTCTTCTCACTATTTAAAACTATTTAAAACTTCATGAGTGACCGATCGGTGCCCCTCTCTCTCCTCCGCATCAGAAAAAAAGGGCAGCGTTTCAATTCCGGGACAATGCGTTTAAAGTCTCATTGCGGGACTGTCCTGGGCTATCCAGGACATGTGGTCACCATACCCCCCAGACCTTTAAAAAACAAACAAAAAAAACTCACGTTTATTAAAGTGTCCAAAATTAGATAAAACAAATTAAACAATATTACTATATATATATATATATATATATATATATACATACAGTAATGATTATATATATGATTGTTTACAGCAATCACACCTCTATCATGCCCAGGTTCCAGCATGTAATAGCTGACTTGGCATGATAGGAGTGTTATTGAATTTTTTTGTCCAATTTTGGTGTGTTACTTACTTTTAATAAAAGTGTGGTTAACACATCAAAATTGGAGAAAAAAAAATCAATAACAATATTAATATATATATGATTGTTAACAGCAATCACAATCCTATCATGTCCAGGCAACCAGTACATGCTGGAATCTGAGTATGCCTGGGCATAGTAGATTGCTGTTAGCAATCATATATTTAATACAGCAATCACACTACTATCATGCACAAGCAGCCAATACCTGGCTAGCTTCCCGCCATGATGCTGTCAGCAGTATGGGGTCTGCACATCACTTACAACCTGCCTGTGCCATGACCCCCCACTTACACATCCATGCTATCACACTCAACACACACACTCATTCATTTACTCATTCACAAACCCATTGTACAGCACTACAGAATTTGATGGCGCTATATAAAACAATAAATAATAATAATAAATACAATACTCATTCATTCCCTCAATCACACACCGAGTCTGCGAGCAACACATAGGTAAGCAGCAGGGCCCCTGCGGACATTTATTTTCGGCGTTTTTTTTTTATATTTCGGCTACAAGAGCCCATGGCACGGAGGTGTATTGATGACGCCAGCACAGGTAAAATGCTGTCCTGCAGTATGGTGGATGTATATCTAACTAGTTGGTTCCTTCCATGAGTCTATACATCCCACATTCTGCAAGGCAGCATTTTATCTGGGCTGGTCAGCAATATGTAAAAGTTATATGTGTCCAGGGGCGGGCTGGGCCGGGGGGCAGGGGGGCAATTGCCCCCCAGGCCGCCCTAAATCCGGGCCGGTGGGCCGGACGGACGACCGGCAGACGAGAATTCAATGCGGCTGCGGCCGCAAAGTTAAAAACTAAGCGGCCGCGAGCAGGATTGAATGCGGCCGTCATGCGTACCTGCCGGGGGGGGTTTGGGGCGGTCCGTCCCGGCTGCCGCTCATCTGAGGGCTGCCACCATGCCGGCACGCCTTCAGAAACGGTGCGCGCGGCAACTGTGTCTGTGCGCCGGGACTTGATGTCAAATCCCGGAGCACAACACTGAAGCCACGCCCACCGTCTTCAGCGCTTAGTACACCGGAAGGATAGGAAGAAGAAGAAGAATAAGGAGGAAGAGGAAAAGTGAGAGTGAAAGAAGAAAAGGTAGGAGAGAGTGGATTAGTAAGTGTGTGAGAGTGATGGGTGTTATGCTGAATGTAAGTGTGTGAGAGTGATGGGTGTTATGCTAAATGTAAGTGTGTGAGAGTGATGGGTGTTATGCTGAATGTAAGTGTGTGAGAGTGATGGGTGTTATGCTGAATGTAAGTGTGTGAGAGTGATGGGTGTTATGCTAAATGTAAGTGTGTGAGAGTGATGGGTGTTATGCTGAATGTAAGTGTGTGAGAGTGATGGGTGTTATGCTGAATGTAAGTGTGTGAGAGTGATGGGTGTTATGCTAAATGTAAGTGTGTGAGAGTGATGGGTGTTATGCTGAATGTAAGTGTGTGAGAGTGATGGGTGTTATGCTGAATGTAAGTGTGTGAGAGTGATGGGTGTTATGCTAAATGTAAGTGTGTGAGAGTGATGGGTGTTATGCTGAATGTAAGTGTGTGAGAGTGATGGGTGTTATGCTGAATGTAAGTGTGTGAGAGTGATGGGTGTTATGCTAAATGTAAGTGTGTGAGAGTGATGGGTGTTATCATGTTATGCTGAAATTAAGTGCGTGAGAGTGATGGGTGTTATGCTGAATGTAAGTGTGTGAGAGTGATGGGTGTTATGCTGAATGTTTGTGAATGAGGGTTTCAGATAGCATGGATGTGTAAGTGTTGGGGGATAGCTTGGCATAGGGAGTCCGTAATCACATTCCTTTCATGCCCAGATTCCATCATTTAGTGGCTGCCTAGGCATGATAGGAGTGTGATTGCTGTTATAAATTATTTTTTGGTCCAACTTCGGTGTGTTAACACTTTTATTGGACAGAATAATTCAGTATTAATATATATATATATATATATATATATATATATATATATAATTGCAAACAGCAATCACACTCCTATCATGCTAAGTCAGCCAGCACATGCTAGAACCTGGGCATGATAGGATTGTAATTGTTGTTATATATATGTGTATATCTATCTAGATATATATATATATGTGTGTTAATATTGTTGTTGGTTTTTTTGTTTTATTTTTTGTGTTACTTTTAATAAAGTATTTTAATGGGTTTTTTTTTGTTTTTTTTTCAGTTTTGGCCAAGTGAATGCTGAATTTTCAATTTCAGTACAGAATGTTCATTTCGGTGCATCCCTACTATATACTATGCCACTAAAGTGGTAAGCCTACACCACATCAATGTTTGGCTTAGTATATAGTGATAGGGGTTGTCGGTGTCTGGCTCAATGTATCGGCACGCGTTGACGGTGGTACCGCATAATCCCTAAGTATATAATGATAACAGTTATGCTGTACCCCTGTCAATGTTTGCCTAACCATAGAAACTATGCAGTTTTAAAGTGTGTTTGTGGGGGGGGGGGGTTGTGCCACATACAGGGTCTGCGACAGGTGCCAAATACTCTAGGTACGCCCCTGCATCATGCGGCTGTCAGACCCAATGGCCATGCCTCATCTCCTCTTCCCACGTCTTAAAAGGGGTGTGATGAAGAGCTGAGGCATGCGGTGTGTGCACACCGGCCACTTTAATTTCACTAGGCGCTGGTGGAGTGACTGCCGCACGACGGCCACTTTCAATGTCGCTCGCAGCCGCTTTGCAATGGGCCAGTTGACTAGACTTGCCCCCCAGGCCTTAGGCTGCCAGCCCTCCCCTGTATGTGTCCTAAAAAACATGGCTGATGTGGTCACCCTAATGCCCCTACGCCCTTGTGTATTACCCCCAGCTCGCCTCACATTGTATATTTATCCCACCCCCAGCCCGCTTTAGTATTGATTTATTTGATGCCACCAGCCAGCACCCCCTTGTGAAATAATGCCCTCCCCTTTAGTACCATTTCATCCTGATTACATCCACAGGATATTTGGGCATAGGACTTGCCACCTTTGCCCCCTAAACAGCCTGCCTGTAGCATTCTAGCCTCAAACAGCGTCCGTGTGCCATGCTTTCCCCCCACTTACATATCCATGCTATCACAGACAGTTTTTGTTTTTTTGTATACATTGTACAGCCAATACACTGTTTTTGCAGCATGCTTACACCTGTTTGGTAGGCCTTGTATTATACATTTGTATTATTTGAGCCTGTGACTAGCTTAGGGCGTCGGCATTTTTTCTTTTCCCTGTTTGCACATATTTGAGGTTGTTGGCTCCTCATCAGTCTGGTTGCAGGTTGCTGTCCAGGGGTTAATAGGGAGGAGGTTTAATTGCACCTCCCCCAACACATTAATAAGGTTTTGGTAGCAGTATAAACTGCTTTGTGTGCCCACTATGTAGGAGGTGAGAGTAGGTTCTCACCCTATTGAGAGTGTGCCTTGACGTGGCGGGTGAGCTTAATTATGCTTTGGCCAATTCATATAACCAAAACCTCTCATTTATATTATGTTTATATATTTGTTGCCAACTTTATTAGGGTAAGAAGCGCAGACAGTTTTTGTTTTTTGTATACATTGTACAGCCAATACACTGTTTTTGCAGCATGCTTACACCTGTTTGGTAGGCCTTGTATTATACATTTGTATTATTTGAGCCTCACACATTCATTCACTCATTCATATTACTCATTCACATATATTCATTCGCTCAATCAAGCATACTTGTTCATACACCCTCTCTCACCTCCTTACCTGAACTGCAGATCGCTCTGTGCCTCTCGCAGACTTCTGCAGGGGGTGCTGCTTCCCTCTGCGTTGTTTCCCTCTTGTTCTCCCCAGGGGAAGCAAGAACAGAGCAGGGTCATGTGATGTAAGTTCACGTGACTCCGCTGGGTTCCTGCTTCCCAAGAGTGTGTGTGTGAGCAACGAGCAGGTAAGAAGCAGAGCCCCTGCGGAAGTGATCACAGGGGTTGTGGTTGCTGTGGGCTTTTACCCCGCATTAAAGATGGCCCTGGCAGCCTATTTTCAGGTAGGGCCCTGGAGCTGCAGCTCCATCAGCCCCTATGTTAACCCAACCCTGTGCAGTGGCCATTTAGTTTAAATTTAGGGCGGCCTGGGGGGCAATTGTCTAATCAGAACCATATCCTCTGACTCAAAAAGCCAGCCCTGGGTGTTGTGAGTCCATGAGAATTGATATTGTTCTTGTTTAGTGTGTTGACAAGCGAGCTATTGTAGCTCATTAAGAATTTTTTTTAAATCGTTTTTAGTGTTGATTTGGATTCATGTTGTTGGTCTGCTATTATTTTGAATGTTTATGTCTGTGTGGTAAAATTAGCTTTCTTTACCTGTAAATAAATAATTATTATTATACAAGGGTATACCTTTGAATCAATACATCCAAAGGGATTAGGTTAATAGTTTAGGGTTTGACACATATCACCTAACCCTTGACATGACAAAGCAATATTTAAATGCCAAAACATACGATAATAAATAACATTAAATATGCGTAAGCTAAAAACAATAATAGGCATAAAGGGAGCAAATAGCAGAATGAATAACTGGTTTGATGTTGTTAATGTTTGATTATAATAATCACCAGTTATGGCCCCTAAAAGTACTTCTGAGTAGTAAAACTGGGAAAAATAAAAGAACAATAAATATTATTTAGCATACAGGCTTAATGAAGTATAGTAAACTATGTTTGCCATAGGTACAGTGATATAGAAAAGTCAACAAATATATTCAGCAAGAGTGGCCCCAATCTTCAAAAGCAGATACTTAAGGTAATGACTGAGAACAAGGAAAAAAAATATATCATAAAGTATCACAAATATAGCAATAAAGAGGTAGTCACTACCCTTGTTGGTTCATGTAAATATAAACAATGTTTTTCAGGACCCGGGTAAGCAGGTCAGGTAGGCGCCCAGTCGCAGGGGATACTTGGAGTTCTGTCTGTACCCCACAATGCCTCAAAGCTGAGGGAAGGTACATAGAGGCGCAGAGAAAGACACCACAGGTAGGATACTATGATATAGTCTGTATTAAGGAAGATGGCAGGACAAACACGTATTGATAATAAGTCTCTGTGGCTGGAAGCCCAATGGCAGGGCGCACGGCAGGAAGCCCAATGGCAGGAAGCCCACTGGCAGGGCTGACGTCAGGAAGCCCACTGGCAGGGCTGACGTCTGGAAGCCCACTGGCAGGGCTGATGTCAGGAAGCCCACTGGCAGGGCTGATGTCAGGAAGCCCACTGGAAGGGCACTCGGCTTGGGACCCCACTGGAAGGGCACTCGGCTTGGGACCCCACTGGAAGGGCACTCGGCTTGGAACCCCACTGGAAGGGCACTCGGCTTGGAAACCCACTGGAAGGGCACTCGGCTTGGAAACCCACTGGAAGGGCACTCGGCTTGGAAACCCACTGGAAGGGCACTCGGCTTGGAAGCCAGGAACAATTCAGGATCAGGTACAAGTCAGGATCAGATACAGGGCCAGAGCAAAACAGTCCTATAACCTATAACAGAGCAAAGGCCCTGACTCAAGGGCAGGGCAGGTTTATAAAGGCAGGGTAATCCAGGTAACAAGGCCCAGCTGCTTTAATAACGAGGTCTGGGTGCTCCAGAGAGAGAAGGGCGGCCACTAGTGGTTGTTGGAAAACATGAGAGTAAATACTTAGTGCATAGTCCTGGCAGGCAGGGTGGATCCTGACAGTAATACACAAATTTTAAAGTGTATAAGATAATTTTCAGGTGATATGTGCACCATCATTCACAATAGCGTGCCTCAGAAAAGAAATACTCAACAAAAAACAAAAAAACAAAAAATTGGGGAAAAAAGGACGAATAAAGATTGTGTTGTGTGTGCAAAATTTTTAGGTACAAATAGAAGGTGTATCATCAAATTCACAGCCTGTCTGTGCGGGCAGTAGGAAAGAAACCTGCTCCAGGACACACAAGGCAGTGATGTCAGAATGTCAAGTAAAAGAAGCTCCTATGGATTATCACGGTAGAACCAGGTAGTGCTACCATGTGCAAGTGATATTGATCACAGGATTTTGTGGTCCAAGATAGCAGCCATACTGGAGGATCTTGTGATGATCTTGTGTGGTCAAGGCCACTAGTGCACACATAAAAAACAAAACAAACAAAAAAAAAACCCAATTCAACAAAAATGTTGAAAAAACTACTGTTGTATACAATATACCAATTATTTATAATATAGTATTTATAGTATACAATATACCAATTATTTATAATTGATGTATTGTATAGGACAGCAGTTTTTTTTCAAAATTTTTGTCATATTTAAGGTGTAAATAGCTGGTATTGTGTTAACCCTTAAGGTGTCGGCAAAGCTTTTTCAAACGTTTTTGAGTTTCACGAATTCCTTTGTGTGATCTTGATATTATTTGGAGGTATGGCAGAATAGTTGTCATTCACTGTGGGATTCTCCCATCGTTTCCTGTCCTTCAGGACACTATCTTTGATAGATACAACCCTTCACATTTAGTTTGGTGTTTCATGAATTGATATTTTTGTTAGTGATTTTCAGTTTGGGGAAGACCAACTGGGCTATGTTTAATTACATGAGGTATCATATACCATATATCATACTTTTTAGTACCTACTATTTGATTTTCTTTTTAAGTTACCCTAACCTCGACTTACTAATGTGATAATTACCTACGTTTTCCACTACCCCCTAATTAATAAATAACATCAAATTAGTTAAAAAATAATCATTAAGGGTAAACAAATTACAATATTTATATGATTACTGCACTCATTAAAAAAGAAAATTTGTTTAAATTAAAAGTTACAAATAATGCTTGGTGCTTGTGTGCTATACTTAACTGTTCTCTAGTCCTTCTTTAGCTCAAGATGCAAAGAGGCAGAGAACACAGACAAAGGCAGTGTTTCTTAACACTGCTTTTGTCTATTGAAGGTTACTGTACATGTGATAGTTTTTTTTAAAAAAAGATTGCATGTAGGGATTTACCTCTAATGGCCTGAAGCTGGTCCACCCAGTATTTAGACTGTCGGCATCAGCTACACCACCGACAATTGCTGGAGGACTTTTAAATGCAGGACATACTACTACATCCTCATGCAATCTTTCAGGAACAGGTAATACATGATTTACATAAAATAAAAAAAAAACAATAAATATAACAGAAATTTTAGTAAAAAAGAAATAAGAGCATTAAAAGAACTCCAAAATTATCAAACCAGCTGATAAAAGAGGAGGTGTGGTTATTTTATCTAAGACCTATTACCTGGAAGAAATAAATAGACAATTAAATGATAAAACTACCTATGAGGTTCTGAATAAAGACCCACGTTCATTTATAACAACAAACTTTGGTAAATATTTAGAACAAGGAAAATCTCTGGGGATTTTAACCCAACATGAATTTAAAATATTTATTTATACCATATCCAAAAATTCCAGTACTCTATATATTACCTAAGATACGTAAAAGACCACTTCTCCTCCTGAAAGACCAATAGTGTCCGGAAAAAAATCTATTCTCTCTAGACTATAAAACTAGAAACAAAGTTAGTAGTAAGAAAGTAACAAATTTTAAATCTAATGTAACAAATACCGTAAAAGGTATGATATAAAAGAAGTACCGGTAATAACCTGCCAGTCAACCAATGTCATATACTTAGTAACTTGTCCTTTTGGGATACAATATGTTGGCCGTATTACTAGAAAAATATTAGATCGGATCAATGAACATATTGGGAATATTAGACAAGGATATATGTTCCATAGTGTATCTGCTCATTTTACTGAAGTACACAAAAAAAGATCCCACAGGTCTAGATTTTATAGGTATAGAAAAGTACACTATATTAATACATATATATATATATAATCTTTTTTATAATAAATTATGAATTTTCTATACAATATCTTTCTTATATTTTTCAATTTTCTAAGTATATATATATTTTTTAATATATCTTTCTCTATGTTTTATATTCATTTTCCTTTCGATGCCGGAATTAAATTGTATGGGGAACAATACGCAGTACATCGTTTATTGAATCTCACTGCTTATCGAATTTCACCGTCCACGAGAAAAATATATTTTTATTAAATTATTAGTGCTTTTCTAGAGCTGGTCTGAAGATTTGGATTATTATCTCTTTTTATATTATTTTTACATTTATATGTTACACTATGTATGGTTTGTTTTTCATGTAAATGAGCCAACCTGAAATATGATTTGCTGATATTCACATATGAGTATACAATCTTAATACTCAAATCACTGGGTTATAACATGTTTTTTTGACTGATATATTACTTACAGCTCACCTACTCTCACTTTTATTTGTTCTTTTTCATATTCTGGGTTTGTATAAGGGCGACTACCCTGCGTATTTGGTTTGAAGCTTTTTTCTTTATACAATCGCTTTATTTCACTTCTATATACTTTTTTCAATTTACTGCATCCTCATTGCTTGGAAGTGAAAGACACAATATTATATCCTGTGTGTGCAGGAGCTCAGAGACAATCTCTCAAGACGTACAATGTGGTGAATAGGTTAGCAAAGGGTTTCTCTGTTACAGACTCCTCACTAAATATTAGGTTAATTTAAAATAAGCTATTACAGTACTATGCGGCTTGCAATATTTTAATTTAGACATATAAGATCTAGATATAATCAAAATGTGTGTGCAAATTGTCTATATTTAAAAATCTTGGATTTCACTTTTCTGTTGTTTGGGTGTTGGTGTTAAAGTTTTGTGCTCATTAAGTTGTAGTTTCAGTTTGATACAGTGATTATCTCGATATACCCTGTATCCACCCCTATATACCAAAAAAGATATTAACAACAAATTATAGTTTAAATTCTTAAAAATGATTTATCAATTGCTAGATAAATGTAATAAAAAAGCACTTTGGAATATAAAAGGTTCATTTCTGCTATGAAAAATTGTTTTTTAATAAAGGTCATAAAGTAAGCTTGGACATTTTCTGTTTCAAAGATTAATTATCTTTAATTATTGTTCAAATACACGTTTGATATTTTACGTCAATGTTCAGTCAATCTTCAATCAATCTTCACTGGATAATATTTTTAAAGTTTTTATATTATACCTTGAAAGTCATTCTAAAAGGCAGTTATATATACACAACATAAAAGGAGTGCCTACATGTTTTTCATATTAAATAACATTTACAAAAGTGTGTGAAAAGAAGTAGAGTGATCACCCAAGTTAAGAGTTAACTCAACTGATCAGACTTGAGTGAGGTTACATGCTCTTAATATGCCACCACTCCTAAAACAACTTGTATATTTGTTATTATATGTGCAAGTACATGCAAGTTATACTTCAAAATTAAAGGGTTTTCTTGCTGTCTTGTTTTGAAACACAATTTCCCTCCTTCTTGTTTAACACACAAATTATATTTTGTTTTTTAAGGACAAGTAGAGGGTTTTTTTTTTAGAAATCATAAAAATATGGATAATCCATATGGCTATAGTACAAAATAATATAAAACAATGGGAAAATGTAGAAAACAAATCACAGTTTTACATATGGAAACTATACATAATGGCCGGAGTAGTCTGGTGGCTGAGAACTGTGGATGGATGGAGAGCTCCAGTGACATTTTTAAATTCCAAATTTTTTAAATAATCAGAGTGGTGATACCTACCAGAATTATCCTTCCCTTGATGTACCAATGTCTCAGCATCGACAAAAGAAAGAAAAGAAAATGTTTTACTTTTCTTTGAGCCAAAAGTCAAGAGAAAGAAGAGGGCTTCAAATTGCATGTCTGTAGAGTTGGATGGATATTTGGACTCATCTACAGGTCAGGAGCCATTTATAGAGCGAGATTTGAATTCCCCATACTACACATATGTGATGAGAATCCAGTGACAGGGGACTCAAATGATTTAAATAAATCCCCTTTTTGAGAAACGCAAGAGACTTTTAAAAAATAATTATAGAAAATATAATTCACATGGGGGTTGTTGATATGATCAACCGATAACCCATGGTCCTGTTGTGAGGCTATTGTATGTTTTTCTCCACAGCATATTGTACCATTCAAGTCACCTTGTGAAAATCTCAATATATAAATAATAATTACAGGATATCACAAACATTTTGCAGAAGAAGAACTGGGCGAGCATTTTGACATATGGAAATTTAAATGGCAGACTTTTCTGAGGTCAATAATAATCTTGTGGATAACGTCACAGCTATCCTTAAAATTGTAATTGTGGATCTGAAGAATCAATTGCACTGGGAGACCATCAGACTGCAGGAAATCCCAGAAATGGTACTAGTTATTTGTAGCCAAATAGGTCCATATGATACTAAATTACATTGCACGCACCACTTTTCAAAAGCCAAGATTCTAAATTAAAATTTATCACTAGGCTTTTATTTTTTATTTTTAATGCATCTTAGCTGTGAAGGCTTTAGCCCCTTAACAACCAGTGATGTGCCAGGCATGTCATGCAAAAACAGTCATGTCATTAAACAAGCTTAGAAAGCAATCTAAGCTAAGCTCAGCTTAGATGGCGTCACTAAAATGCCTCGATAGCGAGGCATTCAGTGACGCTGATAACCCACCCCAGGACGCACTGTGACCACTCGGGAGAGCAGTTGCAAACGTCACTGCAAGAGATTTTGCAAAATGGCGGAATCCTTTAAAAAATAACTATGAAGCTTTCTAATCATAACGTGATTGTAAAATATAAACAAAATAAAAAATGGAAACAAAATTAAAATATTAAAAATAAAAATTTGGTAACATTTAAAAATAATTATGCAGTAATGTCGCCATCAGGGAAATCATCCAGTTCCAACAAAATGTAAAAAAAAAAAAAAGGTAAAAAATATCAAAAATATGCGGGCAGAAGGACTAGATGTGCGCACTTCCCAAATGTGGTGTTTTTACCTCCCAAACAACCATGCATTGGTGGTATCACTGTACTCGGGAGTATTAATTATCTGATTTTTTTTAATTTTTTTTTTTTTTTTTTAATTACTATGGCAAACTTTGGCAAAGGGCTGGTGGTAGAAGTCACTTAAATCCCCTTTCTTCCCCATTCTGATGCTCGGTTTGAACTTCAGCAAGTTGTCTTGACCACATCTACATGCCTAAATGCAATGAGTTGCAAAGAGCATGAGACAAAAATCCGAAGTGATTTTGTTTGCCATGCACATGTCTAATATCAACTAACCAGTTAAGATATTAATTTTCTAAACAAATTTTCTCAAATTTCTCAAACAAAACTCTCAAATTTAGATTTGTTTTCTTTTGCATTAGTTTAATAATTTTGACGGAGATTAGCATTCCAAGAGAGAACTTGGCAACTCATATAATCACCATATCTAAGCCAAATAAAAGAACTGATAGATATAAAAAAAATCCCACTAATTCCTCTGCTGAACAGCAAAATATATCTGAAAATAGTTCAGAAAATAGCAATCAACCAGCAGTAGAAGCCATAAGAGATCCCAGCAGGGTCTAGAGAACATTGACACCTAGTGAAAGGAATTGCCCAATCGTATAACCAGGTATTTCTATTATAACAATGTACTGGTACTTGCACTGAGCGCCTTTACACATGATCGGTCATCAGGAAGCCACCAATCCAGGGGAGAATCCAGGCTGCCATTAGCCTGACTTCCCACGTAGCTGCATGCAGATGTCCCTACCACTACAATAATATCATGGTGGACAAGTATGCCCTAAGGGACATCTTGCCGCCTTTTTTTTTTACATACCTTTATGTTTATAGGGGCATTATGGTGTTAAGAATAAGAGCGAGGTCTAGGGTAATTAAAACCACATTATATGCTCCAAGATTTTGAAGAGGTCTAGGTTTTCAGTACAATGATATTATTATTAGTCTACACATTTAGCCCAGGGAATGCAAAGTTATCTAAAGGAGCGCGAGCTGGCAAAGCTGGCCCAAGAAAATCAATTACATCAAATCATCTGTAACAGAGATGAAGTGGATTCCCAAAAAACGTTGACCACGTCTCCTTCACTTTATGTATTGGATGTAGCAGCTAAGATGATTCCACAGCTGAAAGGAATTACGAAAGCGTCATCATTAAGGTCATTGCCCCATATGATCCCCATATTACTTTTGCAGACTGGATAACTCAAGGGTTGTCATCTGTTCCTTTTAATTGTGTCCCATAAAGATGTTTAGAAGTATCTTCAGTAACATTTATGGAGCTGATGGAACAAAATGTCACCAATGATACAAACATTTATAAATATCCCTAATTCAAAAGGAGTGATTAAGATCTGTTATCCTAAGTTTTGTGCATTAGGATTCATACAAATTTAAGAAAATCTGCTGATTTTGTCAATTTCTACGTATTTCCGAAAACAAGGCCAGCCCTCACCCCACGGGGCCTTTCCTCCCACTCTCCTAAACTCTCTAAATGCCTCCCTACCTCCCTACTTTCTCTTTATACCACTTTGGCTTCCGTGTCTTGCAGCTCCATTTCTGTGTTATGCATATTCTTATTCTTTATCTTCCTGTTCTTCTCTCTTCTTTCTTTATCCAGATCTACTTGGACATGAACTCCCAGCGAACTTCAGCCAATATGGCAGGGATTTAGATGATTTTTGTTAATTATAGTTGAGATTTTACTGTATATGAATCTTATGACTCCTCCAGGACTGGCCTTCAAGTACCATTCAAAATTAATAATAGTAAGCTATCTTATAAGTAACTTTAGCAAAGCTTCCTGGAGTTTACAAAAGAGTATACAAAGTATGTTTTCTGTGTTTTCTTGGAAATGCAATAGAAATGGTTTCATTTAATTACTTAAATGCAAATTCTAAAACAATGCATAATAATTGAAATTTGAAGTGCACTATAATTAAAGCGATTAAAGGTTCCAAAGTCTTGCAGGAACATTTTAAAGCAACTCAGTAGAGTAAACATGTTAATGCTTTAAAGTATAAGAAAGGATTAATGCGAATTATTTCATTGATTATAAATGAATCAAGCCTGGTGACATTTGTTCTTGATAAAATATCAGTGCAATTCCTGGGTGTGTCATTGCAATAAAAGTAATTAGTTTATCAGTTAGTTAAAGTTAATAAGTATACCAGTTAGTTTTGAACGCAGGGTTAATATACAAAAGAAACATTTATTTATGTGACATGCGGTACAATACTTTGTGGAAGACAGAGGACAGCAGATTCTTTAGCACTATTATAAAAGGGGAGAATACAAATTTACCAATGGCATTAAAATTGATATTATACAATTATTTCAGTCATTTTACTGGGTTTTACTAATTTAAAATTCTTCAGACACTTATTGAGATGTGTTTATTGTTTCTCATATCTTGTCTTACTATTCTTTCCTTGTGTAACAAACTTCTTGTGGAAAAGTAAAAAAGCACAATTATGCCACAAAATAAATGCAAAGGTTGCTGTGAGCAGGGCTGCGCCGAGGCAGGTGCACGGCACACAGGTGGCAGGAAGCAAAGAGGGGTGGTCACTCATGAAAAAGTTCTTTCATCAACTGCTTAGTGCCCCTCTCCTCTGCTCCCTACCGCCACTTGCCGTGGTGCTGCCCTGACTGTGGTGGTGTTCCCACCACAGGACTTCAGCGGGATGAGTAATAGTGAATATAATTAGAAAAGGGAGGGAGAAAGTTAGGGAAGAGGTAGATAGTGAGAAGGGGGAGTAGATGGTGAGAAAGGGGGTGCTAGGGAATGTCACCTGAATGCTGGGGCAAGTCCTCTGAGTGAAGTCTGGGTGCTGGGGCAAGTCCTCTGAGTGAAGTCTGGGTGCTGGGGCAAGTTCTGTGGATGCAATCTGGATGCTGCTGCAAGTCCAAGAGTGCAATCTGGGTGTTAGTCAAGTCTTGTGGATGCAACCTGGGTGCTTGGCAAGTGGATTGGATGTAACCTAGGGGCTGAGCAAGTGGTTTGGATGCAACTTGGGTGGGTAAGCAAGTCATGCGGATGCAATCAGGCTGCCGCGGAAAGTCCTAAGGGGTGGATCTGGGTGCTGAGCAAGTCCCATGGATGCAATCAGGGTGCCAAGGCTGGCCTTTGGGGTGTGTGACTTATCTATGATCTATGCATGCTACGTGGGCCAACAAATACTAATGTGCATTTTTCACTTAATCTTGGTGGTTTTCTGTCTGTTTTCTGATTCTAACTTTGTTAACACCATAAAAATGTAATTTGTTGATGTGTGATGACTCAATGTTCATATTTTTAATTGTGCATTCTGATGGGCTAACTGTTTATAGTTTCTTCTAGCTGGCCCTTTTATATATTTAAACTGGCCCTTAATAATGTATAGTTATTGGACACATGTTTTACCTTTAGCTACTTGTAAAACTAAGAAATTTTGAACCAATGGCCCAGCACATTATCATTATCTCTGACAATGAGATTGGGAGCGATTGGGAGCGGTGGTTCGTGTTGCGGCCCCCAGTGAGAGGTGGGCTGCGGTCTCTGACAATGGGTGGTTTTACTGTAGACAGGTTCAAGGTCAAGTTCAAGCTGAGGTCAGGATGCCAGAAGTCAGGAGTAATGATAAACAACGCAAGGTCAGGAATCCAAAGGTCAGAAAAACAGGAACAAGCCATGGTCAAACACTGAAGACGAAAACCAAAACGCGCACTGAGTAGCACTATGAAACATAGGCACGACCATTTAGAGGGCAAGGTCTTGATGTCCACTGAGGGCTCATAAAGGATAGGAAGTGACTAGGCACCAATTAGCGTTTTTGGCGCCAAAATATGAAAAGTCTGACGTCACTTCCCCTTTGGTGGAATCCGGCAGCCATCTTGAGTGTGGCAAGACCGTAGCCTATAAGTATAGGTGCCCGCAGTTCTAGGTCTTACCACCAGTGGGCGCACGCAAGCGGATGGAGGTCTTCCTCTTCTCTGTGCTGGCTGCTGCAGCTGTTGGCTGGTGGAGGGAGGTCCCCCTCTCTTCTGTAACAGCTGCTGTGGCTGTTTGCTGACAGTATGGTATGACCCTTGGAATTGGGTAATTCAACAATACAGTCCATCGCTAAATGGGTACAAGGAGCAGAGGGGTGAGGAAGAGGTTGGGCAGACCGGCAGGTGGTCTTCTGGATGCAGCACAGGCCATGACGTATTGCATGGAGTCTTTGCTCCAGTCTGGCCACCAGAAGGTTCGGGAGGCAAGCTCCTTAGAACCGTGAGACAGTCATAAAACCTCAGTTCTCAGCTCTATAGGTATGTTTGACTGGAGGTAAAGCTGAAGGAGCTGCATTCTGCGTGCCGGAGAATTGGTCAATGAAGGGCGTCAGGCGATGTAGTTGTACCGGTGCTACGAGTTTGGCTAATGGGATGATTGATTCTGGAAGGCATCTCTCCTCCTCCTCGGGTACCATAAACATGAGTGAGAGAGCATCCGCCTTGACGTTCTTGGTTCCTGGTCTGTAGGTGAGAACGTACGGGAACCGGGACAGAAAAAGCGCCCATCTGGCTTGAGTTGGGTTGAGGCATTTAGCGGAACCGATATATATTGCAGGTCATCTTGTGGTCAGGGAACCTGGGCACCTTCAAGCAGATGATGCCACTCCTCCAAGGCGAGGATAACTGCTAATAATTCTCTGTTGCCTACATCGTACTTCCGTTCAGCGGGTGTAAAACGTTTAGAGACGTATCCGCAGGGGTGCAAAATGAAGGGTTGCTGTGGAACGGGATGTCTGATTACCAGGGCTGTGATGAACTTCTCCTTTAGGCGAGTGAAGGCTTGAATCGCCTCAGGTGACCAAGATTGTGTATCGGAGCCCTTCATAGTAAGGGCCATGAGGGGTGTAGCGATCTTCGAGTGATCCTGAATACATTTCCGGTAATAATTGGCAAACGTGGTATGGTTGTTGGTGACAGATGGGATGGGCTGAGTATTTAAGAAACTCATCTACTAGGATTTTCTCGCACAACCATCTCTAGGGTTTACAGAGAATGGTCTGAAAAAGAGAAAATATCCAGTGAGCGGCAGTTGCGGGGACGAAAATGCCTCACTGTTCAAATAAACCTACCAAAATTATAGACTGATTTGTCTTTGTCGCTAGGCAAACATACAAAATCAGCAGAGGATCAAATAATTTTTTCCCTCACTGTACCCCCCCTTTTCACTAGCTTCCTCCTCCCCACTATCTAACCCCCCCCATTTGTAGTTCACTTACCCTGCTTAAGACCTTTGGTGAGAGTGCGGGGTCTCTGTCTTGCTGCTTCACTGCTGAGCGCCTGGATATGCCTTTACTCTGCACATCACTTGGCACCACGCTCCTACCACCAGTCATGAGCGACTGCTTGGCACCCCTCTCCTCCGATCCCTGCTGCCTGGGTGCCGTACACACCCACTTCAGCGCGGCCCTCACCTTGGTGATGGGACGGCCACCTGGCAGTTTCATTGAGGAGCATACAGAGGGGCAACGCATGACGTAGAAGGCCATAGCTCCCCTGCCGACGCCAATATTTACCTCATCAACGAGCACCAAAGAGGGAGGGACTGTATGTAGGAGGGTACACATTGACTGATTAATGCTCATTGTTCACCTACCATATGTCAAGCTCATTAATAGTTTATTTTAGTGCAGAGAATGTACTGTTGTAGAGTGGATAGAAGAAGCTGTAGTGTACTACTGTAGTGTTTTACAGGGAATGTGGCAGACATTTTTTCCCTGTTCCTGATTAAAGTTTATTTGATTAAGTTGTCCATTTAAGTTAGTAGCAAAACCTGTACTTTGTGGACAAGTTTATTTTTTTATCTTATCTAATCATATCATTAATTATTCTTCATTGATAAATATTGGTGACAATATAATATGTATAAATAATATTGTGGAAATTCAGTCCTGCTCCAGGGGGCTGTATGTTTCTATTATCTGTCAATGTCTGCCTGCCCAGGCCCAGTGCTCTAATACTGCTGCACCTCCTAGATCATCCTTACTCTGGGAGAACCTTCCTTTCTATTTATATCATGAAAGGTGAGCATAGAACACCATTTCGGATCAAAAGTGGCCATCTGAATTTCATCCTAGCCAAATGGCTGGGAAACAAAATTTGTTGCCTGAAAACAAATGCGGCAAAGACTAAATAAAAATTTTGTCCTACCGATTTTGCTTGCTGTGCACATATCTAATACACAGGATGTATAGAGAGATTTTGGACTGGGACACTGTACATAGTCCTCTGTATTGGTTTAGCCCCCTAATAATTGCTACATCCACTGGTGCAGGAATAGACAAATACTAAGATTTTTGTGATGCAGTTTTTTTTCTATATGTACTTTATACATGGTTTCTAAAGCCCTTTCAGAACTAAGCCACCGATGACCATAAAAGCATGCCCTTGCTTACTAACATTGGTGAGAACATGCAAAAGTGCCCTCAGTTCAGTGCCCTAGGCCATCTGTGTGGTGGCATCAGCTCAGATATCTAAATATTCCCTCCTAACTCTTACATCTATGCAGGGGTGACTCTTACACAAAGGTTATTCTTAAGGATCTTCCAGGGACCACTTAATATTAAAGATACATGTCGAAAATAAGTAGCAGACATTAGGATTTTACTGCATATTTAAAACCATTGAACTACACTACACTGAATAAAATTACCTCAAAACATACCACCATTAAGCTTTTATTAAATATCCCAACATATTTAGGGAAGTGTTTACTGTGTTCAACTGAATATAGAAAATGACCAGAATGGTGTCAATGTATACTAACAAATGGAATGGAAGCTGCTATCCCTGTGCCAGTGAACCATAAATGCTTAATAATTGTATTATTATTGTTGTTTTTTTATTGCATCATCATATTCTGTAGCACTGTACAATGGGAAGACATAACACTTTGACTTACAGAAACAACTGGTGTGGAGGGCCCTGATCAAATGAGCTGACAATCAATGCTGTATGCAAGGGGTAGTGTCCAGTTTAACATATGAATAACTGACATCACTTAGTATTGTATTAGTGAAGCGGTTTATCTTATGTGTGCATACTAAGTACCGTATTTGCTTGATTATAAGACCCGGAGGTCCTGTCTTTGCCCGGCGTTTTGACCTATGTGCGTATGCTCGATTAATGTTTTCTTGAGCCTGCGCACTATGGAAAAGACATCGGATGCGGGGCAGTGTATGACTGGGCGGAGACGTGGTGCCGGCGCCAATTTGTCTTCAACACGTAACTTCCGGTGGGAGAGGTATACATCTACACATTAGGGAAATAACAGCGACCCCTTGAAAAAGGAGAACCGAAACGGCGTAGGGGAAGTGGAGGTCATATTTATCTAATGGGTAAGCACTAGGGCACTTTATTTGATCGATAATAATCATTTGATTATCTGTGTATGTTTGCATTCTGCATAGGCACAATATGTTATAATGGATATAGGCGCACTCCATAGTGAGCAATTGATGTTATAGCATCTTATTCTTATTTATTTATATCATTGTCCATATGCACATAAGCCACTTTATATATGTAATTATACCGTATTTGCTCGATTATAAGACGACCCCCCAGAATCTGAATATTAATTTATGAAAAAGAAAAAGCCTGAATATAAGACGACCCTATAGGAAAAAAACTTATCAGTACATGTTAATTCATGTAAACAATTGTTAATAAAAGCTATGATTGAGAAAAATATTTTGTTTTTATTTCCTTTTTTTTTTCAGCCTGCCCCCCCAGTTATGCTTGCCACTCTGCCCCAGAAATGCCTTATACCCCCTATATGCCACTGTGCCCCATGATATGCCTTTTAACCCTCTAAATGTCACTGTGCCCCATGATATGCCTTTTGACCCCCTATGTGCCACTCTGCCTCCAGAATTGCCTTATACCCCTATATGCCACTCAGGCATTTAGGGGGTTAAAAGGCATATTATGGGGCAGAGTGGCATATAGGGAGGTATAAGGCATTTCAGGAGGCAGAGTGGCGTATAGAGGGTTAAAAGCATTTCTGGAGGCAGAGTGACATTAAGGCAGTTAAAAGGCATTTCACAGAGCACTCTGCCTCCAGAAATGCCTTATGCCCCCCATTTAACACTCCCTCCCTCCTCCAAACTTACCGGTGCTTCTGAGTCCCCAGTGCTTAGTCCCGGCAGCGCCTAGAGCTCTACGTGATTCGCGTAGACAACTTCCGCTTGAGCTCTACACGCTGCGTGGACTAAGCACCGGGGACTCAGAAGCACCGGTAAGTTGGGGGGGGCATAACACAGGAGGATCCAGGTCCCCTGCATCGCTTAGTCTCATAGTCAGACCTATTTGAGGTCTGATTATAAGACGATCTCGTCTTATAATCGAGCAAATACAGTACTTCTGTACCTCAGTTGTGTAAAAAAAGGCTGCCCTGATAGACAGAGAAAAAAGCATGTCCCCTTCATAAATGATATACTGATGTTTGCATTTGCTAATGTTTCCAATAGCATAAAACCCTATTGGCTGAATCCCAAATGCTCTATAAAAGCTTATATAGAAACACATATTGACGGCAGGTAAGAAAAATACAGTACTTCTAGTCTGGTTGTTTTTCCTGCCATTAATATTTGTAATGTAGCCATATATTGTTATTGAAGACCTTACATATTACATAAGCAGATATTCAGACACTACATAACCATAACTACATAAATGGAAAATAATTTGGCAAATGAAATAATATATGATCTACAAGGAATTACATGGTGATAGGAATTATCACAACCCATGAATATACAGGTAAATCAAAAGACAAACACATAAGTAAAAAATCATTCTGGAAGGCAAGTATCTTATCAGGCGCAGCACTATTCAAAAAGTTGAAGAGTTCTCACTGATTTAACTATATAGTATCCACTAAGCTGTCCTCCAGAAGAAACTCATTCGTTTTGGATCTTAATAAATGTATGTATTGTTATGCCATGGACTTGAAACCATAACCTTCCTACCAAGTACCCCTTAAGCGAATAGACCCCATTGCAGCCACATACTCATAAGGTTACCAATGTGAAATACATTATAAATCTTGAAACACATGGAAAAATTGCTTTCCTTTGTCCAAAATACCAAATAAGCTATTAAAAATTTGAAGCAATGAAATATTCCACCAGGGGGATACCTGTAAAATCCCTGTACACTTTAATTTGGTATTAAAGCTTGTTGTTATACTTAACAAAACTCATCCATGTCTAACAATAATTATATTTTTGGTTTAATTTGTTTAACATAACAATGAATCACAAACTAAGAAAACTAAGTGCATTACACTTGTGTCAAAAGGCTGGTATGATGTTAAAAGCATTCTAGAAAAACATCTTATCTTGAGGGGAGGTTAATTCTGAAAGTCATGATTACTATGACTTTCAGTTTGACTGCAGGTAGAGCTAAAACACGCAGGACCACTTGCTACATAGCCATTATGGTCAATGAAAAAAAAAAGTACCTCAATTATACCAGTAAATGTGTACATATTGCTGTGGGAGATGCATAGCTTGTAATTGTCATTTGTGGTAATCGAAAAACTCAGATTCATGTAAAGGGAACTTTAACTGTAACCACCTTCAGAGAAACTCTTTTTGGACAAATATAGTTTGTACCCGAAGGGGCCCAAATGAAGAATTCAATTACACTACATTTATAGTTTAATTACATTGAATGCATAGGTGTGTGCATTTATGAATCCTTGTTCACTCTCTATACTATGACAGTGGGGGCAGCCTTCAGGCTGCACCTCGAAGTCAAGCGGGCTACACGTAGGACGCCCCTTTGCTAAACAATAGTACCGTATTGGCTCGGATATAGGCCGCACCCGGATATAGGCCGCACCCTAAAAGTTAGGTGCTTTTTTAAAGAAAAAAAGTTTCTGCCCCCCCCGAGATATGCTGCCACTCTACCCCCCCCGAGATATGCTGCCACTCTATCCCCCCCGAGATATGCTGCTACTCTGTCCCCAAGATGCCCCCCCCACCAGACTTACCGGTGCAGACTCCACGGGGTCTTGCGGGGCCGGCAGGGGACATCTACGCATAACGCGTATTCAACTTCCGGCGCCGGCACTTCCCTGTGGGAAGTACCGGCAAGGAAGATTGTTCGCACAGACGTTCACCGGCAGCGGCCATGCGAGCATAAACAACCTCCGCTGCTGGCACGTCTCCAAGATGTGCTTTAAAATCTCCCTTGCCGGGACTCCCCCGTGGGAAGTGCTGACAGGAAAGGCTGTCTGAGCATATCAGAGAGTAGGATACAGGTCCCCTGCACCGCTGCGGGGGATCTGTATCCTAACCCCGCTGCCTGCCCGGCGCCCGGTACTGCACGTCCCGGGTGTCGGGGGCTAGACCCCGAATATAGGCCGCACCCCCACTTTAAAGACTTAAAGCGGGGGAAAAAAGTGCGGCCTATATTCGGGCCAATACGGTATATGCCGCATATGAACCGGTGCTCATTATGTTTCTCCACAAGAAGTACTTCTTATACCATTTCTTTATTATTGACCTAAGTTTTTGTTGTTCAATTACCCAAAGCCAAGGACATGTTGAAGCTATGTGATCTTTATGAAGAGCATAAAAATACAATGTTTTCTCAACACACAGCCCTGAACTGAAACATTTAAATGCACTACACAATAAAATAAACAAATAAGATAATTTAATACATATTATTGTGCTACAAAAAGTTGATATTCCTCGTTTACTCCAACTAATTTTTCATATCTCAGTCATCTGGTTCATACCTAGAACAGAAGAAAATTTAACAATTTAATAATTGTTTATTAAAATGAAAGGCCTATGCCCAGCCAGTCTAGAAAAAGTGGGGCAGAAATTTAGGGGATTTACTCACTTGAAATAGTAAATGTGATAGAAATATTTAAAAACATAAAGGGAATTTTAAAAGTTCATTGTAACGGGGGTATAAATGTTAAAACACAAGGTCATAATCTAAACCTAGATGGTCAGAGGCTTGGATGTAATGTAAGGAAGTTTAACTTTACTGAGATGGTGGTAGATAAGTGGAACAGCCTCCTAACAGAAGTGGTAAAAGCTAATATGGTAAGTAAATTACCGGTAAATTAAAGATACACGGAACAGCTATAAACCTGTCCTGAACCTATGAAAAGTCCTTGTCAATCGTAGGAAAAGGACTGCAGTTGGACCTGCACCAAAATATCTGGAAATCTTTTTCACATCGCCTGGTTTTTTGTTGATTTACTTTATAAAATAAAAATAAACCATAGTATTTCCAGATCTTTTGCAAATCCGGCAACATCGCCGCAAAGAGTAAGGATATCCACATATGCACTTTGTTCTAATTCTATTCCTGATGTAATGGTCACTACTGATAAAAGCTAACAAGGACTTTTATGAAATAGCATTCTAAATACAGACATTAATATGTAATTGGTCCCCCCCTTTGTAGCTATAGTAGCTTCCACTCTTCTAGGAAGGCTTTGGAGTGTTTCTGTGAGGTCAAGCACTGATGCTGAATGAGAAGGCCTGACCTCACAAATGCTCTACTGGATGAATTCCAGAAACTCTCCAAAATCTTCTGGCTATATATATCTATATTGAATGCAATGTCATAAAAGTCCACATTTATTGACTTATTAAAAAGGCGTAAAATGTATTTATTAGCTCATGGCATCTCTTACTTGTTGAGACATGGCCTGATAATCTTTTCAAGAACTTAGGAGACAGGGGGACCTATTCAGGAGCTTGCCCGTTTTCTTGCATTGCTGAATTGAAAAACCTCAGAACTAAATGTAGCATTAGAAACTTCCTTCCTATTTGTATTGAATGCTCAAATCCTTCCCAGAATTACCGTATTTGCTCGATTATACCATTGTCTTACATTCGAAGTTGTCTAGGGATACACTGGTAAGTCGAGGGAAGGTAAGAGCGGCATATGGTGGGTATAAGGGCTTTCTGGAGGCAGAGTGGCAAATAGGCAGAGTGGCATATAGGGGGTTAAAAGGAATATCAGGGAGGCAGAGTGGCATATAGGGGTAAAAAGGAATATCTGGGAGGCAGAGTGGCATATAGGGGGTGTATAAGGCATTTCTGGGGGGCAGATGTGCATAACTGCATAACTGCAGGTGCATTTTTTTCAATCAGAGTTTTTATTAAATATGAAAAACAGGTTTACATGTGAATTAATATTTACAAGTAAAACCTTTTTCTTATAGGGTAGTCTTCTAATCAGGCTTTTTCTTTTTTTCCTAAATAAATATTGAAATTTTGGGGGGTCGTCTTATAATCAAGCAAATACGGTACTTATATTTATATTGAAAAATCATATGACAATGCTGCACAATGGAATATTCAATACAATTGCTGCCATACAAACAAGAAAAAGCTTCTCAAATGTTTCTGTATTACATAATTATATGTAGGAAAGAATAAAATGATCTGTTAAAATGTATTTGTTTAATATACTAGAGCGCTCAAGTTATATTTCTCAAAGTGAAATAGCACCTCTGAGTGATTTCTTTGTCTTAGGTTAAAAAACTAAATAATAGAAAAAACTGATACTCACTTTAAAAGTTTCTTTCGCAAATCCTTTATCAGATCATTTTTCTTATTCAGAATATCTTTCATATTGCGATAAGCAGTTGTCTGCTGAAATTTCATTTCTAGTTCCTAAGTGAAAAAAATAAATAAAATAAAAGGGGATGAGACTGCATTGATTGCTTATATTTAGCATATCTTCCAAAGCAAAAGAAAAAATAAAATTTTGCTATCCATGCGTATATAAAATATACAAAGCACTGAGGCAATTTTAAGATTGCAACATTTTGCAAAAGAGTAAAAAAAAAAAATTCTATAATTGCATCGACATCAAAAATAAACCTGAGACATCAATTGGGCAGAAAAATATTGTGATGTAAACACCGATCAGCCATATCATTATGACTACTGACAGGTGAAGTGAATAACATTGATCATGTTACCTGTCAGTGGGTGGGATATACCGTATTGGCTCGAATATAGGCCGCACTTTTTTCCCCCACTTTAAGTCTTTAAAGTGGGGGTGCGGCCTATATTCGGGGTCTAGCGCCCGACGACCGGGACATGCAGTCCTGGGCACCGGGCAGGCAGCGGGGTTAGGATACAGATCCCCCGCAGCGGTGCAGGGGACCTGCATCCTACTCCCCGATACGCTCAGACAGCCTCCCCTGCCAGCACTTCCCACGGGGGGGGGTGTCGGCACGGGAGGTTGTCTAAGCGCATCGTGCGGACCTCCGCACGATGCGTTTTACCTCTGCCCCCCCCGGACTTACCGGAGCAGACTCCCGGGTGTCTTGCGGGGCCGGCGGGGGACATCTACGCAATACGGCACCGGAAGTTGTATTGCGTAGATGTCCCCCGCAAGACACCCGGGAGTCTGCTCCGGTAAGTCCGGGGGGGGGCAGAGAAGGACAGTGGTAGCATATCTCGGAGAGGGAGGACAGTGGCAGCATATCTCGGGGAGGGAGGACAGTGGTAGCGTATCTCGGGGAGGGAGGACAGTGGTAGCATATCTCGGGGAGGGAGGACAGTGGTAGCATATCTCGGGGAGGGAGGACAGTGGCAGCATATCTCGGGGGGGGGACAGAGTGGCAGCATGTTTTTTTGGTGCTTTTTTAAAGAAAAAAACTTTTTCTTTATAAATGCACCAAACTTTTAGGGTGCGGCCTACATACGGGGGCGTATATATCCGAGCCAATACGGTATTAGGCAGCAAATGAACATTTCGTCCTCAAAGTTGATTAGAAGACGGAAAATGGGCAAGCACTGGGATGTGAGCGACTTTGACAAGGGCCAAATTGTGATGGCTAGATGACTGGGACAGAGCATCACCAAAACTGCAGCTCCTGTGGAGTGTTCCCGGTCTGCAGTGGTCAGTACCTATCGAAAGGGGTCCAGGAGGGAAAAACTGCGACAGGGTCATGAGCGGCACATTGATATATGTGGGGAGAGAAGGCCGTATGGTCACATCCAACTGCAACTGTAGCTCAAATTGGCGAAAAAGTTAATGGTGGTTCTGATTAGGGCTGAAACAACTAATCGATAATGAAAATAATTTGCCAATAGTTGAATCGATTTTATCGATTATAAGATAAGGGTTTTTTCAGAACAAATGCTCTGAAAAATACCCTTTGTCAAATAGAGGTCGGATTATAATAACTCTAAGATCCAGATCCCCCGTAGCGCTGCAGAGAAGCCGGATCCTTCTCTCTGGCAGCTGGTGGGCGTCTGTTGTGTATGGAGCTATGTAGCTGCAGACCAGTCAGGGTGCCCATGCTGACTCCTGTCCACTGCCAAAAGCGCCTACAATACTGACGGCATTTATCATAATGCTGGGTTTGGCAATCGCTGCATATATCTATATCCAAAATGGGTATGGAAGCCTACATCAGTAAATGTAAAGACGCTAGTTTAATACACAGTGTTTATCTTGGCTTTTAACGCAGTACAAAAACAAACCGAGTTGCTGCTTTAATCATTATATTATTATTATTATTAATATTGTTATTTGGTATTTAAAATAATGTAGTAACAGTTGTACAAATTTGGAAAAGACAGTCAAGAACTAGGTACATTAAAGAAAAAAAATCGAAATGAAAAAACTAAAGTTAAAAAACGAAACCTGGCTGTGCGTGAAAACCATCTCATCACAGAAAACCAAAAAAAGCAGAATGTATTCCACAATACATAAGAAAAACATCTGCAATTTGTATATTTATTACTTGCTTATCTAATCAAATATTTTACCACGTTAATATAATTTACACCTAGCCATATACAGTTATTTCTTAATGTTTGAAAGTATGTTAAAAGGTGCTGTTCTCAATAGATCACATGTATTGCTCTCCAGTGTGTTAAGCAAATAAACCTTAGCAAATAGGTTCCTTTTTTTTCATCTGAAAGTTCACAACACAGAACACTCTAATAAGCCTTTTCAGTTATGTCGGGGTTACCTACCAGTGACTACTTTCCTGTCATACAACAATTAAGTGTTCCCTTGCAAAAATGACATAATTATTTCTGAGAAGAGTGTAAATAATAAAACTTACTAGGGAAAGTGTTACATTTGTAAGGTGGAACAGTACCTTTTCATTTGTGTTATAACGCGAACAAGGGTATTTCAGATGCAATATTAAATTTTTTTAGGACTTTTCCCTCTCTGCAAACAAGTTACACTTTTAGGTTATTTAGTATATACAAAACACGACAACCTTTTCAGCTAAAGAAAGTTGTTCCTGGACCTTGAGAAGATCATGTTTTGATCTAATTAGATTTTCCTCCATGCATTTTTGGTTAGATTTACGCTCATCCAATGTCTTTTCAAATTCAGTTTTAAGGTCAGCCAATGTTTTCTCCAAAGTTTCAACCTCTTGCATGCCCTGTTTCTCCTAAAACAACAAAACATATGAATGCAACAAAAATAAAATTCCATAAGAGCATAAGTACGATAAAATATTGGTATATGAATACTAGTTTGAGTTTATCTATGATGATTGATTTTTTCAACAACCGACCTCAGACTACAACACATTTAAAACAACAACAGAAGAGTAATATACCGTATTTGCCCGAATATAGGCCGCACCCCCCCACACTTTAAGTCTTTAAAGTGGGGGTGCGGCCTATAAATGGAGTGTAGCGCAGGAATGCACAATTCGTATCACCCGACGCCCGTGACATGCAGTTCACGGGTGCCGGGCAGGCAGCAGGGTTAGGATACAGATCACCCCCACAGCGCTGCAGGGGACCTGCATTTTACTCTCCTATACGCTGAGACAGCCTCCCCTGCGAGCACTTTCCATGGGGGAAGTGCCGGTAAGGGAGATTGTTAAAGTGCATCGTGCAGACGTTCATTAGCTGCGGCGATGCGAGCGTAAACAATCTCCGCTGCCGGCACGTCTGCTCGATGTGCTTTAACAATATCCCTTGCTGGGACTTCACACGGGGACAGTGCGAGCAAGGGAGATTGTCAAATCACATTGTGCAGATGTGCCGGCAGCGGAGGTTGTTTACGTTCGCATCCCCTCAGCCAGTGAACGTCTGCACGATGCGCTTTAACAATCTCCGGAAGTTGTCTACGCGTATCGAGCAGATGTCCCCCGCCGGCCCCGCTAGACACCCGGGAGTCTGCATTGGTAGGTCTAGGGAGGGGGGCATATCTAGGGGGCAGAGTGGCAGCATATCTCGGGGGGGGGCAGAGTGGCAGCATATCTATTCCACTAAGTTGTTTTTTTTTTCTAAGAATCTTACTTTTTCTTTAAAAAAAGCACCAAACTTTTAGGATGCGGCCTATAATCGAGCCAATACGGTACTTCTTTGTGCTAAATTATTACTGATTTCAATCCCAGTGAACCTAGACCTTGCATGCATAATAGACTCCATGATTTGAAGTTTGTAAACTTAATTTTGACAACTAAAAATGTCCTATATAGTCCACAACTCTGCAGTCAATATGTCAGAAGTGCAAGACCTGAAAAAAACATTGCACTGTACTATTACACTAATTGTCAACATTTGCAGTCCTATTATTGGAAACCCCTAGGGGCAAATGAAAACATTGGCATGCAATTAGACCATATACCTATTTTTTTTTTTTGGAAGAGAATAGGTAAGTAAGTGGTTAACAAAAAGATTAAAAATGGTTCCAGATGGTTTCCAGCCTAACCAAATAATTATAGTGTAAGCTAGTTTATTGTAATATATTACTTCTTTTTCCGTTTACCGTATATTATGTGTTTTATTTTACAAATGGAGAAATGATAATAAACCTTTGAAACGCAAGTTTCTGATTAATATAATTAAAGCTTCCTAAATTACAGGAGTATGTACTCTTATACAAAGCAGCTCATGTTTATGCATAATGTGAGTTGTACTCCACAGCACATAAATTGTGGAATAGTTTGACACTGAACTTGTTGTGGACATCTAACTACTGTCAAGCACATTATGTTTTTTTAAGGTGCCTACATGTGTTGCAGGAAACCCTTGTGAAGAATGTTACCAGCAGATCAGGAGGCATCACAAATGTAAAACAGTAGTCCCAAGCTGTCTGATCAATACATTACTTAACTTTCTATAACTCCTAATATGTTAATTGAGACCTGAATGTCTCCTGACAAATACACTATGCCAGGCATGTCCAATCTTTTTTCGAAGAGTGCCAGATTTGATGAAGTGAACATGTGCGAGGGCCGACCATTTTGCCTGACATTTTCTGAACCATTAAAATTAAATGCAAATTAACTATTTTATGCAAAGTTTATTGAAACCTTCTCACAATCTCCCCTCTCCCTCCCTACCCCCTTCTCACAATCTCCCCTCTTCCTCCCTACCCCTCCTTCTCACAATCTCCCCTCTTCCTCCCTACCCCTCCTTCTCACAATCTCCCCTCTTCCTCCCTACCCCTCCTTCTCACAATCTCCCCTCTTCCTCCCTACCCCTCCTTCTCACAATCTCCCCTCTTTCTCCCTACCCCTCCTTCTCACAATCTCCCCTCTTTCTCCCTACCCCTCCTTCTCACAATCTCCCCTCTTCCTCCCTACCCCTCCTTCTCACAATCTCCCCTCTTTCTCCCTACCCCTCCTTCTCACAATCTCCCCTCTTCCTCCCTACCCCTCCTTCTCACAATTTCCCCTCTCCCTCCCCTTCTCACGATCTACCCTCTCCCTCCCTACCCCCTTCTAACGATCTACCCTCACCCTCCCTACCCCCCTTCTCACGATCTACCCTCTCCCTCCCTCCCCCCCTTCTCACGATCTACCCTCTCCCTCCCTCCCTCCCTTCTCACGATCTACCCTCTCCCTCCCTCCCTACCCCCCTTCTCACGATCTACCCACTCCCTCCCTACTCCCCTTTGTAGGTCACTTACTGTCAACTCCTGTGTTGGGAGCGTGAGGCGTTTGTCTCGGGTGCCGGCGCTTCACTGCTGAGTGCCGGCATATGACGTCATATGCCGGCGCTCAGCGTGAAGCGCCGGCACTCGAGACAAACACCTCACGCTTCCAACACTGCACTCTGGGCAGCGCAGAGGCAGGCGGCGGTGGCAGCGACGGCGAGCAGAGGAGTCCTGGATTTCTGTCAGTCAGGGGGGCCCAAGAGGTGCCGAGCGGTCGTTTTCAGCAACTGCTCGGCACCCCTTGGGCCCCACTGACTGGCAGAACTCCAGGGCCCGGTCGCAGTCGTGACCCCGGTAGTTCCGCCACTGCCTACAATTTCTTCATCAGATGCCCTTGTGGCTGTGTGTGCCGGCGCAGGGAGAAGGAAAGCCCAAATCTAACGACGTCCGAGATCGCAAGATTTGGGCTTTCCTTCTCCCTGCGCCGGCACACACAGCCACAAGGGCATCTGATGAAGAAATTGTGTAGGGGAGGGCAGGGGCGTACCTAGAGTATTTGGCACCCGGGGCGGATCCTGTATGTGGCACCCCCCCCACACACACTTTAAAACTACCTGGCCGAAACTGAATATGACCCCCCCACACACCATAAAAAAATCTAACACTTTTATTTAAAGTAGGTAACACACCAAAATAGGACAAAACAATTAAATAACAATATATATATATATATATATATATATATATATATATATAATTGTTAACGGCAATCACATTCCTATCATGCCCAGGCATACCCAGATTCCAGGAGGCACTCGCAGACTTGGCATGATAGGAGTATGATTGCCTTATCTACCCCTTCTCGCTCCCTTCTGCCCTATCTTCCCCCTCTCACTCCCTTCTCCCTATCTACCCCTCCTAACTATCTACCCTCTCCCTCTTTGAAGTTCACTTACCTTTCAGGAGTCCTGCGGTGGGGGTGCAAGGCCTCGGTCTCCCAGCTCTGCCACTGTATGGAACAGTATAGAGTGATGGGAGTTATGATGTACTTTAGAGCATAATTATATAATGAAAAATACATTGGAAATGGTACAGCATAACACCCATCACTCTCACACATTTACCAATCCACACGCATACCAATCCACACGCACATACCAATCCACACGCACATACCAATCCACACGCACATACCAATCCACACGCACATACCAATCCACACACACATACACCAATCCACACACACATACACCAATCCACACACATACACCAATCCACACACATACACCAATCCACACACACATACACCAATCCACACACATACACCAATCCACACACATACACCAATCCACACACATACACCAATCCACACACACATACCAATCCACACACACACACCAATCCACTCTCACTGTATGCTTTCCTACCTTTCCTCTTTTCTCCTTACAGCTCCTTTTCCTGCTCTTCGCTCCTCTTCTTCTTCAGTTCTTCCTTCTTCTTCCGAGGGTACGGGGTTCAGAGGGCACGGACAGCGGTGGGCGCGGCTTCAGTGTTGTGCGCCGGGATCTGACAACAAACCCCGGCGCACAACAGCTGTTGCCGCGCGGATCGCAAGGGAGCGGTATCGGAGGTCTTTAACAGACCTCCGGCTCCCTTGAGTGATTTTAAGCCAGGTTCAAGGGAAATCCTTGAACCGGCTTAAAATCACTCAAGGGAGCCGGTGGTCTGTTAAAGACCTCTGATACCGCTCCCTTGCGAGCCTGCTCCTCCAGCGGCGGACATTACTGTCCGTCTCTGGAGGGGAGCCGGGTGCCGGCAAGTTGGCACCCCTCTGATGAGCGGCACCCGGTGCGGACCGCCCCCTGCTAGGTACGCTACTGGGGGAGGGTTAGATTTCAACCCTATTTAAAGTTACTGTAGACGAGGGTTGAAATCTAACCCTCCCCTACACAATTTCTTCATCCGATGCCCCTGTGGCTGTGTGTGCCGGCGCAGGGAGAAGGAAAGCCCAAATCTCGCGCTTTCCTTCTCCCTGCGCCGGCTGATGACGCCAAGTCCCGTGGCTCACCTGGGGGCCGTATCAGTCCGGAACGCGGGCCGCAATTGGCCCGCGGGCCGGACTTTGGACATGCCTGCACTATGCTGATTTAAGAGAAAGATTGCCCTAGGGCAATATAAGCCAAACTTTACACAGGCATACTATTAGTTACCAGAGTGTAGCATGAGAGGGCTCAATGCAATTTTGCAAACTGGAATAAAACTGCATTTGAAACCAAGAATTATAAAAAATATTAAAGTCTATTTATTAGCTGTTAAAAAAACATTTACCTTACAAAACTTGAATGAAGTCTTGAACATCATATTAATTTCCTAAAACTTCAGTATCATATATAAAATATGATGCTTACCTTATGTGCATCCTGAATTTTCTGCAAGTCTTTCATTGCACGCTCAAATCTTGTCTTTTCATCTAAAGCACTGGTTGCCTTTGTAAAAATGAAATCATAATAGGATAAACCAACTGGACACACATAACAGAAAATTAGCAATCATGTATGCCCCCATATGCCCCCCAACTGAAACAGCCCTTCTGTAGCCTTGCCAATGGAGCGGATACCCTAGACAAGCAGCTGAAGAAAAAAGACTGAAGAAGAGGCAAGAAAAGTGGAGGATAAGGGGTACCTTATCCAGTTCCAAGACAGATCCTTGAGGTCTTTATCTCAAAAGGAGCCTCCGGTAAAAACCCAACAAACAAAAACAAACACAGCAACAACAAGTGGTATAAAGAGAAATCCCTATCTGTCCTTCGAAAAAAAACCCTATCATTTGTGTGGTTACATTTAACATGGAAATGGGGAATCATGGTTGAACAAACATATGGTAAAAATGGCAATAAGCTCCACTTCCTATAGGGCATAAAATCCCTGGTGGTCTCAAAGGGGGTCAATCTTCTCCAGGTAAAACAGATCGGGATTTTATTCATTCATTCATACTTCAAAGTTCACAAAAGTAAAACGATGTGCGTTACCTGAGCCTCAACTGTTTTTAAACGTGCCTTCAATTTTTCATTTTCTTCACTGAGTCTTGCAATTTCCTATTTGGGTAATAAAAACAATGTTTGTTGTTAAATGTTCAAAATGAGGATTTTGCTGAAATGCATGTTAGTTTATACGGTTAAAGAGAAAAAAATTGCTACAAACAAATACTCAAGATATGCGATTCTAATCATTGGATTAATAAGCACTTGTAATGTAATTTAAGCACATGGTCTTTTTTTCCCCTTGCTACTGAAAATGCTTATTCTGCACCAAAAAGCTCTAGAATATGTATCAGAGTATACCGCATAAATTAGTGGATGCTTTCAAAATTTAGATTCAAGAATGCACCTTTATATTTTATTGTACTTTTATGACTAAAGGGACCAATAAAAACTTGCCTGTCATTACAGTGCCCGACACTGACAAGGCCTTGAGGAGCACAAGCAGGTCAGGGATTCTGTGTATACGTGTCAGAAAAAAAGTATATTACCGTATTTGCTCGATTATAAGACGACCCTGATTATAAGACGACCCCCCAAAATCTGAATATTAACTTAGGAAAAAAAGAAAAAGCCTGAATATAAGACGACCCTAAAGGAAAAAAGTTTTACCAGTAAATGTTAATTCATGTAAACTATTTTTTTTAATAAAAGCTATGATTGAGAAAAATATTTTTTTTGTTTTTATTTCCTTGTATTTTCCAACCTGCCCCCAGTTACGCACATCTGCCCCCAGGCTTGCCACACCAATATGGCACTGTGGCCCATGATATGCCTTTTAACCCTCTATATGCCACTGTGCCCCATGGTATGCCTTTTGACCCCCTATGTGCCACTCTGCCTCCAGAAATGCCTTATACCCCTATATCCCATTCTGGCATTTAGGGGGTTAAAATGCATATTATGGGGCAGAGTGGCATATAGGGAGGTATAAGGCATTCCAGGAGGCAGAGTGGCATTAAGGGAGTTAAAAGGCATTATATAGAGCACTCTGCCTCCAGAAATGCCTTATACCCCTATATGCCACTCTGGCATTTAGGGGGTTAAAAGGCATATTATGGGGCAGAGTGGCATATAGGGAGGTATAAGGCATTTCAGGAGGCAGAGTGCTCTATTAAATGCCCCCTTAACGCCACTCTGCCTCCTGAAATGCCTTATACCTCCCTATATGCCACTCTGCCCCATAATATGCCTTTTAACCCCCTAAGTGCCAGAGTGGCATATAGGGGTGTAAGGCATTCCAGAAATGCCCTACACACACACACACACACACACACACACACACACTTACTTACTTACCGGTGCTTCCAATTTCCTGCTGTATTGCCGGGGCAGCGGGTTGACGTCTCATTCCGCGGCAGCCGGGAGGAGGTGGAGTTGGCAGCGGGGGTTTGTATGCGTCCGTCGCAAATACCTTCCCCGGCTGTCAGCGATCAGGAACTCTGGAACTCTGATCTCTGACAGTCGGGGAAGGTATTTGCGACGGACGCATACAAACCCCCGCTGCCAACTTCACCTTCGGAAGCACCGGTAAGTGCGTGCGTGCGTGCGTGCGGGGGGGGGGGGGGCGACGATAGGAGGATCCAGGTCCCCTGCAGCGGTGCGGGGGATCTGGATCTTAGTCTCCTAATCAGACCTCTATTTGAGGTCTGATTAGAAGACGACCCCGATTATAAGACGAGGGGTATTTTTCAGAGCATTTGCTCTGAAAAAAACCTCGTCTTATAATCGAGCAAATACGGTATTATTTTTTTTTTTTTTTTTTTTTTTTTAAGATATCTGTTCCCAACCTCAAAGACTGATTGTGGCCTCAGGGACTGGAGTTGTGCATCGGTATTCTATTACTAGAAACTTGCATATAAAATACAAAATTAGTTGTAGTAAGAAATTTGCATAATGTTAATTTTGTTTTTCCACAAATCAAGGCAAGATAACAATTTGGAAAATGGATTTATCTGGAAAAAATGCCTTGGAGGATAACTGCTTTCCCAAGGGAGCAGTTAATATTGCAGGTTACTTTAATAGTCACCTAAGGAAAACCAGAAAAAGAGGTTATTTACCAAACGACCATAAGGTATAACAAACTTTATGGTTGTTTTGGCCTTACATAACCAAAAATAGGCAGATATTTTTTTTAAAAAATGCAGGTAATATCTAGTGCGAAATATTTGTATTGGTAGCATCAATTATTTTTATATGTTGGGGGTTCTGTTCTATTTTCTTGGAATGTTGTTTCACACAATATTTCGGCATATTATGTTGTATTTGCTAGAACCATAAACGGTTAATGTAATTTATATGTGGCAAATTCTAATCAATCAAATGTACCGTATTTGTCGATTATAAGACAAGTTTTTTTTCCTGAATAATACGACCTTATAATCGAGGTCGCCTTCTAATCAGACCTCCAATAGCTGGAAAAAAATGTCCGCAGCTTTGGTTGCGAGCAGCGTCTCTTGTACTAGCAGCAGGAGAACAGGAAGCCAGCAGAGTCGTCACATGACTCTGCCCCACTCCTTCTTCCTCTGGGGCGGGACAAGAGAAGTTGCTCGCATAGCCGGACCCCTGCAGAAGTCTGCAAGTGAGAGATCTGCAGTTCAGGTAAGGGGTGGGGGAGAGTTTATGAGCAAGTATGTGTGATTAATGGAATGAATGAGTATTTAAATGTTTGTGAATGAGTGTGTGTGTGAGATAACATGGATGTGTAAGGGGGGGTGGTGGTAGCATGGCATTGGGAGGCTTGAATCACACTACTATCATCCCCAGGTTCCAGCATATACTGGCTGCCTGGGCCTGATAGGAGTGTGATTGCTGTTAGCAATATATATATATATATATATATATATATATATATATATGTGTGCCTTTTAACCGCCTATATGCCCGTCTGCCCCATTATATGCCTCATACCACTCTGGCATATAGGGGGTTAAAAGGCATATCATGGGGCAGAGTGGCATATAGGGGGTTAAAAGGCATTTCTGGAGGTACATATATATCTATATATATAGAGATATATATGTACTGCCCCCCAGTTATGCACATCTGCCCCCAGGCTTGTCACTCTGCCCCCAGAAATGCCTTATACCCCCCTCTATGCCACTCTATGTGCCCCATGGTGAAAATTACAGGCGTCTCTCTTATTTTTAAGTGGGAGAACTTGCACAATTGGTGGCTGACTAAATACTTTTTTGTCCCACTGTATATGCCACTCTGCCCCATAATATGCCTTTTAACCCCCTATATGCCAGAGTGGTATGAGGCATATCATGGGACAGAGGGGCATATAGGGGGTTAAAAGGCACATCATCGGGCAGAGTGGCAAATAGGGGGGTATAAGGCATTTCTGGGGGCAGAGTGGCAGATGTGCATAACTGGGGGGCAGGTTGGAAAATAAAGGGAAATAAAAAATATTTTTCTCAAATCATAGCTTTTATTAAATATGAAAAAATAGTTTACATGAATTAATATTTACTAGTAAAACTTTTTTCCTATAGGGTAGTCTTATATTCAGACTTTCTTTTTTTTCTAAATATTCAGATTTTGGGGGGTCGTCTTATAATCAGGGTCGTCTTATAATCGAGCAAATACGGTATTCTTTTTCAATTCAATCTCAGTGTGTGTTAATACACATACACTGTTCTAGATGCTTTATGCTTGTGCTCCAGTAACCTTCGCACTAGGTATAATAAACCTGACGTCTATGTGATGGGTTAGAAAGTGTCGTTTTAAAACATTAGGAACAATATAGTAGTACAATATACTTTTATTTTATAGAATAAAAGTTAGCAGGAAAGCCTAAGGGATAGCAATGTGTATTGCTTGGATGAAAGAAGGGAAAGGGGAGATGTTATGGGAACATTTAAATACCTACAGAAGGGACGTTTATTTAAAATGAGGAGAAATGATAGAACAAGAGGTCATTCTAAAACTAGAGGGAGTCAAAGGCTAGATTTAATGTAATACAGTTTTACTTTAATAGGAGGGTGGTAGATATACTGAATTTGCCCGAATATAGGCCTCACTTTTCCCCCCAACTTTAAGTCTTTAGAGTGGGGGTGCGGCCTATATTCGGGGTTTAGCGCAGAAATGCGCAATTCGTATAGCCCGACGCCCAGGACATGCAGTTCCAGGCGACGGGCAGCTCTGCAGGGGACCTGGATCCTATTCTCCTATTCTACTGCGCAATACGTGTAGACAACTTCCGGTTCCGCCATTTCCGCCGTGGGAAGTGCTGGCAGGGAAGGTTGTCTGCGTGATGCGAATCAACAACCTCCCTTGTCGGCAGAGTGTCAGCATATCTGGGGGGGGGGCAGAGTGTCAGCATATCTGGGGGGGACAGAGTGTCAGCATATCTCGGGGGGACAGAGTGTCAGCATATCTGGGGGGGCAGAGTGTCAGCATATCTGGGGGGGCAGAGTGTCAGCATATCTGGGGTGGGGCAGAGTGTCAGCATATCTGGGTGGGGCAGAGTGACAGCATATCGGCATATCAGCAATATTGTTATATTGTGACCATGTGGTCACCACACTGACAAAAAAACACCTTCTAGCATTGCAATAATCTGTCTTCTATCTTGTATTTTGATTTTGTGTTGTGACAGTTGAAAAGATCAATTTTGTACCATCCTCCAGCTACTATATCGGGATATGAGCTGTTCTCACCATTAAGTACGGTATCCAGGCACTGTAGACATTTATGGGGGTCAATGCAATGGGACAGGGTCCAAAGGCAGCTATCAAGTCTGTTGTCTTCTCCTACATATCATGTTATCCTTTTGTAGGGGACAATTAAAATCCACTACACATGTGTGAACAGCCCTTGATAGAAGAGATATTTGATCTTTCCAACTGGCCCATTCAGAGCTGTGAGACAAAGTAATTCTGACACTCCCTCGGACCGACTGTCCTAGGTCTATGTGAGAATATGCTCTCCCATTTCAGTTACACATTTTCCAGCGGTTGTCTATTTGATAAGTACTGTTGACATATAAAATAAATCAGTGTTTCCACTATTGTAAGATAGTTTCCTGCTTGTGTCTTTTAGATCTAGTTAAAGTCAGTCAAATACGACAAAACAGATACTTTTATCTTGTGCACTTTATAAATGAATTCAATACAATGAAAACACCTACCCTATTAAGCAACTCTGATGATCCACCTTCACAAAGCGGGGCAAGTTTAGGTTTAATAAGCTCTGTATTTGACTGTGAATATAATTAGAGAGAAAAAAAAAAACATTTTAATGATAACATTTGCAAAACCACTCAAATCACATGTTTTAACACATTTGTATCAACTGGTCTTCACCAAGCTTAATTCGGTGTTACAAGCTTATTTCAGAAATAGATCCTTGTGATTAGTTTTTCAAACCACAGAGGCAAAGTAACCGTTTTCTTGTTTACTTATTTAAATCATTAACCCCTTTGTGGCAATGGCTGATTTTTCTGCGGTGCTCGTGTTAAGCTGTAATTTTCTTTTTTCCTGTTTACTGAACCTTCAAGGGATGCAAGTTATGCATTGTGTTTTTTGGGTTTTCTTTCTTGAGATCTCATAATTTTGATTGTATCATATAATTTACTAAAAAAAGTATACAAAAATGTGGTGAAAATTTTACTCATCTATAAATACTAATGAAATTTACTAAACAGCTAAATAGACTCTACTATTTGTCCTGAGTTTAGAAACACCCAATGTTTTTTTTTCACGTTATAGGGCAATAAGTACAAGTAGCGTTTTGCTATTTCAAAACCATTTTTTTTCCAAATGTGGTAATTTTGGCCCCATGAGCTATTTCGGGTATCTTTGAAGCGGGTCAGTGTAATTAACCCAATCAAACCATCTATTTTTGAAAACTGGACACCCCAGGGTATTTCAAATGCTAGTATTTTAACTCTTTCTAACTCTACCCCTAGTCTTTGTCAAACTTTGCGGTAGTTATGCTTTTGCTTTTTTCTTTGTCTTCTGTCACACAACACCCCAGTATGTGATAAGCAACATCTCCCGAGTACAGTGATACCACCCATGCATGGGTTTGCCTGGCTGTTTGGGGGCAAAAGGGCCACATGTTGATCTTTGACATTTGGTGATCCTGTGCCCATGCCCTATTTGGTAGATATTTGAACTTGGCCAATTCAGTGGGCCCAATACAACCATATATTTTTGAAAACTAGACACCCCAGGGTATTTTAAATGTTGGTATTATAACTCTTTCCATCCACACATTTTACCGCCAGCCTTTGGCAAATTTATAGTAGTGTATTTCCCTACACACATTGTACTTTAGATATGAATTTACACAATATGTGTTAGCAACATCTCCTGAGTACATGGAGATTGGGCTGTTTGAGAATTTTTCAAATTAAAAAAATTTGACATGTGGTCATCCTGCCCCGTGTTTATTGGGACATTGTTCAACCTGGCCAATTCAATTTACCCCACCAAATAAAACATTCAAACAACAGAATTGTTTGAAGATATGACTTGCTCATATTATATATATATATATATATATATATATATATATATACATACATGCATACATACACACACACACACACACACACAGTGTGTATGTATGTACAATGAGTACACTTATTTTATTATCTTTTCATGCGACAACACTGTCACTGCTACAAGGTAAAGTAGTGAGTGCACAGCCTATATAACAGTGTAAATTAGCTGTCCCCTCAAAACAACAACACACAGCCATTAATGTCTAAACCTTGGCAACAAAAGTGAGTACACCCCTTAGTGGAAATGTCCAAATCGGGCTAAATTAGCCATTTTCCCTCCCCGGTGTCATGTGACTCGTTAGTGTTACAAGGTTTCACTTGTGAATGGAACTGGTACGTTTCCGTGGTGGTGATCAGTGCAAAATAATTTACATGTTACCATTTTTTTTCTTCTTTTTTCTTTTTCATTTATTTTACTAATCACATTGTGATTAGAAAGCTGGGCTCCACTGACTTGCATAGTTGAATGCCTGAGCCCGAGTTCTCAGGAGGGTCTGGAGAGATCCTCTTGGAAACTTTTCTTCTTTTCTCCATAGACTTGCATGGAGATCACAGTGTCCATGATCTAGACAAACCCTGCACGGGATATCCTGTCCTCCGATGACTTTCCGAGTGACGTCAGCAGTGACGCGACCCTGAAGGGAATGGTCGATAATGTGATCGGGCATTTTAACCGTAACAGCTTTCCGGTGCTTGTGTCGGAAATCAGTTATAGGCGATCGGGTAGCAGAAAGCCAGCGATGCAAGAAAGTCAGAACATACCGGTACATTTCTTGCAATGTGTTTTCTGGACGTACCGGTACATCCATAGGGGACTGAAGAGGTTAAAGATATTCTAGAGCAGGGGTGTCCAACCTGCGGCCCTCCAGCTGCTACAGGACTACATCTCCCATAATGCTCTTTCAGCTAACTGGCTGGCTGAGGAGTATGGGAGATGTAGTCCTGCAGCAGCTGGAGGGCCGCAGGATGGACACCCTTGTTCTAGAGAGAGTTGTACGCATTTAGAATCAACACACAAACATCCGTTTCATTTTATATGCATGTGGAATTTACCGGAAGTTAGGCCATTTCAGCTTGTAAGACACTGGCTAATAATAGAATAATGTACATAGTGATACATATTTATAACATGTACCTTTTTGCTGGATGTAAATTCTGCTTTTTCAAACTCAGCAACTTGTTGCAACAATTCCCTGAAACATGAAGAGCACAAACAAACAAAAAATGGCATTTGTTATTGTAGGTTCAAATAAAATAAAGGAATAACCATTTTCCTCATTTTTGTGCTTTCCACCTGCAGATGTACACTAATGCTCCCAAAATATGAAATTGTGTATCTATATTTTTTACGATAACTGGGGAGCATAGTAGGGGGGTATGAAAGTGTTATTTATTATGAGGATATAGATTAGTAGGTTTAAAAAGGTTTAACTATTTTAAATGCCGTTGCTCATTTTCTGGGCAAGAAATAAAAAAAAGGAGAATTACAAAGAATCAATGGAAACAGGGGGGAAAACAAAGTAACCACCAACTTTGAAAGTGATTGGAGATAATATGGTCAAGGCCCTAGTAAAATACTCCAGGTGGGCTTTTTTTTTTCTTCAAACCCAGGTGATAGTTCTTTCATCAAAACTACTGAAGTCCCACCTTTCTAATTTTGACCTTGTAATATTTGCTCCATTACAGACAAAACAGATGACAATCCTGGACATGGCTGTAGCTGTGTGTAATTTATAACTTACATTAAATTGCTTATCCACCAGAAAAATGAACTGGTGGATGTGTTGCTTTTCTTCTAACATCAGTTGCTGTGATTGCAAAGATTAATAAAAGCCAAATCAGTGCAAACCATTCACATATTTTTTATATTGCCAAGTCCAGCTTCATACCTGTTTTCCAGTTCAGAAATGTCAGTCTGTAGCTTCAGATACCACTTTTCCGCTTGAGTGAAAAGCTGGCGAAGTAGTAATACATTTGTATGGGCTGTGTTAATTAGCTCCAATTCCATTTCACTATGTACCACAGCTTGCAGCCCGTGAAGCATATCAGAAACCTCATCAACAGTAAAAGTCTCCTCCACAAGCCTGGAAAAATGGGTGAAGATGAAATATAACAAATAGACACTAAAGAAACATGTTGCACATAGAATTCAGATATAAACTAATTACAGGAAGCTTGTAAATTTGAGACATTAAATTGGTCTGTGTTATTTAATCTGCATCCTTAATAGGTAATACGCATTTGCTGTTACTAGTGCAAATCATCACTTTAATAATTACAGAAAAAATAGAATTGCTGGCACATCATGAATTAATTTTGTACGTAGAGAGCAGAAAAAAAACAAAGCAGTATTGCGCTACCATGCTTTCTGAAAAGAATTAGCAATGTAAACCAAGGACCTACATGCCGTACACTACCACGTATTATGCACCTAGAAATGCTCACTATTCAATTTGTGCCAAAGGTAAATGTAAAGTAAATAAAAGAAACTTAAATTCATGACAATTATGTTGAAAAGTATTCATAATGGATGTATATTTAGAGCTATGATTGCACACTTAGTCAGATGGAGATTGTATTTGAAGACAACACTGACACATGCACCTAGGTATTTAGTATAATTTATGTTACAGACTATAAACAACCTCTTTGTTCTTAAGAAAATCATGTTGGTTGCTTACAAATTTGTCTATTTAACATGGCTATATTATATGTAACATCATATTGGGGTTTATTCAAAGGAAGAGTTGTCAAGAGAGTTGTGGGTTTCACTTTTTGACTTTAATATACATTATCAAGGTCTGGCCTCGGTGAGCAGCTGTTACATGAAAAACTTGGCTGGTCTCGTACAATGCTTAGTTACATAAGATTTCCTTACACCTTACAGCTTTTATAGAGGTTTTCACAATTGCTTCTCCATTTTGGTTTTCATGACATGGTGTCATATGTTGTCCATATGAGGTTGTATTTACCTAGTGAAACCACAACTCTCCTACAAAACCTCACATTAATTAATAAGCATTAAAGTCTTACTTTGACAAAAGGGCAATGCATATGTAGAACAATGACAATGCTGATGCTTAAAAATCATGAGCTTCTCTGCCTAATAAACACTTTGACGACAATTAACATGCCACGCACGTCACATAAAAGCGGGCAGTTAATGACACCTGACATCCCTGGTACGTCATGGGGTTAAATGAGCAAAAATAGGCTTTCTTCGCTCAGTGTTGCTACAGTGCCTCAATATCATTCAGCAAAAATTTTCAGGGTCCCGTGTGACCGGTCCTTGGAGTGATTAAATTAGCCCTATTGTAAGACCGTGTGTCTCTTAAATAAGGTGCCACTGGAAAAAGGGTTTCGTTCGATCAGCTGGTGTTGCTAAGATGGCCTATTGAGGGCTTCCCATATCTGTCTTGAATCTGACTATAAAGGGGGAGACCTCAACTCAACATCAAGAGGGCAGAAAGGAATTATGCATGCTGAGCACCATCCACAACTATGGAGGTTTATGTCTGTGGCAAAGATGAGGTTGTGGGAAAAGCGGTGCGCATCACGGCCTTTAACAGGAATATGGGGGGGGGGATCTATCATAATGAGGCAGACAAAGGCCTGGTACAAGAAGGTTGCAATTTATCTGATTCTATATGCAATTTACAATGTTGCACAAAAAAGCAAACCTTGGAATTAATTATTATTGTTTTTTTTTTTTTTCAGTTTTCAGCCTCGGGTCATTTCAGGGATCTTATACCAGGCTGCATGTGACCCACAGGCAGTAATAGGGTATTTAACCCTTTCCATGCACTAATTGTACTGCAAGCCTTTGTCTAACTTTGTGTAATCATTTTTTGCATTTATTTATTTTACACACATTTAAAGCTCCTAGTATGTCAAACACCACCATAATACAGTGAAGGAAAAAAATGATTTGATCTCGTGCTGATTTTGTACAGTTGCCCACTGACAAAGACATGGTTAGTCTTTAATTTTAATGGTAGGTTTATTTGAACAGTGAGAGACAGAATATCAACAAAAAAATACAGAATAATGCATTTCAAATAAGTTAGAAAATAAAAATACATTTGCATTTTACTCAGTGAAATCAGTATTTGACCCCTTTGCAAAACATGACTTGGTACTTGGTGGCAAAACCCTTGTTGGCAATCACAGAGGTCAGAAGTTTCTTGTAGTTGGCCATCAGGTTTGCACACATCTCAGGAGGGATTTTGTCCCACTTATCTTTACAGATCCACTCCAAGTCATTAACCCCTTAACGACCTTTGCCGGCTCAGGACCGTCATGGAAAAACGGTTACTTAATGACCTTTGACAGTCCTGAACCGTCAAAAAATTAAATAAGCTTAGAAAGGGATCAACGATCACTTTCTTCGCTTAAACGGCGTTACTGTAATGCCTCGATGTCGAGGCATTCAGCAAGGCCGAGATCGGCATCGGGGGCCATGTCTGGCCCCTCCCTGGGGCGTCAACAGCCACCATACATTGTATGGCGGCGGACGCCCGTTTTAAAAGCGTTTCGGAGGCGATCAACGATCGCCTCCTAAACTTAAATGGTGTCGCTGGAATGCCTCGATCAAGAGGCATCCAGCGACACCAAACACTTACCTCTGGACCGCCCCTACCGGTGATCTTCACCATCAGCAAGATGGCGGCGCCCGGGAAAAAAAAACAATAAAGATGAAAGAGTTCGCTAGACGGTCTCCAGACCCTCTAGAGAACTCTGGCTCCACTTGCAGGTTGAATACAAGTACTGCATTCAACCATGCAAGTCAATGGAGCCCAGCTTTCTAATCACAATGTGATTAGTAAAATATTCAAAAAATAATAATAAAAAAAAAATGTGCTAACATTTAAAAATAATTATGCAGTGATGTCACTAGATGAACCATCCAGTACCAGCAAAATGTGTAAAAAAAAATATAAAAAAAGTATTAAAAAAATAAAATAAAAAAATAAAGTTTATTATTTTGAGCAAGTGCTAAAATTTCTCAAAAATCTCAACAAAGAGTTAAAATAAAAGCACTTCAAATACCCAAGGGGTGTCTAATATAAAAAAAATGGCTGATGGGGTAAATTGGAGTGGCCGAGCTCAAAGATAGGGCATAGGTACAGATTGACCAAAATGGAGAAAAAAAGCGCACTTCCCAAATGTGGCATTTTAAATCTCAAACAACACAACAAACCCATGCATGTCGGGTATCACTGCACTCAGGAGATGTTCCTGAACACACATTGGGGTATTGTTTGACAGTGACATATACCAGAACCTGTATATCTATAACTAAAGTACAATTTGTGTGAAAAAAAAAATAAAACAAATTACTATTACAAAGTTTGACAAAGTGTAATTGTATAATTGGTGCATGGAAAGGGTTAAAATAACAGCATTTGGAATACCCTGGGGTGTCTAGTTTTCAAAAATATATGGTTTGACGGGGTTAAATTGAGTTAACCAGATTCAAAGATATTCCAAAGAGGAGATGGAGGCAGAATGACCAGATGCTAAAAGTATGTGTTGCCTCAAAAGTAGCCCTTTACCAGCCAAACAATCTAACAAACCCATGCATGTGGGGTATCGCTGTACTCAGGAGATGTTCCTGAACACATATTGGGGGGTTGTTTGACAGTGACATATACCAGGACCTGTATATCTATAACTAAAGTACAATTTGTGTGAAAAAAAATACAAAAAATTACTATTACAAAGTTTGACAAAGTGTAGTTGTATAATTGGCGCATGGAAAAGGGTTAAAATAACAGCATTTGGAATACCCTGGGGTGTCTAGTTTTCAAAAATATATGGTTTGAATGGGTTAAATTGAGTTAACCGGCTTCAAAGATGTTCCAAAGAGGAGATGGAGGCAGACTGACCAGATTTGTTAAAAAAGGTTTGGAAATCATAAAACGCTGCTTGTACTTATTGCCCTATAACTTACAAAAAACAGCAAAAAAACATAAAAACATTGGGTATTTCTAAACTCAGGACAAGTAGTAGAATCTATGTAGCTAGTTTTTTTACTTGCTTTTTTAGGTGAGTAAAAGATTTTTCAAATAAAAGTCATAAAATGTGTTTTTTTTCAATTTTTCACCATGTTTTTTTTTATTTTTTTTTATAGTAAATAAGATGATACGATCAAAATAACGTTATCTGAAGAAAGCCCATCTTGTCCTGAAAAAAACAATATATAACTTATGTGGGTACACTAAATGGGTGAGGAGAAAATTACAGCTGAACACAAGCACCACAAAAGTATTAAAACAGCCTCGGTCCCACAGGGTACAAAAAGAAAAAACGAGCCCGGTCCTTAAGGGGTTAATGTTTCCAGGCTGACATTTGGCAACTTGAACCTTCAACCCCTTCCACAGATTTTCTATGGGATTAAGTTCTGGAGACTGGCTAGGCCACTTCAAGACCTTAATGTGCTTCTTCTTGAGCCACTCTTTTGTTGCCTTGGACGTGTGTTTTGGGTCATTGTCATGATGGAATACCCATCCACGACACATTTTCAATGCCCCGGCTGAGATTCTCACCGAATATTTGATGGTACAATATGCAGTGAAGTTGTCCTGTCCACTTAGCAGAAAAACACCCCCCAAAGCATAATGTTTCCACCTCCATGTTTGACGGTGGGGATGGGGTTCTCTGGGTCCTCCTCCAAATACGGCGAGTTGGGGCCAAATAGCTCTATTTTGGTCTCATCTGACTACAACACTTTCACCCAGTTCTCTGAATCATTCAGATGTTCATTGGCAAACTTCAGACGGGCCTGTACATGTGCTTTCTTGAGCAGGGAGACCTTGTGGGCGCTGCAGGATTTCAGTCCTTCATGGCGTAGCGTGTCACCAATTGTTTTCTTGGTGACTATGGTCCCAGCTGCCTTGAGATCACTGACAAAATCCTCCTGTGTAGTTCTGTGCTGATTCCTCACCGTTCTCATGATCATTGAAACTCCATGAGGCGAGATCTTGCATGGAGCCCCAGACCGAGGGAGAATGACAGTTATTTTGTGTTTCTTCCATTTGCGAATAATCGAACCAACTGGTTTGGTGATGGTCTTGTAGCCCATTCCAGCCTTGTGTGGGTCTACAATCCTATCCCTGACATCCTTGGACAGCTCTTTGGTCTTGGCCATGGTGGAGAGTTTGGAATCTGATTGATTGCGTCTGTGGACAGGTGTCTTTTATACAGGTAACAAGATGAGATTAGGAGTACCCCCTGTAAGAGAGTGCTCATAATCTCAGCTCATTACCTGTATAAAACACCTGGGAGCCAGATATCTTGCTGATTGATAGGGGATCAAATACTTATTTCAAATAGTAAAATGCAAATCAATTTAAAACTTATGTGAAATGCGTTACACTGGATTTTTTGTTGTTATTCTGTCTCTCACGGTTGAAATAAACCTACCATTAAAATTAAAGACTGATCATGTCTTTGTCAGCGGGCAAAGTACAAAATCAGCAGGGGATCAAATATTTTTTCCCCTCACTGTATGTATTCAGCAACATTTCTCTCCAGAGACCGATGATCTCCTCCTAACTCCTTTTAAACAAGTGGTCGACTAAATATGGCGCACGCTAACACTCCGTGGAGCGATCAGATGGGCCCCTGCTGCAGATTTCGGTGTTTCTGAATGCCTCGGGATGAAGGCATTACAGCAACACTGCTTGGGAGAAGAAAGTGATCTTAGATTAGTTTCTACAGTTGTTTACACTCATGACGTGCTAGGCTAGTCAATTGTCGCCAGCAGTGATGTTTGTAGCATATCGAGGTAGTTCGAGGTAGCATCCGTGGCATTTTAACAGTCACCTTTGCCCTTTTAGGGATGGGTGGTACTGGGCGGAAGTAAGCTATAGAGGCTGTGCAATTTTGACATAGTACTACAAAGTATTGATTATACTGCGTTCAAGAGATCGTTAATCTACACCCATAGAGAGATCAGCCTATTCAGCAGGGTGATTGGCTCCTTTGTACGGGACAGCAGGGCCTCTTGGAGCTGCTGTTTTAGGACTAGGCAGCCTAGGACAAAATACACCACTGGGGGTAGTAGTTGTACTATTCTGAAATACTCGCATTTTCTTTATCTTACTAGCCCCAGGTTTATAAAAATAAAACAAAATAGAAAAATGCTCCAAGTGAACTTGATAAAGACCTCATCGTGAGGTCGAAACGTTGTTGTTCATCTCTTTCAATAAATCTGCCTGATGGAACCCCTGAGTGCCTGGAGCCTGTTTCTATTTTGATTTACTGGGGAGTTGGCCCTTCCTGGCACAGCTAAGCACCTGAGTTCCTGTGGGAGTGTGTGCAGATTCCTAATTCTGGTGACACACTATAAAAATAAAACAAACATAGCCTCAACTAGGGATGCACAAGTACAAGTACCGATACTTTTTGTCAAGTACTCACAATACCAATTACCAATACTTTTTTTTAAAGCTGTGATGACCTCCCATGCGTTGTCAATCATAGCATGGGAGCAGCACCGGGAGGCTGGCAAAACGTAGTGACACTGACACTCTGGGATCAGTCAGTGAATCAGCATTGGTATAGGAGGTGGGTGGTGAGCGAGCGGCACTTGACTGACACTGACTGGCAGCGTATGCTCGCTCAGTGATTCAGGCACAGGACCGGACTGGGAATGAAAAGCAGCCCTGGAAACATTTGGAGACCATCCCCCATATAGTTTATCTGGCGGTCCAGCTCTTATACCTACACGCACCCTTAATACATACCCGAGTCACACTATTTGCCATACAAATAACTATAAAACATTATTTTTGTCACATTATTTGTATTAAAATGCCAGAAAGCAAACGTGTTAAAAGGCCCTAATAAATTCAATACATTAGACATATTGGAATCAAAACATTTGCTACTACAAAATTTTTTAGATGAAAAAGTTAAATTTTATTCAGTGGAACAAAACAGTGATCACATTATTCTTCACAATATTCTTGTAAGAAACTTTTTTCTTTATTAATGCATGTAAACTATTTTCATATTTAATAAAAGCTATGATTGAGAAATGTTTGTTTCTATTTCCTTTCATTTGCCAACCTGCCCCCCAAGTTATGCACCTCTGCCCCCAGGCTTACCACTCTGCCCCCAAAAATGCCTTATACCCCTCTGCCACCAGAAATGCCTTATACCCCTATATGCCACTCTGGCATATGGGGGGTTAAAAGGCATATCATGGGACAGAGTGGCATATAGGGGGGTATAAGGCATTTCTGGAGGCAGAGTGGCATATAGGGGGTTAAAAGGCATTGCTAGAGGCAGAGTGGCTTATAGGGGGTTAAAAGGCATTTCTGGAGGCAGAGTGGCATAAAGGGGGGTATAAGGCATATCATGGGGGACTCTGCTTCCAGAAAAGCCTTATGCCCCCCATATAACCCCCCTCCCGACTTACCACTGCTTCTGACTCCCTGGGGGCAGCGGGTGGAGGCCGTTCATGAAATTAAAGGGGCCGGTGTGCACGCACCGCGCCGCCCAATGGCCGTGCCTCAGCTCTTTGTCCCAACCCTTTTAAGACATGGGACGAAGTGCTGAGGAACGGCCATTGGGCGGCGCGGTGCGTGCACGCCAGCCCCTTTAATTTCATTAGGCACCGGCGCCTGGAGGAGGCGGCTTTCAATCCCACTAGCAGCCGCTCAGCGGCTGTTTTGAATGTCGGTCTGCCAGCCGCCTGGCCCACAGACCAGTCCGGTCCTGTTCAGGCAGGGTATCGTTTCGGCATCGTGCAAGTACAAGTACTCGTGCAACTGCTGTGTATCGGCACTGACACCAGTATTGGTGCATCCCTAGCCTCAACTACACAGAGAGTATTGCCAAGGAGATAATGCAGTTACTTTACATACAATAATATATTTAAGAAACAGGTGTTTCTGGTAAATGTCTACATACTACACAGTTGGTTGAATACAGGACATTTTAGTGTAAACATGCATTGCATGGTAAGGAGGATAATTTAACTAAAATTAGTTACACCTTTGTAAGCTTTACATAACAATTCATTCTTGGATAAACAAAAATGTGGTAATAAATACTAAAACACAAATGCAAGTTACCTACTATCCTTGAGATCCTGGAAGCAAGAGTCAATCGTTTTAAGTCGCAGAGCCCTTTTAGACCTAGCAAAACGTATATAATTAATTACTTCATTCTGATGATGATCATTCAAACCAAGTTCCGCCTAGAGCAAAACAAATAAAACACAAACAGCGTTAAACAGATTAGTAGTATAAGACTCAAAGAAGTAGCTGCAGAGTTTCCCAGAGACATAACAAAACATACATAGAGTACAAAAATGTAAAAATTACATAATGCGTTGGTTCAATTTGCAATTTACTATGCTGTATTTTAGACCTCCTGTTCTAATGGCCTTTAGTAGGAAGTTTCTCTACTAGCAACTGCAACCAACGATGGCTGGCTAGCTGTTAGCAAGTGGCTAGATGTCAAACATTTCTCACAACTGGTCATCCAGTGGCCCTTTCATTTAATTCAGTCGTACAGGAATTATAAAAACAACAAAAACAAACTGCTTCATTGAGCTCATGTTTGAAAGATGTAATTAAAAGAATAAGATAAAAAGGTGGGATATCAAGGAATAGTATGAGCAAACCATGTACACTATTCAAAACTTTGGAGTCTGTAATTTTCGTCTCATGTAGTGTACCCACACAAATTGTACCGTTATTCTAAACGTATCATCTAATTTACTAAATAAATTTATATATTTTTTTTTTTTTGCAAGTTATAGGGAAATAAGTACAAGTAGTGTATTGCTATTTAAAATTATATATATATATATATATATATTCGAATCTGGTTATCATATATACATTATTATTCAAACATTTATTTGGTCACTTAGCTATTTTCATGAAAAACAAGGACCTTTCAAGCTATGTAACATAATTACAAAAAGGGGTTTCTACTGATCGATTAGCCTTTAAAACATAAACCTGGATTAGAGAACACAATGTGTCATGGCTGCTGATAAACGGCCTCTCTACACTTATAAAGATTTCCCATTTAATATTAGGTACAATAGTCAATTACAAAATTAATAATGTCTCCATTGTGTTTGTGATACATTTTATGGACATGGACATTTCCAAGTGACCACAAACTCTTGAGCAATAGTGTATGTGGAATGCACATCACACCATTCAGGATTGGAAGGTGGAGCCATGAAACTACTTACTACACTGAGGTGGAGGACTAAAACTTAAAACTGGGAATAAGCTTTTGTATCTACTCCATGCACATATGTTACATAGATACAGAATAATACATGCACATAATTTAATTGCAAACAGTTTTGGTAGAACATTTCAGCCAAAGAAAACCTGTTCAGATCAAAGCATATGCCTCTCCCACCGTGCAACATTCTAAAAGTGCTAAGCTTTGTAAATGGCAATTTAATATAAGCAACACAGGTAACCGATGGTGCCCGAAAAACATTTGACATTAATGCCTACAATGTGAGACATTTATCAGTTTTACGGAGAGGCGCACACACAGATCGCTCGCCCGTTTCTTAAATACATCAACATTTAAGCTTAATTGAATGCATTTACAAGTAAACATTATATAATGTATTTGTACAATACTCAAGCAAAAAAAAAAAACACGTCAGCGCTACGAACGATAAATGCCCTTTACGTGACAACTGTAAAACCTACACCTAAATCATACGGGGACTGATTATGAAGGTCATTTGCCACATCATCAACATTTCTCGCTTGATGGGATGGTTAAATAAAAACACACACAACTCTGCTTACCATTTCTGAAAACTAAAGGCGCAACCGAACATGGAATTGGTAGGCCGATCATCTGGTTGTCATGGGGACGTACCATTCGACAACGTCTTAGCATAGCTATATCATTGGATAATTTTCTGGTCACATGAGCCGTTGCTTTTTTGCGTTTTCGTTACCTAGGGTTACGGGGCGGCGCTTACAAGTCTTCGTCTGGGTAAAAATGGCGCGACCAAGTTGTAGATGCGAAATAAAATGACACGGGTTATATTGTATTCAGTTCGTTTTGATGAAACGAGTAATTTTAAAATGATGAAGCCATCTGCTTTAACACACATCACACTTCTGTGTGGTTTACTTACTGGCAAGACACTATTGTGTCTCTCGCCGGGTGTCTACTTGTTTCCGTTGTAGTGTGTCACGTTTAACCGTTTAACAGCTGGTGCATAGTACAGCAGAACCTTTTAGTTTGATCACATCAACAAATGGGTCAAATCCTATCCATCATATGAAAACAAGAGAAATAGATGAAAGAACATAACGTTTAATTAAAATAGTTTTGCCACATAAAATAATTAAGTAGTTGTGTTAATTTTATTGAATGCGCACATCAACTTATCTGTAATAATTGTACCTGGGAACTCTCTGGGCTTGGCCAGGAGAAGCCCTGCTTCTCTGGGTCAACACCTGAATCCTTTGAGTCAGGGAGTGGGGTCCTGATGTCACCCACTCCTCGTCCATTTTCCATTTAAATGGGGGTGTTTCCCGTGGTGTAAGCAGGAATGCCCACTGATGGCAGCAGGATGGCCCACTCACGTCAGTGGGTGGTCCTGGCCGTGTCCCGCAAGGGTAGGCTCCGGTTATGGTGATAATATATATTTTTTATTAAAGTGAAGATAAGATACACTTAGATAACTGATGTGGGACAATCCTAACATAATAGCCGGCCCAAAACTCTTCCCAAAAGCGCCCCACAGACAGAAAAATGTAACTCGAAGGTTATAAAAAAAAAGCTAATAATAATAATAAAAAAAAAACCTTGCATCCCATTGCCCCAACACAACATCTAAAAGGTATAACCCTCCTGCCCCCGTTCACAACCCACAAAGCCGTTAAGCTACCCGGAGACTTCACTTGCGGGACGCGGCCAGGACTGCCCACTTAAAAGAAAATTGGGCGGGGTATGTCAAGACCCCGCTCCCGCGACCTGGAGGATTCGGGTCTTGACCCAGAGAACCGGAGAGTTCCCAGGTATGCCTATAGGGTACTATATGTAAGGCATGTATATGACCTTCTAGAAAGAAAAAAAACAAATGATCGCTAACCGGCATACCGCAAAAATTGATCCAGGAGTTGAGGTACCAAAGCCCTGTTACACCTACCTGTCCGGCCGGGGTCCCACGGCGTTCCTCGTGCACGTCCCCCTCGTGTACTGACGTGTGTGCGTATAGAGCAGGCACGCCTCCCGGCCACTGACAGCCCTGTTCGGGGCTGAAGGGGTTAAACACCTGGGCAGCCCTACCACCCTGAAAGCCCTGGTTATCAATCCAGGGTTGAAACCATGAAACCTCCCATTGCAACCGAAGAAGCAGCCTCACCTGTTTCCATGCCCGTATTGTAGTGTTTAAGAGGGAGTTCTCTAGAACATCTACAACCAGCCTAGTTATCAGAGTGTGCAGTAAGGATAGCAGGGAAACATCTTTAGACATATGAACATAGGTATAACATCAGACGAGAATATGAAAAACACACAGTATCTAAACACTTTAAAGATCATCACTATAAAGATAAGCCTTTGGAATTGAACAGGTAGTTTTGCCAATTATGTCAGTATAGGCCTTGTCAATTATTCTGTAGGATTTCTTCTACATAATTGCTGCTGCTGAGCAATGATCATACCTGGGAACTTCTTCACTCCGGGTACCCAGAGCCCTCCCTTGCGGAACGCGGCCAGGACTGCCCACTGCTGTCGGTGGGCAGTCCCGATGACGTTGGTGGCGTTCTCTCTGATGTCAGCGGGAAACACCCCCATTTAAAGGGCAAATGAGTGGGGAGCAAGTCTCCACGACCCTAAGGGTTCGGGTGTTGACCTACAGAACGAGAGAAGCGGTGCTTGACCCGGAGATCTGCGGGTAAAACCCGGAGTGTTCCCTGGTATGGCAATGATCCAATTTATATTTTAAAACATTCCCTGATTATAGTAATTTTTTAGAGATCCAAATCCATTACTTAACCTTCTATTGTTGGGTAGTGTAAAATGTTTTACATGTAATGGAAGGGCTTACAGGATGCTAGGGTACTTTTTTGGTTTGAAATCCCTCTTTGGATGTCAGTGATGTCACAGGGGGATCAACGACAAAGAAAATATTGTTTTTGATTATTGTAGCTTAGCCCATCTGGATGTGGGTGTCGGTGTGGCAGAATGTGTCCTGGTGTGTGTGTTTGGGTGTCAGTGTAGCAGAGCCTGTCCTGGTGTGTGTGTTTGGGTGTCGTTGTGGCAGAACATGTCCTAGTGTGTTTCTTGGTGTCGGTGTGGCAGAGCCCTCCTGAATTTGTAGTCATTGCAGAGGGCAAAACGTTCTATATAAAAATAAAGTTATTGTGTCATTTTCTAAATTTTAATCTGCATATTTTATTAAAAAGGATTAGTGGCACTAAATTGTGACTTCAGGCATCCCAATTCCATTACATAAGATTCTATCTTGTATTATCTGCCTAGCACTGATGTCATCTTTATCCAGTACACATGAATGCAGAGGAGTTAAGATTCTGTCTATTTTATTTATTTCCATAAAAAGGCCCACCAAAATCCTCAGCACCAGGCCCACGATTCTCTTAATCCGACCCTGCTTGTATCTAGGGTAGGGTGACCACATGTCCCGGGCAGCTTAAATCTGGGATAATGCAAAAAATGTTTTTTGACGTGGAGGAGATCGGTCGCAGTGCCGGCATGTCATGCTGAGGGCTGGAATATGATGTTATATTCTGGCACTCAGCAGTGAAGCAGCGCACACTGTGGCACAGGCCTTGCGGTCCCACCGCAGGACTTCTGGAAGGTAAGTTAACTACAAAGGGGGGGTAGACAATGAGCAGGGGAGGAGAGGGGGTAGATAGTGAGAAGCAGAGGCGTATCTACTGAAAATAGCACCTATGGCAAGTGCTGAAATTGCGCCCCTGTCCAAATATCTAAAACCCATTTATTAGCCCCTGCTGCCCATATATATATAAATATTAGTCCCTGCTGCCGATATATATATATATATATATATATATATATATATATATATATTAGACCCTGCTGCCGATAGCAGGTATAGATCAACACACAAACCCAGATCAATTGAAATTCACTTGTGATCTCAGCACTGAAGGTATAGATCAAATAACACACATAAAAACACGGCATTAAAGGTATATTTAAAACCCCCTAAATTACAGGCATAGATCACAGGTTACACACCCCAAAGCCAGCCCTGGCGTCCACACTGCCCACATAGAACCTGACCAGCACCCAGATAACACACATTAGATTTGCAATCTTTGTCCCCAAATAGCCCAGCACAAGTCAACTTTGTCCCCAAACACAGGGCCGGACTGGCCCACCGGGATACCGGGAAATTTCCCGGTGGGCCGGGCGGTCCGAGGGCCCCTCCGCCCGATCGTGCGGCCGTAAGTCTTGTAAATTCGTAAGACAGCCGCTAAGCGGCTGCGAGGAAGCTTCAAAGCGGCCATTGCGCGGCCGCCAGTCCGCCTCCACCGGCTACTAAAGAAATGAAAATGGCTGGTGTGCACACCGCGAAGTGGCCGCTTTGAATTTTGCTTGCAGCCGCTCAGCGGCTGTCTTACGCTGCAGCAGCACGGCGGCTGTGTGGAACGTGTTGTGGGGAGGGTCGAAGAGCTGCGGCACGGCCATTGGGCGGCGCGGTGCGGTGACACCCAAGGGGGCGGGCTCAGCCTCACAGAAGTAAGTGTTCCTCACAGAAGGATTGTCACGTCGTCAAGGAGATCAAGAGAGCAGGACAAAAAAGAAAACACAAAAATGTAAGTACTGGTGTTAGTATTACCAAAATATAGTTATGGGTTAAAGGGGAAAGCAGACCCATATTCAAGGGAGGGGGGTTTGCCTTCATTAAATTTTAAAATTAAATAATACAAATGGAGGGGGTTGCTGGGGGGTAATACACATGGCAGTGGGGGCATCAATAATAGACAAGTGTGCTTCACAAAAGTGTTAGGGGCATCAAGGGAGGGGGTTAGCTAGGGTATCACATAAATCAATGGTGGGGGTAATAAATGCACAAAGAGGGCAATACCCAAGGTTGTGTTGTGAGGGGAAGACAACTGTGTTCTACATGATTTCATGTTATTGAGCTACTCCATATAAAATCATGTTGTGTTTGGTTGTCGTTCAGTTGGTTTATACCTGTGTTTACAGGTTTTGCATGCAGTTGTCGTTCAGTTGGTTTATACTTGTGTTTACAGGTTTTGCATGTGGTTGTCGTTCAGTTGGTTTATACCTGTGTTTACAGGTTTTGCATGTGGTTGTCGTTCAGTTGGTTTATATCTGTGTTTACAGGTTTTGCATGTGGTTGTTGTTCAGTTGGTTTATACCTGTGTTTACAGGTTTTGCATGCAGTTGTCGTTCAGTTGGTTTATACCTGTGTTTACAGGTTTTGCATGTGGTTGTCGTTCAGTTGGTTTATACCTGTTCTATGTATTTCTTAAATGGTATGCAGCCTGTATACCCATGATATACACTTTATACTGCATTTGTGCATCTCTTGTTTTACAGACATCTTTCTTATGTGGAGGTACAATGTAGAATTGTACAAGGCTGTGATCACAGGTTTTGAACCTTGTGCAAGCCATTTTTTGAGTTGTTGGTTTTCAGGGCATTTTTAGAGACATATGTCCTTACTATTTGGGATAGGGACACTTAACCTGGAAATGTCTCTTTTTTAGAGTTGATGGATAAAAAGGGAGAAGGAAAAAGAAAACATCAGAAAGGAGGGGCAGAAAAAGAACGTGATAAGAAAAAAAAATTATTAGAAAAGGATGCAAGCCAGTGCCAAAAAGTCAGTTCTATGTTTAAGACCATTGAAAGCAAACAAGTATTGGATTGTGAAGATGATGAAGATTTACATGAAGGCACCAGTGCCAGCTGTAGCACTGCTGCACATGCAGCTGTACAAAGCACAGCGATAACTAGTGAGGCCACTAAGAACATTGTAGAAGCGTGTATTGATCTACAAGGTGATGAAGAAATTTCAGTTGAGTGTACTGAAGAGTCCCAACAAGTGATTGAAAAACCAACAACATCCATTCGTGAAGGTGTGCATGACATAATTGAAGATGAAAACTTGTTCTTTAGGCCATCATCAGAAAATCTTAGTGCCTTTTTAAAGTTCCATCCTTCCCAACCAGATGTCCTCAACTTGAATTCCAAAAAGTTGTACCAAAGAAGAGATGGGAAAAAACGTCAGTGGCTAACATATTCACGCAGTCATGGAGCTTTTTATTGCATGGTCTGTCTTGCTTTCAGTAGAGAAACAGACAACAGTGCTTTTATTGGTGGGTGCTTTGATGAGAAACATATGTACCAAAAAATTGAAGAACACGAAGGAAGCAATCTTCATAATACAACTTCAGAAGCCTTCCTCATGAAGTGTAAGGGCATGGACTTACGTAGTAGGTTTCATGAGAAACAAATGTCTGCCAGAAAACAAGAAGTGAAGAGAAAGCGTGCAATTCTTGAGAGAGTAATTGAAACTGTTAAATTTATAGGCAAAAGAGGATTGAGTTATAGAGCATCTACTGAAGCTGCTTATACTTTATTGGATGAAAAAGTCGACCATGGCAATTTTTTAGAAATTCTTCTACTGCTGAGTAAATTTGACCCTATGCTCAAAGGTCATCTTGATGACATAATTAAAAAGAGTAAAAAACAACATGAGGGTGCAGAGGGCAGTAGAGGACGTGGCAGCCTTGTAACAATGATTTCAAAAACTACAGTTGATAGTATTATCTCTATAATTTCAGCACTCATAAAGGAAAGTATAGCTAAAGAAATCAAAGAAGCTGGTATGTTTTCTGTACAGCTGGACACAACGCAAGACATAAACATCTCTGATCAATGTGCCGTTATTATTCGATATGTCACAGATGTGGTGCATGAACAGCTTGTAGCGGTGATAAATTGTACATCTACCAAAGGAAAGGCTCTTTGTGACCTAGTTTGTGAGGTTCTAGAGTCCATGGATATTGATATTACCAATTGTGTTGGCAATGCAACAGACGGAGCTTCAAATATGCAAGGGCAATACAATGGGTTTACTACATGGTTAACCAGCAAAGCACCTGGCCAAATTCATGTATGGTGCTATGCACATGTACTTAATTTAGTCATAATGGATGTCACCAAGATTTCTATACAGGCAGTATTGTTATTTGGACTTCTAAATTCTTGCGCTGTGTTCATTCGTGAATCTTACCTCCGCATGACTGTTTGGAGAGAGCAGTCTCATGAAGAGCGATTTAGATCTCTGTCTGTTATTGGAGAAACAAGGTGGTGGGCCAAGGATGCAGCACTGACCAAAGTGTTTGGTTCATTTAATGACCAAAGCCAAGCAATGTATGTGGAACTCATTCAGGCCATGGCTGAAATCTCAACATCTCATGTTTTTAATGCAGAAACAATGTACAAGGCTGGGACATTCCTAGAGTCACTGAGAAAGTTTCAAACTTTAATCACAGCCCAAATGTACCTATTTATTTTCAAACATACCTCTCCCTTGTCTCTTTACCTGCAAACCCAGGGTCTGGATGTTCTTCAGGCATATCGAATGGTGACAGAGACAATAGACACCTTAAGAGACCATGAACGGGACTTTCAAAGCATTATGAGTGCAACAAAGAATTTCATTTTGTGGGGAAATGAGAAGTTAGAGAAAGCAGGCTGTGAGTTTGTGATTGAGGAAGATTTTCCTATACCTGGAAGAGTACGCCGAAAGAAGAAGATGGCAGGTGAATGTGCAGATGATGAGCCAATCATATCAGAGTGTGACAAATTCAGGGTGGACGTGTATAATATAACACTGGACAAGATTATCAACAGTCTGCAGAGCCGGTTTACTACCCATGGCCATCTGTTTGCAGATTTGGTATGTTTGGACCCTAAACATTTTGAGGACATTTTAAAGCACATTCCCCACAATGCTTTAGAACGACTGAGTAAACTACTCTCAAGATTTGATTCTGCAGCATCTAAAGAAAAACTGCAAACTGAACTGCTTGATTTTGCATCAAAGTGGAATAGGCTAAAAATGTCTCTACCATCATCTCTACCATCACCAAAAATACCATCATTGATGTTCTAGCTTCCAAGAGTAGCTTGCTGCAAGGATTATTGGTTATTTAAAATGTTTTTTGTATCTCAATACTCTTAATGTTTTCACTGTTTGTTTGCATAGTACTTTAATTCTATGCCACATTTAGTGGTTTTCTGTGTTTTGCCCTGTAAGGGCTTTTTGCACAATAAGATAAAAACATTTTGCACTTTTTACCAAAGTTTATAAGAATTGCTTAATATAAGCTACAGTGTAGCTAAACAGTTTACATTTTGTATTTATTTATAATTATTATTATAAATATTTTTCATTACCTGTAAGAGTTTCCACCTTATTACAGTTTTAAGGCACATTATTTTTAGTAAATTATGTAAATTAATAAAACTTTGAAAAAGGTTCCACACTATAATGTGTATTCAGGCTTCCCATGTTGAATGATTTATCGTTTTTAGAGTACTGATGTCCTCCTAATCCCTTTACATAAGGTTATATTGCTTTACAATCTGCATAGCACTGATGTCATCTGTATCCCTTACACATGGACCCTGAGACGTTAAGATTCTGTCTGTTCCCCAGGTACTTATTTGGGCCTTTTAACATTTGGTTTCTGGGATTTTAATAATAATGTGATATAAAAGAATGAGTTATAGCTATTTGAATGGCAAATAGTGTGACTCGGGTAAGTATAAGGGGTGCGTGTGGGTATAAGACACGACCGCGAGATACAACATATGGGGCTGGTCTCCAAATGTTTCCAGGGCTGCTTTTCATTCCCAGTCCGGCCCTGCTCAAACAGTCCGGCCTGTGCCATCTTTGTCCCATATACACCCTGCCTGTGCCATCTTGGTCCCCAAGGCTCAAACCTCCTGCTAGTGCCATCTTTGCCCTTCCACAATTATACGTCTATGATAAACACAAACACTTTTATAGTCACTCACTAATTCACACTTTCATTCAGACAACTCATCCACACATTAACTCATGCTCTCCCTCATTCAGACAATTCATCCACACATTAACTCATGCTCTCCCTCATTCAGACAATTCATCCACACATTAACTCATGCTCTCTCTCATTCAGACAATTCATCCACACATTAACTCATGTTCTCCCTCATTCAGACAACTCATGCTCTCCCTCATTCATTCAATTAATCCACACATTAACTCATGCTCTCCCTTATTCAGACAATTCATCCACACATTAACTCATGCTCTCCCTCATTCAGACAATTCATCCACATATTAACTCATGCTCTCCCTCATTCAGACAATCCATCCACATATTAACTCATGCTCTCCCTCATTCAGACAACGCATCCCCATATTAACTCATGCTCTCCCTTATTCAGAAAACTCATTCCACATATTAACTCATGCTCTCCCTCATACAGACAACTCATCCACATATTAACTCATGCTGTCCCTCATTCAGACAACTCATGCTCTCCCTCATTCAGACAATACCTTCACATATTAACTCATGCTCTCCCTCATTCACTCAATGCATCCACACATTAATTCACACTCTTTACTTATATCTAACCCCTCTCCTTCCCTTATCACTTTCTAACCCCTCTCCCTCCCTTATCACTTTCTAACCCCTCCCCCTCCCCCTACTCACTATCTACTCCCGTCCAGCGACGGGAGCACAATGCTTCTGTCTTCCTGCACTGCTGTGGTGCCCGCTGCTTCACTGCTGAGCGCCGTAATATGACATTATATTTCGGCGCTCAGCATGAAATGCAGGCACCGGGACGGAGTAAGAGGCCTTGTTGTTATGGTCTAGCTGCTTTTCTGCTGCATTGCTGGAGGCTATACAGCCTGGCTGGGTTGCCATGGTACACTCCTGTGACTCAGCCCACAGCCAGCCCCCTTTGGCTATTTAAGCAGATTAACTTCACTTCCTCCTTGCCCTTGTGTTGTTTCTGGCTGCAAGTGCTATTGCTGTGTTCCTGAATTCCTGTCTATGACCTGGCTTTCTCTGACGTCCATCCCGGCTCCTGATTCCTGGCTTGTTCCTGACCTCGGCTTGTCTTTTGGTATATGCTTTTGGATCACAATTTGGCTATGTTCACTATTGTCATTACAATAAAGGTGATTGCATTTTACGTTTTGTGTCTGTCTGGTTCCTGGTCCCTAACATTACACAAGGGCCATGAACCCAGAAGGGGCAGGCAATCCACCAAATGTTTTTACCAGGCTGGACCAGGTAGACCAGCGCATGGACCAATTTGCGTTAGCTCTCCAGACCTTGTTGCTCCGTACTGCACATCTGGTTCTGCCAGCTCAGGTCCCCACGGCACAGGCAGCCTCTATACCTGCTGCTGCTTCTGCTCCGTCTGCCACTGGTGATTTTAATACTGCCAGAGGCTTGACTGGGTCTGTCCCGCTTCCCGAGCGTTATGGGGGCGACCCTAATTTGTGCAGAGGTTTCCTGAACCAGGTCAGTATCTATCTGGAGATGGTACCTCAGGCCTTTCCATCTGACAGGAGTAAGGTGGGCTTTGTGATTTCTTTACTCTCAGACAGGGCCTTGGCATGGGCGAATCCCCTTTGGTAGACACAGAAACCTTTAGTACACAATTACCCTGAGTTTGTTGCGTCTCTAAAACGGGTATTTGATGTACCGGCACGCTCTGCTTCGGCTGCCAAACAATGTCCATTCGGCAGGGTACAAGGACGGTTTCAGACTATGCTATTGAGTTTCGTACCCTGGCCGCTGAGGTTGGTCGGAATAATGAGGCTCTCGTGGCTGCTTTTTCTAATGGGCTCTCAGATATACTTAAGGATAAGATTGCGGCCCGGGACCTTCCCAGTGATTTGGAGGAATTGGTCTCTCTTTGTATCCTTATTGACTCATGAATCCGTGAGAGACCATCCTTCCGGGAGCGCCTGCGGAGGCCTCCTATACGTTTAGCCCCGAGCTTTTCGTCCCCACCCGTGCATCCCTCTCCTCCCATGCCTCCTGGTCTCGACACTTTGGGCGTTGTGGAACCCATGCAGCTTGGATTTACCCGTCTCTCAGTTGAGGAAGAGGGCCTTTAGGAGGAGGGAGGGTTTCTGTCTTTACTGTGGTAAAGCAGGGCACCTGCTGCGAACTTGTCCTACACGTCCGAAACGCCTGCACCTAAGGCTACAGAGGGGACAGTCCTTAGGTGGCATCTCGACGTCCCCAGATATCCAGAAGGATAAACCTCTAGTCTCGGTGGGTCTCACTTGGGGCAAGATTTCCGTCATTTCAGAGGCACTCATTGACTCGGGGGCAGCGGGCCTTTTTATTGACAGCACTTTTGCTCAGAAGCACTCTATTCCGTTGCAGCTTCGGAATCCTCCACTTGCCATTGAGGCGATCGATGGCAGACCGTTACAGTCCCCGCAGGTCACCCATGAAACCGCTCCTTTGTCTATGGCTGTTGGGGCTCTCCGTCATGAAATTATTCAACTCCAGGTCATACACTCTCCCCATTATCCTGTGGTTTTAGGATATCCATGGTTACGCAAACATAATCCTGTGTTTGGGTAAGGGCCGAAGTCTTGGCATGGTCGCCTAATTGTTCCAAAACATGTCTAGGGAGAGTGGTGAAGGTGCTAACCACTTCTCCGGTCTCTTTGTTGCCTGAGGAATATCAAGAGTTTCATGATGTATTTGATAAGGGCCGGGCTGGTGAGCTCCCACCTCACCGCCCGTACGATTGCACCATTGAGCTGCATCCTGGTGCCATACCCCCTCGAGGTCGAGTCTACCCATTATGTGTCGCAGAGAATAAGGCCATGGAGGAGTATGTTGCGGATGCGCTGTCCCGGGGTTCATCCGTAAATCCTCTTCCCCTGCTGGGGCCAGATTCTTTTTTGTGAAAAAGAAGAGCAGCGAACTGAGACCATGTATAGATTACAGGGGGCTCAACCGTATCACGGTTAAAAATGCCTACCCGATTCCACTCATTACTGAGTTATTCGATCGCTTAAAAGGGTCCAAGGTATTTACAAAGCTCGACCTGCGAGGGGCGTATAACTTAGTAAGGATAAAGGAGGGCCACGAATGGAAAACCGCGTTTAACACCAGGAGCGGGCATTATGAATACCTAGTTATGCCCTTCGGTCTCTGCAATGCCCCCGCGGTTTTCCAGGAATTCATAAATGATGTCCTAAGGGACATGCTCCAACAATGTGTGGTGGTATACCTAGATGATATTCTGATCCATTCCACCTCCATAGAAAGCCACCACGCTGATGTAGCCCGAGTCCTACAGAGGTTACGAGAGAATAATCTCTTTTTGCAAATTGGAGAAGTGCGAGTTCCACCGCAAGCAGGTCACCTTTCTGGGGTACGTAATTTCAGAGGTCGGTTTCGCTATGGATCCTGAAAAACTCTCGTCTGTTCTCGAGTGACCACGACCTGTAGGTCTCCGCTCCCTTCAACGGTTCCTCGGCTTCGCTATTATAGGAAATTAATTCGGAATTTTTCCTCTATTGTTAAGCCTCTTACGGACATGACCAAAAAATATGGCAATGCCTCTCTTTGGTCCCCAGGGGCCATCAAAGCTTTTGAGTCATTGAAGGCCGCTTTTGCCGCAGCTCCTGTTTTGGTACACCCGAAACCCGAACTTCCATTCATACTTGAGGTTGATGCGTCTGAGACAGGGGTAGGCGCCCTCCTGTCTCAACGTCCTACTCCTGAGAGCCAGTTGCACCCATGCGGGTGCTTCTCCAAGAAGCTAGGTGACGTGAGTTGCTTGCGATAATACTGGCTCTCAAAGAATGGAGGCATTTGCTTGAGGGAACTTCCGTATCAATCCTAATTCTCACAGATCATAAAAATCTCACCTACCTGTCCGAGGCTAAATGCTTAACTCCGAGGCTCGTTGGGCATTATTTTTATCCCGTTTTAATTATGTGGTCTCGTACCTGCCGGGGACCAAAAATGTCCTGGCCGATGCTCTCTCTAGACAGTTCTCGAAAGCTAAAGAGGAGTGTCCTCCTAGTCCGATTATTCCCCCGGACCGAGTACTGGCTACCATACGTACCAGCATAACATCTCCCCTCGGGGACAGAATACGAGCCGCTCAGGTAGATGCACCTGCTGAAACCCCCTCAGGGCGATGTTTTGTACCTGTCAACTTGCGTGCCAAGTTACTTTCCACCTATCATAATCCTAAATCAGCAGGTCATCCCGGGAGGAACCAACTTCTCTGGTCGGTTTCCCGTCTCTTCTGGTGGCCAGGAATTAACAAAGATATTGTTGCCTTCGTAGCAGCCTGTCTAGTCTGTGCACAGACTAAATCACCCCGTCACCTTCCAGTGGGCCTTTTCCAACCCATACCTACTGGTGAGAGGCCATGGTTTCACCTTGTCATGGATTTCATAGTCGACCTTCCGCTGTCTAACGGTAACACAGTTATCCTCATGGTTGTTGACTGCTTTTCTAAAATGATACACTGCATACCATTCAAAAAGCTCCCTTCCTCTAAGGAGTTGGCTACAGTTTTTATCAAGGAGCACGAGCCTATGGCACGAGCCATAGGTGCCATATCCTAGATACGCCTCTGGTGAGAAGGGAGGGAGAAGGGGTAGATAGTGAGAGGGGGTAGATAGTGAGAAGGGAGGGAGAGGGGGTAGATAGTGAGAAAGTAGGGAGAAGGGGTAGTGACAAAGAGGGTAGTAAGAATATTGAAACAAAGAGTGAGAATGAGTGAGAGAATGAATGAATCAGTGTGTGGATACATTGTTGAATGAGTGAGAGTATGAATTAATGTGTGGATGAATTGTGTGAATGCGTGAGGATTACTTAATGTTTGGATGAATTGTGTGAATGAGTGGGAGAATGTATGAATTAATGTGTGGATGAATTGTCTGAATGAGTGAGAGAATCAATGAATTTGTGAGAATGCATTAATGAATATGTGTAAATGATTTGTGTGAATGAGTGATAGAATAAATGATCATGTGAATGAAAGTGTGAATGAGTGAGTGACTGTAAAAGTGTTTGTGTGCATCATAGATGTATAATTGCTTTGTGGAAAGGCAAAGATGGCACAAGCAGGGTGTATGAGCCTTGGGGCCCAAGATGGCACAGGCAGGGTGTTTATGGGACAAAGATGACATAGGACAGGCTGTTTGCTGGGCTCTTTAGGGACAAAGATGACAAGTTCTATGTGCGTTATCTGGGTGCTGGTCAGGTTCTATGTGGGCAGTGTGGACATAAGGCCTTGGGTTGTGCAACCTGTGATCTATGCCTGTAATTTGCTCACTGTAAGGGGCTTGCATCTTCTAAGTGACTTGCTTTCTGTAAGTGACCAGTTTGTGCACCACAGCAGCGGCAGAGAAGTGGTATTATAAGTATACCAACAGTGGGTTTGTATCTCAACCAGCAACAAGAGGGTTGAAGGGTTTGTGGTAAAAAAACAAAAAAAAAAACAAAAAAAAACTGTGTGTTTTGCATTAACTGTTTGGTTTTTTTTTCTCTCCCATTTTCTATAGTGTAATTAGTTAAGGGTGGGGTTTATAATCAATTAACTGTGTTGCTCTGTATATAAGGAAGTGGTTAAACTCACAGAGCTTGCTCACTGTAAGGGGCTTGCATCTTCTAAGTGACTTGCTTTCTGTAAGTGACCAGTTTGTGCACCACAGCAGTTAGTGCAACACAAGAGTGCAAGAGCAAGGAGGGTAAGTGACATAAAGCAACTGTTTAAATTCTATACTCGCGTCCCTTTATAAAGAATGAGCAAGCTTGGAGATTTCACTCAGTGCACATCATGCCATATGTATGCATGCTTGGAACAGCAGTTCCTGGGTCCATATCGCTGTGGTAAGTGTGATCAATTGGTCTCTCTGGAAGCTGAGGTTGGTGCTCTTAAGAGGCACATTGAAACACTGAGAGAGATTGACAACCTTGAGAGGAGTCTGTTGCTCACTGAGGAAAGTTTAGATGGGGCCCCTAGCAATGAGGGAGGAGATCAGTCAGAAGGGAGTCAGGCACATAGCTGGGTGACAGTAAGACGTGGTTGCAGTGGGGAAGGGAAGAGGAAGAGGCAAGCCAGCCCAGAGTCTCTCCCTCCCAACAAATTTGCCCTTTTAAGCGAGCATGTTGGGGAGGCAGACTCAGAGGTAGGCTTTGCGGAAAAAGCTGTTCTCCCTAACAGCCGGGAGAGCAGCTCATCCAATGTGCAGGGGATCCGAAAGGAAGGAAAGCCCAGGCAGGTTGTGGTGGTAGGGGATTCAATAATCAGGAAAACAGACAGGGTAATCTGTAGCTCTGATCGCAGCAACCGAATGGTTTGCTGTCTCCCGGGTGCCCGGGTTCGGCATGTTGCGGACAGAGTGGATAGATTATTGGGAGGGGCTGGTGAGGATCCAGCTGTCTTGGTGCACATTGGCACCAATGACATAGTAAGAGGAAGATGGAGTATCCTAAAAGATAATTTTAGGGACTTGGGTAGTAAGATTAAGAAAAGGACCTCCAAGGTAGTATTCTCAGAGATACTACCTGTGCCATGCGCTACACCAGAAAGGCAGCGGGATATTAGGCAGCTAAATGCATGGCTGAAGTCTTGGTGTAAGAAGGAGGGCTTTGGGTTCTTAGAGCACTGGGCTGATTTTGCTTTGGGGTACAATCTCTATAGTCGTGATGGATTGCACCTAAATGCAAGAGGGTCCAATGTGCTTGGGGAGAGAATGGTTAGACGGTTGGAGGAGATTTTAAACTAGGAATGGGGGGGGGGGAGGGAATAAATACCGGGTTAGACAGTATAGAAAGGGAAGGCGATTTACTTAGTAACCAGGTGGGTGGATCTGGGGGCTTGGTCTATAAAGATAATAGGGAGAAGCATATGTTTTGCCCCCCAAAGCAAGGACAGAAAGTGATTGCAGCATCGGTGTTAAATGACAAGCTGAAGGTCATGTCTACAAATGCTCGCAGTTTAGGGAATAAGATCCATGAACTTGTAACAGTTGTGGCAACTGAGAATGTTGATATAGTGGCTGTTACTGAGACATGGTATAATGAGAAAAATGACTGGGACATATCAATACCGGGGTACTCTTTATATAGAAAAGATAGAAAGGGCAGGAAAGGGGGAGGGGTGGCCCTATATGTGAAAAATAACATAAAATCTAACTTAATACAAGTTGGTGAAGAGAACTTAGAGTCGGTTTGGGTTACAGTACAATTTGGCAAAAGTAAAGTAACTCGCATAGGTGTGATTTATAGACCCCCAGGACAAGTAGAAGAACTCGATAATCTACTAGTGGAGGAAATAGCTAAAATGACAGTGAAGGGGGATGTTATACTCATGGGTGACTTTAATCTCCCTGATGTGAACTGGAAAACGAAAGTAGCTGGTTGTACCAGGAGTGCGGATATTCTAAACTCCTTATTGGGATTATCTTTAAAACAGGTGTAAGGAGGCCACATTGGATTTAGTGTTCACAAATGGAGATTTGTTAACAGATATTTCTGTAGGTGAAAGTTTGGGATCTAGTGATCATCAGTCTGTGTGGTTTAATATACGAACAGTGACTGAGTCACACCACACAAAAACAAAAGTTTTAGATTTTAGAAAAGCTGACTTTTCTAAAATGAGAAAATGTATAGAGGAGTCATTATCAGACTGGCACAATTTAAATGGTGTTCAGGAGAAATGGGATTTTGTAAAAGCTGTTTTATCGAAGATAACAGAAAATTGTATTAGGTTGGTCAGTAAGAGTAAAAAATTAAGGAAACCGCTGTGGTACTCTGCAGAAGTGGCCAAAATCGTGAAAGACAAGAAGTTAGCCTTTAGTAGATACAAAAATACCCAAAGTGAGGAAGATAGACAGATCTATAAAATTAGGCAGAAAGAGGCAAAGAAAGTTATAAAAACTGCCAAATCACAGGCAGAAGAGCGAATTGCCCTATCAGTAAAAAATGGAGATAAAACATTTTTTAGATATATTAATGAGAAAAGGAAAGTTAAACAAGGATTAGTTAGACTAAAAACAAAAGGCATATATGTAGAAGAGGATAAAGGTTTAGCTGACTGCCTCAATGAATATTTCTGTTCAGTTTTTACAGATGAGAATGATGGAATGGGACCTCAGTTGGGAAAAAAGACTGAATCATTTGAAATATGTGAGTTTATCGAGGCGGAGGTTTTACTTCAGTTGTCTAAGGTAAAGACAAATAAGTCGATGGGGCCTGATGGGATACACCCCAAGTTATTAAAAGAGCTTGGGGGTGTACTAGCAAAACCATTAACTGATATATTTAACGAATCATTGGTAACGGGAGTTGTCCCTGGGGATTGGAAAGTAGCGAATGTTGTGCCTATACACAAAAAAGGCAGTAGGGAGGAGTCGGGCAACTACAGGCCAGTTAGTCTTACATCTGTAGTGGGAAAATTAATGGAAACAATGTTAAAGGAAAGGATTGTTGAACATCTGAAGTCACATGGCTTTCAAGATCAAAAACAACATGGGTTTTCCTCAGGAAGATCTTGCCAAACAAATCTTATTGATTTTTTTGATTGGATGACTAAAGTAATTGATCAAGGTGGTGCAGTAGACATTGCGTATCTGGATTTCAGTAAGGCCTTTGACACTGTCCCACATAGAAGACTTATAAATAAACTGCAATCTCTGGGTTTAGATCCCAATGTTGTTGAATGGATTAAGGAGTGGCTGAGTGACAGAAAACAGAGGGTTGTAGTCAATGGCGTATATTCAGAACAAGGTCTTGTTACCAGTGGGATACCTCAGGGATCTGTACTTGGACCCATTCTCTTTAATATTTTCATTAGTGATATTGCAGATGGTGTTGATGGAAAGGTATGTTTATTTGCCGACGACACAAAAATTTGCAACAGGGTTGATGTTCCTGGAGGAAGAAGCCAAATGGCAAACGATCTAGGTAAGCTGGAAAAATGGTCAGAGCTGTGGCAATTGGCATTTAACGTGGATAAATGCAAAGTAATGCACCTGGGGCATAAAAACCCAAGGGCAGAGTATAGACTATTTGGTACTGTCCTAACCTCAACGTGTGAGGAAAGGGATTTAGGGGTAATTATTTCTGAGGATTTAAAGGTAGGTAGACAATGCAGTAGAGCAGCAGGTAATGCTAGCAGAATGCTTGGTTGTATAGGGAGAGGTATTAGCAGTAGGAAGAGGGAAGTGCTCATGCCGCTGTACAGATCACTGGTGAGACCTCACTTGGAGTATTGTGTACAGTACTGGAGACCATATCTCCAGAAGGATATAGATATGTTGGAGAAAGTGCAGAGAAGGGCTACTAAAATGGTTTATGGATTACAAAATAAACCTTACCAGGACAGGTTAAAGGATCTTAACCTATATAGCCTGGAAAAAAGACGGGACAGGGGGGATATGATAGAAACATTTAAATACTTAAAGGGAATCAACAAAGTAAAGGAAGAAAGTTTATTTAAAAGAAGAAATAAAACCGCAACAAGAGGACACAAGCATAAACTAGAGGGGCAAAGGTTTAATGGTAACATCAGAAAATATTACTTTACGGAAAGGGTAGTGGACGCATGGAATGGCCTCCCAGTGGAAGTGGTAGATGTTAATACAGTAAAGTCATTTAAGCAAGCATGGGATAGGCATAATGCCAAGCTAGATATAGGATAAGGGCAAGTACTAAAGGAGAGTACTCAGAGGTTGGGCAGACTGGATGGGCCTTCTGGCTCTTATCTGCCGTCACTTTCTATGTTTCTATGTTTCTATGTTTCTAATTTAGGGGGTTTTATCTATGTGATTTCCAATTGATCTATACATGCAAAGCTGGGTTTGTGTGTTATTCTGCTGATCCATATCTGCAATGCTATGTTTCCATACATTAGTTATGTATAACTGCAAATACACGGTTTGTATGTCTTACATACATAACAAAAACAAGTTAAAACAAAATTTGGAAAACTATGTAGATGGGTCAAAAAGTACAGGAATAGACATGTTTGGCCTATCAACTTACTTTCTGTCATGACATTCCCCTCCAGGTTAGATGTTAAAGAAGAGTCAGCTAAAAATAAAATGCCTCACAGTCAGCATTTTACTAAAGTAATGAAATTATTACTTTCTGCTTATTTTTTTTATATAAATATAACTAAAACACGACTTTTAAAATAATGTATAGGTGGAACCACAGTAAAGCATTGCTTTCATATATATATATATATTCTTTACTTGCAAGAAAAAAAGCACTTACCTTTGTAAATAAGCTGCAGCGTTAGAGATGTGTACTGGCCCCCTTGTTTTTTCATCGCAGTACTGGCTACTTAAAGACACATGGAGCACATTCTGTGCATGCACGGAAGGTTTAGCTGGACACTCTCGCATAGGGTGACTCATGGAAGGGAACCATAGTCAGATATACATCCCCCCATACTGCATGGCAGCATAAAAATTATATGTGTCCTGAAAAACATGACCAATGTGGCCACCCTACTCTGGGACTGTTGCACAAGCCAGTGCTGAATCTCCATGGGTTAGGTATTACATAGTTACATAGTTACATAGTTCATAAGGTTGTAAAAAGACCTAAGTCCATCAAGTTCAAACCTTCTACCTAACCTTCCTATTCTTGATCCAAAAGAAGGCAAAAAACCCCTAATTAAGCTACTTCGAATTCTGCCATCAGGGAAAAAAATTCCTTCTTGACTCCAAGAGGCAATCGGTTTTCTCCTTGGCTCAAGAAGCTCTAAAATATTAATGTTATTGTATTTATATCCCTGTATGTCATGCCTTTCTAAGAAAATATCGAGACCCCTTTTGAAGGTATCTAATGTATTGGATAACACCACCTCCCTTGGAAGTGAATTCCATACCTTTATTGTCCTCACTGTAAAGAAGCCCTTCCTTTGTCGTCTATGAAACCTGCGCTCTTCCAGTCTCAGAGGGTGACCTCTTGTTCTTTGTATATTTCTGTTAATGAACAGGTCACTGAAGAGCTCTTTATATTGGCCCTGCATATATTTATATAATGTTATCATATCCCCTCTGAGACGCTGTTTTTCTAGCGTATATAATTTTAACTTTTTTAGGTATTGAGAGCACTGCAAGCAGGAAATGCATTCAACCAAAATGTTGGTGCGCCTTGACGGGCCTTGACGTGGCAGGTGAGCTTAATTATGCTTTGGCCAATTCCTATAACCAAAACATCTCATTTATATTATGTTTATATATTTATTGCTAACTTTATTAGGGTAAGAAGCAGAGACAGTTTTTGTATTCAACCAAACTACAAGATGTTGCAATAAGCCAAGGAACTGAGTGAAAAGATCCCAGCATGTAGAGAGGATTCTGCTGAATCCTTCTATGCAACTGGATGCTAAAATATATATAAAAGGTATAATACAAAGTGACACTGTGCATTAAAGTGCAATTGATGGCTAGCGTGTAGCATACCTAAAACAGGAAACCTGTGCTGGGGGTATGGAAAGAGGTTAAAGGGGTATGTGCCAGAACCCTAAAGCAGACAGGGTGGGGCCATTACAAAATACAGATGTTTACACAGTTAAAGGAGGTTACTTAAAATGGGTTCTTTAAATGGGTTCTTCTATTACTTTATTAAATAAACTACCCCAATAAGTCAGTCTTCAATTCATTTTGCAGGAAACATATAAAAAATGCATGTAGTGTCTTTGTTGGCGTTGTTCAAACTTTAGAAGTTCGGAAAGAGGTAGCCAATAAGAAATGTAAGTTTAGGTGGCATGGCCATTGTTGAAGGCAGCAGCTCCTTGAGTGAGCTCTGGCCGAACAGCAGCTAAAACAGCTAAATAATGGCAAGATCGGGATCAAAACAGCAATAGACGGGTAGAAGAGACAGGAAAAGATGGGGAGATGGCATCCAGCAGGCAGAAACAAGATGGCTTCTTACCGAAAACAAAGAAGGTAATGTAGGTTCAAGATGGCACTAGTCTACAGCATGCAGCAGCTCCCTTGGGCATTCATCAGAGGGGCATTCAGACACACCATTGGAGGAAACAGCACATCAGTCAGTATTTATCAATACACTGAAAGCCTTACTTATAGATCACAGAAATAGATCTCAAAAGGATTTCAAAGAAACAATAGCTGAGCTCTGCGCACAATAATCTGGCAGATATACACATTAACTAAGAGGAAGACGTAAAGGCACTATGTTGAAACTTTCAAATATTGAAGGTAAGCAAAGGAGAAATAACATCTGTTTAAGAGTGATTGGGGCAGAAGTAAAAATGAAAGATCTCACTTCATAGATTAAGGGCTTATCCTCCACCTGCTCCCTGAAAACAACCCTAGAGAACTGATAGTGGACAAAATTCACTGCGAGAGCTAAAGAGATACGCTATAAACTAAACCAGCTCTAGAAAAGTCATGTTCTTGGTGAGGGCGGGAACTAGCTGGGCGGGAAGAAGGTTCTCCATGGGGCCATAACCCGCAACCACAGCGATATGTCCTTATGATACCAATGGAGATCTGGCCTAAAATTGTTTGTTGTAGCGCAGCCACCACTGGCCTCCAAACTTCCTATAGGCCTCACCAATGCTATCTAAATAGCAGAAGACGCCTGATTATTGCCTGATAACAGCATCTTCTTTGGCCGACTTATCCATAAAGACCACCGTACTCCCAGACTCACTAACCTGAGCAGCAGCCTGGCCCACACCCCCCCAGGTCCACCTGTGTTACACCCTATCAGGGTTCCACCCTACCAGCCTGGACTATGTGATAATCATAACATTGTCATGTCCACGGGGAACCCCTTCCCCACTTAAGCCCAAGAGCGGAGAGAAAGTAAAAAATAAATGAAAGGAAGAACCATGCTCACCCTCAGTCAAGGTGGATGTCACTGGCATAAGCATAGGGTGACTTACTTCCCTTAGTTCACAGCTGACCAAATAATATGGAATAATCAATGTACACACAGTTGGGGCGCAGAACATAAAAAGGGGAAAAATTATAATTGTGCAACAATGCTAAAAACCTAGGTAAAAATGTGTAAAGCGTAAGATCCACTCACAACCAAATTGAAAATATTGAGCTCGTCAGATGATTCAGTATACAATTCTGTTTAATATCTTCATTAAAATATATAAGACAAACAGACTACAATGGTGTGGTATCTCTGGTTCAGATGATATAAGGAATCAGAATACACTTACAGGTGTGTGTGGCACAGTAAAAGTCTCCGTACACATAAGCCTGAATGTCCCAAAGTCCACAAGCATCCAAGGTAGTCCAGGTAAAAAAAACAAAAGATTTCTCAATGCGTTTCGCCCTTGGCTTCAAGTGAACAGGTGAAGACAGTGCTTTCCCTATCTCGCTACAGTTCCCCTGTCTCGCTACAGTTCCCCCTTTGCTGTAATCCATTCCTGGATTTCCTTACGCTCTGTCCTGTACTTCTGATTCTTTGATTGTAGCTCCTGTTTCCTTTATAAGGTGTGCCCCACCAGTTTGTTATGTTTGCCTCAGTTTGCAGTCTATAGATATGTTTTCTCTCTTTTCTATGTTTAGATTTAATGTTTAGTTTCAGCTTATTAGTAATTCAGTAGGCAAGATTTAGCGTTAGGACCCACCAATTATTGGAGTAATTTGGCGTAGTGGTGGGCTAAGCATACTATGGCCATAGGATGTGACTAAATCTCCAATTGTTATCATATAGTCCTAGGGTAGTCTGTCTTTTCCCTGAATCATCTGAGGATCTTGGTTCCTCTCTCCTTTCCCCATGTCCCAGTTTAACATATCCTATCCTTGCTTTAAGGCAGGGGTGTCCAAGTTTTTTATGCAGTAGGCCACTTCATCAGAAATGTATGAGTGCGTGGGCTGCACTCATTTTTCACTCAGAGAAAATATGGCCTTTTAGCTTTATAATGCATATTAATACAGGGTTAATTTGGCAAAAATGAAAAAAAAACAGTGGAAAAGTATTTTTGATCAACCTTTACATCATTCTATCAAATTAAATTACTTAAACAGTAAAACAAAGTCAGTCCACAAACCATTTAAAACAAGTTTAGCCAAATAAAACTGCACAAAGCTGGAGCACACTGTGGGTACAAGATGGATTTAAGATGGCTGACGCACACTGGAGGCAGGGCCGGATTAAGAGCATCATGGGCCAGAATCTTAACTCATTGGCATCAATGTATACTGGATAAAGATTACTTCTGTGCTTGGCAATTAATATACACGGGGCGCCTGAAGACACAATAAAGTGCCACTAATCCTTTTTAATAAAATATGCAGATGCTCTGCCACACCAACACCCAGACACACACACACCAGGATGGGGTCTGTCACACAAACACCCAGACACAACCCCATCAGGACAGGCTCTGCCACACCGACACCCAGACACACACACACCAGGACAGGCTCTGCCACACCAACACCCAGACACACACACCAGGACAGGCTCTGCCACACCGACACCCAGACACACAACAGGACAGGCTCTGCCACACCGATACCCAGACACACATCAGGACAGGCTCTGCCACACCGACACACACACACACACACACACCAGGACAGGCTCTGCCTGGTTTCCCTGGTGGGCTAGTCTGGACGCCTCTACTTTAAGGAGAAGCATCTGAGGATCTCGGCTCCTCACTCCATCCCTTGTGTTCCTTGCCTTGTTTCCCTGCCCTCTATTGTGTCCTGTACCATGTATGTCTTGTCTGGCTATGTTTCTTGCTCGGTTTCCCTGTTCCTTGCTCTGTCACCCTTGCTTGCTATGTTTCTGCTGTTACTCTGCTTAGCCTCCCTACTCCCAGCCTGCAGCATCCTGCACATTTCTCTGTTGAACTTTGTCTCATGCCTGCTCCAGGGTGCCTGCAGGATATCACTTTGTTTTGTTCTGGACAACATCCGCTGCTATGTCAGGGCCCTGGTAGGTGACCGCACAACCCTAGGTGCTCAACATCCTGGAGAGTGCAGTCGCCCTGAACCAGGCCCTGTCCAAGTCAACTACTGCGCAATAACTCCTGCATATCATCATTGGGCGCTCTAGGTCATTAGTCGTCTGTATGGACCCAGTCCCTCTCAGGGACACAATTGTGAAATGGTTCGTATCAATTATCTGGTTATAAGCAAAAGTTAACAATAGTTTTAATATATTTCACTTTTGAAATACTATTGAACTTTGAAACCAGTTTATATGTCTATGTATAATATGAATACACAATACACATCAGATGTACTCTCACATTTCTTACAAGCAGCTGTGTATATGAAATAGTTTGCCAAACTCTCCATTCTCATGGCCTGTCTAAAATGCCTTGTGGCTATGCTTCTTAAACCAGTAAATATTTGCATCCTGACAGATATTTTAAATGTCTTCTGTTTCTGATGTTTTGCTGTAGGGCAGACGCTGGAAATCTTCATTACTCTACAGAAAGAATAAGACGCTGTCCCCAGGCATTGCAGATGATGCGTCAAGTGATGGGGTGATAAGAAATCATATAAAAACCTTCATCATTTGAGTTCTATGCTTTCACATCTATAGCACAACAAAGAGCTGGTCAAACTATTTCTTTATTCATCAGGCTCATTTTGGTGCAATCATGTCAGTCTCTGGAGCAAGTTCTCTCGGCTGGGCTGCTTCTTCCTCTCAAAAGGCTAGCTACTCACTTGCTCATGGAGGATCTTCTGCAGCAGGACTTTCTGCTGGTTTATCCCGTTTGAGCCTAGGAGGAGGAGGGGGGTTTGGATTTTCTAGTGGAGGTTTTGGTGCAGGAATTGGAGGGGGAGCAGGCCTAGGTTTAGGTGCTGGTGGTGCAGGATTTGGCAGCCTTGGGCTAGGTGTTGGAGGTGGTTATGGTTTAGGAGGGGGATTAGGAGGGGGATTAGGAGGAGGCTTAGGAGGAGGTTTAGGAGGAAGCGCAGCATTTTCTTTGGGACGCTCTTTGACTGCTGGTGGTCTTAGCTCTACTCTAAATTTGGGAGCTCCAAGAGTAGCTCCTCAGTTGGTTTCTAGAGCCACAGAGAAACAGACTTTAGCAGGGTTGAATGAGCGTTTTTACGCTTATGTGGAGAAAGTAAAGCAGCTTCAACTGGAAAATCAGACGCTTCAGACTCAGTTGAACCTACTCACAGGGGGCACTTCAGTTTCCTCTTTAGATCCTTCTGGCCCAGTCAACATAGAGCTTCAGATTACAGATCTGAGAAATACAGTTGAAACTTTAACCTTGGAAAATGTTCGATATGAGATTGAACTAGACAACATTAGAGGTGCTGCAGAAGAACTTAAGACCAAGTGAGTTATAAAACGTTTTAATATGAATTTATATTTTAGAATATTATTTGGAAAACGAAAACACTGTATATATATAATATTATTTTGGATATAATATCTTTTTGGATAACCATCATTTGAAAATTTGTAGTTTTATAACAGGTGGCCTAAAACATGACATGCATAATTCACAGCATTCCTTGAAAATGATTCTAGTGGACACGTTTGTTTCTTTTGTAACTTTCTTTCTTTTTAGATATGAATTGGAATTGGGAGTGAAATACCAGCTGGAAACTGATATTGCAGCAATGAAAAGGGTAAAATCTTCTATTTTTATCAGTTAAATCTTACCAGTTGCTGATCCTATTACCATTTCATTTTGTAAAAACATTGTAGTAGTAGCAACTGTAGAGCCATTGACTATTTGTAAAACTCATATACCGCACCCATAAGAAATATCTGTTATGTAACCATTTCATAAGTCACTTTTTTTTTACATCCGTAAAGCATTTCAATGTTCTCTACCATGTAAGGAACAATATTACCTACCTTTAAGAGGGATTATACCCTTCAAGTACCTTATCCCACTAACTTTCCTCTCCTGCTATTCCTATTTTCTAGTAGCCTAAAATGTTTTGTGGTTTTGGAGGTAGAACAATGTTTTACAGGTTTAAATGTCACAAAAACATTTCTGAGAGCATGTTTATAAATTAAAATGTGTAAATAAAATGATTTAGTCTTTTTTTCTAGTTGTCTTCAGTGAATTAAATAGTTATCAGTAACGTAGAGCCCTGTTCTATAGAACCCTGTTCATTAGCCCTGACTCTAATCACACCCTCTAAAACCAAAATGTCCTTTGGCTTGTACATAAAGTGGTGCTGTCCTAATGATAATTCTTAAAACTTATTGAATGATCGACTCTCAATATTGCTGTTTTATTATTGTTGGTGTTCAGCACAAGTAGTTAATTTGTTTGTAGAATTATTGTTGAACAAAGCAAACCAAATTAAGATATCCATAAAAGTAAATGTTGGGTGCCTACCATAATAACTTAGTCACAATGCAGCAACTGTAATCAACAAAATACTCAGGACAAACAGTTTTTCATGATTTTTAAAATTCTCTACCAGTACAACATAACACCAGAATTTAGAAAAGTATCTTCAAAGAAGAGTTTAAAGAATTGTTAATCTTATATTTCTCAACATGGTTTGATGCATACATTTATAAAAATATTTCTGCCTTCTTTTTTAAAAAAAAAACATTTAGCTGCAAAAATATACAATCTATTAAAAAGGAATGCTAAGATGATAAAGTTACATTTCTTGGAAAAAGTGAAATCTTCAGTATTGAAAAACAGCAACAATTTTTTTATGACAGGATATTGAAGCTGCTTCTGATTTGCGCTCCACTCTAGAACAAAGGTTTACAGCTGCACTTGATGACCTAGAATTTGTAAAGAAGACACATGAAGAGGTATAAATATTTTTTTTAATTTACGAGAATTATAAAGAATAGCATTTATTATCTTAATAGTTAATTGACATAAAGTGCCTAAATGAGACATGCCATGAAGTTATATGTACTTGCACTTAATATTCATTGCCATAAATAATATTTTTACAGACTTCTGGCAAAACCTTCAGTAATATGCATAAGATATACCACATTCTATTGTTTTACAACTATATAAGTTTATGGATAAATATAGGCATACATTGGCGGCATATAAATATTTGTTAAACCTTTAGGCTGAAATGCCCATGAGATCATCATAACAAAAATGCCGACTTATCTAATATAAAGTGATATTCTGTCATGTTCTGGAGGCACTTTATTTTCCCTTATTTTTATGCTTGCCTATATCTACTTTAGTCCCCTGGTTTCTATTACTTGAATCAAGTTTAAAATTTAGTTGAAGGCTGTCTCTAGTTAAAAACGGAGCACTTACTTTTTTGGCTACTTCCAAGGTGGCACATTCCACAGTCCACTATGTTATTAATTATTATAAACAATATAATCACACACCTTATTGCACCATTTTTATTCGCCACTGAGACAGCTTGGCCTATGCAACCTTTCAAGGTAATGGAATAAAGTCAAACTTGACGCATGCATTTCAAATTCATACAAGACATTTAAAAACATATTTATGCACAGGAACTATCTGCTCTTCAAAGTAAGCTGGGAACTACAGTTGATACTTCAGTGTCTCTCATCGAAGTGGATGCAGTTAAATCATTTGACCTCACCACAGCACTGAATAAACTAAGAGGTGAATATGAAAAATCTGTGCAGCAACACAAAGAAGATGCAGAGGCCTATTTCAGAACTAAGGTAATCAATTTGGAGGTAATTTACTGTAAATATAAGTTACAAACGGTGATAATTTTACGAATGGATCATACTAACTTTATACTAACCTAAGTCATGTTTAATGTTGGAGATATTTGTGTGAAACAACTGAATTCATGTTGACCATGTTATGTTAACAAAAATTTTAAAAATGTTTTTATTGTTCAAAACAGATTGAAGAAATAAACAGTGAAACAGCAAAGAACTCAGAAGTTGTTGTCACAGTAAAAACAGAAATCAGCAACACAAAGAAAGAGCTACAGTCATTAAATACAGAATTACAGTCCCTTATTTCAGTGGTGAGTTACTTGAAGCTATATACATATATATATATCTCCACTAGACATCTATATATTTTAGATTTTACATGTTCTTTAAGAGTCCTTAAATTCCAAGTTGTGAAAAAGGAGAACCATTATAGATATGCTCTGAAGTGGATAGCTGTCCTTTTTGTAGTATGGCATAATACATATAAGGCTTTTAAGAATAAATAGAAACTAATGTAGCCCTTATAGACCTACAGATACATCAACAAAAAAAGGTGGAACAATGCATCTTAGGACATACCTGTAGGACCTGACTTTTTTACATCTCCCTGCTGCTATATTAGAGATCAGATCAGCGCTGGAATAGGAATGATAATAATAATAGGATCACATGATCTGGCATTCCCTTCCAGTACGTATCAAGGCTTACTTCCACTAGTAGGTCTAGGAGGAAAGGAGTGATCATTTGTATCTCAGATGGCTCCCTCTGCTGTCTGATCACCCACATTGCACCAAACAAAGTTAATCCAACTACTAAAGAAAAATAATAAAGATAAAAAAAATAAAAAATGATTTTTGTGGAAACAAAATGCCCCAATATGAAGCAAATAAGTACCCCCAAACCCCTTAAACAAATAGTATTACAAACATTATAATATAGGGTAAAATGCAAATGATAGATGTGAATCTCTTTGTATGTGGGGTATTATTGTAATCAGGGGATGTAGCTAAAGATAATTTGGGTCATTGTTCAGCAGTGGCACCTACTGTGTTGAAGAGATGCTAAGTGAATCTGCAGTTTAGAATATGTTTTTACACATTCACATTACCATAATAATTATTATGTTTTATGTATCTTATGTATGATTTTAGAATGGATTTTCGTTATTTTGTGACTACTCTAGTTTGTTTTGAAAACTTTATGTTTAAGAACAGGGCTTCAATTGCAATGCAAATGATGCAGAACATATTCGATATAAAAAGTTTACATTTATGCTATTTTTTTTATTTCATTTTTATGAAACTAGAATTACGCACTTGAAAGTAACCTGGCTGAGGTTGTAGCTCGGTCCAGTGTGTCAGTGGCTGAGTATCAGGCACAGATTACCAGCTATGAAGCAGCCATTGAGTCTGCAAAGGTTGAGCTCCACAAGATAATTGTGAACTATCAGGAGTTGCTGGACATAAAGCAAGCTTTGGATGTGGAAATTTCTACCTACAAAAAACTCTTGGAGGGAGAAGACATCAAGTAAGTGCACATAGATATTAATGTTAAATAACAATACGTATAATTACAATTGCTTCTTTACATCTAAGTAATACAAGATGGGCATGATTTATATTTACACTAATGCATTATTATCATTTGCAGATTTAATGATGTGGAGGTCCTGACAGGTGGCACATTCACTTACTCTTGTAAGTAAAATAAGGCTTCTTTTTAGATTTTTTAAATATTTTCTTATTAAAAAATCTAGCAATGCAAGAAAGATTTGATATCAGAAGACCATGTAATGTGTGTATTTTTATTCTCTGAGTGAACTAATGTGTTTCTCACGCAACAATTTTTCATTTTTGCAGCTGACTCTGGCTTTCAGAAGAAGGACTCCACTACAGGTTAGATAGACTTAATGTTTATCAATTATTCAAATTGCTTATATTTGAGATATTGAAATAATTCCCCACACAAGGACTTCTATGCAGACATTGGTGGGGCAGTGGTTGAGTTATCTTGGCAGCCCCTAGGTATGTGCCTAGTGTGGTCAAAACTAAATATGATTTTGAAATAGGTTTATTACATTACAGCAGAAATAAATTAGGGACAGAAACATCTCTATAAATATAATTAGTTGGAATCAGATGGCTGGGCTCAAAATTACAATAGACCTTTACAGATTAGATTTTACAGAACATGTTGTTTAAAGCCTTTGATTCACAAATGCATTATGTACCTAATACAATTCTATTAATCGTTGTAGAGCTGATTTGAATGATCAAGCCTGGAAGCATCTTCCCACAATTCCTTTGAAATTGGATCAGTGCAATAGAAAAAGAAAGCAGTTCCAGTGCCCAAAAAATCCTTCTGTGTTGCATGTTTAATGAAAATGTAACTTTAGTTTAGTTACTGTTGCGTTTTTCAGCTTTGTGATTTGCTCTCTCTTTATTAATAAAATCATCCACAGCATTTACTAAAAAATATTTTCATTTGCATGCATTTAGTAATATTTGTGTTATGAATGTCACTGAAGTAGAGTATCAGTGATCATCAATTGGGGTGGTTCAATATTAGAGCAGAGGTTGTAATGCACAACACAAAAATGAAGGTTTTAGACGATTTCTCTAAAATGGAAACATATGTAAGTGAGTCCTTTATTGTCTGGGCATCTTTAGATGGAGTCCAAGACAGATTATTTAGGATGTTTTGCTAGACACTGCAGAGCATTGCATTATTAGCGAGACTAAAGGAAAAAAGACACTGTGGTACTCCGCAAATGTGGCACATATATTGAAGGAAAAGTGGGTATTGCTTAGGAACTACAAGCAGACTCTGAATGAAGAAAATGACAGCAAATATAAAGCTAAGCGTATGGAGGCAAAATGGGTTGCTTAAAAATACACACAGAGAACATTTCTGATAAAATCTGATGAAATTATTTTTTAAACATACAGTGGCAAGAAAAAGTAAATGGCCCCATTGTAATTACCTGGTTTTCTGCATTACTTATAAAAATATGAACTGATCTACATCTAAGTCACAAGTATAGACAAGCACAATGTGCTTAAGCTAATAGCACACAAACACTAATAATCTTTCATGTTTTTATTGAATACACCCATCAAACCTTCAAAGTGCTGGTAGGAGAAGTAAGTGAACCCTTGGATTTAACTGGTCGAACCTCCTTTGGCAGCAATAGCCTCAAATAAGCTCTTCCGGTAACTGCAGATCAGACCTGCACAACATTCAGGAGGAATGTAAGACCATTCTTCTATACAAAACTGCTTAAGCTCATCCATAGCCTTAGGATGACTGGTGTGACCGGCTCTTTTGGAGTCATTCCACAGTATAGGTTAAGGTCTGGGCTCTGACTGGGCCAATTTTCTTGTTTTTTTTTTTTAAAGCCATTCTGTAGTAGATTTACCTTGATGTTTAGGGTCATTGTCCTGCTGCATCACCCAGCTTCTACTGAGCTTCAGCTGGCGGACAGCCATCCTGACATTATCAGGTACTTTGATAAATTGGGGAATTAATTGTCCCCTCGATGATGACATGCTGTCCAGGCCCTAAAGCAGCAAAGCAGCCCCAAGTCATGATGCCTACTTCTCTGTACTTCATCATTGGGATGATGTTTTCATGTTTGTATGTGATCCCCTTTTTACACCATACATTGTGCTCCATGTTCTTCCCCCAAAAAAACAACCTTAGTTTCATCAGTGCACAAAACATTTTGCCCTTTGGCAATGTGAAGTATCAAGGTGCTTTTTGGCAAACTTCAGGTGTGCAGCAATGTTTTTGATAACAGTGGCTATCATCTGTGGTGTCCTGCCATGGACACCATGCCTGTTCAGTGTTTTGCATATGGTAGACTCATGAGCAGAGATGAAATTATTCATTCAAGGCTGTTACTCTAGGCTTCTTTTTTACCTCCTTTACCTCATTTTAATTTTTTGTGAGGAATGGTTCACATCACCATATGCTTCCTGAGGCTAGCAAACTAGTTTGAGAGTGTTTTTTTTATGTCAAAAGTAGCTCTAAAACACACTTCCAATATATTTCATTGATCGGACCGCAAGTTTGCTAACTTCTGACCCCCAATTAGCTTTTGTTGAGGTGATTAGCCTGTATTCAATATGGACAAGAACAATACAATAATTTGTGTGTTATCAGTTAAAACAGATTGTGTTTGTTCATTATTGTAACCTAGATGAAGATCATACCATATTTCATCTTGTCAAATTTATACATAAATGCTGTTAATCCCAAGGGGTTCACCTGTGTTTTGTTGCCACTATAAGATATAAGTGAGAAGTAAACAAGGAATAATTGGGTTAAAGACAAATGAAGTGAGTTATATAATTGAGGATAAAGATCTAGCAAACTGCCTAAATACAGTAAATACCTATGTTCAGTTTTTACAGGGGAAGGTAAAAATAAAAAAGAAACGTCAGTTATAAAGAAAAAAAAAAGGGTTACACGTAGAGCATGCATGTATACAAAGGAAGAAGTTCTACTTGACCTCTCCGAAGTAAAAACAACCAAATCCATTGGACCTGATGGGATACACTTAAGATTATTAAAATACCTTAGAAGTGTCAGAATGATTTAACTGTTCAATATAGTGACAGGGTGAGTTCTAAAAGATTGGAAAATGGCCACCGTAGTACTAGTACAGTAAAAAGGTAGCAGGAAAGACTTAAGGCCAACTACAGACAAGTCTTACAACAGCAGTTGAAATATTAATGGAAACCACGATAAGGAAATGATCATTAAGTATCTGAAAGTACATGGTTTGCATGATGGGTTTACTGTAGAAGGATTGTGTCAAACTTCATTTTTTTCTTTGATTGCATAACTAAAATAGGACCAGTAGATATAGCCTATGTAGTAGAGTTGTTTTTGGTAAATTTGGCAATTTGTATGAAGCCTTGAAAACAAGGTCACAGATTGGATGGAAACTAACTGTCATAATCATATGCTATTTCAGTCCTATACCTTTAACCCCTTAATGACAAAGCCTGTACATGTACGGGCTCAAATGCTCAAAATTGTTTTCAATGGGTTTAGCGACCGCCCATTGTCCTTAAGGGGTTAAGAACTCATTAAACAGGTCCAGGGCCGGACTGGCCCACCGGGATACTGGGAAATTTCCCGGTGGGCTGGTCGCTCCGTGGGCCGGTCGCGGGAGACAACCCTTAAAAACAGCCGCTGAGCTATAAAGGGGGTTAAAAGGCATATCATGGGGCAGAGTGGCATATAGGAGGTTAAAAGGCATATCAAGGGGAAGAGTGGCATATAGGAGGGTATAAGGCATATCAGGAAGGCTGAGTGGCATATAAGGGGTGTATAAGGCATTTCTGGGGGCAGAGTGGCAAACCTGGGGGCAGATGTGGATAACTGGGGGGGCAGGTTGGCAAATAAAAGAAATAAAAAACAAAAAATATATTTTTCTCAATCACAGCTTTTCTTAAATATGAAAAAATAGTTTACATGAATAAATAAAGAAATACAAGTTTCTTACAAGAATATCATTAACAATAATGTGATCACTGCTTTGTTCCACAGAATAAAATGAAACTTTTTCATCAAAATTCATCATTATGTCTAATGTATTTAATTTATTAGGGCCTTTTAACACTTTTGCTTTCTGGTATTTTAATACAAATAATGTGATAAAAAGAATGTTTTATAGTTATTTGTATGGCACATAGTGTGACTCGGGTATGTATAAGGGGTGCGTGTGGGTATAAGAGCTCGACCGCGAGCTAAACTATATGGGGCTGGTCTCCAAATGTTTCCAGGGCTGCTTTTCATTCCCAGTCCGGCCCTGAACAGGTCACATTGCTCTATAAAAACATTCAACACCTGTATCAAGTTTCACTGTTAATGTGTAAAACTACTGAACACATCTTATCCACGTTTTCTCCAAGGAGTTGGATTTCCCAAAGCTGATTTCTCTGTGGCAGCTTGCAGTGTACCAAAAGTTTCCAGCAACTTCTGATCCTTTTTATTTTTTTTTTGTTGCCAAATATTATTGCATCTTCCCTTGCACTAAAGAATCTAAGGAATAACTGTGAGTACAAGGTGTGGTTCAATACCATTTCTCTATATCAAACTAATTAACATATGACACTAAGCAAAAAGCTCTGAATTTTTGTACGAAATTTGTGTGTTTCTGTTCTCTCTTCTATCTTCAATCCTTAATCTAGTATCTTCTTTCTTTGTCTGCAACTCACCTGAGGACAATATGGCAGCGCTTACAGTAACGTCCTCTCCCCCGATGAGGAGAAATTTATATCTAGATACTGGGAGAGAGTGAACAAAAATTATAGTGTGAGAGACTGTAAGAGAGTGAATGAAAACCACAAGCGGGTTGGGTAGGAGCAGGGGATAGCTGAGGCTCTGTCTGTACTCCGAGATGCATATTGATAGACAGGTAAGTACAGACAAGAGATAATAGTCTCACACCAGGCTGATATACAAGAATAGATTGTATTGATGAATAGGACTGAACAGGACTATACAGTGGATAAAAGCTTAAACATGATTCAGTTAATCGTAACACATGGATGTAGTAGTCTTGCCGGACAGGCCTGGAACTGGAGACCCACTGGCAGGGCAGACGGCAGGAAGCCCACTGGCAGGGGAACTGTAGCGAGGACAGGGGAAACCAGAGTGGCAGGGCAGACAGCTTGGAAGCCCTCAGGCAGGGCACACTGCTGGGAAGATAGGTAAGTCTGGGACACGCCGAGGTCTGGGACACGAATCAGGATCGAGAACGTAGCCAAGATCATACACAGGAAATCAGAACAGGAAAACAGATCCGGCAGGGCAGACGGCAGGAAGCCCACTGGCAGGGGAACTGTAGTGAGGACAGGGGAACTGTAGCGAGGACAGGGGAAACCAGAGTGGCAGGCCCAATGGCTTGGAAGCCCTCTGGCAGGCCACACGGCTTGGAAGATAGGCAAGTTTGGTACACAAATCAGGATTGAGAACATAGCCAAGGTCATACACAGGAAATCAGAACAGGAAAACAGATCTTTAGCTGCAAATTTTATTAACTATATGCAACAGTACAATCAATAAATAAATACTTTAAAACAGGTTAAAGGATATAATGGAACATTTAAAATGATAAAATGAATTAACACATTTTATATAAAATTACAATAGATACATAATACTAGTCTTTGGGACATTCAGTCCATTCCAAGTAAAATGTTCCACATATTAAGGCACCTAAGTCTTTGTGTTCATTGAACCCATGCCTTTACAATCCTTTAAAAAGTGCGTGTACATAAAACTTAAAGCCATCTTAGGACAAATGGAAGGGTCTATACATTCTTTATTAAGCAATAAAATATTCCTCGCCTTCCAAATTGCTTCTTTTACACAATTTATCATAATCCATAAAACATGCGACTGGTCAGCTGTGGGACAGGTAAAAAGGCCAAATAAAACAACTGTATAACTTAAAAATTGAAGGCCACAAATCTATTTTAAAAGTGGGCCTGACTTTTCCCATATGTCCTGTGCATAAAAGCAGTTCCAAAATATATGCAACACTGTCTCATCTTGGGTACACTGTAGGGCTGCAACTAACGATTATTTTCATAATCGATTAGTTGGCCGATTATTTTTTCGATTAATCGATTAATCGGATAAAAAAATGTAAATTTTTAATTTATTTAAAATAATTTAATAAAGTAACATAGAATGTAAAAAACAAACCGCAGAATAAAAAAAACTTTGATAAAAATGCATTTCTTGTTTTTATTTCCAACCCCCCAGTTATGCACATTTGAGCCCAGGCTTGCCACACTGCCTCCCACATATGCCACATACCCCAGACATGCCACACTGCCCTCCCCACATATGCCTTAAATACCCTATATGCAATATATACCCTATATGCCATATATATACCCCCTGATATGTCACTCCGTTCTCCCAAGGTATGCCGTATACCCCCCTTATATGCCATAGTGCACTCATAGGTTTGCAGACTCGTTCACAATACTTTTATAAATAAATACAGGGTTAATCTTCACTGCCCTAGGATTTAGATTCCCCTCAGTTTGCCCCACTTTACCTCAAACTGCACCTTAAGTTAACTTTATTAAATTAATTAAATTAACCCTCAGTCCTCATCATTAAATTAACCCTGAAGAGAAGACCCCATTAACCATAACTGCCCCTAAATTAACCCTAAACACCCCATCAACCACAACTGCCCCTAAATTAACCCTAAACACCCCATTAACTATAGCCGTCCCTAAATTAACCCTAAACACCCCATCAACCACAACTGCCCCTAAGTTAACCCTGAAGACCCCATCAACCACAACTGCCCCTAAATTAATCCTGTAGACCCCATCAACCACAATTAACCCTAAACACCCCACTAACTATAACTGCCCCTAAATTAACCCTAAACACCCCACTAACTATAACTGCCCCTAAATTAACCCTAAACACCCCACTAACTATAACTGCCCCTAACTTTCAGCAGCCCAAATATACATTTTATACTCACCAGTTAGATGAGTTCTTGAGCCATGTAGACAGTATAAGAAAATTGGCGGGGCCAATCGACACTTTGACCCGCCGCTTTCTTTCTCCCTGTCCCTCCCAGCAGTCACTGCCGATTGGCCCCGCCCCTTCTCACTGTCCCTCCTTGCAGCCAATCGGCAGTGACTGCAGGGAGGGACTGGAAGAAAGAAGTGGGGAGGCAATCGGCAGTGACTGCAGGGAGGAACTGGAAGCAGGAGCTGCAGCTGTGAGTCAGACACTAAACGGATTATAAAACGGGTATTTTTCAGAGCATTTGCTCTGAAAAAACCCTCATTTTATAATTGATAAAAATCGATTCAACTAATCGATAATGAAATTCGTTGGCAACGATTTTCATTATCGATTTTATCGATTAGTTGTTGCAGCCCTAGTATACTGATATCTGTGACTTTTAGCGGTGGCACCAAGACCTCTCCTGTGCTGAAATTGCCCAGTAGGCAAACATTTGTACATTACCTGCCATGTAAAATCTCTGAGAGTTGTCTAGAAAGTGGTGCCAAAGTGGTGCCAAACTCTTCTAGACTCTATGAGAGAGTATTGTGCCACTTGTTAAATTTGTTCCTTTGATAATATAGCAGCAGTCAACTTCTTTGGATTTGACAAAATATCCAGGCTAAAATCTTGGAGGTGATAAAATTGTATTGCTTTCCTTAAAATTACATACTGCTTTGGCGGATTTAAAAGCACAGGAGAGTTAAGAGACAGCAAGTAAAATTTATATTTCCTAAAAATAAGACCAGCCGCATAGCGTAAAAAAACAAGCAAAGGTACATTCTTTGGAAAGGTTTTTAAAACACATAGTAAAAAACTTTATATATAAAATACGTTTCACATCAGGCATCCCCTTACCACCATTCACGTTTTGTTTGTACGCTTTCTCCCTTTTTAGTTTCTCACTTCTGGAGTTCCAGAAAACATAAAACAAACACGCATAATGCACATGATTCTTTGCGTACAAGTCAGAAGGGGGAAATACCACTCCTAAATACATCATTATTGGCAAGAGTATTGCCTTGATGATTACAATTTTCCCTTCCATTGTCAGCTTTCGGGTTTGCCATAATTCTATTTTGCCATTTAATTTTTCTAAAACAATATCACATGATCTCTCGCCATTATTTGTGTAATCAAAAACCACTCCCAGAATTTTTATGGGTCTGGACAGCAGGTGTCTGACTGCCATCCAAATCACCAATAGTAAAACAGTCACAAACAGTCCTCTTTTCAACGACTCTGGGGTTGTGCAATAAATACTACCGTCATCCATATAGCCCAGAGCCTTCACCTGTACCCCTGCCCCCCCAGGATGGGGACACCCCGGATAAACGTATCCTTTTGTAGAAGGGCTTAAAGGGGTTCAATGGCACAGACAAAAAGAAGGGGGGAAAGCGGACATCCCTGCTTCACCCCAGATTTAAGAGAGACTTTCTGAGTTAAAAAGCCATTGATTAAACTTTGCTAAAAGACAACTTATATAAAACATTAATACACTGAATAAAATCACCTGGGAATGCCATTTTCTTTAAAACCATATTCATGGGATACACGATCAAAAGCTTTTTTAAAATCAAGAAATAAAATGGGCAGTTTTTGTTTACGGACTTTCCAATACCAGATCGTATCACATATTACATTGAGGTGTTCCCAAGTAGCGCGCCCTGGGATACCATCTGATCTGGGTGAATAACCTTTTCTATTACAGCTTTTGTTCGGTTAGCTAAAATCTTGGCCGTAATTTAATCGTTAGGGTGATAGGCATCCAGTTTTCTAAATTTGATCTATCACCCTTCTTAAAAATAAGGGTAATGATGCCTCTTCTCCAGGAAGAGGGTAACTCCTGGGCATTAAAAGCTTCTATAAAAATATTAAAAAGATTGTCCTGTAAAAGTTCCCAAAAACATGTATAAGATTCGATAGGGATTCCATCTCCTCCTTGGGACTTACAAGCAGAAAAGCTTTTAATTTCATCATGCAATTTGGTTAACAACAGCTTTCTGCTTAAACCCGCTTGATCATCGGATCCTAAAACATTAGTTATGGCCCCCAGAGTATCTTTTAACCCCTTAACCTCCATTGACGGGTCAGGCACGTCACGGAAAAATGGTCATTTCATTAAACAAGCTTAGAAAGTGATCTACAATCATCTACAATTGCTTAAACAATGTCGAGGCATTCAGCATTATGTCACCCATTTAACACCCCCCCCCCAAAAAAAACCCCAAAAAAACTTACCGGTGCTTCTGACTCCCGGTGTGTTGTCCGGGCAGCGTGTAGACGTCTGCAGAAGAAAAGCCAGCAACACTCCACGGACACATACAAAGTTTTCTCCTGAGGAAGCCAAGAGCGAAACGCGTCGAGAGAACAGTTATCTATCAATCTTTTTATACTTTTAACTTACCTTTATATAGGACCAAGCTGTGGACTCTGTGAGGACCAAGGGACATCTGAACTGGTCTTCAGGGTTACTGCCTTTTGTGCTTAACCCAATTGTAAGTGCAATTCGTTTTTTTGTGTTTTCAGAGGTATTATCACCATTGCGGTTTTTAGAATTTTAAGAATAAAAGAAGCATTTATAAGAATCATCAGATCGGCTTGACACTTCTATTTAATGTGTGAGTGGTACTTACACCTTTACACTTGCAGTTTTATGATTTACTTTATCACACTATTTTGATTTTTCTTTCCCTTTATGTCATTGCGCCCCAACTCTGGACATACCTCTAATGTATCTGTCTGCCAATATTCCTTTTAGTAGTTTATATTCTACTTGGCTTACCAAAATTACAAAATACAGTATCCTGTTGGAGTTATTATAATGTTTAAGGTTGTTGTCTAGTCCTGCAGTTCTGATGGCTAGGAACCACATGCAGATAGCTCTGTCTTGTGTTAAGGGGGGAATAATAAAGGGTGATGTCAGTGCAAAGCAACTGGGCCCACACCACTCACTGGCACTCTTAAATGTTCAATGGAAGCATTAGTAGATCCACAGAGGAGAATGGTGCAATTACCCCATCGAGAGTGGTAGCAGCATGCTCCAGAGGGTATGGATTAAGATGTAAATCCCAGGTCCCAGACGTAGCTCTTTATGTCCCTAATTTGAAAGAAGAGGCTTGGTTCAACAGAGGTTCATTCTGTAACCCTGCAGTACTAATGTCAGGATTCCGCCCTGTCAGCCCGGACCCTGCATGTCTGTTGCATTCTCTAGAGTTCATCCATTAAGAACAAACATTAACCTATATACTAATGATCTGACCAACTGCATCTGCTTACCTGGGTGCAGCCCTCCTCCTCAAATACTTGCCTCAAATACCTTGTCATTCCACCATTCCAGGCCTTTGCATTACAGTTTATCTGCCTACTGCCTGGCCTTATTTTCCTGCTAACAGCATTCTGATTAACCTGTTGTAAACCAGCTTGCTTTTGATTTCATTCCTTGGGTTCAGATTTGACATTGATTGATGTCTTTCTGGTTCTGACTCGGCTTGCATAACTACGTCTGCCCACCCTGAGGGCTCCCTGCCGTGTGCCATCTCCACCCCCCTTGTTCTGATCTGAAGATCTCTGTGTCCCTTCCCCCCTACCACTAGTTAAAACCACTCCAACCTTCTAGCCATCCTCTCCCCCAGCACAGCAGACCCTCTTCCGTTTAGGTGCAATCCATCACCGCTATAAAGATTGTACCCAAGCGCAAAATCAGCCCAGTGCTCTAGAAAGCCAAAACCCTCCTTTGTACACCATGACTTTAGCCACGCATTGACCTCCTTGATCTCCTTGAGCTGCCTTTCTACTGTTGGCACAGGTAATATTTCAGAAAATACTGCCTTGGAGGTCCTTTTCTTCAGTTTACCTCCTAACTCCCTGAAATCATTCTTTTGGACCTTACATTTTCCACTGACTTTGTCATTGGTTCCGATATGGACCATGACAGCTGGGTCTTCCCCAGCCCCTCCCAATAATCCATCCACTCTGTCAGCAACATGCCGGACCCGAGCACCCGGGAGACAGCAAACAGATTACCCTATCTACTGTCTTAATAATAGAGTCCCCTACCACCACAACCTGTCTAGCCTTTCTTACACTCTCAACCCCACCCATACTAGAGGGGCTGTTCCCTCGGCTGTAAGAAGGAACAGCTTCCTCCAGTGCAGCTACTCCTGAGCTGATGCACCCAACATCTTCACTCAAGCGGGCAAATCTGGCTGCACAAGGTCAGGACTAGCTAAACCTTTCCTCTTCCCTCCCCCTCATGTAACTGTTACCCAGCTACATGCCTGTTCTCCAGCTGACTTATCTCCTCCCTCTTCACTACCTGCCCCCACTACACTCTGCTCAGTGAGCAGTAGACTCCTTTCAAGATTGTCTATCTGTCTCAAAGTTGCAATTTGCTTCTCCAGATCTCCAATATGAGCTTTCAGAGAAGCCACTTGCTCACACCTGCCACAGAGGTATGGACCCTGGATGGATTCATCCAGGCATGCAGACATGAGGCAAGATGTGCATTGAGTCAGATCCAGGGCCGGCCCTACAATGGAGCCGAGTGGGGCAATTGCCCCAGGCAGCACTTTTGAAGGGGCGGCACTTTGCCGCCCCAAGCCCTTGTTTTTGAAGCAGAGGAGAGAGAAGGGCGCCGAGTGGTTTTCGCTTACCTTCTCGGCACCCCTCTCTCTCCTCTGCGAGCCCTCTAGCTCGGTCTCGGTGCCGGCTTGAAATGCGCTCAGCATTACAAGCCGGCACTGTGGCAGGCAGGGAGACTCGGCGCAGGACTGTCTAAAGGTAAGTACAAAGGGGGGGGGGGGATAGGGTAGATAATAGGGAGGGAGGGTAGATACTGGCGTCGGCGAAGTTTAAAATGCCGCCCCCCCGGCATCTGCAGGGAGGGGGGCTTCATTTTAAACTTCGCCCCAGGCGGCATTAAGTCTTGGGCCGGCCCTGGTCAGATCATTAATCTTGCTAACTCTCATAACCATACACACAATCAAGTATAGGTAAAAAGAAATAAATGAGAAATCTACAAAATAACAGTTAAACAAGAACACCCGTCAAAAATAAACAGTTAAAAGTACAGAACTATAGTTCAACAAAGTCCAATAAATATGTAACAGTATAAATAACATTACCTTATGTAACCCCTCTTTTCAACTCCTGTTTTTTTAACTCCTACTTAAAATAGCCTACTTCAAAAGTAGTATCTCAATGCAGAAGCAACTCAAGTGATAGAAGTTACGCTGTTCCACTGTCAACTAGATTGTAATCTCGCAAGAGCAGCACCCTCTTTTTTAATTTTAATTTGACTGAATGTAACTGCGCTACGGAGTCTGCTGGTGCCATATACATTCATATAATGTAATGTCTGGCTCAGTATAAAGTTATGGGATTTAAGAACTACTTTAGAGCATAACTCCCATCACTACGTATTGAGCCAGGCACTGATGGTAGTACACTACCTTTAATAATTTTAAAAAATGTAATGCCATATTCCCAAATGTATTGTAAACGTATACTACACATATATCATATTTCAATCTAACTATAGTTAGAACTTTTCACATTGTCTGGATATATTGATGCAAGACTTATTTACCTTTAGGTAACTATGTGACTACATCAGTCCACTTTGTGGAATAGAAGCATAGGAGAGTTGCATGGGCTTAAAATCCAAGTCATAACAGATTATATATGGATTTAATATTGTTGCTGGAAATGTTTTACTATCACAAAAAAGAATTCACCATTTGGATTGATTTTACTCCCAATCACAGAATTCAAGTGTGGGTGTGGATATGTGCTCCGATTAATGATAGTTTATTGTTCTACAGTTCAGTTTTATATATGTATTCTGCACTCAAACATTTGTTCACATGTTACTTGCTGATATACTTCCTCTGCACAACAGAGTTTGACGAAGGGGAGTGACAGATCACCTTGTATATCTGCAGTAAAAACATTATGCTTAACGTTTTGGAACCTTGGCAGAAACTGCTTGCATCTTTCACCACAGCCCATAACCTAAAAGGGTAAGGCAAATTGCATATGTATTTTATTAAGCGTGGTTTTTAAGCCCACATGTCAAACTCTTTGCTAGGTTTAAGATTTATGTAGTTGAGGACATCTGGTGTTGCAGTTTGTATGCTATGATATATGTTTATGACAACAGCAACCTATGTGTTGTTTTATGTTTCTGACAACAGGTGTTTCCTTTTTTACTTAAAGGAAAAGGAATTTCTGAAGAAATAACATGATTTTACATTGCACCATTTAAATTTATGTTTATAATTAACAGAATGTTGATAAATGATGGAATCAATGTAATTATTAACACTACTTTAATTGTGAATACATTTGTTAATTGCGTCTAAAATGTACCAAGTTAGAAAACAACTGCTTATAAAGACGCTAAGCCAAAAAAGTTACAGGGCTACTATGGAACAAATAGCTCCATGATAAAATTGGCTACAGAAAGAAGAATAAAATACTGGAAGATTGTCTAGAATTACTCCATGACCTTATCACATGTCCCTTGAAAAATGCTTGTAGCAGAAAACTACTTGGATGTTGGAAGACTGATGTGTAAATGATGGAACACAGTTCGAAGACATTCGCCTATTCAGTAATCAGTCTTTAGGTCAAATGGGTAGAGGCACAATTGAGAACGCCTACAGCATGCATGCCTGTGGAATAATCTATATTTTGATTCATTACATTCAAAACATTGATTTCTTTTTTGTTTTTTTTGTTTAGCCTGTTTGAAGCAAACATAATATACAGCCTTAGATACATACTTCTGAATAAAATACAAGATAATTGAACCATATTAAATCAAATCATGGTGAGTACATTTTACTTTTTTACTAGTACTACATTTCACACAGACTTGTAGTCTTTGTTTTTTAATGGTTATTAAATAGTCAAACATATAGGAAACAAACTTAAAATAATATTACATGTATATTTAATTGAAAGAAGGATAAAAAACAAGTTATATATCTTACATTTTATCTGGTGCTACTTAAACTGGCGTTAATATAGTAATTTAACTGAAGGGTAGAACATTCCAAATTGTGAATAACTAAATCACTATACTGGTTTAACATTTTTCAAGTTATAGATATAATAATCTTTTTTTAAAATATATTGTTCTGATTAACTCAATAATTGGTTAATTACAGGATTCCAATGTATTCTCCGCTGAGACAGTATGTGTAATTTTGAGTATATATAATTGATATACAATGCATGTTGTTATTAAAATAATTTTGCTAGTAAAAGAACGAATTAACGAATGAATAACACAAAATAATAAAAAATCTAATTTATCATTTAACTATGGGAGTTACACTTTTAAAGTCTAGAAACTAGCCTGGTATGTATTTCTACAACAGACTGAAACTTATAATGTGTTGGATGTTTATGACAAAAAAGCAGTTGAATAAGCTTGAAATATATAACTATAATCTTTCCTGATTGCTATCTTTGCAAAATAGTGTCAACATTTTACCCACAATATTTGGGTGGGTTTGTATATATCTTAAGATGTTCATTTAACCCCTTAATGACAAAGCCCTTACATGTACAAGCTCAAAATGCATTGTTTTCAATGGGTTTAGGGACCGCACATTGTCCTTAAGGGGTTAAACTAAAAGATATTATTTTGAACTGAAAGATATTATTTTGAACTGAAAGATATTATTTTGCAACATTTGGCAAAAAATGGTCATTGTCTGACTATATTAGCTAAGTGTATTGCACAATTTTATTTTCTTGTGTATGAAAGATAATAGATACCACAGTCTTCTTGGTGAACAAGTTAGTTTAATCAATCACATATTCTATACTTAAGGCGAAACTAGAGCTATTTTGGAAAAAAAGGGATGACTATTTAAAAAAACAAGAAAACACATACAAACCAATTGACTGTTTTCAAAACACGTAACGTAGAGAACATTTGATACTTGCAGTTTGCTTTAATTGTACAAAATAGTGAACCATTTAATCAGAGGTAAATATTAGAGCTCCATTAGTAAAGAATAATCATGTCTTTACAGTTTTGCTGTTGCTCTTTTTATTATTTATATTCGTTGTTTCTACTTTTAGGAATCCCAAAGCTTCACAGGAGATGCAAATGAAGACCTCTATATGTTGAGTACACCTGACTACTTCATTGATACCGGTTCATACTGTGAAAAAAGCAGCGTTAGAAAATTTGCAGCATATGTTCTTCCACCAATTTACTGGAGTGTATTTTTTCTTGGGCTCTTTGGGAATGGTTTGATCGTCATTGTATATCTAACGTACAAAAGGTTAAAAACAATGACAGACACCTATCTGATCAATCTTGCTATTGCAGACATACTTTTTCTGATGACTCTGCCATTTTGGGCAATTTCTGCCTCACATGAGTGGATATTTTATACTATTCCCTGTAAAATTGTAAATAGCATGTACACAATAACTGTATATAGTGGCATGCTGTTGCTTGCTTGTATAAGTGTGGACAGATATATTGCCATTGTCCAGGCTACTAAAGCACAAAGATACAGAACCAGGAGCATAATTCTTAGCAAGCTTGTTTCTCTTTCTGTTTGGATATTTGCAGTTGTTTTAAGTCTTCCAGAAATACTCTTCAGCACTGTAAAGGAAGGGTTATCATTCAAGTTCTGTACAATGTCTTATCCCATAGAAGTAAGTAAAACATTAAAGGTAATAGTTATAGCTTTAAAAGTGACAATGGCATTTTGTATGCCACTCCTGGTGATGATATTCTCTTATGCTCTGATCATTCCTACACTTATACATGCTAGAAGTTTTCAAAAACACAAAGCTTTAAAAGTAATTTTTGCTATTTTATCAGTGTTTGTCTTATCTCAATTACCATACAACAGTATACTTATAGTTAGGGTCTTGGATGCTGCAAACACTACTGTTTCAGACTGTGCAACTTCCCAAAACATAGATATTGCATATAAAATAACACAAAGCATTGCATTCATTCACTGCTGTTTGAACCCTTTCATTTATGTTTTTGTTGGTGTTAAATTCAGGAGTGATCTTTTTAAATTTTTTAGTAAGTTTAGTTGTATTAGTGAGAGTAAGAGTAGTGCCAGGCTAAAGCCAAATATTCGTGCAAAACTGCCTTCAGAAATACTGGAGACAAAAATGGGCACACTGTCACTATAAAGTTATATCAATTGTAAAGGTATGTGTATGCTTGAAAAACACTTTGTAAAGCCTTGATAATGCATGTGTTTATTTGTAAAAACAAATTTTAAACCATTATAAGGATATATCTGGCAGAACTGTTTTTTTGTGTTCTGCATTACCGCATGCATTAATGGTATAAAAGGTTTGTGTGTATTGATTTTTGTATTGTGCATCAATGAGCCTTGGCCACCCATGACCATGTTCACTTTTGGACCGCTTTTGATGGTACTGACCATTGTGCATACTGGGAACATCCCACAAGAGCTGCAGTTTTGGAGATAATCTGACCCACTTGTCTAGCCATCATAATTCGGCCCTTGTCAACTTCGCTCAGATCCTTACACTTGCCCATTTTTCCTGCTTCAACTTTGAGGACGAAATGTTAATTTGCTGCCTAATATATCCCAGCCACAGACAGACTCCATGATAACAAGATTATCAGTGTTATTCGTTTTATCTGGTCGTAATGTTATGGCTGATTGGTGTTTATATTGAACTGTTCTGTTGGTTATTTCTCCATATTTACATTTTCCTATTGAGTGTGTTTTTCTACAAGAAACTAGTTAATCACTATTAATATAACAGTACTCACAAAATCAAGATTTTTGCCCAGGGTTAATGACTAAATTAAGGTTAAAACCCTGATATTTCTTGAAATAGATTTAAACAGTATAAATCATCTTTATTGTTAAAAAATAAAGTTACAATTTTGTGTTTATAAGACAGTAGAGCATGTAAAAATCACTGCTGGCTTTGTTGTGCATAAAATAAGTCAACAACTAAAATGTAAGCCCTTGAGTCCCCTATTGACATACGGGTATGTCCATAAAACGCATCTCAAGGATCATATATAGACATACCGCTACATCCAATACAAAATGCACTTCTGCTCTTGTGGGCTGTCTCACATTCTTGGCAGTCCCCAAGTCCCACCCATCTGGCAGCAAGGTCACATGGTGTCAGGGTCCGCGCAACAGACCCTGTCGCAGCAACTCACCTGAATACCCCTTTCTCGCGGGTACCAAATCCAGCATGGCGTCCGGTCCTCTCCTCCTTCGTGGCTGCAGCTAGAGGGCACGCTCGTGCTCTTTCACGCAAGTTTATTGTTCCCGAACAAAGTGCCGGTGTGAACACGTTTGAGTGATGTCATGGCCAGCAAGCTATTGTGCCTTGTATTGCTATGTTAACTGTATTTTCTGATTGCTTCCCGTGTACCAGACCTGGCTTATTCTGACTACCTCCTCTCCTGCACCTGACATTGGCATCTAAACGGCTTCCTGAATCTTCTGTGTATCGACCTCGGCTAGTATTTGGACTTTGTCTCCCTCCGATGTACTGAACCTTGGCTTCCTCCACGACACAGATTTTTGGGTCCTGCATTCTGGACTCCGCTGTTATCCACTTCTCCCGACTATGACCAAACAGAAGCCTCAAATTGTTTTTTGTTTTAACAGACTCTGTATGAGAAAGGACTCCAGGTACCACTGCCCTTTATGGCTCTCAATGCACCATGCCAGGGTATATTATTAGATTTATTTTATAAATATTTTTTTTTACGTTGAGTTACAGTAAGCCACAATGGTAAAAGGGGGTTATTTCCGATTGGCATAATTACATACGTTTTTGCAAATTCCAAAAAACCCAAAACATATGCATAAAAACCAGGTGGGGTATTTCAATAATCTCGAGACGCAACTAAACAATTTTGGCTGGATTTAATTGACATAACATATAACCTGTGCAAAATACCCTATGTAACACAGGCGTGTTGGTGAAAAAAGAGCAGGAATTTTTTTGCTAAGATTGGCTTTGGCAGTGATTGATGACCAAATGGCTGCATGAAAAATGACCAAATTCTCCAAGTGAAATACTCTGACTGCTTTCCAAAAATATATTCTTTTATGAAAACATGTTATACTAAGGGACTGCTAAGCTTCTTCATAGATAGCATAGGCCTAGCAAAACTGGCATGTCCCATCCTGTGACCTGTACTGTCCAGAAGACCACAAAAACCTACGCATATACGCTATAATCTGCAGATGTGGCTGAGCAGTTTAGGCTGGATTTCTCTTCCATGACACATGCCCTTTGTCAAAAATCCTCAGCAACACAGAAGTGAAAAAAGCTGAGTAAATTATTGCTATGGGCAACTTTGGCAGTGATTGGTGGCCACATGGTTGCATAAAAATTGTCCAAATGCTCTACTAATCAACATGATAGAGGTTACAACTTAAAACAAGTGATGGTATTAGAGAAGGGTGGGGGGTTGAGTGGGGTGTCGTAAATAATAGGTCTGGAGGTGAGAAATGCAGAGAGGTAGAGAGATAACCAAGGGACAGAACAAATAAACCTAGGAAACCAATAACCACAGTAAAACATCAAAGATAATAAAAGCAATTAGACACACATAGGATATTTAGATGACGTTCATATGAAGTTCTGGTAGTGTGTAAGGAAACCAGAATCCACATAAAGTCCTTCTTTTATGGTGTTGAAATGTGTTTCATCTCAAATGTTTTTCTTTCCTGAGAGTCTCTGAAATTTCCTTTGAGTACTTTAATTATTAGGTTTTTGGATGGAGTGATTATTCTGTGTGAAATTATGTTGTAACCTCTATCATGTTGATTAGTAGTGCTTCGGACCTGATGAAGGGAGGATAACTCTCGAAAGCTTGTCTTTTAAATATTATGTTAGTCCAATAAAAAAGGTATCACCGCATACTCTGCAATACTCTATTTTTTTTTACATTGTATATATATATGTGTATATATATATATATATACACAGTATATATATATATATATATATATATATATACAGTATATATATATATATATATACCGTTTTTGCTTGATTATAAGACAAGTTTTTTTTTCATAGCAAATGCTCTGAAAAATAACCATCATCTTAAATTAGAGGTCGTCTTATTTTGAGGGTTGACTAAAAGACTAAGATCCAGATCCCCACGCTGTGCTGCAGGGAACCTGGATCCTCCTCTCTGGTAACCTCCGCTGCTGCCGACATTTCCGCCGAGGCTTCTATGACAGAGCACAGGGACTAACGGGTAGCAGAGGTTGTCTATGGGCATTGTGCAGACGTCCACTGGCTGCCCCCACTAGACACCAGGGAGTCTGAAGTACAAGGGAAGAGTCTGGAGAAGCACTGGTAAGTTGAGGGGGCAAGTGGCATATAGGGGATTAAAAGGCATTTCTGGGGGGCAGAGTAGGATAATGGGGGTTAACAAGCATATCTTGGAGGCAGAGTGGCATATAGGCAGGTATAAGGCATATCAGCCGGGGCAGAATGGCATATCAGGGAGACAGAATGGCATATAAGGGGTTATAAGGGATATCTGGGGGGCAGAGTAGCAAGCCGTGAGGCAGATGTGCATAACTGGGGAGCAGGTTGGCAAATAAAAGGAAATAAAAACAAAAAAATAATTTTTCTTAATCATAGTTTTTATTAAATATGAAAAATAGTTTACATGTAAATTAATATTTACTGGTAAAACATTTTTCCTATAGGGTTGTCTTATATTCAGGCTTTTTCTTTATTTCCTAAATTAGTATTCAAATTTTGGGGAGTAAATACATCTATGGGGGTATCTAGAATTGGGGAGTTGCTAAACAGCCCAAGACAAGACAGAGGGCCACTGAAGCACAATCTGGAATTTTCATGTTTGGAATCTGTAACGCACATCTGGAGATGTAACTGAACAATTTAGGCTGGATTTCTCTGCCATAACCCATACCCGGTGCAAAAAATCCTTAGCAACACAGAAGCGTTGGTGAAAAAAACGTAGGGAATTATTTCTACAGGCAACTTTGGTGGTGATTGGTGGCCAAACGGTTGCAAGAAAATTGTCCAAATGCTCCTAAAGAGATACTCTGTGTTGTCTATTTCTGAAAGCAGGACACCTGAAGTGCTACATTTTGAGGATATTTTCCTATCTCTTTCCCCTTAACATGATTAAGGGGGAAGATATAGGAAAATGTGTACCTTTCCAATTTTTGCTAGTTTTTACTAAATTACTTATTCTAAATTTTCAGATTAACATATAATTTTGGTATCAAAAGAAAAACAAGTTGTGTAGTTTACATGGATGCACTATTCACAAGAAAAGGGAATAAGTGGCAAAAAATATGGCAAAAATGGCAAAATTGCTCCAGGATTTAAGGTACCAAAATCCGAAGGGGTTAACTTTATGCATTAATATTGAAACGTTTTGGCGAGGTAGAACAACTTTAGAAAAAATAATGTATAATATAAAATGAAAATAATGTTTAACACTGACCTGGATTGTCGATTTCTTTGCCAAATTCATCTTCAACATATTCAATTCAGTTGAATTATTAGTTATCCATTACTGATGTAATTTTTTTTCTTTCTCTACACTGAGATGTTACTTACAGTAGAAAGAATTGTAACTATAAGCTATTAATTATTCATGATAAGCCACTTATATTGTAAATTTGTTTCTCAGCACATGAGCTTGTATACTTTCATTATTACATGAAGTCTTAAAAGCAGATTTAATTCACACGATCATGCTAGCAATAAATTAGTACAACATTATGGATGTGGTTATTATTTTAATCTATAGGGAATATAACATTTTAGTTTCACATCGTGTGACTGAATAACATTTTGACCCTACGAACTTTCTAAATGAATGTTTAGATTTATAAATGCCTTAAATATTTCTATTGCTGTTATAGTGTACCGGAACAGTTCTAGCAGGGCAGAAATGTTATGAAATTGACTTGTAGCAAAGGCCGAATCCTATGACAGTATTATATTTAAAGTCATTGAGCTCATCGGTATGAGCTCACCCATTCTACTGATAATGTTTGTCTATGGAGATGACCTGCCAATGTGCTTGATTTTATACACCTGTTAACAATAGGTGTGGCTGAAACACCTAAACTCAATAATTAGGAGGGTTGTCCATATACTGTTCATCATATTTTTGATATGTTGATATTTTGAAACACATTACCTTTTTTAAGGCATTAGAACCTTTATAAACTATATTGCTGGAGCCTGAATTATAGGGAAAGAAAATTGGTTTAATGATTTTTTCAGTTCTCTCTGAGGACAAGGTTTCCAATATTCAAAGAAAGTAAAATAACTGAGCAAAATTAAAATTAGTGATAAAATGTAGTAAATAAATAAATAACAATTTCACTACGGCAGAGGTAGGTGCTGGTTTTAAGAAATATTTCCGGTACATTGCCACACGGTCTGATGAAGAAGTGCCAATAAAAAAGGATAAAGAAAATAACATGAAAGTAAAATATTTTTTAAAAAGTTTTTAAAAAGCTAAACCAAAATATGAATACATAATAAAAAGTCTCTCAACATAGTCCCAGTAGAATTTTTAAATAAATTAACATTTATTGCCCCCAACCACAAAATATGTTTACGAAAATCTGTTCATGGGTGTTACTACTCTTCTTGGGATATGTCAGTTTCTTAGCTCGGGCTTCCTTTTGCAAAGACAACGCCCCTGGAAACAGAGCAACTATTATTATTGATTTGTTTTTGGTCAGCAAATTTGTCTCCTGAGGAAGCCAGGATAGCACCTGGTGAAACACGTAGAGGCTGATTTTATCTTCATCCATTCATATCACCACTTACCAGAAAATTCCTCGTGAACTGCCTTTGCTTTCATGCCGTTGTAGCTCATTTTGTGAGCCATCACCTCTTGTAAGTTTCTCCAATAAATAGGGGCCACACTTTTTACTTACTTTACTGTGCCATAGTATTATTTCTTTTATACAGATCATTGGAAAGGACTGCATTTTAGAGTGTCCTGGATATGATTTTTTTCACATCGTTTAACCCTGCACTTCCCTACCTGTACACATTACACTTAGTACTGTGAGGAGTACTAAGGAGGAGCTGCGGGTACGCATGTTGTTATAATTCATAGAAGTGTCACATTTCACATACACACCTCGTTTGTAACAGAGCAACACTGACAGTCACTACCAGCACTAACTCTGGAAAGGGGGAATAACCCTTAATTAACACAGAATACAAATAATTGTCGTGAACCCTGAGTATCAAAAGACAAGGTCCCGAATGCTAGTGTAAGTATATACAGTGAAGACCATGGTTTCTTCCCACCATCCCAGGTGGAGGTTAGCATATGATGGGGCACAGAGGAGAAGTTTACAGATTTCGTGTCCCATTTGAACCAGAATGATGAAAACGATTTACACTAGAAATTGGGATACCTATGCTCAACTTCTTAGATGTAATTCTGGATATTGTATCGATACGCCTAATACAATAAGCCTTTGCTGATTTATATCCTGGTAATTTATGCTTTGACCACTGTGTAACATTGGCACTGTTGCGCACTTTGATACTTTTTGGATTTATATTTTTGGAAGTATATGAATATGGTTTAAAAGGAAATGCCTGATTTTCCTAAACAAACTCAATAGGCAATTTGTATGAGTAATCTAAACAGTACAAATTAATACAATTAAGCATTTGCCATACAATAAAGGCACACTCAAAAGTGCTTATGACAACCATTAGGAACAGAGGCAGCTATGTATGTTCCTCTGAGGACCTTTAGGCTACGAAGTATAAACAAGTAAAAAGTAATATGACCCAACAATGCCATCTTGTGGAAAATGGAACTCACAACTTCAGCATTCCAGGTAGGCTCTCCAACCTGTGGTCTACTAGGGTTCTATATCTGCATCCCTCATTCTTGCTGAGTTAATACCTTTTGTATATATATTAGAATTGTGCATTCGTATTCGGACAAGCATGGAAACGAACACGAAGGCTGCGTTTTAGTTGAACAAATGAACATGGCGGCAGCAAAAAGGAAACAAAGACGAAGACACATGGTCGCCCTACTCCAAGACTTAAAGGTCGTTGGCATGGACCTTTAACTCTTGGAGCTAGGAGACCAGTGGTCTCCCCGGCCAAGTTGCAGCACCAGGATTTTAAAAGTCTGTAGAAGCAACTCTATTGGTCGCCAGCAGGGGGCTGCCGGTGACCAATAGAGTGGCTCGTACGGGCCTTTAAAATCCTGGGGCCAAAGCTGCCGCGTAGTGAGTACCGCGTTAACCCCATATTAAGCCCTTCTACAAAAAACGGCAAGTGACAAAGAAATATTCACGAATATTCACTCAAAACGGACACAGAAACGGGCGAATATTCGTGGAATAAGAAGATTTTTTTCCCCACAAAGACGAACACGAAGAGTTGGCCGGCGCCCAAGTCTAATATATATATTAACTCAGCAAGTATCAGGGATATATGGCTGCAACTATTATTATTATTTTCATAATCGATTAGTTGGCTAAAACAAAAGTTGGATACAACAAAAACTATATGCTAATTTCTTGTTTATTTAAAATAATGTAATGAACAAACTGGGTGTTGAAAACAAACATCAGAATAAAAAACTTATAAATTTACATTAACGTGTCATTAACACTTTGATCTCTATCACAATGGCATTTCTCTAATTGCCTTATTTTTTTACTGACATAATAATAAAAGCTATATTTTAAAGGTACAAGAACCCAAACACAATATTTCTCTAACTAGGCTTTAATACCTAAAAATGTTTTATAAGTAAATATTAATTCATATGTAAACTATTTTTTCGTATTTAATAAAAACTAATTGAGAAAAATGCATTTCTTGTTTTATTTCCTTTTACTTGCCAACCTGCCCCCAGTTATGCACATCTGACCCCAGGCATGTCACTCTGCCTTATATGCCTTCTACCACCTATATGCCACTGTCCCCCCCCTGATATGCCTTATACCCCCTATATACACTCCATCCCCAGATATACCTTATACCCCCAGATATGTCTTATGCACCCCTGATATGCCTTATATCCCCCTATATGCCACTATGCCCCCTGATATGCCACTCCGCCCCAGATATGCCTTATACCTCCCTATATGACACTCTGCCCCCCCACATATGCCTTATACCTCCCTATATGACACCCCCCCCGATTTGCCACTCTGCCCCCTAATATGCCTTATACCGATATGGCACTGTGTCCCCCTAATATGCCTTATATCCCCCTATATGCCACTGCGCCCCCTGATATGCCACACTGCCCCTAGATATGCCTTATACCTCCCTATAAGCCACAATGCCCCCTGATATACCCCACTGATATTCCTTATCCCCCCCCCACTATACTCCCTGGTGTCTACTGGGGGCAGCTGGTGAACCTCTGCTGCTGGCCAGCGCTTTTGCTAGAGCTTCTATGACTGAGCATCGGAAGGTCACGTGACATGGTGCTCCATCATAGAAGCCCCAGTGGAAGTGAAGGTTAGTAGCGGAGGTTGTCTGCAGGCATCGTACAGATGCCCACCAGCTGCCAGAGATGAAGATCCAGGTCTCCTGCAGCGCTGCGGGGGATCTAGATTTTAGTGTTATAGTCTGACCTCTATTTGAGGTCAGATTATAAAACAAGGGGTATTTTTCCAGAGCATTTGTTCTGAAAAAACCCTAATGTTATAGTCGATAAAATTGATTCAACTAAGCGATAAAGAAATTAATTGACAACGATTTTCATTATCGATTATCGATTGTATTGATCAGTTTTTTTAGCCATATATATATATATATATATATATATATATTTACTCACAAAGTCCATTGCACACCATTCCAAATATTCCAAGCTTGATGCTAGTAACCAGCAGTTTCCATACAAAGCACTCTCAAAGGATGGTCAGCACTCAAGGTCTTCACGTTAACAACTTTTCTTTATTCAAACAAAGTCAAGTCGACGTTACTGGCCCTGTTGTCTCTGGCAGGCAGATTAAGGGGGCGGTTTGTATCCCAATATCTTGTTTTATGTTAATGTGTGTTTTGCTGGATATATCCAGCGCTGTGTGTCTAAAATAAATCAGTCTTTCTTTTGGTTTTACCCTACATTGAGTCTCGGCTAGTGACTGGTGAACCGGGGAAAATGTGTTGTCCTAAGCTAAGGGAGCACAAGACAGCGGAGGTAGCTGGTCAGACTAGCCAGCTCTGTAACAGGAGGTATGCCACCAAACGGAACACAGGTTTTTTTCCCTTTTTTCCCTAAATTGAGTGAGTTCTTTTGGTGTATATATATATATATTGATCATAAGACAAGTTTTTTTCAGAGCAAAAATACTCGTCTTATATTCAAGGTCTTCTTATCATCGGACCTCTAATATAGGTCTGACCTAGGTCTGCATGGGACCTGGATCCTCCTCTTTGGTAGCCAGTGGACTTCTGTGTGATGCATGCAGACAACCCCCGCTGCTATCAGCACTTCCACTGGGGCTTCTATGATGGATTGCCTGCGTGACATGACCTTCCGGTGCTCCACCATAGAAGCCCCGATGAAAGTACTGGCCAGCAGCAGTGGAGGTTGTCTACACTCATCGTTCATTGGCTGCCAGAGAGGAGGATCCCCTGCAGCTCTGCAGGAGACCTGTACCTGTCTGCACAATGCAGACTAGATTAGAGTCATCTATCCGGAAGGTGGCTCTAAGCATTCAGAGCTGTGCAGGTGTTGCTGGGATGGGACTTTCTCTGTCGGATCCTTTTTTCATCATGGATTACAGCAGTGTATCAGAAGTTTCTGACTCTGAGGTGAGCGGGACACTGATAAAATACACTAGACCTCACACTGAATCTCACTGTTGCCTCACTTTATGTGAGGAGTCTGAGGAGCTCTGTCAGAAGGGCTGCTTTGTTTGCATATTTACAGACTCTAAATGTGGACATTATTTTCTTACAGGAGTGTGCAATAGATCATGGACTGTTTTATGGACATTTAAAGAAGGACTGGACCGCGGGTTCCTCTTACTGGTACGGGTCAAATGATAATAAAGCCACTGGGGTTGGGATCCTTTTTAAGAACAAACATGTGGTTTAAAATTATATTATTATAATTGCTCCCAGGAGAGCAATTTTAATTGATGTTGTTTTTAAAGGTTTTAATGTGCGTCTTATGAATGTATATGCTTCACAAGCTAAGAATGAAAGAATAGAGATTTTAGAGTGTATCTCCTTCTTTGCCACAGGTTCTTCCCCTCTAATAGTTGGAGGTGATTTTAATTGTATACTACCAGGCGAAAATAGAAGTGGAGGGGGTGAGAAACAGAGGGTAGATAAAACTTCTCGCAGCTTAGAAATTTTATCATTTATTTTAAATTGAAAGATGCATGGATGCATTTAAAACCCTCTGACCCTGGATATACATGGTCTAATGGCCAGGTCGGCTCCCGCATAGATTTTATGTTGTCCTCTTCTGGTTTTAATCTCCAGGACATGTTTTTAGAAGATAATGTATTCTCAGACCATAAGCTTTTAAAAACTAGCTTTTTAATTCCTAATGAATCAAAAACTAGAAATGGTCTGTGGAAACTCAATTTATTATTACTAGAGGATGAACAAATCAGGAATAATTTTAATGTCTCATATGGGCGATGGCAGCGCCAGAAAGACGCAAGTCAGAATTTTTTGGACTGGTGGGAAACTTTTTTTATTGTTGCTAGCAAGAGGAAGAAGAGAGCAGACAAGTTTTTAAAGATCTTAACTCTTTTTAAGTTGAAAGAGGCTGGTTAAGCAATACTGACTAACTGATTTTTAATTTAAAGAAGGAGATTAAAAAGGTTTTAGATTTTAAACAAATTATTTTTAATGCCCGGTAAAGCACTTAGAGGAAGGAGAGAAGTGCTCTTGCTTCTTTTTTAAATATCTCAAATAAGAGAAATGGAAGGACAGTCCGCCATTGTGGGCATTTTAAAAGTGTCACAAAAACCTTTTTAATGAGAAAGTCACAGATTATTCCTTTTTAACAGATACCCCAGGAGCAGATGGAATCCCTATCGAATTTTGTAAATGTTTTTGGGAACTTATAAAGGATGATCTTTTTAATATTTTTATAGAAGCTTTTAATGCCCAGGAGTTACCCTCTTTCTGGAGAAGAGGCATCATTACGCTAAATTTTAAGAGGGGTGATAGATCAAAATTAGAGAACTGGAGGCCTATCACCCTTCTGAATGTAGACTATAAAATTATGTCCTAGATTTTAGCTAAAGAAAAGTTGTAATAGATAAGGTTATTCACCCAGATCAGATCTGTGGTATCCCAGGATATGCTATCTGGGAACACCTCAATGTAATATGTGATCTGATCTGGTATCAGAAAGACCGTAAACAAAAACTGGCCATTTTATCTCTTAATTTAAAAAAAAAGCTTTTGATCACGTATCCCATGAATATCTCTTTTATGGTTTTAAAGAAAATGGTTTTCCCAGATGATTTTATTCAGCGTATTAATGTTTTATTTAAGTTGTCTTTTAGTGAAATATAATCAAGTGCTTTTTAACGCAGAAAGTCTCTCTTTAATCTGGGGTGAAGCAGGGATGTCCGATTTCACCCCCTTCTTTTTGTCTGTGCCATTGAACCTCTTTTAGCCCTTTTACGAAAGGATACGTTTATCCAGGGTGTCGCCTTCCCGGGGGGGGGCAGGGGTACAGGTGAAGGCTCTGGGCTACATGGATGATGTTAGTGTGTATTGCACAACCCCAGAGTCCTTGCAAAGAGCTATTAGAACAACTGAGTATGTCACATGTGCCTCTGGTTTTAAGCTGAATCTTAACAAATGTGACTGTTTTACTATTGGTGATTGGGATGTCAGACACCTGCTGTCCAGACCCAAAGTGACAGTATCAAAATTATGAGTGGTTTTTGATTATGCAAATAATAGCGAGAGATCATGGGATATTGTTTAAAACAAATGAAACCGCAAAATAGAACTATGGCAAACCCGAAAGCTGACAACGGAAGGGAGAATTTTAATCATCAAGGCAATACTCTTACCAATTACCGTATTTGCTGTCCTAGAAATCCTGACTGAGTGTGTCTTAGAGATGTGTGCTAAAGACCAAAGGCCAGGATAAACCAAAAACAGTGACACCCTGTAGACTTCCAGGTCTAGCCTCAAACATGACCCACTTACTAAGGAGGAACAGCAGAAGAGGAGTGAGGCGTGTAGAGGAAGGACAACGAATGTCCTTCTGTCCATGTAAACCTGATAAATCTGCTTCACCTGAAAACCAACCCCAGGGCTAGGAACCTGCATGTGACAACCGTAATGTCTTGAAACGGTAGGCAAAACAACCGGGTGGAAACCGTAGACACAATAAAAGGGGGGGTGTTGGGTGGGGCCTTGCACGGAGTTATTGAGGGTGAACTCTGCGAGTGGGAGAAGGTCAGCCCAATTGGTCTGGTTGTCATTAACAAAAGCATGTAGATATTGTTCAAGGCGCTGATTAGAGCGTTCCACTGCCCCGTTGGTTTGGAGGTGATAAGGCGTGGAAAAGGACAGGGTGATGCCTACGGCTTTACAGAAGGATCTCCAGAACCGGGAGATGAACTGGACTCCACAGTCAGATATGATGTCCTTGTCAGGATCCATCTCGAACCCTGTACCGCTAATGACATAACCAAGGAAGGATACCCAGGAAACTTCAAATACACATTTCTCCAGTTTAGCGTATAAACGGCGTGCCAGGACCTTTTTTACGTGTATCCGATGTGAAATCGGGTCTGGCTAGTGGATAAGAATGTCATCAAGGTAGATGACAACGAATTGGTGAAGGTAGTCTCGGAAACAGTTATTAGCGAATTCCTGAAATACCGCCGGGGCATAACAGAGCCCAAATGGCATTACTTTATACTCGTAATGGCCAGAGCGGGTATTAAAAGCTATCTTCCACTCATCGTTCTGACAGATACGAATGAGGTTGTAAGCACCCCGTAAGTCCAATTAGGTGAACAGTCTCGGCCGGGGATATTGGATACACTCTGCCCTGTGGGGGTACGGTGCCAGGAAGCAGGTCAATAGGGCAATTGTAGGGACGGTGAGGAGGCAACACACATGGGCGGGGCGCAAAACGCACTGGAGCCCTCCTTTGGCGATCTCGCTGTACCTGGCGTTCCCGTAGGCGTAGATTAATGTGGCCAATGTAGGCGATGAGCTCTTCCAAGTCACGGAGTGCCATCTGAAATCGTGTCGGACAGAGGCACCCAATTCGTAGCAAGGTTCTGGCGCGAATTTACTAAGTCCTTGGGCGTCACCTTGGCCTTCTCCTCGGCTTATCACCCTCAGACGAACGGTCTAGTGGAGAGAGCGAATCAACATCTGGAGCAGTACCTGCGTCTCTTCATCAATGACCATCAGGATAATTGGGTCAATCTGCTGCTGTTCGCAGAATTCGCACGGAATAACACGCTCCAGGAGTCTACCAGGATCTCTCCGTTTTTTTTGCCTGTATGGTCTCCATCCACAGTCTCTCCCAGAGACGTTGCCAGTTTCTCCTGCTCCGGATCTGGAAGAGAGGCTTGCTTCCATCCGTGCCACCTGGGCTTCGGTTCACTCTGCACTGGAACGCACCGCTCAGCTCCAGCAACGTTAGGCCAACAAGAAACGTTCTCCCAACCCCTCATATCGGCCTGGCGATAGGGTTTGGCTGTCTACGCGGTTCCTGAGACTCCGGGTCCCTTCCATGAAGTTGGCTCCACGGTTTATTGGGCCATTTACGGTTTTACGTCGGATTAATCCAGTGGTTTACGAGCACTCGCTACCCAGAACGCTTCGCATTCCTCGGGTATTTCACGCCTCGCTATTGAAACCTCTGGTCTGCAACCAGTTTACCCGAGGTGCACGTTCCACGGCTGAGACTGCCAGGAGGGCTTCGGAGGGGCGCACTCCTCAGGTCATCCTCGATTCCCGGCGGCAGCAAGGCAGCCTACAGTATTTGGTGCAATGGAGGAGCGTTCCTGGATACCAGTGGCACGACTCTCCGTTCCGCGATTGATACACGCATTTCACGCTAGACGCCCTTCTCGTCCTTGTGGTTGCCCTGAGGGCACCCTTTTGAGAGGGGGTACTGTTACTCACCTGCCCTCGGCTCCCATGTTGCCGCAGCAGCCGCCACGCAGGAGAGGGAGACCCCCCTCCCACGCACGGCCACCTCCGCAGCAGCCTCCACGAGGGAGAGGGAGACCCCCCTCCACCGCACAGCTACCTCCGCAGCAGCCGCCACGAGGGAGAGGGAGACCCCCCTCCAATGCACGGCCACCTCCACAGCAGCCGACACGAGGGAGAGGGAGACCCCCCTCCACCGCACGGCCACCTCCGCAGCAGCCGCCACGAAGGAGAGGGAGACCCCCCTCCACCACATGACCACCTCCGCAGCAGCCGCCACGAGGGAGACCCCCCTCCACCGCAAGGCCGCTTCCGCTGCCTTCCTCTGAAGTGCCGCGCAGGAGAGGCAGACCTCCTGGTACACGGCGTCCTGCTGCTGCGCGCGCATACTGCAAGAATTTATGAAGGGAGATTACGCCATCCACAAGATGGCCGAGATTCACAGACACCGGAAGTGATGTCATGAGGGGCTGATGGGAGATTCAGACTTCCTCCATTTAAACCCCTCAGACCAGTTTCACCTTGCCTTCTGATGGTCGTCTATGCCTTGTGCTAGCACCCAGATAGCGTTTACCTTCTTGATTCCTGTGTTTGACCTCGGCTTCAACGTTGTTATCCTGTATCCTGACATCGGCTTGTTTATCGTTTATCCTGATCTCCTTAATCCTGACCTCGGCTACGTATACCGGCTATCCTGTTCTCCGGAATCCTGACCTCGGCTTGTCTGAACTGTTCTGTCCTGGAGTCCTACCTGACCACGGAGTCTCCAAACTACTTATACGTGACAGTATCTCCCCATCTCTCTTATTTCTAATTGTCTTTCTCATTATCGCTCTTATTACTAATTATCACCACCCTATCTCCATTCCTTTTTCTGTATTCTTGATTCCCATGGTAAGAACACGTGGTCTGTTCCTATCTGTTTCAGGGTTCCCTCGCTGTGAGCGCAGCTTCAGTGCTGAGCAAAGAATATGTCATCAGACTTCACACTTTCTTCATTTTGGGTCGTTTAGAGGGAGATCTGTGCCCTGCTCCTCCCTTGATAGGCACTCCCCTGATTAAGGTACCCCAGGGGGGCATTGCAGCTAACTAAGACCAGCCCTACTGCATGTACATTTCAGACCATCAAGATCTTAGTCTAACCTCCACTAGACCTAACTAAAGCACACTACACAAGTAATGTCACAGCAATGACATTTAATGCTGACGTCCTGTTTCAAGTTCTGTGAATAAAAAATAAAAAAATAAACAATAATCAGGGCATACATATCTTTCTAATCTGAGTTGATTAAATTCCCAGACTTATTCTGGGACCTCTGCTGGCTCAATAATAACCTATACATGGTCAATTTTTTTTATCTTTCATTTGAACAGTGTGATTGGCGACCGATTTGTTAAATAGGGATGATATGTATATGGAAATGCGATGTGTTTGACATAATGAGACTTGAAGTAAGCAGGCTCTATCATGCTTAGTAATACAGTAATGCAATTACAATTATTAATAAATGTTATTCATTTTTGTATTAATTTTTTTATTAATAAATAAAAAAAATGTTTTTATTAATAAATAAAAAAGTAAGGAAAATACAAGTCCAGGAGTTGTGGTTGACATTTTTTGGTACATAACGTGTAATATTGAAAGGGACTGATTGCTGATGATTATTTTTGCTTGACTGTACATGTGCAGTGTGTTTAACTGGTTCTTGAATGGCGTTTACATTTAATTTAATCAGTTGTAGTTAGGGTTAGATGAAAGATGTGAGTCTGAAATGTATGAGGAAAATTTATAAATTTTAGTGATCAGATAAACAGTGCACCTCATTGAATCACTTCAGGGTTTCTTATGGTTTCAATTTAGCATTTTATGTGCATTTATACCATTGAATGTACAATCGTTCTTTGATGTTTAGTCAGGCTGTTGAATTGGTTATTGTGTTTTCATACTGTCTAAACAGACCGGATAGGTTAAATAACCCCACGCGATGCGCAGAGAGTAGACCTGAGCCTGCTCAAGATGTGGAGAGATCTTCCCCCTACGAAACCAGAAACGAAGGTTCAGCTGACAAAAGCCAGCAATCACAAGGTAATGTACATTCCCCTTATCTCCATTTAACCCTCGCTTTAACACCCCAATCCCACCATACCCCCACACACAATACCTAACAGTACCCCCCACACCAAGTCAATAAATTACCTCACTGCCCCACCATACATACCAACTCAATAGACTACCCTACTGCCCCTGCCATACAGTCCATACCACCGTCACAGGCATCCAACCCAATTCCCTCGGGTCTGGTGGGAGCACGCTTCCACCTAACCTCACTAATAACCCAGTAAACCTACAAGGCTGCACGTGAACTTTTAAGCCTCAGACAACATATCTTTACTATATCCTTCCCCAGCCATTTAATTGTACAGGTTACCCCGATATGAGATGGCCTTTCCAATGCCCCCAACAAACAGCCGGTAACATGGGCCAGCAGTTACCTTACATGCCTGACCAATCTACCCCTCAACAGCCCGTCACCGCGACGCAAGGCCACTTCAAATACGACTTTGCAGCAAGGGACAGCGATGCTGGAGCAGCAGTAAGCTCACAGCCATCCCAGATAGCTCCAGGAGATGGTCTGCTTGTCCAAACATCTCTGACTCAGCCTCTGATGGTTCTGACATATTCTGACACAACAACTCTATAGACAACCCCATGCAAAATTTTATAAAAAAGTGTGTTAAGCTATAACGGAAAGAGCAGGGGTAAAGGATACATACGTGTATGTGCGCAATAACACCAACACATGCACATATAAAGGAGAGTACAAGAAGAAAGATCAGGGCTGGTAAATACATTAATGTTTTCACCAAAGAGGGAGTGAAGGCCGATGAAGATGGGGGGGCGATTGGGGAAGGTAAAAGACATTGATGTGTGGACAAGGGATGTGTCCCCTAGAAAAGGGCTGAGCACAGTGGACAGCAGACAGAACCCAGAAGGTAGCTTGCTGAAACCCTTCTGTTGGGTGTATAACAAGAAAAAAAACATAGTAAAGGTTTCAATTGTAAATACAAACACAAGTGCAGCACGTGCAGTGGGGGGTCACCCAGCATTAGAGTGCCTAAGAAAGAAACAGGCTAAGGGCTTCTTTCGGGCTCAACATGGTAAAAGCTCAAACACCAATAGTAATAGGCAAACTCAAGGAGTTGCTGGGCGACTATACAGATAGAAAGAAAGTCGTTTTTTATTGAATGGTTTTAAGTTTAGTTTTAAAATTCCTGTTAGAGACGTTGTGATGCATAGAATGAACCTGAAGTCAACTTACGAATACCCAAATCTAGTCCAGGAGAAGCTAGACAAACAGTGGGCTTTGGGTAGTTTTATGAAATACATACAACACTGGGCTGCTTTCAACACTTTATTGCAGAGCTTAACTGGAGGGCATTGTCACGCCCAATCAAGGCTGCGGAGCTGCATATCTCTGGTTTCCCCTGTTTCGCTATAGTTCCCCTGTGTCGCTACAATCCATTCCCGGATTTCCTTATGCTCTATCCTGAACTTCTGATTCTTAGATTCCAGTCCTGCCCTTAGCTTCAGCTTCTGTTCCCTTTATAAGGTGTGCCCCACCTGTTATGTTTGTCTCAGTCTGCAGGTATGTTTTTCTCTGATATGTGTTTAGATTCCATGTTTAATTTGTTTATTAGTAATTTAGTAGGCAGGGTTTAGTGTTAGGACCCACCGATATATTGGAGCAGTGGTGGGCTAAGCATGCTATGGCCATAATATGTGACAGAATCTCAAATCTTGTTATCTTAGAAAGGGGTTCTATTCATGCCCTGGTCAGCCTTGTAGCCCTGTACTCTGTTGTCCCGTCCTGACCCCCGGCAGAGGGGTGTCCTGTCATGTGCCCCGACAGGGAGGTGTCCTGTCCTGAGCCCCGGCAGATTGTTGTCCTGTGCCCCGGCAGAGGGGTGTCTGGTCCTGTACCCCGGCAGAGGGGTGTCCTGTCCTGTGCCCTGGCAGAGGGGTGTCCTGCCCTATTTATGTCGGATCTTGTGTGTAGCATGTCCCTGTAACCTGTATTCCTGATTCTGCAACCTGTTTCTTCTTCTTTGGCTCTGTCCTGCTTTTTTTTTGTCCGTAGCTGCCAGAAATGTCTCTTTATCCTGTTATCTGTACTGGATACCTCCTGCTGTACTGGATACCTCCTGGTATGTGGTTACCCTGCATCTGGTCCCATTACTCCGCTCTTGCATGGTGACTCCTGGAATTCCATCATTGGGCGCTGTGGTTCATTACAGTCGTCTGTATGGGCCCCGTTCATGACAAGCAGACACCCCTTGCATACTGCTTGAGCCCTCCCTAGATCACTCCCCCTCCCCCGGGCTCCACCTCCTGTGATGTCACTCAGGCTCTCATCACAGGTAGAATAGCAGGTCCTTTCGATAGTCCTCTCATTCTAGATCTCTGTATTTCTCCGTAAGGTGTGGTTCCAAAGAAGGGGGTAGGAAAGTTCAGGCTAATCCAACACCTCTCCTACCCAGAGGGTAGTTCAGGGTGCATTACCAGTCATTTGACAATGCTCTAGAGATCATCAAAGACATCAAAGTTGACATCGAATCGTTTTTCAGGTTACTCCCATTGCAGATAAGCAAATGGTTGCATTTTTATTAGCAACAATCGTTTTATTGAAGATACTGCACTATTTTCAGGTTTATTTTATAGATTCTGTATGAAGACTCATTAAAGATATTTTTCAACATATTCTGAAGGGCCTGAAACATCTTATCCGTTTGTGAGAGCAACCACAACATCACTTATTTTATTAGAATTTATACTCTTTACACTATATATTTATTTTCGTGCCTTACATGTACCTGCGCCCCAACCATTTGCTTATCTGTATATTCACACCCTGGGGAAGAGTGTTTTTTGGGCTGCTGCGGTCATTAGGGAAGTATAGCACAATTTTATCACTTTTATTTATATTTTGAATAACACTTGTGTACACGAGAATTAGGCATACTATACTTTTTCATACTCCCATTGCACTCAGTTTTAGGTATATGGATTGCTATTTTCAAGGGAAGTTTTATGTTGATAAATGTCTGCCTATGGGTTGCGCCATGCTGTACGCCTTCTTTGAGTCATTTAGTACCTTTCTGCTTTGGACACTGCAACAGAAGTCAGGCTTATCATCTATAGCACATTACCTAGACGGTTTTCTGATTATAGGCCCAAGACTGTAGGAAGGATTGGAGGAGATCACAAAAAGTGACAGCTGACATAAGACAGCCGATTGACACAGAGCATATGGCACTGTTAGTCATAGCATTAAAAAAGGTGTGCCTAAATCAATTTGGAAATGCTCTCTTCACTGCAGCTTTCTCGCTTTCTTTCCATAAAGCCTTTTGGATAGGTGAATTGGTAGCCCCCTCCAAGAAGGCAGCTGAATCAGGGCTGTTACTAAAATATAAAAAAATATCTGACACCTTTGTGAGATTTTGCGTACATACGTTTAAAAATGACCAAGAAGGGCAAGGCAGATGGCTAACACTACAAGTGTCAGCAGGTCCAGCATGCCAGTAGGTAAGTTAAGGTCTTTGTAGTTCCGTCTAGAGGGGGAGACTTGCTTCTAGTACATAGCAGTGTCCTCTCCCTTACAATATTCCACTTTAAGGCCCTCCTGAACAAAGCTCTAGCAGAGGCAGGATTGGATCCCAGGCAATTTGAGACACATTCGTTCAGAATAGACGCAACAACATCAGCAACCATGGAAGGTACAGTAGGTCCGCAGAATTCATGCAAGAATTGGGCAGGTGGTGCTCCACCGTTTTCATGAGACACAAAAAACCAATCAGGTAACAATGGGTGATCTCACTATGTTGTTTGTTACTCCTTTGTTAAAGTAGTTGTGCTAAACTTCTTTTCCAAGGAAAGAAGTCCTGATCATCGGGCACCCATTTATTCCCTGAGCCAACGTGAGGGCAGCAGCCAGACCTTATGGGTGCCAGCTAGGGATGCCACGAGAGCACATGAACATTCACTGGCTTGGGAGGAGAGGAATGACATTGAAGGACCTTCCTCGCATGCTAGAGCAGACTGAAAGGAACTGGGATAAGCAGGACCTCGTTATTACACACGAAAGGTAATGATTTCACATCCAACAAGTAAGTTGACTTATTTAATCATCCGATTACAAAGCGAGGGTGAGAAGCTATAACTGAGGTGGCCCGAGGTTACACAGGTCCGGTCAGGCGTTATCCCTAGAAATGTCTGGCGAGGATCCATAAAGTAAATAGAAAGGGTGAGAAAGAGGCTTAGCAAAGCAATGAGGTTGTTTGTGTGCTCCCGTGGTGGTTTCCATTTGCCTCACTCTCTCATTCAGCCTAGTTGTAGTGGCCTTTACAGGCAGCATGAGGTGCACTTATCCGACGTAGGGCTAGACTTATTTAACAACGACTTGCAGAATTTTATGGAGTCAGTATTGATGGCGGCAAGAGGGGTAAATGGTTAGAGTCCCCTATTTTGGCGGCGGTAATGCAGCCTTCCCTCTCCTCTCAAGGTTGCCAGCAAAACGCCCTCTATGGTTTCAATTCGGGCCAGCACTGGGCACTGAGTTTGTGGTTGAGCCTGGCAATGGCATATGGCTGGATGCAGGTATCCACGACCACCCCCCCCCCCCCGCTGACGGTATCGGTCAATGGCAAGCACTGACTTTGTGCTCAGGCTTGTTTCTCAGGGCTGAATGGGGCTTTTGCCAGAGGCATGTCAGGGTGCGGATGGGGAGGGCCATTCTGATTCCTTGTGTTTTATGTGTAAGAAATAAGGAGACTTCATTTGCCATAATCCTCAGCTTTTCATTGGGGAAAACGCATGTCAGGTCCCTCCACACCCTCCCTCACAGTCAACTTGACTCATGCCTTAGGGTAGCAATTATAAGTTCTTCTGTTTGTAGAACTATTTTAAGCATCAACCTCTAAAGGCTAAAGGATAGTTGATCAGGTAATCCAAATGAGGTGTTAGTGCCACTCCATGGAGTCTGTGTGTTCCCTCCTCTAGACTTCATAGTAGTTGATATTTTTAGGGCAGTCCAGCTCTGCATTGTGCTCATTAGGTTTTACTATTATTTGTGTAAGAATGCTATGCAAATGTTAAGTCTTGGCCACTAGAGGTCAGTCTTTACCCATATGTTGTTTTTTAATATTGTTACGCGAATGGTTAGCTATTCGAGCAGCATTGGTTTTGTCTGTACAATTCACATTTGTTATAATATCTGTTTGTAGGAGTATCTTGGTTTTGTCTCTACAATTCACATTTGCTATAACACCTGTTTGTAGGAGTATCTTACCTTTTTTCACTACACTTAATTATATCATGTTTAAAATATACTGTATATTAATATTATAATATGATACAAAAATTACTTAGTATATGTCAGTGATGGATATACGGTAAAATTTCAGGTATAATACGTGACTGTGTATAATATGTGGGTATAACTTTACACTAAAAAAAACCTGTAAAAGATTAATATATCAGTGATCAGATAACACTAGTTTAAAAGCTGTTAAAAATAAAACAATGTAAAATAACAAATCTGTAATGCACACATTATTAATTATTGATAACAAATACATATTTTAAAATTAACAGTGATATTACTGTCTGATAAATTGTAAGGCCATTGACAGTTGGTAAAACCGATCAATAATCAGTGACCTAAAATGTCAGTATATCAGTGATCAGACAGTAATCAGTCAACAGTTACAGAATAAAAATATAAAACAATAACGTAATGTATTTTTATTAATAATGTGTGTGGGGTTTTTTTTCCTTGTGAACTGGATGACCCATCTCTCTCTCTGACTGCATTGGTCTTATAGAAGTGGTTATCATGCTGCAGAGTGTAGCGGACAGCAACTGACCTGGAATTACCTTTGGATTCCATCTCAGTGCTTTAGAATTGTTGTGAATATTATTTTTACTATTATATTATTAATTAACTCCTTCAATGCTGGCCTTTTCAAGTGAGTACCTGTGAGAGAGGGAAAGCTTTTTTGTGTGAGGTTAAGCTCAGATAGGCAAGATGTGTGGTGTATACAGGGTCATTTTTTATCACACCAGCCTAAGGGCTGGGGCTTCCTTGGGGAGCACTTTGGTAAATCATTTTTTTTCTCACACGATTGCACTGATCTTTGCACAAAGCAAGGGTGTTTTTCTTATTTTTTTTGAATATTGAATATTTTTTTCTGAACACATATCAGTACACAGATGGACACTAAAAAGTCAAGGTGGAGCCAGGTCCCCTTGGTTTTTCTGGTGAAGAGGAGAGTTAGGTAGCTCTTTTGAGCGGCTCCCCTCCTATAGAGACTGTTCCAGTGGTCCCAACCCTTGTGGGGTGGGACCAAGAAGATCTGGCCCTACTGCAGGCCTTATGGCTGGGGAGGGAAGGGGTTGCATATCCTTTGTGGAGTGCGCCCCCCAAAGAAAACGAAGAAGGGGACCTGGTGTCCACCGCTGCCTTAAAGGCACGTTGGCACATTTTTTGTTCTTTTTCACAGCGGAGCCACTGACCTCAGAGCTTCAATAAAAAAATGCTGGTACTCCATAGGAGCACAGTATTGATTGTTACTTATATGATACAACACAAAGTTTTTTTTAGCATATCATCCCAAGATCTAAACTCCCCCTGTTATAGGCTTATGATAATTTATAGATTATAATTTCTTTATGATTAATGCAATATATAATTATCTATTAAGATTTAATGTACTCACTTTTTCATTTATAATCTTTTAAGTATACTAGTAGATATCAGGTAGCTATAAAGTACAATGGTTACAATGGTTACAATGGAAACTGTCTATATTTGCGCTTTGTGCTTTTTTTCTGTATAAAGTATATCACGTGCCACGATCTTACAGGTGGGTTTCGCAGTAAACAACTTTGAGTGACATGTTCAAGGTCTTGCAGATGTCCATTCGTGGTAAACAACTTTGAGTGACATAGTCAAGGTCATACTGTGTGAAGATGCCAACTTTTGGCTAAGACAAAGGATATACATATAAGGATATAAGGATATCATTAATGAAATCGCGAGTTTGGGGGGGGGGATACTGTGCTTACTGAGAGACTGTGTCCCACTGGTATGTTGCAAATTATTTTCTTCATTGGCAAGCATTATACTTATTCTCATATACTGCTTTTTTTGGATTCAAATTAATTATTGTTTGTATCATTTATATACTCAATAAACATAGTGTTTGGTTTTTCAAGTCCCTTTATTTTAATATACCCTCAATTATTCATTATGATATAAAAATGAGTTCTTTGGTACCTGTATGATAAACCCTGCTAAATCCTGAGAAATAAGATGTTAAAAAGGGGAATAAAGGTATGGACCACATTATAATACTCCAACTTGGTGACATCACTAATGCCAAGAGAAGACTGTTATGGGACTCCCTATTACTGGGAGCATTAGGGAGTCCATGCCTCTTTCCTTTCTATAAATATAATAAATCATAACAATAAAACAAGCATCTAAATATAAATCTAATACATAACAAAGATTTATCTGAATTCTTTATAATTAATAAATAAATAACGCCATATACAGTAGTCATTTCTTAAGCCTCTATGGTTTCCCGAAGTCTCTGATCCGCTCATTAATTTGCAGTCATTTAGATGGATTTCTGTTCCATGAGGTCAAGTATTTACTTGTGAAGTTGGTAGTTTATTCTTGTGGACACTGGTTTTGCTAACTTTGGACCATTGGAGGGAATTTTCCTGAATGACTAGGAACAGCTTCACACACACACAGCATTCGATGAACTAGGTGTACACTCTGAATCATGCCCGTGTTTTGTTGATTTGTCGTTGTTCCATTTGGCTCCTGAATATTTCTTTCTGGGTCAAGCCAGACTCCATGACAATTGTCTTTCGAGAAAAGTTGTTGGAAACAGAAGGTCCAGGCAGCAATTGTTCTACCGAAATTGTTTTCTATGAAATAAGTCAGCCAAGGACTTTATTTTTGCAAGGCATATCCCCTGGAGCATTTCATCTAATCGCTATCTCCTTGTCTGTTGTCTGAGACCAACTCCACTGGTAATGCAAAAGCAGAAATAGTTGTTCCAGATATCAAACTTCTGGCCCCAATGAATGTGCATCCACTGTGAGCCAAACAGTCTGTGGCCAAAGCCATGGTTGTATTGTTCCACATGGAAGTTTTCTCACAGATTGCATACATCCACGACAATCTCTTAAAAAAAAAAAAAATCTCTGGCCACCAGACATACCCCCTTGCCTGCTGCAAGCTTGGCCATCATGCACAAGAATAACCCCTCCATTTGTAATTTTTTGGGCACAATAACTCTTTCTTCAAACAATAGACAATTATTTTGAATAGTTAGTTCCAAGTAAAGGCCATCCATCGAATACAAAAGGTAGTAGTGCAGTTAGGAGAGCATCACGTGCAATTACTTTTGTCATTTATGGTGTCGAAGTAGTATGATGACAAATTTGTGCTAATGTATCAACTGTTTCTGCCAATGGAAGCCTGCACATGACATCAGCATTTGTATTGTCATCATGTTTCCTATAGTTGATGTCATAAGAGTAGTCACTTAACAACAAGGTATATCTCTGCAGTCTTGCTGAGATTGTTGATAACATTTCTTACATAGACAGAAAGTATAAATGAATTTGTTTTACTGCCCAGATTATAGCCCACACCTCTTTTGCCTGTTTGTGAATAACTGCGTCCTGTGGTGGTTAAAGAACGTGAAGCAAACACTTTTTGCTGCATTCAGACATGGTGTGAGAAAAACCCATATGAGGAAGCATCACATGCCAGTGCTAACGGTTTGTGTAAACCATAATGTACTAGTAGATTTGAATGAAAAATAATTTCTTCTTAAAAGCTAATTCACAATGAAACATTCATAACCAAGGTGTGTTCTTGTTTAATAACTGTGTACTTGAACCAAGTTTGGCAAAAAAATAATGGTAATAATTTAACAACCTTAAATAAGGTCAGCATTACTGTAGTTACATTATCTATAGAAATCTGTAGAAATGTATATTCACCATATGTGCACAAAACTCCAGCTTTGGCACCATAACTTGGCATTTCTAGATATTGACCTTAAGTCTCCATTCTACAAGACTCTGAAGCACGAGTTATACATTTTAATAAAGAAAATATACAATATAGCTGACAGTAACCCCCCATATTCCTCCCCCAATATTTTTGCAGCCTGCAAACACAAAGAAGAAACACAAATAGGTTGCCGTCTGAGCACACATCATCCAGGAATTAGAAACCCAGACCAAAAGATGCATTTTAGGAGGATTTTACACTGAAAAAAGAGAAGAGAATTTGTGACAGCAAAAAATATATGACATATCTGAAACATATAAAGTTAATAAAAACTCTATAGTATAAACATTGTCACAGTAAAATGATTGAAACAAAATCACCCAAGAGAAATATATCCTAAGGGAGGGAGGGTGGGAAATATTTTCCAATTATTTGGTCATCAAGTCTAGAATAATTGTGTAATTTTATTGCAAGACAGGAGGCTCATATTTGCAATTTTAACGTCTAGACACTAAAAACGGAACAGCTGAAGCCAACGGTTTGAAATAAAACTCATGAAAAGTCGAAGCTCGAGACCAATCAGCTGCTTTAAGAATATGCGTTAGAGAACCACCTGAAATAAAAGCGGTAGAAGCTGCCGCGCCTATAATGGAATGGGCACCAAAATGCCTATCTATACCTGCTAAAAACAATAGCCATCTAATCCATCTAGCTAAACTAGGAGTAGAGAAAAGAAAAAATGTCGGTGCGCTAAGCTAGTCTCAGGCTCAAATAATACAAATGTATAATATGAGGCCTACCAAACAGTGTGAGCATGCTGCAAATACAGTGTGTTGGCTGTATAATGTATACAAAAACAAAAACTGTCTGCTCTTCTCACCCTAATAAAGTTGGCAACAAATATATAAACATAATATAAATGAGAGGTTTTGGTTATATGAATTGGCCAATGCATAATTAACCTCAACCACCACGTCAAGGCACACTCTCAATAGGGTGAGAACCTATTCTCACCTCCTGCATAGTGGGCACACAAAGCAGTTTATACTGCTACCAAAACCTTATTAATGTGTTGGGGGAGGTGCAATTAAACCTCCTCCCAATTAACCCCTGGACAGCAAGCTGCAACCAGACTGATGAGGAGCCAACAACCTCAAATACGTGCAAACAGGGAAAAGAAAAAATGTCGGTGCGCTAAGCTAGTCTCAGGCTCAAATAATACATATATAATATGAGGCCTACCAAACAGTGTGAGCATGCTGCAAATACAGTGTGTTGGCTGTACAATTTATACAAAAAACAAAAACTGTCTGCGCTTCTCACCCTAATAAAGTTGGCAACAAATATATAAACATAATATAAATGAGAGGTTATCTAATTTATATTATGTTTATATATTTGTTGCCAACGTTATTAGGGTGAGAAGCGCAGACAGTTTTTGTTTTTTGTAAAGTGGGAGTAGAGACAGGATGAAAAAGTTTCGAGTAAGATAATAGTTGAGAATAAGCTGAAGGACGGTGAGCAGCTGTAACCGTTAAGTAAGTACAAAGACATCTGGCAATGCAAATTTTAGGATCGGCCGCAAGATACGGGTAAGAAATTTAAGAAGAAAAATGTTTTGTACGTTTTCTAAGATTAAATTCTACACTTTCTGGAGAAAAAACAATGGCATCTGCTTCTGAAGCACAAACATCAGCAACTCTGTGGAACCAAAGAAGACACAAAAGCATGGCAAGCTTACCTGACAATTGCCTTAAGGAAAGAGAATCATTTTCAGGCCAATTACGGAAGAAATTTAACATCCCAAAATGAGTTGTATAGAGGAGCAGGGGGTCTACTTAAACAAATGCCTTTAAGTAGTCTACAAACTAAAGGATCCTTACCAATAGATCCGTCTTTAGAACCAACATGAGCACTGGAAATAGCGGAACAAAAACATTAATAGAATGGTATGCTTTACCTGATGAAAACAATTCCGCTAAAAAATGTAACAAGTAATTCACAGGGGCTGTATGAGGAACAACCTGTTGTCCCACACACCAAGAGTACCATACTCTCCAAGCTGCCCGATAGGATTTGTTAGTACCAGGTGCCCATGAAGTTCAGAGTAAATCTCTAGCTTCCTGTGATATTCCCAGGAACGATGAAGATTCCTGAAACCATGCAACCAAAGATAAATGGCCTTCCAGAAGGAGCGGATGGAAATGATCCTCCGGGCCTATCAAAGGAGAGGGTAATATGGGAAGTGCTAATGGATCTGGTACTGACAGCTCTAAAAGAGCTGGGAACCAAGACTGGGACCGCCAAAGAGGTGTCACCAGGATCATCATTACCCCAAAAGCAAGGATATGCTGTATGACTCTGGTAATAAGTGTGAAAGGAGGGAAGGCACATGCTCAATTACTGGCCATTCATGAAGAAAAGCATCCGTTGCCGAAGATGAAAGAAGGTTCACAATCCTTGCCAATTTGCACAGAGGACATGAATTTTGGAAGCTGCAAGACGAAGAAGACCAACACAGAGTCGATTTCGAAACCCAAAAATCTTGAGTTGGAGACAACTCTGACTTTGGGACGTTTACCAAAAATCCTAGCTGATGGAAAGTATCCACCACAAAAGACGTTGGTTCTGAAAGAAGAGTCAGATTCTGTGAAAATAGCAGAAAAAAATTCAAAGGAATTCCTCTGGATCAAAAGAAAGCCATCACCGGATGGAGGAGCTTGGTAAAGAACCAAGGGGCTGAACTGAGTCCGAAAGGAAGACAACTGTCAGGAACTTACCGTTCACTCCCGCCGTCCGTGTGTGTCCTCGCCCGGCGGGGAACTCGCTGGACTCCGGCGTCTTCGTCCGCGGCCCACACAGTCGCATACCACACGGCCGCGGACCGCATCCACGGAGGATAAGCCGCATCCCCGGCCTCTCCTACGGCGCACGGCGTGTAGGGCGGACGCCAGAAGGAGATTGACAGCGGGGAGGCGTGTCCTGTGGTCCAGTGACGCAGGTGGGCAGGCAGGGAGACAAAGAGGTGATGGATAGTCACCATTAATATGGCATATTTGGGAAGAAGGGCTTATGGGAGGAGTCAGTCTTTGAAGGGCTATTTAAACCTGCAGCCCTGTACATTCATTACTTGATTGTTCTGGTTATCTGCTATATCCCTCTCCCTTATTGCTGGACACTTGTTTTTTACATTCTACAGACTTTGACCTTGGCTTGATTATACGGACTTTGCTGATTCTCTCTACCCCTGACTACGGATTGCTTAACGGTACTGCTTTTTGCCTATTCCTTTTTGCTTCAGTAAATAAACCATTGCTGTTGCATTATCTACTGGTTTCGTGTCTGCTGCTTCACCTGGTGTCTTTCTGCACTGTGCTCCAACCCCACAAACCTTACAACAACGGAATTGCCAGAGATGATGACCCCAACAAAACTGGAGAAATTTCCGATGATCTAGATGAATGAGGATTGAAATATAAGCATCCTTGAGATCCAGCCTTGTGAACCAATCACCCTGCTTCATAGGATGCCAAAGGAGATGAATGCCTTCCATTTTGAAATTCTGATAATGGACAAACTGGTTGAGAGCACGTAAATTGATAACTGGACGTAGATGCCCTGTTTTCTTCTTGACCAGAAATATTGAACTCACTCCGTAGCTCATTCTGTTGCTCCCTTCTCTAGAAGATAACTTAACTCTCTTTCTATTAACTCTAACGTTGAGGAAGCTCTGAAAACTGCTGAACTGGAGGAGTAATGAAATCTATGCGATACCCTTGGACTGTTTGGAGGATCCATGGGTCGGAAGTAATGAATTCCCAATAATGGAAAAAATTGAATATGCGCCCAGCAACTTGTGCAAGGGAAGAAGGACAAACACAGAGAAGACTTACCGGTGTCGGAACGACCTCTGGTAAACTCTGCAGCTCCTCTACCACTGAAACCACCTCTGTAAGCTGTGGATCTGGAGCGAAAAAAGCCTTGAAATGCAGCAATTGTTTTTGTTTGATAAAATTGATTGAAGCGGCTAGAGACCAGGCCCCTAAATAAAAAAACGATTGTCTGTCCTCATAGATGTTTTGGCCTTAGACAATGAGGTCATTACGGAAACGTAGCGATTTAACTCTTTGACAAAAGAGTCGCCAAGCAAAAGGCCATTAGCAGTAGGACCTAATTCTCTATATCCCAACACAGCCAGCTGTGCACCCATGCAAAACAAAGCTGCCTTTCTACGCTCTGTTGAAAGAGCCACATTGGCATTGCCTAGCAGGCATATGACTTGAAAAGCCCAATCTTGAATAACGTTAGGGTCAAGAATAGCATCATTTAAAAATGCTCTATCAGCCAGGGATAATATTAGTGTAATGGGACCAGTTATGTCCAACAACTTATCCTGAGCCGATTTAAGGCCCTGCTCTAATCCCTTGTGGGGATCCCATTTTTTATGGGAAAGGAGAGTGACCACATTAGGGTCAAACTCCGGAGTCACAACCACTTTTCCCCGGATCACCGGGCGAGAGAATTCTGCCCGCAATTTGTTTTTAACCTCTTTCTCCAAAGGGTGTCTCAGCAATCTTTGCAAATATAAAGCGATATAATCACGAGGGGCCTAATTAGTAGCCCTAGGATGAGCTACTGAATGGGCCCCTCTATTGACATTTGGCAGGAGTCTTACCCTTGCCTGCAGAGGCACTATTGCCCTTCCATGGGTATTTCTGGGTAAAAGAATCCTCAGATTGATCTGCATCATAAGGATTTGACTCTTGCGAAGTCTGTTCAGGAATAGGGTCTAAGGGTGTGGAACCCTGAGGCTGAGTAGGTTGAGGGTGTGTCATGTGTATAGACATTTTGGTCATAAAAGCTTCCATAGAGGAAGCAGACTTGGATTCCAACTAAGATAATAAGAATTCCTGGAAGGGATTGGGAGCCTTAGCCATAATAACTGAAATACTGAGTACCCTAACAAAATAAAACAGTACAAATGGAACTAAAGCCAAAATAAAGTACACCACAGAGGTTCATCCTGCAATATAAACCCTGCTCATAAAAGCAGGAAAACTACTGAAATATAATTATTATTAATTAATTAATGTATTTATTTATTTTTAATAAAACAAACCAAATATATATCAATCACAGGCTCACTGTGAAATAAAGTAATAGAAGTTAATCTGAATTATCTGAAAATTAAGCCAAGAAAAACTGTTGAAAAAAAGAGAAAAAATATCCACCACTCCGTAGACCTATACAGAAACAACTGTTACCGTGTAGGAAAGTAACCACTCGGTGGCAGAGAAAAACAAAATGCCATTGAAAACCACTAGAGAATCCCACCATAGGAAGGGAAAAAAACGGAGAAAGGGAAACCAAAATGGCCGAGGCAGGCAGAGACAAACAAGAAAAGAAACCAAGAAAATGGCCACCGCCAAAATATTTTGGTTTTATTTCCTTCTATTTTCCAACCTGCCCCCCCAGTTATGCACATCTGCCCCAGAAATGCCTTATACCCCCTATATGCCACTGTGCCCCATGATATGCCTTTAACCCTCTAAATGCCACTGTGCCCCATGATATGCCTTTTCACCCTATATGCCACTGTGCCCCATGATATGCCTTTTGACCCCCTATGTGCCACTCTGCCTCCAGAAATGCCTTATACCCCTATAAGCCACTGTGGGATTTAGAGGGTTAAAAGGCATATTATGGGGAAGAGTGGCATATAGGGAGGTTTAAGGCATTCAGGAGGCAGAGTGGCTTATAGAGGGTTAAAAAGGCATTTCTGGAGGCAGAGTGGCATTAAGGGGGTTAAAAGGCATTTCACAGAGCACTCTGCCTCCAGAAATGCCTTATGCCCCCCCATTTAACACCCCCCAAAAAAACCAGGTGTTGCAGGGGGGGCAGGCCTGAGGTGTCAGGACAGTTGTAGTGGGGGAACGAGTAGTAGTGGGGGAACAGGTGCTCTAGTGGGGGGGGACCGGCCTGAGGTGTCAGGACAGGTCTGTAGTGGGGGGTGCAGGTGCTATTTCAGGGGAGGGGACAGGTGCTGTAGTGGGGGCAGTTGCTGTAGTGGGGAGTATAGAGGCTGTAGGTGGGGGGACAGGGCTTGTAGTGGGGGGACAGACAGAGGCTTGTAGTGGGGGCAGGGGCTTGTAGTGGAGGGCCCACTAGCCTCTATTCCCCCACTACTAGCCTCTATTCCCCCCAATACAGCCACTGCCCCCCCACCTTGGGCAGCAGGGAGGGGGATCCTTATGCAATGGAGGTCCAATGTGCTCTTGGCTGGGTGTTTATTTTGCATGTTTCAGCTCCAGTGTTTAGAGCATTGCTGCGGCAACCCACAGCAAGCTCTAAACACCAGAGCTGAGAGGTGCTGGGCCTGGGCGGTGGCGAGCACTCCACCTCTATAGAATTAAAGAGTGGAGGGGGGCCCTACAGTCAGATGGCCGCTGGACGTGCAGCCATCTTCGAATTCCACTCCCGCAGACCAGCGTCCGCCACCGCAGATGATTAAAAGCGCAGAGGGGGCCCCAAACCGGCAGTATGACTGCCAGGGGGCCCCCGAATGTTAGTGGGCCCTGGGCAAATGGCCACTTTGCCCGCTGAATAAAGTTGCCCTGGCAGCAGTGGAGGTTGCCTGCGCACATCACGCAGACCTCCACCGGCTGCCCCCACTAGATACCAAGGAATCTGAAGCACGGGGACAAGTCTAGGGAAGCACTGGTAAGTCGGGGTAGGGTAAGAGTGGTGGGGTATAAGGCTTTCTGGAGGCAGAGTGGCATAAAGGGGGTTAAAAAGAATATCAGGGAGGCAGAGTGGCATATAGGGGTTAAAAGGCATAACAGGGAAGCAGAGCGGCATATAGGGGGTTAAAAGGAATATCTTGGGGCAGAGTGGCATATAGGGGGGTATAAGGCATATCTGGGGGCAGAGTGGCATATAGGGGCATAAGGCATTTCTGGGGGGTATATAGGGCATATCTGGGGGGGCAGATGTACATAACTGAGGCCAGGTCAGCAAATAAAAGGGAATAAAAACAAAAAATGCATTTTTCTCAACATAGTTGAAAAATAGCAAAAACATATATAGGTGACCACGCCCCTCACACCAAGTGAGTATAAATAATGCAAAGATCACGAAGTTTTGAATAATTCCACGGTGGAGAGTGAAATCTATTCGGGAGACGAACAATCCCTCCCGCTCACACCCCTACGCGGTTTATGGGCTTGAATAAGCCCCACCAGACGTAGGGGTCCAATTTGCCTGTTAGATATATATATATATACAATTATTTTGATGAACTACACTATGATGTTTTTTTCTTTTCTCTTTGTTCTATAATTGAATTTTACATACTGTTCTGAGGTGTACCAGCAGCACATTCATATTTATTTATTACATTTTTTGCTTGTATAATTGTATTTTATATTATTTATATAATTTTATTGCGTACTACTCACTTTTTATTATAGTTGAAAAATAGTTTACATTTGAATTAATATTTACTAGTAAAACTTTTTTCTTATAGGGTAGTCTTATATTCAGGATTTTTCTTTTTTTCCTAAATTAATATTCAAATTTTGGGGGTTTGTCTTATAATCAGGGTCGTCTTATAATAGAGCAAATACGGTGTATATATATATATATATATATATATATACATATATATATATATATATATATATGTATATATATATACATACATATATATATATATCACACTGATCAGCCATAACATTATGACCACCTGCCCAATTTTGTGTAGGTCCCTTTTGCGGCCAAAACAGCCCTGACCGTCGAGGCATGTACTCCACTAGACTTCTGAAGGTGTGCTGTGATAGCAAGTGTAAATTGCAAGGTGGGGCCTTCATGGCTGAATCCTAGTGCCAGGCACAGGTTGCACACTCCCAGCCTTCCACGTGGTCTAAAAGAAAACGTGATCATCAGACTAGGCCACCTTTGTCCATTGCTCTGTGGTACAGTTCTAATGCTTCCGTACCCATTGTAGGCACTTTTGGCAGTGGACATAGGTCAGCATGGGCACTCTGACTGGTCTGTGGCTACGCAGCCCCATGCCCAACAAACTATGATGCACTGTGTGTTCTGACACCTTTCTATCAGACCCGTCATTAACTTTTTCAACAATTTGAGCTACAGTAGCTTGTCGATTGGATTTGACCACACAGGCCAGCCTTCACCTCCCCCCCTCCACCTGCATCAGTGAGCCTTGGTCACTGCTTTTCCTTCTTTGGGCCACTTTTGATAACTACTGAGCACTGCAGACTGGGAACACCCCACAAGAGCTTCAGTTTTGGAGATGATCTGATCCAGTTTTCTAGCCATCACAATTTGGCTCTTCTCAAAGTCACTCAGATCCTTATGCTTGTCCATTATTCCTGCTCCTAACACATCAACTTTGAGGAAAAATTTTTACTTGCTGCCTAATATATACCACCCACTAACAGGTGCCATGATAACAAGATTATCAGTGTTATTCACTTCACCTGTCAGTGGACATAATGTTATGGGTGATTGGTGTATGTATATACCTTTTAAAATGTCTGTTCTATAAAACACATTGCATTCAAATAATAAATGTAACCCCTTCAGTCCTCTATAATCATACCGGCGCCTATGCCCTGAGATTCTTGCAGTTTGACAGCCTGGACTTCTTCCTGTCAGCAGAAGCCAGCATTGCTGGCTTTCTGCTGCCTGATCTCCTGTAACAGCTGCCGGCACGAACACCTGAAAATTGTTTTAAATTCCTTCCGGGTCACATCACTGCTGACATCACCCAGAAGGTCATCAGAGGACAGGATATCCCCTGCAGGGTCTGTCTAGACTTTGCTGGGTTATCCGATCGCTCTGATGACGTACCGATCACAGACACTGTGATCTCTATGCAAGTCTGTGGGGACTTGCATAGAGATCAGAGTGATCGGTGCAGGGAGGAAAGTGAGAAACCATGTTTTTATTTGTTTAAAATCCTAATGTAAAAATTCTACAAATAATGTACACGTTATATTATGTTCCCTATAAGTGCTGGAAATTCTATATAAATGTATGTCTGAAATCAGGACACCTGAACTGATAAACTTGGAGTGGATTTTCCATCACTTTACCTAATTTTGTGAGGCTTCAGAGGGGAAAATATGTATAAAAAAGTTGTTTTTTTTTAATTTGCGCTAGTTTTTACTAAATTTCTCATCCTACATTTTCAGCGAATGATCTATGTTATCAAAAGAAAGACCTCTCTGTCCTTGAAAAAACAATATATAGTTTACATGGGTACACTATTCGCAGGAAATAGGAAAAATGGCAAAATTGCTCCGTGACTTCAGTTATCAAAAACCCATGGGACTGAAGGGGTTAGTAAAATACATCACATTCAATTAAACATCAATTATAAAATCAAAGCACTACAATTATTCAGTGAAATTCTAATTATTACATAAACAGAAATTACTGCATGTGTTTAATAGAAAAACATATTCAAGAATAAGCAAAATTATTGCTACAAAAATGCTGAGTAAAGTAAAGCAGTACATCATTACTGGCATTTAAAAACAATCCTCCACATTGCACAGTGTACAGCTTCCTCAGATGTATATGTAATTAAACAAATAGCAAGCAACAAATAGCTTTATATTTCTTTAAAATGTAACATACAACAGACAAAATTACTTTATCTAAAAGGCTGGTGTGGCGAGTTTCATATAGTAAATTTATTGTGAGGACCCTGGCTTCTTTGAAATTGTAATCCAGGAATAGCATGTTAAACAGAATTTACATTTACTCATAAATTGTCTGAGGAGAATATTCACTAGCTTTACTGCTTAAACTTGAGTTTCTATATTTGGACCGAAAAGTACATTGTTTTCGAAGCATTGTTGATAAATGTCTGCGAAATTTTGTTCCAACAAAAGTATAAAGAAATGGATTAATGCAGCAATGAAAATAAGCAATGTTGCGACAAATGTAGAATGCATAATCAGTGTTATTATCGCAGTCTACGTTTGGGGATTTCTTAGACATGTGTATTGTCTTGACACAAATTACTACATTATATGGAGTCCAGCAAATAAAAAATGCAAGTACAATTACAAGTATTAATTTCATAGCTTTGTCCTTGTTGTACATCTTGGTATGAACCAGCTTGATCACAATTAAAGAGTAGCAGTACAGTATCACAATCAGTGGGATAATAAAAAACATAATTATCTGTTGGTAATAACCAAATAGCTTCCATTTGTCCATTTTCTCTGCCGTGTATCCAGTTTCTTCACACACAATTCCAGCATCATAATGGTTTCTTGTTCCATACAGGACAAATTTAGGAACTGTAGATAGGAGGCTTATAGCCCAAATCACTATACTGGCCACATAAGCATACAGGAGTCTTCTTGTCCTTGCAGCAGAGACAGCATGAACCACTGCCAAATATCTGTCCACTGATATCATGGTCAAGAATAATATACGGCTGAAAAAGCCAGTATGAAACACTGATGATAATATTTTGCACAGACCATCTCCAAAGATCCATTCATATTTGTGATAGAAAGCCCAGAATGGTAGCGAAATTGTAAACATCAGGTCAGATATTACCAGATTGAAGATGAAAAGATTTGTAACAGTCTTTATCTTCTCATACTTAAGCAGAAGGAACAAGATCAGGCTGTTACCCACTAAACTCAGTATAAATACAGAATAGTAAAAGAAGGGAACAGTGACAGCACCAAACCTCATGATATTGGTGTTTTGGCAAAGAACAACCTCTTCTTCATCATAGCTTGCTGTTGTAAAATCTTCCTTCACAGTTGTAAAGTTTGTAAGAAGATCACTGTCAAAATCTGGCATGGTTAATTTGTAAAAACGAAAACCACAGCTTTAGGTTCTTGTTTGTAGATTCACTCTAGCATAGCTTGATGACTCGGAAAACAACTATTTTGAAGAATATGTGAAGCCTTTGTGATTCCAAAACTCGTTTGACACAATCTTAATGGGTGAATTTGATTTTGCAACATCAGTTTTTGCCTAGATGATGGCTCTAACAACAGGAAACATCTTTTCCTGCTAGGATATGAAGCAAAATAAATACCACAAAAAGGTTGAAAATAGACAACAGCTACTTTTTGGAGCAAGAGAGGTAGCTAAGTGAGGATCTACATTAGGTTGGCAAAAATGTGCCTTTGCAGCAGCAAACTTTTAAAAGTTTGACAAGAAGTCCAATATAGGCATCTCATTTACACAACTACTACTTACCCTTGAATTGGTGTGGGTAATAGAACACAAAACAGATAATCACTTTGTTCAACTATAATACCCAAATAAAAGAGAATGATTTTGAAGGGAATTATGCCATTTTTAAGATACCTACCGATAATCGATAAATTTCACCTGAGATTTGTCTATGTACAGTTAATTTATCTGTTTGCTGTGGCGTTATAAATATAAACTTTGTATTAGACATAAGGCTAATTCACTGTGCTGAACCAGCTATTCTTTGCTGAATACCATTTTTTATTTCTTACTTAGTACTCTTTGCAAATTTACCAACGTGCCTGACATGCCAAATGGTAGAGAGAACAAAAATGTGTTTCTTGTTCCAGGTAGCCCAGCATAGGCAGGAGAAGACTGTGGGAGCAAACTGCCTAGTGACTGCTGCCCACCTATGCAGCACACAGGGCCGGCCCAAGGCATTATGCATTATACCTAGTGTACTTGTGCAGCCTGCATTGCTTGTGCAGTGAAAGTACAGCTGCTCCGCTTATCCTGGGCTTATGCTAGGTAAGAGTGCGCATGCATGCGCATTTGAGGTTTCAGCTTTCCCGAGGACATATGATTCGAGGAAGCTATAAGAACGTTTAACCCTTTGACAACAATTGACGGTCCGGGCACGTTATCGCTCGCCTCCTAAACGTCAACGGTGTTACTGAAATGCCTCGATAGCGAGGCATTCAGCGACACTGAACACCCACCCCAGGACTCCAGAGAGCAGTCAGAACCACCACTGTGAGATTTTGGCACTCACAAGATGGCGGCGCATCCATTAAAAGCCCTAAAAAGCCCTAAAATTAGTGCTTTATCTTCAAACAATTCTCGCATGGAAAGAGTTAAAATACTGGCATGTTAAATGCCCATGGGGTGTCTACTTTTAAAAATGTATGATGTGATGGGGTAAATAGAATTGGCCGGGTTCAACAATGTCCCAATTAACATGGGGAATGATGACCACATGTCAAATTTGAAAAAATGCTCTCTGCCCAAATGTGACTTTTTAGCCCCCAACAACCCGACAAACCCATGCATGTTTGGTATCACTGTACTTAGGAGATGTTGCTGACAGTGACATATACCAGGAACTGTAAATTCACGCCTGAAGTACAATTTGCATGATAACATTTTAAAAAAAAATGACTACCACAAATTTTGACAAAGGCTTGTGGTAAAGTTAGTGCATGGAAATGACTTGCATGGGGGGAAGGGGCCAGGGAGATTAGCTAGAATATATTTACGAAGATGAACACGAATAAACAAAGATTCTTCGTGTTGTGCTTCGTTGTCTTCATGTACGTTTACCCGCCCCCATATTTGTTTATTTGGTATTCGGTTTGAACAAGGAAAAAGCAAGATTTTTTTTTAAGTAAAAGCAACATTACTTCACTTATCTATGATCTTTTTTTATTTTTTTTCTAAGCACTTATTCCATTCCCCCTTCTATTTATTTTTTAGTCATGTAGTATCTTCTGATTTTGTATCTTCTGATTTTGGGAGACCTGCTTTTTTTATGTGTTAAGAGTATGGCATTCAGTTTCTTAACTTCATAATTCTTATTGAAATGACAACACTGCTTCAAGGTTGCACAAATTAATAATAATGATAATGTCCTCTCTCTTAGACACAAAATTAGAGAAGTTATCAATAAAGTTAGAAACCAATTTCAAAACAGTGTTGGTTTAATTAATACACTCAAGCCCAGTAAGTTAATGCTCTCCACGGTTTTTGATATTGCCTGATGATCAAAGGAATACTGGAACCAAACCCAAACATTAACTAAACTACATTTTAAGCTAAATTTCTAATTTAAAGCACGCATTATTTGATATGTTTGAGACTAATGATAATGCTACAAATAAACCAATCCCGTTCCCGGGATCAAAAAATACCCTTATTATAACCCCACCCTAAAACATGACTTTTATTAATATGTTTATTAAAAGGTATAACCAAAAAAAAGATTTTTAAAAACACCAGTGTCACCAGTCCTACCCTAAAAGGTATACGTCACAGTAACATAAGCTGTGTAACACTAATATTAGGTCGTACATACTGTTGATGGCTGCAGTCCTAACAACAGAAATAATTCAATTATGACCAGTGACAGAGGCTAATTAAAAACTCAGACAAGTAGCCCCCCTGACATGTTTCGCTCCTCAGAGCTTCATCAGAGGTCTGGGCTAATGTCTCAACTTGTCTGAGTTTTTAATTACCTTTTATGGTAGGACTGGTGACACTGGTGTTTTTAAAAATCTTTTTTTGGTTATACCTTTTAATAAACATATTAATAAAAGTCATGTTTTAGGGTGGGGTTATAATAAGGGTATTTTTTGATCCTGGGAACGGGATTGGTTTATTTGTAGTTGTAACTTACCCTTGTCCCCGCTGGGGCATTATTTTGGAATTGTAATGATAATGCTATATTCTTAAAACCAGAAAAGCTGCTTTTCAGAACATCTGCTTCCCTTCAAAAGGTTTTAGGAAATGGACTAATATTTTAAAAATAGCACCCTTACTATTGCTAAACTAACTTTTCTACCCTTGTTTAGATTTGTTAAATAAATCACTCACAGTAGTGTTAAAGAAATGAGTAATCTGCTTTGTGCGACAGTTTCAACCATATCTTCCCTTTTTTTGCATACAGAAAAAAACAGAAATAAAACCATCTAATCAACTATTTAAACTGAAATATAAACTTTTATGTCTTCAAATGTTTTATCATTTACAAGTTTAAAAATGTTCAACTGCGTCCCTATATCAATTTAAAAAGCAAGGCAATGTGCCAGCATTAACAAAATGTTGCTTCATATTTAATTTTCCTGATGATGGCGACATCTCTGAAATCAACTTCTGCACAAATGTTATAGACTACTATGTTAATTGGAAGTGTGAGTCATCTCTTTTCCACTTGTGCAAAAAGAAATATGTTCTGTCAACAGATATGTAACAAAAAGTAATTTCAAATCAACATCTGGCTGTTGAATGAGGTAGTTTAAAACCACAGAATAAACTCCATTTCGCAATGAATGTTCAAAACTGCTCAGATTTCCGAAAAAAGCTGTCCTTTTATATTTTTCTTTTAAGTCATTCTTTATTGTATTGTGACAAAACAGTATTGTAGGTTATAATCAAATAGCAGCACAATAATCCAGCAGAGAACAATATGTAAGACACATGTCATCCAAAGTCTAAATTCAGGGGTGTAACTAGAAACCACAGGGCCCTGGAGCGGAAATTGCCCTGACCCCCCAGTAACTTCAACAGGTCTGTTCCATCATTGCCCCCAAGCTACTTGTCTGTGCCTTCTTTGCCTTATGACTCCCCCAACATACACTCATGGCACACATATGTAAACACACACAAATTACACACACCATCCATGCTCACACACACAATAACACATCCATGCTCACACACACACAATTACACATCCATGCTCACACACACACATACAATTAGAGATCTGTGCTTACACACACAATTACACATCAATGCTCACACACGCACAATTATACATCCATGCTCACACACTCATGCTCACATATGTACAAACATATACATATGCCCCAGTGTGCGGGCAGCCTCGGTTTCATCGTGGGGTCATGTGGTGACCCTGATACGTTCCTGTCTCCCCGTGCCAGTTATAGTTTAAAAAGGGGTCCAGGTCAGAAGGGCCCTTTCAAAACTATTTTGAACCAGTATGAGAAGACAGGAACAAGGGGTCGAAGGTATTCATCATCAACCTAAAGTGCATATAGTAAATAGATGGCACCTTTATATTCAAGGTCACAATGATGCTCCAAGTAAAAGTCCTCACACGTGTGCCTGGTTCCTTTCACTCCACAATACTGGGCTTCATCATCTTTTATAGTTTTCTTCAAGTCTCTGTTTATTGCATTGTGACAAAGCATAGTTTACAATCAAATAACAGAACAATAATCCAGTAGATTACAGTATTCAATCCAAAATCTAAAATTAGGTCTAAGGTGTTCACGTCGCCTCTCTGTGAGCAGTGTCCCAGGGGGAGGCTTCCTCGCGGTCTAGCCCACAAGCCTAGTAAACTCTGCCCATCCCATAAAGTCCAACCAAAGGAACCAAGTTGCTTGATTGAGCTCCATCCAATCAGATATGGGGAGAATTATATATTTTCCATTGGTATGAGAGCAACATGCGGAGAAAGGCTATGGCTATCTAACCTATTATCGCCTAGTAAAGAGTTAAATTTATTGGTCACTTTGGGTAGTAGAATGACTCTCAATTTGTGAAAAGTAATTGGCTCCTCCAATTATAACCACATTGCTCACAAACTTATTGTTGTCAAATTTCTCCAGAAACATGTCGATTTATCTAGTACCTGGTTCTCCCAAATTGTAAAGAGAGCTATAATACTCTCTGAAATTGCTTGCTATTGAGGTCATTGTAAATGCCTTAACATCATATCTATTTTTCTAGCATATAAGGTCATGTGGAGGGCTATCAATGGAGTCTCTGGGATGGAGGCCTCTCTGGGCTTGAACGATAAAAATTGGTTTCTCCAGGTAGCTCCCCAAAATCTAATTGAAACATTTCTGAAGGGTTACCTTAAGGTCTACAAAACACAAAAACTGTCTGCGCTTCTCACCCTAATAAAGTTGACAACAAATATATAAACTTAATATAAATGAGAGGTTTTGGTTTTACGAATTGGCCAATGCATAATTAAGCTCACCCGCCACGTCAAGGCACACTCTTAATAGGGTGAGAACCTACTCTCAAGCATGTGGTGGGTGAGCTTAATTATGCTTTGGCCAATTCATATCACCAAAACCTCTCGTTTAGATTATGTTTATATATTTGTTGCAAACTTTATGTTCTTCCAATCTGTATACCTTCTCGCTGTGGATAATTATTTAAATTTACAGTAATAAAAACAATAGAAAAAAACTCACATTAAAGCTTTTGTTTAAAAAAAGTTACAAGAACAATAAAAACCAAATAAAAAATAAAGAGAATGAAACCAGAAAAAAATGCAATCTTGTAACTGTGTTACCCTATGCCAACACACTTACACATATTTTGCTCTACCCCATTCCTCTTAAAGTCCTTAGGCCTCTCCAGTACACCTGCAATGAAGGCTACCAGAAAAGGCTATACATCTGTCTATTAGATTGCGCGCCAAACACTGGCTTGTTGGTGTCCCATTCTAACCACATACCCCAAAACATTTTCATACATAGATATATTTCTTCCATGTGTCCATGAACCCGGCACTGGATATAGGTTGCCAGGCTAGGAACCTTAGAAGTGTTAGTCCCCATTTCCCCACATAGACCCCCTCACCCCAAGACTAACACATAAGGGCCAGACTGGGAATGAAAAGCAGCCCTGGGACCTTTTCATGATTGCTGAAAGGAGGATGGATGACGTGACGTAGCACGCTGCACGTTTCACGAGCTGCGTAATACGCCGGCGGCTGGTGCCGACCTGGACCTCGAGGTGAGGGATGCGGCGAACTAGCGCTGAGTCCGTGTGAACCTGCGTGAGCCCCTGCAGGAGTAGAGGCAGGCTGCAGAAGTGGCGGCAAGAGTGGTCGTAAGTACGAGCGGCGGCAAAGGCACCTGAAGACCGACTGTGCCCCGTTACAACGAGCGGCGTGACTTGATGTCTATTATGATACTAAACCTGTGAATGCGTTATCAGAATATTTTCCCTCTTTTTCTAACTTGAATTATTTGTCAAAGTTGATCTCCTGCTTGCATGAACTATAAGAAAAAAGGGGGGGAAAAAAGGACGCCGAGACTCATTAAGGTCTACAGTTAACACAGGATTCCAAATCTTTTCTAAAGATAAGTAACAATCTTATTTATACTGTTAAGCATGGAGAACTGAAGAGATATTTCATTGAACCTACTAAACACATATACAACATACAACTTTGCTGATTATAATTTATGGCGACCACACGATATTGTTACCAATATATTTTCAACTTTTTCTTAAAGATAAGCAGCAACTTTATAAATATATTAACTAGCTTGGTGAATTGAAGTGAAAGTATGGTCTTTGCTCAACACTCTCCATTTTGATTTCACTGTGAGCTGCCAGCGAATTGTAAACTTTCTGTCTACATTGCTGCATTGCTGAGATGACTTTATGATACCATGTGAAGAGACAATTGTTTCTGTAGAATTTCATATTGACTAGTATGGATTTATTGCTGTCTCCCACACGTTTATTGGTCTGGAATCGACTCACTTTTTACTACAGAAAGTACTTCAGAGGAGAATTAATACTTAACTATACATAATTTAACATAAGAGTTATGAAAGAAGGATCAACAGTTTAATTGGAACTCTATCAACTAAAAAGATGGCGCCCAAGAAAGATAGGGAGAGGGAAAAAGAGAGAGATAAAGAAAAACGGTTAAGCGTTGATAAGCCCAAAACCCTAACTAACTATTATTCCCCAAAATCTGTGAATAATTCTTCTAAACTGTTGCAAGAATCTTCGTTAGATCTACAAAATAACACCTCTTTGGAACCTCAATTGGAATTTCTACAACCGGAGTCATCTCAACATACCAGAATCTCAAATATAAATGAGTTATACTCCAAACTCAGTGCAGAGATGAAATCTAATACAGACGCCTTGAAACAAGGAATGGATGATATCTCAAATAAACTTACAGCTCAATCTATGATAATGCAGGGGCTACAATCAGAAATAGAGTCCCTTAAACAAGAAAACAAAGACCATAGATTAAATATTCAAGCAATGGAACTGAAATTAACTCATCTTGAAGATCTATCTAGGAGCAAAAATTTGAGAATAAGGGGGATCCCTGAAGAAGTTAAAAATTCACACTTAGCATCTTATTTAGTGGAATTCTTATTGATTTATATTAAAGAGGACAAAGTAGGGAACGTCCCATTTGAAAAATTTTACAGGATGAATAAACCTAAAGATGTAAAGAATTCAGAAGATCCAAGAGATGTCATTGTCCGCTTTCACAATTTTTATATAAAAAACCCTTTTTGTAATGGAATTTATGAAAAATCCACGACAAGAAAAATATAAGGACATAATCCTTCTTTCGGATATTTCATTTACATCAAGATCTTTTAGAAGGCAATTTAATGACTGTATCATTCTCTGACCCAGTAGAAGCAAGGAAATTTATATCTTCTTCAGTATTACGGAACGCTGGATGAAGAGAATCGTACATTATTGATATTTGGACATCAGCCTTATTATGGACTCATGAAGGCATTAGTCTATATTTGTAAAATAGCCCGCATACATGCTATTAATAACTATATAATTTTTTTTTTCACTTTCACTATCATTATTATTCACATATAAAGCTGAATTGGAATCGAATTTATTCTTTTAAGTAGAAGATTGATCATACACATTACACATTACACAATCACTTTACACAATGAGTTAATTTGAGTTAGTATTTTTATGTATAATGAACGTAATAGAATCTGTTTTTTTTTTGGTTTTTTTTCTCACATATATAATTAGTACACTATTATCGTACATTTATAGTGTTGAACCGAGGAGGTCTCCGTTCACATTTGTCCAAAAATCAATATTTTAGAACACATCTTTTTAAGTAGAATGTTTAATTACACACTACATAATTACCCTACACATAGATTTAACTTGAGGCAGTACACTATCACTTCTGCCCATAATAAACTTTTTTTTTTTTTTTTTTTTTTATAGTGGTCTATAAACCCATCTGAGCATGATTAAAGTGCATATAATTAATTATAAACCATCCAATTTATATCTACATCCTATTAATTATTTTAAGATGAATTTAATTGTGCAGTATATCTAAAATTTATCTAAAGAATATTAAAGTGCATATTGTGATAACTTATGTCTATATCTATCTCAACATAGGGAAAAAAAAAAATGCACGCTTGTAGATCCTTTATCCTTTTTAGGCTCCTTCTTTTCTTTATTTTTATCTTTTGGTCGATTAGAAGGAGGGGGTTTGGGAGACATTTTGACTTTCCTCTTATTTTGCCCCTTATCCACTTCCAAGATCAAACAAGATCAGGCAATGCAAGCGTGCAGTTTTTTTAGTTTTTTTTTTTTCTTTCTTTTTTTTCTCCCTTCCTTTTTCTTCCTTTCCCCTTTTTTTTCTCTTTGCTCATTTTCTCTCTCTCTTTTCTCTTTCCTTTCTTCCTTTTTATCTTCTTATCCTTATTTTTTTTTCCTTTGCTTTTTCTTTTTCTTTATCCTCGTTCCCCTTTCTTTTCTTGCTTTAACCACTCTCCACCTCCATGTTGTTTTTCTTTTAAACAGGAACCCTTTATTTATCTTTTTCCTTTCCTCCTTCTTTCCCCTTCCTCCCTCCTTCTTCTCTTCTCTCTATCTGTTTTTTTTTTTAATGTAAATTAAGATCCAGGTCGGCACCTACGCACGAATTAGCCCTTTATAATGACGGGGCAAAAAAATACATGAATTCTTTACATGTATTAACTGTATGAATGGATGTTTTTTTGAATGTGTATGCAAGATCAGACGGCATAAGAGGCTGAGGGAGAGAAAGACAAGCAATCTAAATGACACTTAGATTGATGTCTATTAATTGCCAAGGTTTAAATTCTCCACATAAAAGAAGTTTTTTTGTATGATTCGTTGATTCGAGAAAATATTGATATTTGTTTTGCACAAGAAACTCATTGGATAAAAGAAATATAAAAGATATCCAATTAATTTTGTATCCAGTTTGGACTATAAGAGGACAAGAGGAGTTGCAATTATTATAAGTGAAAAAATTAAATTTTAAAAAATTCATTATGAGAGCGACTTAGAAGGTAGATACGGGATCCTTTTATGCAAAGTGAATGATGTCACTTATACCTTTGTTAATATATATGCCCCAAACACATCGATGGTGAAATACATAGAAAAAATATTCGATAGAACTTATGAAATAGCAAAAGGGTTTTTGGTGATAGAGGGTGATATGAACTGCATCCGATTCTTTCAGATCTCTATATTAAATTAGCACAACTTGAATCGATTAATAAATTAAATCCATCTATACTGATAAATAGAGAGATAAATGCAATTCAACTCGAATTTGGTGCTTTAAAAAAGCACCAAAAAAAAACATGCTGCCACTCTGTCCCCCCCCCCGAGATATGCTGCCACTGTCCTCCCTCCCCGAGATATGCTACCACTGTCCTCCTCCCCCCCCGAGATATGCTGCCACTGTCCTACCCCCCCATCCCGAGATATGCTGCCACTGTCCTCCTCCCCCCCCGTGATATGCTGCCACTGTCCTCCTCCTCCCCCCCCGAGATATGCTGCCACTGTCCTCCTCTCCCCCCCCCGAGATATGCTGCCACTGTCCTCCTCTGCCCCCCCGACTTACCGGAGCAGACTCCCGGGTGTCTTGCGGGGCCGGCGGGGGACATCTACGCAATACACGTATACAACTCACCGGAAGTTGTGTACGCGTATTGCGTAGATGTCCCCCGGCGGCCCCGCAAGACACCCGGGATTCTGCTCCGGTAAGTCGGGGGTGGGCAGAGGTAAAACGCACGATGCGCTTAGACAACCTCCCGTGCCGGCACCCCCCCCGTGGGAAGTGCTGGCAGGGGAGGCTGTCTGAGCGTATCGGGGAGTAGGATGCAGGTCCCCTGCACCGCTGCGGGGGATCTGTATCCTAACCCCGCTGCCTGCCCGGTGCCCGGGACTGCATGTCCCGGGCGTCGGGCGCTAGACCCCGAATATAGGCCGCACCCCCACTTTAAAGACTTAAAGTGGGGGGAAAAAGTGCGGCCTATATTCGAGCCAATTCGGTAATAAAATAATTTTCAATGAGAAACTTTATTTATCTCCAAAACAAATAGGAGAGGCTTTTAGGTTGTACTATAATTCTTTATATAATCTACAAGACTTAATTAAAGATAAATCAGAGATCAGATCCTTTCTTAGTAGACTGAATCTTCCTAAATTGTCTACTACACAGCTGGACATTTTAAGTACCCCAATTCAGCTTTGTGAAATAAACAATATTATTCGTAACCTAAAAAAATCTAAAGCTCCTGGCCCAGATGGTTTCTCGGCCCCCTTCTACCAATTGTTAAATCCAATTATTTCTCCTTTAATGTTGAAAATGTTCAAAGAGATTCCATCCAAAAAATGTTTTCCACCAGAAATGCTTCAGGCCTCGATATCTCCTATCCCTAAGTCAGGGAAGGATCCAAGTAAGGTGACAAATTATCGCCCCATTTCTTTGATAAATTTAGATATTAAAATTTTTTCAAAAATTTTAGCCGAAAGATTAAAAAAGGTCATGCGGGATCTTATTCATCCAGATCAAACTGGAAGGATCCAAGTAAGGTGACAAATTATCGCCCCATTTCTTTGATAAATTTAGATATTAAAATTTTTTCAAAAATTTTAGCCGAAAGATTAAAAAAGGTCATGCGGGATCTTATTCATCCAGATTAAACTGGTTATCTTACAGAAAGGAATGGCCAGGATAATACTCGTAGAATTTTAAATCTCATATATGAATTAAATGAGTCTAGATCCCAGGCGGTTTTTATTGCCTTAGATGCCGAAAAGGCTTTTGACCGGGTTAACTGGTCATTTTTAGAAGAAACTCTTCAGATCTTCGGCATGAACGGCGATTTTTTACATAATATACTAGCCCTATACCAAAATCCTCAGGCTAAAATTTCAGGTATGAATTTAGACTCTGAAATTTTTAACATCAACAATGGGGCAAAGCAAGGCTGCCCATTAGCTCCCTTGCTGTATATTCTTTCAATAGAACCTCTTGCGGCTACAATTCGTCAATTGGCTAAAATTAAAGGGGTAACAACTGGTCCAATTGAACATAAAATTGCACTTTACGCGGATGATATCCTGCTCACCTTAACTGAGCCAGAGATTTCGATTCCAGAAACTATAGAACTTATAAAAGAATACGGTTCATACTCTAACTACAAACTAAATATAGACAAAACACAAACTATTGACCTTAATATGGACACCCTCCAACTAATGAGTCTTAAGGACAAGTTTCCCTTTTTTGGGAGAGGAAATTTTATTAATTACCTAGGTATTAAAATCTATAACAGTCTTAATGACATAATAACTTATAATTATATGACTCTTCTAGATTGTTTGAAAACCCAACTGGGTGAGTGGCAACGTTTAGAGATTTCTTGGTTGGGTAGGTTGAATACACTTAAAATTTATATAATGCCCAAGCTAATTTATCTATTCAGAACCATTCCATTATTAGTGCCTCCTAAGATTCTAAATCAATTTGACAATATATTTTCAACATTTGTATGGTTAAATAAGAAGTCAAGAGTTTCGAGGTCTATAAGTCTATAAGTAAAAGCCAGGCTCAGGCTGGACTAAATTTTCCCAATATCCAAAATTTACATAAAATTTGTATGATCAGTCACTTTATAGCCTGGGATATCAAACGAGACCAAGATTTACCCTGGTATAAATATGAAAGATGGAAATGTAAAAAATTCGACCCATTCCACTTCTTTTGGCTTAACCCAGAAGCTATAAAGAAATTAACTATATCTAATCCTTTAATACTGAATATTTTAAAAAATATGTTTTGTTTAAAAAAAAAAATTGGTCTTACAGATTCATGGTCACTTGGCACGCCCAATTATTTATTAAGGATATAGACTTTAAAACCTGGCAGGCTCATGGGATAATAAAAATAGAAGATATCTACTCACCAGTGGTAACCAAATCCTTTTCTGAAATACAAATTAAGTTCTCTCTCTCGAATAGAGAACAATTTTCCTTTCTAAGACTCACAAGTTTTATTAATTCTAAGGCTTTAAACCCAGTTACTACTTTAGATGTATTTATCGAAGGTCACTTTAAAAAAAAATTGATATCTAAATTAGGAATACTATTAGAAAAGAAATCAACATCGGAAAAGTTTAACACCATTATGAATTGGGAGGCCGAATTAGGCATCTCATACTCGATAGAAGTCTGGTATACCGCTTGGACTAAAACAAGCAAAGCCATCCATTGTATAAACCTTCCGGAACAATATTTCAAGATATTCCACAGATGGTATTATAACCCCACAATTTTACATAAAATGTTGGGATCAATCTCTAATTTATGTTGGAGATGTAATCAATAACTAGGCTCAGTGGCCCACATTTGGTGGTACTGCAGTAGTTTAACTACTTTAAATGTGAAGCTATGGAACTGTTTCAAAAGTTGTTTGGAATACAATGGGAGTTAACCTCTCAATCCTTTTTATTCCATATAGATATAACTTATAAAAATACATTTAATTTGGATTTAATTATTAATATATTAGCAGCAATAAAAATCTGCATGGCACATAGTTGGAAATCAGAAGTAGTACCAGCCTGGTCACAAATTATGAACCAAATTGAATACCAACATTTAATGGAGAAACATTTTTTTAGAATACATAATAACCTAAAAAGTTATGATAAGATTTGGTTACCTTGGCGAAGTATTTATCCTGATACAGACTAATCTTTCTCTCTTTAAATTTTTTTCCTCTTCTCTCTCTTCTTTTTTCCTTGGCAATTCTTTTTCATTTTTTACTCTTTACACTCTCCGGAATCCTACAAGCTCTGTTTAAATCTAGGGCTAATTATGTTGCCGTTTTAGTTATGAATGTGTACAGACTACTTCCAGATAGATAAGACAATATATTATGTCATATTTTTATGAAACGCCTTTTTATATATTCTGAAGAATCATATTTACAATTGATGGAAGTGTTGTTTTGATTTGATTGATTATGTAAATTAACAAAAAGTATTAAAAAAAAAAAGAAAAGCAGCCCTGGAAACATTCGGACAACAGAACCATATATTTTATCTCGTGGTCAAGCTTATGTACCCACACGCACCCCTCATACCTACACACAAACATACACTATTTGGCATTCAAATAACTATAAATCATTTTTTTTAGGTAAATCATATTTTGTTTTCAACGACATAGAAATATCATACCAACAGCTTTGGGAGAGAAAAAATAAATGGTGACTATAACATAAAATAAAATGAAATAGACAAGAATAGGTACAAAAACATGGGGAGCACAAACTGGAGCAGAGATACAGCTCTGCACCGTCAGACTAAACCAAGAATGAGCATGGAGTGAAGCATTGTGGATAATATGTAAATGACTCAAGCGCCACCAAAAAAGAAGAAAAAATTAATAAAAAATAAAAAAGGGACGGAGAAGAATGGAAAACATCTGTCAGGACCCTGGTAAGCAGGTCGGGTAGGAGCCCAGTAGCAGGGGATACAAGGGGTTCTGTTTGCACCCCACGATGCATGATGGTAAGTGATGTGGTACGGACAGGCGAAATAACACACGGCACAACAGAATACGAGGAAAGGTACTGTATTGATGTAGGATATCACCAGCAAGTAAAGGCAGTAGTCTCTATGCAGGATGCCCACTGGTAGGGCTGACTGTTATGGAGGCCCACTGGGTGGGCTGACGGGTACGGAGGCCCACTGGGTGGGCTGACGGCAGGAAGCCCACTGGCAGGGCTGACTGGTACGGTGGCCCACTGGGTGAGCTGACGGCAGGAAGCCCACTGGCAGGGCTGACGGGAACGGAGGCCCACTGGGTGGGCTGACGGGTACGGAGGCCCACTGGGTGAGCTGACGGCAGGAAGCCCACTGGCAGGGCTGACGGGTACGAAGGCCCACTGGGTGGGCTGACTGGTACGGTGGCCCACTGGGTGAGCTGACGGCAGGAAGCCCACTGGCAGGGCTGACGGGTACGGAGGCCCACTGGGTGAGCTGACGGCAGGAAGCCCACTGGCAGGGCTGACTGGTACGGAGGCCCACTGGGTGGGCTGACGGCAGGAAGCCCACTGGCAGGGCTGACGGGTACGCAGGCCCACTGGGTGGGCTGACGGCAGGAAGCCCACTGGGTGGGCTGGCGGTAGCTCAGGTACAGGCAGGTAGCTCAGGAACAAGACACGGGTAGTTCACGGTACAGGGCCAAAGCAGAGCGGTCCATGCACTTCAATGCAAAGGCCCTGATTACAGGGCAGGGCAGGTTAATAAAGGCAGGGCTTCACTCAGGTGATCAGACCCAGCTGACCTGGTAATCTGATCCTGAGCACTCCAGAGGGAGGGGGAGGGTGGCCACTAGTGGAAGCAGCAGGACATTACAGCAAAATAAATCATCCATGGTCCAGGCTAGTAGGGTGGAACCCTGACAACATCAAAGAAAAGAAGAAGAAAGTTGATCAAGTTAGGAAAAGAGGAGAGCACTGAGTGGAATGATGGCCCACGTCCAAATAGTCCAGGGCCGAGGCAGGTCAAAGTTATTAGAGCCAAACTACCATATTTGTTCGATTATAAGATGACCCTGATTATAAGACGACCCCCCAAATCTGAATATTAATTTAGGAAAAAAGTTTTACCAGTAAATGTTAATTCATCTAAACTATTTTTTTTTTAATAAAAGCTATGATTGAGACAAATATTTTGGTTTTATTTCCTTCTATTTTCCAACCTGCCCCCAGTTATGCACATCTTCCCCAGAAATGCCTTATACCCCCTATATGCCACTGTGCCCCATGATATGCCTTTTGACCCCCTATGTGCCACTCTGCCTCCAGAAATGCCTTATACCCCTATATGCCACTCTGGCATTTAGGGGGTAAAAAGGCATATTATGGGGCAGAGTGTCATATAGGGAGGTATAAGGCATTCAGGAGGCAGAGTGGCGTATAGAGGGTTAAAAAGGCATTTCTGGAGGCAGAGTGGCATTAAGGGGATTAAAAGGCATTTCACAGAGCACTCTGCCTCCAGAAATGCCTTATGCCCCCCATTTAACACTCCCCCGCCCCCCCCAAACTTACCGGTGCTTCTGACTTCCCTGTCATGTAGCCGGGGCAGCGTGTAGATCCCACGCATTTACGCTGCAGCCGGAAGGAGGTGTGGCTAGCAGCGGGGGTTGTCTGCGTCCATCGCGCAGACCTTCCCCGACTGTCAGAGATCAGAGTTCCCCGCACCGGTGCGGCACCATGCGAATCGCGTAGACATCTACACGCTGCCCCAGCTACACACCAGGGACTTGCTCTAAAAAAAACCTCGTCTTATAATCGAGCAAATACGGTAGTTCCGCCAAGCCCGCAGAGGACTCGAAGGCTATCCAGCATGCCCAGGTCCCCGTGTAAGCCTCCATCCTGTCGGAGGAAAAGTAGGGCAACTCCTCCATTACCCGTATCTCCTCCACCCGGGACACCCATTGGCGTAGGGAAGGAGACTCAGGGCGTTTCCTGGGAGACGGCATGGCCAACCCATCACCCCAGCGGCAACAGGAGAACCAGGGAGAGGATGCAGGCAGCATCACTCCCCAGCGGCTGAGAAGATTCCAGAGAGAAGGTACTGTTGGCACTTCTCCCCATCGGCAGTTGTAATTTTCTGGAGTGTGAGAGGTCGGGCAGGGGAGTACTGCTCTTGGAGGGGCAGATTATTTGGGGCACCAGTTTCAGGAGGGCATTGATGGGCTAAGTAAACTATTGCAAACCCCGAAAGCTGACAATGGAAGGGGGAATTTTAATCATCAAGGCAATGCTCTTACCAATAATGATGTATTTAGGAGTGGTATTTCCCCCTTCTGATTTGTACGCAAAGAATCTTATGCATGTTTGTTTTATGTTTTTCTGAAACTCCAGAAGTGAGAAACTAAAAAGGGTGAAAGCCTGCAAACAAAACGTGAATGGTGGTAAGGGGATGCCTGATGTGAAACGTATTTTATATATAAAGTTTTTTTACTATGTGTTTCAAAAACTTTTACAAAGAATGTACCTTTGCTTCTTTCTTATGCTACGCGGCTGGTCAAAAATATAACTTTTACTCGCTGTCTCTTAACTCTCCTGTGCTTTTAAATCCACCAAAGCAGTATGTCATTTTAAGGAAAGTGATACAATTTTATCACCTCCAAGATTTTAGCCCGGATTTTTTATCAAATCCAAAGAAGTTGACTGCTGCTATATTATCAAAGGAACAAACTGAACAAGTGGCACAATACTCTCTCATAGAGTCCAGAAGAGTTTGGCAGAATGTATGTCACCACTTTCTAGCCAACTCGAAGAGAGATCTTGCATGGCAGGTAGTGCACGAATGTTCGCTAACTAGGCAATTTCAGCACAGGAGAGGTATTGGTGCCACCACTAAGTACCCCAGAGATCAGTGTACCCAAGATAAGACAGTGTTACATATATTTTGGAACTGCTTTTATGCACAGGACATATGGGAAAAAGCAGGCCCACTTTTAAAATGGATTTGTGGCCTTCTGTTTTTAAGCTATACAGTTGTTTTACATGGCCTTTTTATCTGTCCCAAAGCTGACCAGTCACATGTTTTATGGATTATGATAAATTGTATAAAAGAAGCAATTTGGAAGATGAGGAATATTTTATTGCAGAGGGAGGGGGAGGGTGGCCACTAGTGGAAGCAGCAGGACATTACAGCAAAATAAATCATCCATGGTCCAGGCTAGTAGGGTGGAACCCTGACAACATCAAAGAAAAGAAGAAGAAAGTTGATCAAGTTAGGAAAAGAGGAGAGCACTGAGTGGAATGATGGCCCACGTCCAAATAGTCCAGGGCCGAGGCAGGTCAAAGTTATTAGAGCCAAACTACCATATTTGTTCGATTATAAGATGACCCTGATTATAAGACGACCCCCCAAATCTGAATATTAATTTAGGAAAAAAGTTTTACCAGTAAATGTTAATTCATCTAAACTATTTTTTTTTTAATAAAAGCTATGATTGAGACAAATATTTTGGTTTTATTTCCTTCTATTTTCCAACCTGCCCCCCAGTTATGCACATCTTCCCCAGAAATGCCTTATACCCCCTATATGCCACTGTGCCCCATGATATGCCTTTTGACCCCCTATGTGCCACTCTGCCTCCAGAAATGCCTTATACCCCTATATGCCACTCTGGCATTTAGGGGGTAAAAAGGCATATTATGGGGCAGAGTGTCATATAGGGAGGTATAAGGCATTCAGGAGGCAGAGTGGCGTATAGAGGGTTAAAAAGGCATTTCTGGAGGCAGAGTGGCATTAAGGGGATTAAAAGGCATTTCACAGAGCACTCTGCCTCCAGAAATGCCTTATGCCCCCCATTTAACACTCCCCCGCCCCCCCCAAACTTACCGGTGCTTCTGACTTCCCTGTCATGTAGCCGGGGCAGCGTGTAGATCCCACGCATTTACGCTGCAGCCGGAAGGAGGTGTGGCTAGCAGCGGGGGTTGTCTGCGTCCATCGCGCAGACCTTCCCCGACTGTCAGAGATCAGAGTTCCCCGCACCGGTGCGGCACCATGCGAATCGCGTAGACATCTACACGCTGCCCCAGCTACACACCAGGGACTTGCTCTAAAAAAAACCTCGTCTTATAATCGAGCAAATACGGTAGTTCCGCCAAGCCCGCAGAGGACTCGAAGGCTATCCAGCATGCCCAGGTCCCCGTGTAAGCCTCCATCCTGTCGGAGGAAAAGTAGGGCAACTCCTCCATTACCCGTATCTCCTCCACCCGGGACACCCATTGGCGTAGGGAAGGAGACTCAGGGCGTTTCCTGGGAGACGGCATGGCCAACCCATCACCCCAGCGGCAACAGGAGAACCAGGGAGAGGATGCAGGCAGCATCACTCCCCAGCGGCTGAGAAGATTCCAGAGAGAAGGTACTGTTGGCACTTCTCCCCATCGGCAGTTGTAATTTTCTGGAGTGTGAGAGGTCGGGCAGGGGAGTACTGCTCTTGGAGGGGCAGATTATTTGGGGCACCAGTTTCAGGAGGGCATTGATGGGCTAAGTAAACTATTGCAAACCCCGAAAGCTGACAATGGAAGGGGGAATTTTAATCATCAAGGCAATGCTCTTACCAATAATGATGTATTTAGGAGTGGTATTTCCCCCTTCTGATTTGTACGCAAAGAATCTTATGCATGTTTGTTTTATGTTTTTCTGAAACTCCAGAAGTGAGAAACTAAAAAGGGTGAAAGCCTGCAAACAAAACGTGAATGGTGGTAAGGGGATGCCTGATGTGAAACGTATTTTATATATAAAGTTTTTTTACTATGTGTTTCAAAAACTTTTACAAAGAATGTACCTTTGCTTCTTTCTTATGCTACGCGGCTGGTCAAAAATATAACTTTTACTCGCTGTCTCTTAACTCTCCTGTGCTTTTAAATCCACCAAAGCAGTATGTCATTTTAAGGAAAGTGATACAATTTTATCACCTCCAAGATTTTAGCCCGGATTTTTTATCAAATCCAAAGAAGTTGACTGCTGCTATATTATCAAAGGAACAAACTGAACAAGTGGCACAATACTCTCTCATAGAGTCCAGAAGAGTTTGGCAGAATGTATGTCACCACTTTCTAGCCAACTCGAAGAGAGATCTTGCATGGCAGGTAGTGCACGAATGTTCGCTAACTAGGCAATTTCAGCACAGGAGAGGTATTGGTGCCACCACTAAGTACCCCAGAGATCAGTGTACCCAAGATAAGACAGTGTTACATATATTTTGGAACTGCTTTTATGCACAGGACATATGGGAAAAAGCAGGCCCACTTTTAAAATGGATTTGTGGCCTTCTGTTTTTAAGCTATACAGTTGTTTTACATGGCCTTTTTATCTGTCCCAAAGCTGACCAGTCACATGTTTTATGGATTATGATAAATTGTATAAAAGAAGCAATTTGGAAGATGAGGAATATTTTATTGCAGAGGGAGGGGGAGGGTGGCCACTAGTGGAAGCAGCAGGACATTACAGCAAAATAAATCATCCATGGTCCAGGCTAGTAGGGTGGAACCCTGACAACATCAAAGAAAAGAAGAAGAAAGTTGATCAAGTTAGGAAAAGAGGAGAGCACTGAGTGGAATGATGGCCCACGTCCAAATAGTCCAGGGCCGAGGCAGGTCAAAGTTATTAGAGCCAAACTACCATATTTGTTCGATTATAAGATGACCCTGATTATAAGACGACCCCCCAAATCTGAATATTAATTTAGGAAAAAAGTTTTACCAGTAAATGTTAATTCATCTAAACTATTTTTTTTTTAATAAAAGCTATGATTGAGACAAATATTTTGGTTTTATTTCCTTCTATTTTCCAACCTGCCCCCCAGTTATGCACATCTTCCCCAGAAATGCCTTATACCCCCTATATGCCACTGTGCCCCATGATATGCCTTTTGACCCCCTATGTGCCACTCTGCCTCCAGAAATGCCTTATACCCCTATATGCCACTCTGGCATTTAGGGGGTAAAAAGGCATATTATGGGGCAGAGTGTCATATAGGGAGGTATAAGGCATTCAGGAGGCAGAGTGGCGTATAGAGGGTTAAAAAGGCATTTCTGGAGGCAGAGTGGCATTAAGGGGATTAAAAGGCATTTCACAGAGCACTCTGCCTCCAGAAATGCCTTATGCCCCCCATTTAACACTCCCCCGCCCCCCCCAAACTTACCGGTGCTTCTGACTTCCCTGTCATGTAGCCGGGGCAGCGTGTAGATCCCACGCATTTACGCTGCAGCCGGAAGGAGGTGTGGCTAGCAGCGGGGGTTGTCTGCGTCCATCGCGCAGACCTTCCCCGACTGTCAGAGATCAGAGTTCCCCGCACCGGTGCGGCACCATGCGAATCGCGTAGACATCTACACGCTGCCCCAGCTACACACCAGGGACTTGCTCTAAAAAAAACCTCGTCTTATAATCGAGCAAATACGGTAGTTCCGCCAAGCCCGCAGAGGACTCGAAGGCTATCCAGCATGCCCAGGTCCCCGTGTAAGCCTCCATCCTGTCGGAGGAAAAGTAGGGCAACTCCTCCATTACCCGTATCTCCTCCACCCGGGACACCCATTGGCGTAGGGAAGGAGACTCAGGGCGTTTCCTGGGAGACGGCATGGCCAACCCATCACCCCAGCGGCAACAGGAGAACCAGGGAGAGGATGCAGGCAGCATCACTCCCCAGCGGCTGAGAAGATTCCAGAGAGAAGGTACTGTTGGCACTTCTCCCCATCGGCAGTTGTAATTTTCTGGAGTGTGAGAGGTCGGGCAGGGGAGTACTGCTCTTGGAGGGGCAGATTATTTGGGGCACCAGTTTCAGGAGGGCATTGATGGGCTAAGTAAACTATTGCAAACCCCGAAAGCTGACAATGGAAGGGGGAATTTTAATCATCAAGGCAATGCTCTTACCAATAATGATGTATTTAGGAGTGGTATTTCCCCCTTCTGATTTGTACGCAAAGAATCTTATGCATGTTTGTTTTATGTTTTTCTGAAACTCCAGAAGTGAGAAACTAAAAAGGGTGAAAGCCTGCAAACAAAACGTGAATGGTGGTAAGGGGATGCCTGATGTGAAACGTATTTTATATATAAAGTTTTTTTACTATGTGTTTCAAAAACTTTTACAAAGAATGTACCTTTGCTTCTTTCTTATGCTACGCGGCTGGTCAAAAATATAACTTTTACTCGCTGTCTCTTAACTCTCCTGTGCTTTTAAATCCACCAAAGCAGTATGTCATTTTAAGGAAAGTGATACAATTTTATCACCTCCAAGATTTTAGCCCGGATTTTTTATCAAATCCAAAGAAGTTGACTGCTGCTATATTATCAAAGGAACAAACTGAACAAGTGGCACAATACTCTCTCATAGAGTCCAGAAGAGTTTGGCAGAATGTATGTCACCACTTTCTAGCCAACTCGAAGAGAGATCTTGCATGGCAGGTAGTGCACGAATGTTCGCTAACTAGGCAATTTCAGCACAGGAGAGGTATTGGTGCCACCACTAAGTACCCCAGAGATCAGTGTACCCAAGATAAGACAGTGTTACATATATTTTGGAACTGCTTTTATGCACAGGACATATGGGAAAAAGCAGGCCCACTTTTAAAATGGATTTGTGGCCTTCTGTTTTTAAGCTATACAGTTGTTTTACATGGCCTTTTTATCTGTCCCAAAGCTGACCAGTCACATGTTTTATGGATTATGATAAATTGTATAAAAGAAGCAATTTGGAAGATGAGGAATATTTTATTGCTTAATAAAAAATATATAGCCCCTTCCATTTTCCATATGTACACACACTTTCTAAAGGATTGTAACGGCATGGATTCGATAAACGCAAAAAGACTTTGATGCCTTAATATGTGGAACATTCTACTTGTATGAACATCCCAAAGACTGGTTTTATGTATTATGACAGTGTTAACCCCAGGGACATGCTTAGCATGGCATTTGGGCGCAGACGCTATGAAGATCATACATATGGGTCCCTGGGGTGGAGCAATTGGAGAGCAGGGTGGGCCAATGCTCCTTCCCCCTAATCTGTGGAAAATCCAAGTGGTTAGAAGTCTGCAGGACCCGGTGGATTATGATAAATTGTATAAAATAAGCAATTTGGAAGACAAGGAATATTTTTTATTGCTTAATAAAAAATATATAGCCCCTTCCATTTTCCATATGTACACACACTTTCTAAAGTATTGTAACGGCATGGATTCGATAAACGCAAAAAGACTTTGATGCCTTAATATGTGGAACATTCTACTTGTATGAACATCCCAAAGACTGGTTTTATGTATTATGACAGTGTTAACCCCAGGGACATGCTTAGCATGGCATTTGGGCGCAGACACTATGAAGATCATACATATGGGTCCCTGGGGTGGAGCAATTGGAGAGCAGGGTGGGCCAATGCTCCTTCCCCGTATTCTGTGGAAAATTCAAATGGCTAGAAGTCTGCAGGACCCGGTCCGGGATTCCTATGGGGCCGGCATCCAGCACAGTTGCTGGGCATTAAAAACCCCTGGAGCTTGATACTCAGAGAGACTGTTGGGGGAAGAGGAAGGTTCCCTGCACACCCAGGGCAAGGAGAGGCCCTGAAGAAGACCATCCCTAAACCAAGTGAGGCAATACCTGCCTGGACCTTTTGTGTGCTGTCTTGGGGAGGTTTTCCAGAGCCTGGCTTAGCTGGGTCTGGCTGAGAGGTTAAGTTTGTGGGTGATTAGGCTGGTCAGTCTGGGCCAGCATCGTACAGTTAGAGAGGGCTCCAATTGGGAGCTAGGTGTTTCTTTTTATGATTTTGTTTTGGGGTGTTATTTTTAAAGAGTTAAAATAAAGCGCTGTTTTGCTACAAGCTGGTGTTACTGACTCTGATTGCCCTAGAGGCCCTTATGCTACAGGGTTTGTCACAGTATTTATTGTAATTTTATGTAAATTGTTTTAAATGATTCCATTAGTCCTTTAACCTGTTTTAAAGTATTTATTTATTGTAAAATAAGCACAAGGTCAAGTTGACCCTCCAGTGGTTACAGCAAAAAAAGGTGAAGATTCTGGAGATTCTTTAAAAATGGTACGTATATTACCAAATCTCCAAGGGTATGCAAACTTTTGATCACACAGTTTTTTTTTTGGGGGGGTGTATAATGGGGGGCATAAGGCATTTCTGTAGGCAGAGTGCTCTATGATATGCCTTTTAACCCCCTTAATGCCTCCTGAAATGCCTTATACCTCCCTATATGACACTCTGCCCCATAATATGCCTTTTTACCCCCTAAATGCCAGAGTGGCATATAGGGGTATAAGGCATTTCTGGAGGCAGAGTGGCACATAGGGGGTCAAAAGGCATATCATGGGGCACAGTGGCATATAGAGGGTTAAAAGGCATATCATGGGGCACAGTGGCATTTAGAGGGTTAAAGGCATATTATGGGGCACAGTGGCATATAAGGGGTTTAATGCATTTATGGGGCAGAGTGACAAGCCTGGGGGGCAGATTGGAAAATAAAAGGAATTAAACACAAAATATTTTTCTCAATCATAGCTTTTATTAAAAAAAATAGTTTAAATAGTTTACATGAATTAACATTTACTGGTAAAACCTTTTTCCTATAGGGTCGTCTTATATTCAGGCTCTTTCTTTTTTTTCTTTTTTTTTAATCAGGGTCATCTTATAATCGAGCAAATACAGTAACATCCTCTCTGTATCTGTATCTGTGGTATTGCATCTAGTTCATACCTTATTTAGAACTACTTAGAAATTGTGCAAACAAAAGGAAAATATACTTACTGGAGGAGGTGCAGATGGATACCATTGCTAAAGACATGGATTACAGCTCTGTTATGGAAGATGGGAAATCATCAGCAGTGCTTATGTTAACAAAATGTAAATGCACCACATGGACAAGCTGAAATACCATGAATTACCATCTATTTGACCACTTGACAAGACCAAGAGGACAGCTAAAATAAAGGACAATTTTATGTATCAAAATAATATATTTATATTTATTTATTCAGCTAAAAATGTTGAAGAAAGGTGTAGATATAGTGACCCTTCCAAGTTGTTTTTTCCTCTTAAACCTTTGCACATACTGAATAAAACATTTTCAATTCAACATTTTCTGGAAGGTAAGGCTTTCCCAAAATCCAACAGTGTATTGTATAGTCAATTGCATGCATCATTCTGAATTTTTGCTTCTTATCAATTCACACCTTTATCAAATAAAATTAACCACAATTTTGTGGCTTGCTTTAAACTTTTGTAACCCACACCCACTCTTTCCTCTTGTATTTCTTTTTCACTTCTAAAAAAGATAATATCAGCAAAACTACTCTCAAACCCTTGTCGCATGTCAGCTTATCTCATAATTGCTGTATGTTTTTTTTAAACAATTTGCAAACCTACAAGTGTTGATTCTTCATTGGTATACACAAAGGCAAAACATTTATTTAACGTTTCCGCTTCTTTTGATCATTACCAACCAACCCACTAATGTTTGACTTTAATTGGCCAACAGTTTCCTTTAGTTATGTTTTTTGGTATTATTGCTCTCTTATTTCTTGACTGACTATTTTATTAGGCCACGTTAATTTTAATTTGTTTCTTTTGTATTTATTATCTAAGTGGGCATTCTTATAAGGTTTTTTGTATTGATGTTAGGTTAAGGATACTAAAATCTCAAGAACTTAATAATTGCCTAGGCACACAGGTTGCTGGTCTGCATGGTCTAACCTAAAACCATCTGCCACTGACCACACTCCACTAGAATTCATATTGATTAAGAGGGAGTAAATAAATTATAGTTCATTAAAAATGCTTAATGCGATAAGAATAAATTCATCTATATACTGTATATATATATATATACTATATATATATATATATACTATATATATATATATATATAGATATATATATATATATATATATATATATATATATATATATATATACTATACCAGCTTTCTGATATGTTATGATGTGAAGACAGATTTACTGAGAAAGAGAAGCATTTCTGCACCTGCATTTTCTAGGACACGACCCCTGCGACCCCGGTAGTTCCGCCACTGGAGAGACACCAAAAATGCACCAAGAACATTGATAAAAACAAAGGGAAGGAACTCCAACAAAGACAATCACATGTGTGTAAAAAATAATTTAAAAAATCCTGATATTCATCCTGATATGGGCAAGAAAAGGTAAAAGAAAAACCTCAACATCTTCTGTTCTCATTAGATTTGTGGTTGTGGCATACCACTTACAGAGGTAAATGGGATGTGTTTGAGGTCCTCGTTTTTGTGGTTTATAGTTTATTCATTTATTTATTTTAACATGAACTCCCAGGGTATAGGAGGCAGCATTAGGATCCACGATGCAGAGCTAGTATCACCTGATGCGCAAACAGAGCACAGGAACAGGTGGACACCTAGCTGACTGAGCATCATGGGAATTGTAGTTCACAGCTAACATCTGCAGCTTTGTCTACTGTTAACTGCACTTCCCATGATGCTCAGCCAGCATCATGGGAATTCAATTCAATGTGTTGGTTATTTTTAATATGCATGACTGTGCTGACAAAAATGAAGCGTGTTTTAAGTGGCGATGCAAGCGCGACATTGTAAAGTGTATTGGGAAGTTGTGCGAGAGTGATTAAAAAAAAAAAAAAGTCCCTCTTTGACATTTTGAAATGCACACTGTTCCCCAAATACCCCTTTACTTCAATATTCCACAAAAGCTCTATTTTGTTATTTATCATCAGATCCATACAGGTGTCTTTTCTAGTGGGTGTTTCCATTAATTGTAACTTGAAGTAGTTATTTTAACAGGTTCAAAAATATGCAAAGGCTGAACTACTTGTTATTCTTCTCTGGGTAATTAAAATTTCCCATGATTAAAATGCGACTCAGATGTGAAGCTTCATAAATTTGTGATAAAAGCTAAAAATATTATTGTACCATTTAATTACACTTTGCATCTGTGCAAATGTATACCCATAAGGCTTCGACATTATAACCAGGTTCACAAGCTGTTTTTTTTTCATATAAGGCCTTATCTCATTTTTAACATAAAGATACTTCTCTCCATTTCTATTTACTTTTTTGTCTTCCTAAAATGTATGTAACCAACAAATAATGCCCAGGGATGAGAATCATCTAATTTCTGTGATACCAATTAGGTCATATCATTCTTTACTTGAATAACAGAAGTCCCCTTTGAGTTTGACAAGTTTCTTGCATTTGATAGCAGTCATGTCAGGATACTTCCAGTCTTTGTTAATTTGCTTTGTGTACGTTGTAACATGTTGTGATTTGGCTATTTCTATATCTGTGCTGATCCTACAATTCCTTCACAATTTCCCAAAGCTAAGCCCTGCCATGCTACCCCTAACCCCTCTAGATGCCCCTTTAATTCTACTTTCATGCTCATCCCACCAGAAAATTGAAAATAAAATTATATAACTTAGTACTCTTAGTAACTTAAACATGTCAATTCACTGAGCCCTGAATTATATTGTTTTATTTTTAATTTTGTTGTTTTGGATTGAGTAGAGTCCTGCTCGGGCACCAAGAATTTGAGTGGTGCCTAACACAAGGATTGTTTCAGTACATTATACGCTCAACCAACCACATCCTAGTTCAAGATCTCATCCAATCTCCCCCCCCACATACACACACACCGGTATAATAGTATATTTGTAGTATGAGTAAAACATGTGGGAAATGCCCAGTGGGTCTGCATAGGTGCCTAGACCCAGAAAAGGGCCCAAGAAAGAACCAACAGTGAGTGTAGGAGTAGAGTAGGGTTTGTAAGTAAGGCTGTCAACAACTGTAGAGTCAAGCAGAAGCTTAAAAGGTTAATAGAGGGCAAAGTATATCAGAAGAGAGAGAAACTGCCCAGACGTCCTTAAACTACCACCACCGCCCCTTTCCCAGCACATACACAAGTTGAACTGGTGAGCAGCTCTGAGGAAATGAAACGCCCCACCCACCTAGCACGAAAAGCAATTGAAGGATCAGACCAGACAAACCCCTTCCCTCTCTCCCACAAGAAATTTTGGGGGGTTTTATTGCCTTTTATTTTCCAACCTGCCCCACAGTTATGCACATCTGCCCCCAGGCTTGCCACTCCTATATGGCACTGTGGCCCATGATATGTGAGGGCAAAACTATCAGTAGGGAGAACAGCACAAGCATCCTGAAACTCCTTGTTGCTCTTGATGTGAGGATTGAGGAAATAAATAGAGGACAGTTGTGTGAAAAATAAAGTACACCCTCTTGAATTCTATATATCATATACAGCTTATCGATATATATATCAGGACATAACAATCATCTGTTGCTTAGCAGGTCTATAAATTAGGTAAATACAACCTTAGATGAACCATAACATATTACATTGTGTCATGATTTATTAAAAAAAATAAAGCCAAGGACAGCTGGGTAATCTCAGATCCCGAGATTGTGCAGCATCACGTGCATCAACGTGCCTCTCCGCCCCCTGGAGTCCAGGAGGCCCGCTTTCAGGCCTAACACGTGGTTACTAATACAACCCCAGCACTTCACCATCCAGCCTGTTCCATGACACAACAAAACATTGCTGATGGATCACAACCCAGGTGGCCAGACAGTGAGAGTCAGTGCAGTCTTCCCTCCTTCTGACACTACTGTGACATTGAGAGGTCCCCTCCCCCGTAATAATCCCCAGAGTCCCTTTGTCCCCTCTTCACTAAGTCACACCTCTCTTTTACTTACTCCCTGTAATTCAAGTATAGATCAAATAACCAACACATGGAAACAGCACGTGCATGTATAGATCAACTGAATAGGACATAAAAACCTTGTATTTGCAGGTATACAATAATAATGTATGGAAACATAGCATAGCAGGTATAGATCAACAGAACACACAAACCCAGCACTGCAGGTATAGATCAACTGGAAGTCACATGTAAACTCAGCACTGAAGGAATATATCAAATAAACAACACATGGAAACAGTACTGCAGGTATTGATCAACTGAATAAGACATACAAACCCTGTATTTTCAGGTATATATAAATAGTGTATGGAAACATAGCAGATATAGATCAACAGAATAACACAAAAAGCCATCTTTGCAGGTATAGATCAATTGGAATTCACATATAAACTTAGCATTAAAGGTATAGATAAAACCCCCTAAATTACAGGCAGAGATCACAGGTTTCACACCCCAAAGGCCAGCCCTGGCCTCCACACTGCCCACATATAGTGGGGCAAAAAAGTATTTAGTCAGCCACCAATTGTGCAAGTTCTCCCACTTACAAAAATGAGAGAGGCCTGTAATTTTCACCATAGGTACACTTCAACTACGAGAGACAGAATGAGACAACAACAGGGCCGGACTGGGAATGAAAAGCAGCCCTGGAAACATTTGGAGACCAGCCCCATATATTGTATCTCGCGGTCGTGCTCTTATACCCACACGCACCCCTTATACTTACCCGAGTCACACTATTTGCCATTCAAATAGCTATAACTCATTCTTTTATATCACATTATTATTAAAATCCCAGAAACCAAATGTTAAAAGGCCCAAATAAGTACCTGGGGAACAGACAGAATCTTAACGTCTCAGGGTCCATGTGTAAGGGATACAGATGACATCAGTGCTATGCAGATTGTAAAGCAATATAACCTTATGTAAAGGGATTAGGAGGACATCAGTACTCTAAAAACGATAAATCATTCAACATGGGAAGCCTGAATACACATTATAGTGTGGAACCTTTTTCAAAGTTTTATTAATTTACTAAAAATAATGTGCCTTAAAACTGTAATAAGGTGGAAACTCTTACAGGTAATGAAAAATATTTATAATAATAATTATAAATAAATACAAAATGTAAACTGTTTAGCTACACCGTAGCTTATATTAAGCAATTCTTATAAACTTTGGTAAAAAGTGCAAAATGTTTTTATTTTATTGTGCAAAAAGCCCTTACAGGGCAAAAAACAGAAAACCACTAAATGTGGCATAGAATTAAAGTACTATGCAAACAAACAGTGAAAACATTAAGAGTATTGCGATATAAAAAACATTTTAAATAACATTATAAATAAATACAAAATGTAAACTGTTTAGCTACACCGTAGCTTATATTAAGCAATTCTTATAAACTTTGGTAAAAAGTGCAAAATGTTTTTATCTTATTGTGCAAAAAGCCCTTACAGGGCAAAACACAGAAAACCACTAAATGTGGCATAGAATTAAAGTACTATGCAAACAAACAGTGAAAACATTAAGAGTATTGCGATATAAAAAACATTTTAAATAACATTATAAATAAATACAAAATGTAAACTGTTTAGCTACACCGTAGCTTATATTAAGCAATTCTTATAAACTTTGGTAAAAAGTGCAAAATGTTTTTATCTTATTGTGCAAAAAGCCCTTACAGGGCAAAACACAGAAAACCACTAAATGTGGCATAGAATTAAAATACTATGCAAACAAACAGTGAAAACATTAAGAGTATTGAGATACAAAAACCATTTTAAATAACCAATAATCCTTGCAGCAAGCTACTCTTGGAAGCTAGAACGTCAATGATGGTATCATTGTTCAGGCCCATCAATATGTCTTTTTCTATTGACATCAGCATAAAGGCCTCCAAATGCTGTTGGGATAGGGAGTTGCGGAGTCTGTTCAGGATGTATTTAAGTTTTGAGAAAGACCTCTCACATGCCACCTGAGAAGAGGATAGTGTCAAAATTAACTTGTAGGCATTAAAAAGGGAACTGTATGCAAGGCTGTATAAGTTGAAACGTAGAAGTACATGATAGCAGCATGTGATGCAGTTCTTGCAAGTCTTGCACTTCCCAGTGTTATGCTGAACACCTGAATGTCCTTCCCCAGAGATCAGATGGATGGCTTCTTCATCTTCTTCATAGGTCACACTATACTCTTCATCAAGAGACATTTTTAGCCTATTCCACTTTGATGCAAAATCAAGCAGTTCAGTTTGCAGTTTTTCCTTAGATGCTGCAGAATCATATCTTGAGAGTAGTTTACTCAGTCGTTCTAAAGCATTGTGGGGAATGTGCTTTAAAATGTCCTCAAAATGTTTAGGGTCCAAACATACCAAATCTGCAAACAGATGGCCATGGGTAGTAAACCGGGTCTGAAGACTGTTGATAATCTTGTCCAGTGTTATATTATACACGTCCACCCTGAATTTGTCACACTCTGATAGAAATGGCTCATCATCTGCACATTCACCTGCCATCTTCTTCTTTCGGCGTACTCTTCCAGGTATAGGAAAATCTTCCTCAATCACAAACTCACAGCCTGCTTTCTCTAACTTCTCATTTCCCCACAAAATGAAATTCTTTGTTGCACTCATAATGCTTTGAAAGTCCCGTTCATGGTCTCTTAAGGTGTCTATTGTCTCTGTCACCATTCGATACGCCTGAAGAACATCCAGACCCTGGGTTTGCAGGTAAAGAGACAAGGGAGAGGTATGTTTGAAAATAAATAGGTACATTTGGGCTGTGATTAAAGTTTGAAACTTTCTCAGTGACTCTAGGAATGTCCCAGCCTTGTACCTTGTTTCTGCATTAAAAACATGAGATGTTGAGATTTCAGCCATGGCCTGAATGAGTTCCACATACATTGCTTGGCTTTGGTCATTAAATGAACCAAACACTTTGGTCAGTGCTGCATCCTTGGCCCACCACCTTGTTTCTCCAATAACAGACAGAGATCTAAATCGCTCTTCATGAGACTGCTCTCTCCAGACAGTCATGCGGAGGTAAGATTCACGAATGAACACAGCGCAAGAATTTAGAAGTCCAAATAACGATACTGCCTGTATAGAAATCTTGGTGACATCCATTATGACTAAATTAAGTACATGTGCATAGCACCACACATGAATTTGGCCAGGTGCTTTGCTGGTTAACCATGTAGTAAACCCATTGTATTGCCCTTGCATATTTGAAGCTCCGTCTGTTGCATTGCCAACGCAATTGGTAATATCAATATCCATGGACTCTAGAACCTCACAAACTAGGTCACAAAGAGCCTTTCCTTTGGTAGATGTACAATTTATCACCGCTACAAGCCGTTCATGCACCACATCTGTGACATATCGAATAATAACGGCACATTGATCAGAGACGTTTATGTCTTGCGTTGTGTCCAGCTGTACAGAAAACATACCAGCTTCTTTGATTTCTTTAGCTATACTTTCCTTTACGAGTGCTGAAATTATAGAGATAATACTATCAACTGTAGTTTTAGAAATCATTGTTACAAGGCTGCCACGTCCTCTACTGCCCTCTGCTCCCTCATGTTGTTTTTTACTCTTTTTAATTATGTCATCAAGATGACCTTTGAGCATAGGGTCAAATTTACTCAGCAGTAGAAGAATTTCTAAAAAATTGCCATGGTCGACTTTTTCATCCAATAAAGTATAAGCAGCTTCAGTAGATGCTCTATAACTCAATCCTCTTTTGCCTATAAATTTTACAGTTTCAATTACTCTTTCAAGAATTGCACGCTTTCTCTTCACTTCTTGTTTTCTGGCAGACATTTGTTTCTCATGAAACCTACTACATAAATCCATGCCCTTACACTTCATGAGGAAGGCTTCTGAAGTTGTATTATGAAGATTGCTTCCTTCGTGTTCTTCAATTCTTTGGTACATATGTTTCTCATCAAAGCACCCACCAATAAAAGCACTATTGTCTGTTTCTCTACTGAAAGCAAGACAGACCATGCAATAAAAAGCTCCATGACTGCGTGAATATGTTAGCCACTGACGTTTTTTCCCATCTCTTCTTTGGTACAACTTTTTTGAATTCAAGTTGAGGACATCTGGTTGGGAAGGATGGAACTTTAAAAAGGCACTAAGATGTTCTGATGATGGCCTTAAGAACCAGTTTTTATCTTCAATTATGTCATGCACACCTTCACAAATGGATGTTGTTGGTTTTTCAATCACTTGTTGGGACTCTTCAATACACTCAACTGAAATTTCTTCATGACCTTGTAGATCAATACACGCTTCTACAATGTGCGTAGTGGCCTCACTAGTTATCGCTGTGCTTTGTACAGCTGCATGTGCAGCAGTGCTACAGCTGGCACTGGTGCCTTCATGTAAATCTTCATCATCTTCACAATCCAATACTTGTTTGCTTTCAATGGTCTTAAACATAGAACTGACTTTTTGGCACTGGCTTGCATCCTTTTCTAATAATTTTTTTTTCTTATCACGTTCTTTTTCTGCCCCTCCTTTCTGATGTTTTCTTTTTCCTTTATCCATCAACTCTAAAAAAGAGACATTTCCAGGTTAAGTGTCCCTATCCCAAATAGTAAGGACATATGTCTCTAAAAATGCCCTGAAAACCAACAACTCAAAAAATGGCTTGCACAAGGTTCAAAACCTGTGATCACAGCCTTGTACAATTCTACATTGTACCTCCACATAAGAAAGATGTCTGTAAAACAAGAGATGCACAAATGCAGTATAAAGTGTATATCATGGGTATACAGGCTGCATACCATTTAAGAAACACATAGAACAGGTATAAACCAACTGAACAACAACCACATGCAAAACCTGTAAACACAGGTATAAACCAACTGAACGACAACCACATGCAAAACCTGTAAACACAAGTATAAACCAACTGAACGACAACAGCATGCAAAACCTGTAAACACAGGTATAAACCAACTGAACGACAACCACATGCAAAACCTGTAAACACAGGTATAAACCAACTGAACGACAACCACATGCAAAACCTGTAAACACAGGTATAAACCAACTGAACGACAACCAAACACAACATGATTTTATATGGAGTAGCTCAATAACATGAAATCATGTAGAACACAGTTGATTTTTAGCTGTCATGAACAATTTAGACTGCACATCATGCATCATGTGTATTATATTGACCAAAATTATTAGACATACTGGAATCAAAACATTTGATACTGCAAACATGTTTAGATAAAAAAGTTCAATTTTATTTAGTGGAACAAAACAGTGATCACATTATTCTTCACGATATTCTTGTAAGAAATTTTTGGCTATTAATACCACAACTGTTCTAGCATATACATTATTATTATTTTTTTTTAAATGCACACAGTTCATGGTGCAAAGTGGTCTGCCAGTATGTTTATGTAAAAGGTCCTCTCTTAAGGGGGAAGGACTGTGAAACCAACAGGAATAACGAAATTAGTCCTTACAACTAAATTGGGTTTCACTCTGAAGATCCCAACCACCATTCAAGTTTCTGTGATTAATCCTTTGTGATAAGATATGCAGATTAAAATAAGAGCAAATAACACAATACCTTTACTTTTCCTCTCACTCATTTCTGGGCCTAGAAAGTTTTGTCCTCTGAAGTGATTCAGGAGGGCGTTTTATCTCTGGATAAGTAAACATTAAATAAATTTATTTCTACAGTAAGTACAGTGCACACCGACACCCAGACAGCCTCTGCCACACTGAAGCATAAAACATGTATGTTCTACACTGCTTTGCCATTAACTCCCCCTGTCATTAATCCCCTTATGTATTGATGCCCCAGCCAGGTCCTCCCCTCACAACACAACCTTGGGTATTGCCCTCTTTGTGCATTTATTACCCCCACCATTGATTTATGTGATACCCTAGCTAACCCCCTCCCTTGATGCCCCTAACACTTTTGTGAAGCACACTTGTCTATTATTGATGCCCCCCACTGCCATGTGTATTACCCCCCAGCCACCCCCTCCGTTTGTATTATTTAATTTTAAAATTTAATGAAGGCAAACCCCCCTCCCTTGAATATGGGTCTGCTTTCCCCTTTAACCCATAACTATATTTTGGTAATACCGGTACTTACATTTTTGTGTTTTCTTTTTTGTTCTGCTCTCTTGATCTCCTTGACGACGTGACAATCCTTCTGTGAGGAACACTTACTTCTGTGATGTTGAGCCCGCCCCCTTGGGTGTCACCGCACCGCGCCGCCCAATGGCCGTGCCGCAGCTCTTCGACCCTCCCCACAACACGTTCCACACAGCCGCCGTTCTGCTGCAGCGTAAGACAGCAGCTGAGCGGCTGCAAGCAAAATTCAAAGCGGCCACTTCGCGGCGTCACGCAATGCGCCGCCCAATGGCCTTCGTCCCACCCCTTTTGGCAAGGCCATTGGTGTAGCCGGTGGAGGCGGACTGGCGGCCGCGCAATGGCCGCTTTGAAGCTTCCTCGCAGCCGCTTAGCGGCTGTCCTACGAATTTAAAAGATTTACGGCCGCACGATCGGGCGGAGCGGCCCTCGGACCGCCCGGCCCACCGGGAAATTTCCCGGTATCCCGGTGGGCCAGTCCGGCCCTGGACAACAAAGTCCATAAATCACATTGTCCATAAATCACACTGATTTTTAAAGAATTTATTTGCAAATTATGGTGGAAAATAAGTATTTGGTCAGTAACAAAAGTTGCTGGTATTTTTTTTCAACTCCCTCCAAAGGGAGACTGGCTAGGCCACTCCAGGACCTTGAAATGCTTCTTACGAAGCCACTCCTTCGTTGCCCCGGCGGTGTGTTTGGGATCATTGTCATGCTAAAAGACCCAGCCATGTTTCATCTTCAATGCCCTTGCTAATGGAAGGAGGTTTTCACTCAAAATCTCACAATACATGGCCCCATTCATTCTTTCCTTTACACGGATCAGTCGTCCTGGTCCCTTTGCAGAAAAACAGCCCCAAAGCATGATGTTTCCACCCCCATGCTTCACCGTAGGTATGGTGTTCTTTGGATGCAACTCAGCATTATTTCTCCTCCAAACACTGGCACTGCATGATTTGAGTTCCTGGCGGCGTAGTGTGTTACTGATGGTAGCCTTTGTTACTTTGGTCCCAGCTCTCTGCAGGTCATTCACTAGGTCCCCCCGTGTGGTTCTGGGATTTTTGCTCACCGTTCTTGTGATCATTTTGACACCACAGGGTGAGATCTTGCGTGGAGCCCCAGATCGAGGGAGATTATCAGTGGTCCTGTATGTCTTCCATTTTCGAATAATTGCTCCCACAGTTGATTTCTTCACACCAAGCTGCTTGCCTATTGCAGATTCAGTCTTCCCAGCCTGGTGCAGGTCTACAATTTTGTTTCTGGTGTCCTTCGACGGCTCTTTGGTCTTGGCCATAGTGGGGTTTGGAGTGTGACTGTTTGAGGTTGTGGACAGGTGTCTTTTATACTGATAACAAGTTCAAACAGGTGCCATTAATACAGGTAACGAGTGGAGGACAGAGGAGACTCTTAAAGAAGATGTTACAGGTCTGTGAGAGCCAGATTTCTTGCTTGTTTGTAGGTGACCAAATACTTATCTTACCGAGGAATTTACCAATTAATTCATTAGAAATCCTACAATGTGATTTCCTGTATTCTTTCCCCCCGTTCTGTCTCTCATAGTTGAAGTGTACCTATGGCAAAAATTACAGGCCTCTCTCATCTTTTTAAGTGGGAGAACTTGCACAATTGGTGGCTGACTAAATACTTTTTTGCCCCACTGTAGAATCTGACCTGCACCCAAATTACACACATAGGAGCCAAACACCCCAGCATGAGTCAACTTTGTCCCCAAACAGCCCAGCGTACGACATCTTTGTCCCATAAACATGCTACTTGTGCCATCTTTGTCCCATAAACACCCTGCCTGTGCCATCTGATACACACAAACACACTTTCATTCACATAATTAATTCACACAATAATTTATTCTCTCACTCTTTCACACAAATCATTTACACATATTCATTAATGCATTCTCACAAAATCATTGATTCTCTCACTCATTCACACAATTCTTCCACACATTAATTCATACACTCATTCAGGCAATTCATCCACACATTAATTTATACTCATTCTCACTCTTTATTTATTTAAATATTCTTACTACCTTCTCTTCTCACTATCTACCACCTCTTCCCCCTTTTCTCACTATCTACCACCTCTCCCCTCTTTTCATTATCTACCCTCTCTCCCCTGTTTTCTCACTATCTACCCTCTCCCCCTTTGTAGTTCACTTACCTTACAGAAGTCCTGTGGTGGGAGCGCGGGGCCTCTGCCGCGTTGCGCGCTGCTTCACTGCAGAGGGCCGGATATGACGTCATATTCCGGCGCTCGGCATGAAATGACAGCACCGCGACCAAAGCAGAGGCCTTGGGGAGATTGAGGGGCGCCGAAAACTGAAAACTTATTCCTGAACGACTGCTTGGCGCCCCTCTCCTCCCTCGCAGCTGCAAAAAAAAAAAATGACGGTGTTTCAAATGCGGTGGTGCTCAGCCCTCCTGCTGAGGCTACTGCAGCCCCACAATACATGAACACTGCAGCAACATATTTGGACACAAAATAGTCTATATTGAATTTGATAATAACAGGCCACGTGTAGCTGGTTCATGTCAGTGAAACTGTTGACCCGCCTCATAATATCTGAACACTGTGACTGTAGCAACATACTATAGACATAAACTAGCATCAGGATTAGCAAATATGGGCCACAGGGAATTGGTTCATGTTTTTGTAATCAACTGCTGAGCTGCCCCACACTATTCCAAAAAAAAAAAAGGAGGATTTGAGGATTTTACAGAGCTCTTTTATTTGGATTTTTACCTATGGTTTTTTAACATCCCTGAGTGGATATTTGTTATACCTTTTTATTATTTTGGCTTGTAGCCTAAAAATAAATATATATTTTACTGGAATATAGTGTGGACTTACCTCTATTCCATCTCAAAGCACCAGTTCACATCCAGGGAATACGGAAAAGCATCCAACAGCACGGAGGAGGAATACAAGGAATACACATCTGATGGGTGTTATACCCTCGTAGTAAGTGTAAGTGTCTCTCTATATTTGCGGGTCACACTATTGTTAGATACAACACCATTGTGGTTTCCACGTGTCTTCTGTTTCCTTGCATATTCCCACCATATATCTACCTGGAGGACTGGAGGTTTTATGACGCCTGAAAATTTATACAAAGTGTGAGTGCATTATTTAGACGTATAGCGCCACCTTTGACACAATATCACGCAATCATTTGTTTTTCTGTTTTATTTTTTCGATTTTCCAAACCGGTATACACGAGCGCCCCCTAGTGTCCTTTTTTCTGTTTAAAAACACTTGGAGAGTGTTTTGTACGGGCTGCAGCTGGGTATCCGGAACCAGTGACAAGAAAGAAGGGAAGTATATTGGTCACTGTTTCTCTCCATATATACCTTTTTCAGACTGTCCTTCATCACTTTGTTTTTGCACCACACTATTCCAACACTGTGATTGCAGCAACATACCGTATTTGCTCGATTAAGACGAGGTTTTTTTCAGAGCAAATGCTCTGAAAAATACCCCTCGTCTTATAATCTTGGTCGTCTTATAATCAGAGGTCTGACTATGAGACTAAGATCCAGATCCCCTGCAGCGTTGAAGGGGACCTGGATCCTCCTGTCTTATCCCCCCATTTAACACCCCCCAAAACTTACCGGTGCTTCCAACTCCCTGCTGTGTAGTCGGGGCAGCAGGTAGACAACCCCCGCTGCTAACCGCACCTCCTTCCGTCTACCCGCTACCCGGACAACACACCAGGGAGTCGGAAGCACTGGTAAGTGTGTGTGTGGGGGGGCATGAGTGTTAAATGGGGGGCATAAGGCATTTCTGTAGGCAGGGTGCTCTATGAAATGCTTTTTAGCCCCCTTAATGCCACTCTGCCTCCAGAAATGTGTGGCATATAGAGGGTTAAAAGGCATATCATGGGGCAAAGTGGCATTTAGAGGGTTAAAAGGCATATCATGGGCCACAGTGCCATATAGGAGTGGCAAGCCTGGGGGCAGATGTGCATAACTGTGGGGCAGGTTGGAAAATAAAAGGCAATAAAAAAAACCCCACATTTTTTTTTCTCAATCATAGCTTTTATTAAAAAAAATAGTTTACATGAATTAACATTTACTAGTAAAACTTTTTTCCTATAGGGTCATCTTACATTCAGGCTTTTTCTTTTTTTCCTAAATTAATATTCAGATTTTGGGGGGGTTGTCTTATAATCAGGGTCATCTTATAATCGAGCAAATACGGTATTATGTACACAACATACTCTGTATTGAAATTTACAAACATGGGATGCATGGAGTTGGCTCATTCTTTATGAGGGTCCTAATCTAAATATTCTGAGAGGCCTCTAGTTCAACAGCAGATGTGTAGACACGTCTAAAAATAGACTAAAGGACTGTTCTTCCGCACCATTGAAAACTACTGAGACAACATACAATTCTGCTTTGCCTTGTGTATGATGAGGTTTTGGCCTGGATTCCCTGTTAGGAAGCTGCAAAAGTGTAGGGGCAGAGGAAGGGTAAGGCCAGGGCCGGACTGGCCCACTGGGTTACCTGGAAATTTCCCGGTGGGCCGGCCGACCGGTCAGTGGGCTGGCCGGCTGGAACACTTAGAGGACATAAACCTATTTAGGGCAGAACTAAGCCTGTAATGCGCGGGCACATCATAGCGTATTTATCCAAATTAAAAAAAAAATCTTGCCGAAAACCCCACTACACTAAGTAAAAACCAGACATATAGCGAGTTTGTGGCTTATAACACTACATAAATAGCCCAGAAATATAAAGAGGCCAAGAATCTTTATGGTACCTGGGCACAGGAACAAGACCTCCTTAACAATGATTATAAGATAAATCTATTTTTCCGCTGGGGCAACAGGGCCGGTAAATTATTATGGAACTTGGTTAAAGGCTCAAACATAAAACCCACAGAATTTTAAAAATGGAAACGCCATCAGGCACCACTATTACTGATCCTATACAACTCACAAATCACTTTTTTTTTACAAAGCAGAACCCTCTAGCCTTACATACTATACTATCTGACATACTATCTGTTTTGCAAATCTGCCAAATGGCTTTAATTCTCCAATTACACTCACAGAAATGAAACAAATTATATCCACATTGACTACTGGCAAGACTCCTGGCACAGACAGAATAAAAAAAACCAACATAGCTTGCTCTGCCAACCCGTTGGGGGCCCAGCCTGCTGTAAAGAAAAACTTGACCTTTATGACAGGTTTTCACATTTTGAGTACCAAAGACAGCAGTAGAGGAAGAACTGTTTTTGCCACTTGAAAGGGCCATTTACATATTTGAACCCCCATCCCACTCGGAACAGAATTGAGGGACACAGTTTAGGGTCCTTACTTCCCATGGGCACATAGTGATGTGCAGTTCAGGTAAGGGGTGGGGGAGGGTTTATGAATGAGTATATAGGGGAGGCTGTTTGAGGATACCAGTTTGGGGGCAAAGGTGGCAATCTGGGTGCTAAGGGGGGGAGCATTAATTCACGAGGGGGTGCTGGCTGGGGGCATCACATAAATCAATACTAAAGGGGGGCTGGGTGGTGGGATAAATATACAATGTTTGGCTAGATAAAGATAGCTACATAATTTGGAACGCCAAGGTATAGAAGTACTCGGAAATTCTCCGACAATTGATACACTGAAACACTTTAACATTGAATGTTTCATGACATGGTTTAAAATATGGGTTAGGTTCTAGAAACAAAAATAAACACTTCCCTTTTAACACAGATTGTTTAAAATATGCACTTTAGAACTGCTATTGTATTAACTGTGCATGATATTCACACAGGAAATTATGCGTAAAGTATTCCCCTACAAAACCATAATATTTAACCAAGATGTTTCTTGCAACAGCTACCATTAGCAACTGAAGAACCTTTACAATAAGGTAAGGTTTGTGCATTCAATGCAAATGTATACTTATCAAATGACATTTTTAAGTGAACAAGGACAAATGGGGTGTGTATAATCATGTACATGTTAAGTGTGTTTTGTTAATATTTGAAGACATAACATTTTTTTTAGATATTAGTGATATTTTTTAATATTTCGAAAGAGAGATGTATTGTATAAACATTTGCCACACCAGAGGAGACTACTTGAAATCTGAAATAAAGTCCAAATGCATTTTCTGTGATATATGTATACATAGAATTTAACGTTATACCTATACATGCAGTAAAAATGCTTATTTCAAAAGTTGATGCTCAATATAAATACAGAAACACTGTTCCTTCTATTATTAACACTACAACTTTGGCTACTAATATCACTATTACTGCCCCTGATAATAATAATGAAACTTTATACTATATACTTAAATTAATGTTTTGCTTGATTCTACTTATTCTTATCAAGTTAGAAGTCAATGAAATGTAAGGTTATTATCATCTGTTTTACCAATATCTGAACTATTGGCAGTGTTGATGTTTTATTAAAAAATGAATTACCTATTTGGAGTTGCATTTAAAGAAAATATGCTACAAACATAGCTGTTCAATTCCCTGCTGAAATATGTTCCAAATGTACAGCAACTGTACAGCAACTAACGTTTTCACCCTTCGCTGGCTGGACTTGTTCATACTTTGCGTGGCTCATTCCCGTTTCCAACCTCTAGCGGCCGCTCTTGTCACTCTGAAGCACTCAGAGTCATTATCTAGTCCAGCTGCACTCAGACCTGATTGCCATAACCAGGAAACAAGGTGCACCTGGAGATCACAGCCTATATAAACCTGCCCAGCCCTTCAGTCTGGGCCTTGACATTGATGTTTGAGGACCTCCTGCTTTGGTTCCTGCTTTGGTTCCTGCTTTGGTTCCTGCTTTGGTTCCTGCTTTGGTTCCTGCTTTGGTTCCTGCTTTGGTTCCTGCTTTGGTTCCTGCTTTGGTTCCTGCTTTGGTTCCTGCTTTGGTTCCTGCTTTGTGGCCAGCGCCCCACTAAGTGGACTCCCAAGTCGAGTGCCCTGCAAGTGGGCTTCCTGCCGTGTGCCCTGCAAGTGGGCTTCCTGCCGTGTGCCCCGAGAGGGCTTCCTGCTGTGTGCCCCAACGAGAGGGCTTCCTGCCCTGTGTGCCCCAACGAGAGGGCTTCCTGCCCTGTGTGCCCCAACGAGAGGGCTTCCTGCCCTGTGTGCCCCAACGAGAGGGCTTCCTGCCCTGTGTGCCCCAACGAGAGGGCTTCCTGCCCTGTGTGCCCCAACGAGAGGGCTTCCTGCCGTGTGTGCCCCAACGAGAGGGCTTCCTGCCCTGTGTGCCCCAACGAGAGGGCTTCCTGCCGTGTGTGCCCCAACGAGAGGGCTTCCTGCCGTGTGTGCCCCAACGAGAGGGCTTCCTGCCGTGTGTGCCCCAACGAGAGGGCTTCCTGCCGTGTGCGCCCCAACGAGAGGGCTTCCTGCCGTGTGCGCCCCAACGAGAGGGCTTCCTGCCGTGTGCGCCCCAACGAGAGGGCTTCCTGCCGTGTGCGCCCCAACGAGAGGGCTTCCTGCCGTGTGCGCCCCAACGAGAGGGCTTCCTGCCGTGTGCGCCCCAACGAGAGGGCTTCCTGCCGTGTGCGCCCCAACGAGAGGGCTTCCTGCCGTGTGCGCCCCAACGAGAGGGCTTCCTGCCGTGTGCGCCCCAACGAGAGGGCTTCCTGCCAAGTGACTTTCTTTGTATATATATTGTACCATCATATGCAATACAACTCTTAATCCGCATCCTCTGTCTTTGAGTTATTTCCTGCGCCTGTCTGTACCAACCCCAAGCCATCATGCATTGTGGGGTACAGACAGAACCCCTCTTGCACCTGGGATCCTATCAGACCTGCTCCCCCGGTTCGTGACACTAACAGGGGTGTCTACTACTCTGGATTAACACCATACACTAAAATACACAAATGCCAATGCCTCACACACTCTAGCACCATACACTGACACAGACTCTAACACAATCCGCTGACACACACTAAAAAGCATTACGTTTGCATACACGTTAACACAATATGCTCACACAAACACCATTCATCATACATACAAATACATACACCCACACTCATGCTCTCCTCCTCTCCCACTTCTCTATGCTTCTCTTCCTGTTAGATATTTGTAAAGGGTATTTCAAAACGGTGCAATATAGAGATGGGGATACTGTTTTGGATAATGGTTATTTCTTGCTTTACCTGTAGGAAATGTTCAATATGTGGGTCAGACTGGTAGAAAATAACGTGAACGTATAAGAGAATACATTTCAGACATTCACTGTAATACCGTAATATGAAATCCCCTGTCAATAGCCATTTTTGTCAATGTTCAGAGGGAGTTCTACATAACTTTTTATGTATTGAGATTAAATACTATCATTTAGGTGCTGGAGGTGAGATCAAAGTGTTAATGAATACAAGAGAAGTTTTCTGGATCCTTAAATGGGCCCCTATGGAATGGGAACTAAACTATTATTTTGAGTGAATTCATTTGTTTCATAATCTATATTACATTTAACCCTATTTTATATTTGTATATTATGGTTTTACAACATAATAAATATCTATTTTTCTGACTCTTTATGATTAATATATACAATTTTATGAATTCTGCAAGTTTATATGAACCATAATGATTTTCCTGTTTTGATTGTGGAATGCATTATATTTGCTGCCTCTTTTTTTATTTATTGTTATCACTAAGGGTTAATCATGTAGTAATTTGTGATAGGTCACATAGAAGGCAGGTGTATACCTGACTTCTATCAGGTGTAAAGGTCTTTTTAATTTGGATTGTTTTTCTTATTTCGTTTTTCTATGATTAAGCCTGCTAAGATAAAACGCATGAAACTGTGTTCTCCTCATGCGTGGGGGAGGCGGTCCATTGTGAGAAACCAAGAGAGGAGCTGAGTGACAGCAGGTTGGAAGTTGCAGGTGAGGGTGGGTCATCAATCAGTATATTGAAGTCACCTTGGATTAGTGTAGGGATGGTGGAAGGAAGAATGTGAGAGAGCCATGAGGCAAAGTGTTCAAAGAGGAGAGATGGGCAGAGTGTACTTCAAAAGATGAAAAGGAGAGAAGGAATTGGAGGCAGACACTGTAAGGCACAGTGGGGGGGGATATTTACAAACCCCCTGTCTGTCTATCTCCAGGTCTAAGTGTGTGGCTAAAGTGTAGACCATCGTAAGAGAGAGCAGCAGGAGAGGCAGTATGGGAGGATGTTAACCATGTTTCAGTGAGTGCAAGGAGAGATTAAAAGGTTGTGGACAGCAGTGAGCTTGTTGCACACAGAGCGTGCATTCCAGAGGGCACAGGGGAAAGGGGTGCTGGGGTTGCAGTGGATTGATTTGAGATTGGAGAAACTGCAGTTGTTTGTGTTATTACTGAGAATGCAGGCGGAGGCAGGTTAGAATGGTGGGTCCATGGTTGGATTTAATGTCCCCTGAGCATAGGAGGAGGAGGATACACATAAAAAAAAAGTGGGATTGAGATTTATGGGAATGAGTTGCCTTCACCCGAAATTGGTTAGTGGTGGGGATAGTTTGAAGGAAGAAGAGAAGGACATGTGAGTTGAGGTGGGGTAATGGAAGAATTGAAGGAGTGTTGTTGACTGTAGAGGGGTTATTAAGAAGAGAAGGAGATTAAATATATTTAATGAGTAGGTGTGCCGAGAAGAAGAAAAAAAACGAGTGGGGAAGGATTATGTTGGGTTGGTTAATAAGTCCCTGCAGTTTCCCTCCTGTGTAACTCCTGCAGCTACATTTCCAAGCAACTGAATGGTTACCCTTACAGTGTCATGGTTACATCACTAGGTTTTTTATTTTTAATTTTGATTACATTATTTTTATTTACTTTTTTAAATGAGAAAATATATATTTATTTTACTAATCAGATAGTAGTCTATGGATAGACCCTCCAGGAACTCTTTTACAGGTCTTAAAGGACCTGCTGCTACCATCTTGGTGCCAGATACCACAGCACACCTTCAGAGGTCTAGTGGAGTCTATGCCTTGATGGGTCAGGGCTGTTTTGATGGCAAAAAGGGGACTTACACAATATTATGCAGGTTGTCCTAATGTTATGGCTGATCTGTGTATGTGTAACAACTATGTGGGTCAACAGTGTTTTACAAAGGGAATTCATCACTTGATTTAGGGACCCAGTGGTTTGCCTGGCAGATTTGCCTAAATCTCTCCAGAGGTAATACTTGCACAGTCTTGATGTTTGTTGGGCTATATTACAACTTTTATTGAAAACGTCAGTTCCCTTTTGGTATATTTGGCATTATCGCCTGTGAAGAAACCACATGAAACCAATCCATACCCAGTTTTCTTCCTTCTCTAGAACAAAAAGCTGGCTACCTAACCTAATAGATCTAAAATATTATTGATAAATATGGCTATATACTTTTTTCAAAAAAATACATTTGATAGAAATAAAGACTTTTTTCTTTACAGTAAAAAGTATTTATGAAGGCTAAAACGTGATTTGGTAATTGATGAAAAATTGTTGATGAACGCAAAGACCCTAACTTGCAAGCTTGAAAAAAAACTACAAAAAAGTAAGTTACATAATTTTAATCATAATCTTCATGAGCCAAATATGCTTTTTTAGAAAAATGATGCATTGCTAGGTTTTCTGTCAGTATACATTTGGGACTGTTCACATTGAGTGACAAGAATTGACTCAAGACACATGCGTTTGCATGTTAACACTTGCAAAACTACTTGCACATTGCTGTTCACGAGGGCATGTAAGTTCCTATGACTTTAAAGTATGTGTGTTAGAGCAAGTATATGCTAGTTCAAAGTCTGTAATTCACAGAACCCATACAATCTACTTCATCATCGTTAAATAAATAATTGATTAAATAAAAAATGAAAAAGGAACAAAAAATAAAAAAAAACAAATAGAGTGCCCAGGATCCCCCTATTTAAAAAGGGGTCAAACACTATTTCTTTCCCCACCCTGTGCCACTAAGTTAGTTAGTTAAATAACCCAGTGAAGATATATGGCCCTTTATATATAGAGGAGCATATCATTGGTCACTTCTTGGTTATTAGGGTTCCTGGAAACCTCATTTTGTTTACTTTTTTATTTAATTATTTTTGTTTTAAAATTTGATTTGTGTGAGTTGGGAGGGGCTCCTCCTGGGTTGGGTTGAATTTTTGCTCAGGGTTATTTACATATTTTTGCAAGGTGAATTTGCCTGCTTTTTTGACATACCCTTGTCATATGTATTTTTTATTTACTTTTGTGCTGGTTTTGTCTAAAAATGTACTATAGCACGCATTACAAAATGTAAAAAAAATATATGAGAGACTGCACTATTTCTTCAATCCCTTTGTGACCAGGGGTTTTCCACCCTAGTGACCATAGCTTGTGTTTAATGCTTACTATATACTGTATTTGCTCAATTATAAGACGACCCCCCAAAAATTTAATATTAATTTAGAAAAAAAAGAAAAGCCTGAATAAAAGACTACCCTATAGTTCCTCATACTTCAGACTCCCCGGTGTCTAGTGGGGCAGCCGGTGGCCGTCTGCGAAATGCATGTAGACAACCTCTGCTTGGTTGTCTGTGCGTGCCGGCAGCAGCGGAGGTTACCAGAGAGGAAGATCCAGATCCCCTGCAGCGCTGCTTGTTCCAGAGGGTGACAAAGCCATTTCTGCAGGTACAGACTGATGGGCTCTGGGGGACACTCGGTGGCTCTGGGGTTTTGGTGTCATTTATGTTCATATAAATGCAAAATTGCATTAATTCCAGAGACCCATTTTAAGGCTTACAAGGAACCTTAATTCGCCAATAAGTATTACTCAAAATGAAGCCATTAAAATAAATCAGTCCCTTTTTAATTGGTAGATACATGGAAGGACAAAGAAGGCAGAGGACTTTTCTTGAAAGGGTCTATTGGCAAAAGGCCCTTAGCTATACTATATGCCCCAAACCACAGTCAATCCTACTTCCATGTTAAACCCTGCTTTTTCATCCCCCGTCTACTCTCTACACTTGTAAAATCAGTAACAACGGTTTTTGGTATAATTGTTTACACTAATGTACCATGTTTAATCTGTCCTGTATATGCACATGTACCTTCTTGTCTTGCAATTTTGCTATATAAACTAAAAATTTAAAGAAAGACCACCAGAGATGAGACATATAAATTATTAAAAGAGGAAAATGTCACTAGCCAATTATTGCTAGTATATATATATATATATATACCGAGCATCAGTACAGGGAAGAAAGGTGATTTAAGTGACTTTGAACATGGCATGGATGCTGGTGCTAGATGGGCTGTTTTGAGTATTTCAGAAACTTCTGATCTACTGGGATTTTCACTCACAACCATCTCTAGGGTTTACAGAGAATGGTCCGAAAAAGAGGAAATATCCAGTGAATGGCAGTTGTGTGGACGAAAATGCAGAATACCATCTCTGAACGCGTCGAACCTGGGCTACGGCAGCAGAAGACCACACCGGGTGCCACTCCTGTCGGCTAAGAACAGGAAGCTGAGGCTAAAATTTTCACAGGCTCACCAAATTTGGGCAATGGAAGACTGGAAGAAGGTTGCCTGGTCTGATGAGTCAAAGTTTCAGCTGCAACATTCAGATGACTTTGGCATAAACAACATGAAAGCATGGATCCATTGTACCTTGTATCAACGGTTCAGGCTGTTGGTGGTGTGGGGGAGATTTTCTTGGCACACTTTGGGCCCCTTAATACCAATTGAGCATTGTTTACATGCGACAGCGTACCTGAGTATTGTTGCTGACCATGTCCATCCCTTTATGACCACAGTGTACCCATCTTCTGATGGCTACTTCCAGCAGGATACTGCACCATGTCACAAAGCTCACATCATCTCCAACTGGTTTCTTGAACATGACAATGAGTTCACTGTACTCCAATGGCTGCAATGGGATCTGGTGGAACAGGACAAATCAACAGCAACTGTGTGATGCCAACATTGTCCATGTGGACCAAAATCTCTGAGGAATGTTTCCAGCATCTTGTAGAAAGTATGCCATGAAGAATGAGGCCAGTTCTGAAGGCAAAAGGGGATCTAACCACATACTAGCAAGGTGTACCTAGTAAAGTGGCCAGTGAGTATGTATGTGTATATATATATATATATATATATATATATCGCTACCCTTAGGCCTGAACTCTGCTAAGATTCTAGGATAAGGGAAGGTGATACACAGGTGCCCCACCACCATGGCGAATTCCAATAAACAATCCAAAGTATATCCAGCCAGCGATCAAAGAGAGTAGTGAGGAGTCAGGAAACCAATTTATTACCAAGCAACAATACAGAGTATAGTATGTACCATAGAAGGGCTTAGAATAGAGTGAGCAGCGGATTTAAATATGGTGCCAAATAGCTGAGACTGATGATGAGCCAATCAGAGCAAGTTTGAGTGAAGCCCTACCCCCTAGAATGTGATATCACAACCTCCATCACAACGTGTGCTCGCTCCCAGCAGACCTACAGTTCAGGGGGCGGACTCACTGGTAAGAGGTGAAAGAACCCCCTTCACAAGACCCAGACCCCGGATGGGCATCACCAGGACATGATGGGAAGTGACAATGGAAACCCTTCACCAGATGGGGAGCATGAAGATCCCAAGCCGACACCCAGGCACGCTCCTAGTCCTTTCCAATGGACTAGGTACTGGAAAGAGCCTCTGTGGAAACAAGAGTCCGTATAGAACGTACCTCATACTCTTCCTGTCCATCAACCTCTACAGGACCTGGGACAGAGACCGTAGTCGTATACTTATTACAGACAAGAGTTTTCAAGAGGGAAACGTGAAATACCCGGGGTATTCGAAGAGTGGTAGTTGTAACTCATAGGCCACTAAATTTATTAGTTTGAGGACCTTATATGGACTGATGTATCTAGGGGCAAGTTTGGGTGTAGGAATACGTAGTCTGATATTCTTTGAAGATAACCATACACGATCACCTGCAAGATAGATGAGATAGATGTGCCACCTCTCTTTTTATCTGCTTGTTTCTTTTGTTTTGCGGCAGCCATCCCTGAATATTGTAGAATAGAAGTCGAGGTCTGTCTTAATTCCGACAATCTTTCGTCCAGAGCAGGATTTGGGTAAAAAGCATGGATGCATTCCAAAGCAACAGAAGGACGGAAATGTTTTAGTGGATTCGTGGGTGAAATTGTTGGAGGCGAATTCAGCCCTCTAGTCAGTGGGGTACCTAGAGTATTTGGCACCTGGGGTGGATCCTGTATGTGGCACCCCACACACACTTTAAAACTGCATAGCTTCTATCAAAATAAACTGGCACAGACACTGACGGTGGTACAGCATAACTGTTATCGTTATAAACTGAGACACACATTGACGGTGGTACAGCATAACACATATCACTATATACTGAGGCACACATTGACGGTGGTAAAGCATAACACCTATCACTATATAACGAGGCACACATTGATGGTGGTACAGCATAACTGTTATCATTATATACTGAGGCAAACATTGACGTGGTACAACGTAACTGTTATCATTATAAACTGAGGCACACATTGACGGGGGTACAGCATAACACCTATCCCTATATACTGAGGCACACAGTGACGGGGGTACAGCATAACACCTATCACTATATACTGAGGCACACAGTGACGGTGGTACAGCATAACACCTATCACTATATACTGAGGCACACATTGACGGTGGTACAGCATAACACCTATCACTATACATTGAGCCAGACATTGACAATAATGCAGCATAACCCCTATCACTATATACTAAGACAAACATTAGTGTGGTATAGGCCTACCTTCAGTGTCTGGCTAAGTATATAGTAGGCATGCACTGAAATGAAAATTGTCCGAAATCGAAAATGACCCCCCCGCCTTCAGCCCTGCCAAGTGGGCTTACCTGCCTTCAGCTCTGCCAAGTGGACTTCCTGCTTTCAGCCCTGCCAAGTGGGCTTCTTGCCTTCGGCCCTGCCAAGTGGGCTTCCTGCCGGATGTCCCCATGCCCTGCCGTATATCAAGTTTCCTGTCAAGTGACTCACTACCTGTTCTTGCCTGTCCTGCTGGTTTCTTCAATACAAACCATTTTGTATTCTGCCTGTGGTGTGTTTCTTTGCGTCATAATGCATTACAGGGTACAGGCCAGGCCTTGGGTGTCCCCTGCGACTGGGCTCCTACCCGACATCTAGCCCGGTTCCTGACAATTATAGACTGATCATATCTTTGTCAGTGGGCAAACATACAAAATCAGCAGAGCATCAAATAATTTTTTATTACTTTTCTTTTCACTGATTTCTGGGCCTAGAAAGTTTTGTCCTCTGAAGTACACATTCAGGAAAGTGCGATAAGTAAAAATTAAATAGTTTAGTGAATACCTACAGTAAGTAAAGTGCCAGGAAACAGATGACCAAATACACACACAAGACAGGCTCTGCCACACCGAAACCCAAACACACACACCAGGACAGGTCCTGCCACATGGACACACACACACACCAGGACAGGCTCTGCCACACAACACCTAAACATACACACTAGGACAGGCTCTGCCACACCAACAACTGCATCCGGACGGGCTATGCTAACTATATATATATATATATATATATATATATATATATATATATATATATATACATACATATACTGCTGGGTTCCTACATCTCCTTGGCAGTGCGAGCAACGCACAGGTAAGTAGCGGGCCCCTGCAGAAGTGATCATGAGCCAAGTGGTGGGCCCTGTCGCAGTTGCGACCCCAGGGACCCTTGTGCCCTTTGTTAAAGATGACCCTGGCCACGCATAGGTCCAATTAGTCCAGCCCTGACTGGGCCTTTTTTCAGGTAGGGGCCTGAAGCCTGGTTGGTGGTAGAATTAGTGCATGGAAAGAGTTAAAATACTAGCATTCAAAGTACACTAGGGGTCTAGTTTTCAAAAATATTGGAAAAAAATGGTTTTGAAATAGCAAAACGCTACTTGTAGTTATTGCCCAATAACTTGCAGAAAAAGCAAGTACCAGAAGGATACAAAAATAAATAAACAGTCTGGTGCTTAAAGCCTATATAGGTATATCAAATAAGAACAAAATATGAACAAAAAAGGGAGGAGTGGGAATGATAGGAAAACTATAGGAGGGATTATGAGACTTCCACCTTTTCACGAAGGAAATTGGGCAAGCCAGGGTCTTCAGGATTGAATGTAGTGTCTATGTCTTCCTTCCAGTGCTAAATATATTTTAGTTGAGAAGCAGAGTTTGGCACTGTAAGATTCACATAAGTGATGGAGATTGTACCGTTTGACCTGTGGGCCCTAAGCAGCAATTTTTATACTAGGTTTTGTTAGTGAGGCCCACCTTTCAGGTTTCGGCGGTCAGAGACCAAATCTCTGAGTTGAAGTGAACAGGGCCAAAGACTGGAGTTCTATGATGGATATAATCTTCTTATCATGATGTAAATTCATCAATCCAATGATGCCCATTTGTGTAAAGTTCTGGAATTGCTTTGGACTGAACCCTGATGGATATATTCCTGCATATAGGAATGAGAGGTAATGGACAGGATCTCAACAAATACCTAGTTGCTGTTTCATCCCAAGCTTTGGTGGGGTTCAGAATTGCTGAGAACTGTGTGGAAATAAAGGGTCTGCTTTCTCTTGGTATCTAGATATAATGGGAGGGAAGATCTGCATAGGATAGATCATGTTCCAGGTTCACCCATCTAGTAGCGTTGCAAGGAGAGTGCCATGTAATGATTTGTGTCAGTTGGACTGCATAATAGTATCTCATTATGTCAGGGAGGCCCAGTCCCCATCCCGCTGTGGGGAGATGAAAAGTTTGTTTATTGATTTGTGGTTTCTTGTAATGCCATATAAACTTGTCAATTTCTCTCTAAAGATGTTTGATGTCCAATGGGATGATTGGAATAGATACCGGTATAGATATAATAGTGGTTAGTTTCCCAAGCCAAGAAATGGAAAATTTGTAAAGTTGGGTTAATAAGGGTGAGTAATTCTGTGAGTATAGCTGCTTCTAAGTCATAGAAATCTTAATTCACAAGTACTGCAAGGGAGACTCTGAGATAGTAATGTCAAAGGTGAGGTGAAGTCGTTTTTTCATCTCTTTCTCTGCCATTTACTGTTCCATCAACTGTTCCATCAACTCCTTATTTTCATCCATTGGTCATGGTAGGTGGCAACCCTCTAAGTATTGTATAGTTTGCATGCTTGCAGGTGAACAGCGCTGCGAAATCTGTCGGCGCTTTATAAATAAAGAATAATAATAATAACAGTAGTACAGGGCAGAGTAGTATCTGCACAGTTCTTGTGCTATCTCTGTGGGGTCGGTTGTGATGATCCCTGTTGGAGTTTGAATACTGGTAATCATCCTGTTTGTGACATTGGAGCGGAGGTGTGAAGCAAGTAATTTGTCAGCTTTTCGTAGCATGATTGCCCATTTATGCTACTAGCCAAACACATGATATCTTTATCACAGATTATTCTTCATCTTCATTGATAAATATTGGTGGTAAAAATAAGCATTTTACTGGGCTTGCACACAGTATGACTGTCTTTCAGTTGCTTACATATACTGAAAATGTTTTTTATAAAAAAGGTGCAAGTGATACATTTAATACAAAGTGTCAAAGTAAACAAAAATATATATTTCTTGAAAGCTCACATTAAGACAATACAAGCAACTTCTTTTTATTAACCCCGTGAGTCGCAAATATCTATACAATTTTTAGTTCATATTTGTTCATTTTTTTTGTACATATTCAACAAAAACAACATCGGGATATATGATGTATTTAGCAAATGTTGGGTAAATGAAAAAAATATCTCAAATGAATCTCCTTAATAGCACAATACCACATGTGTGTTATATTAAATGATAACATGGACACAATGCCCTCAAATCATGGGTGTACAAAGCTGTTTCAAGCCAATACATTTTCACAGTAGAGCTGAAAACGCTCACCTTGTGATTTGGAGGAGATAACTACCAATATATATCACAATTGTCCCCACAACCTATGTATTGCTTGAAATCACACCCTTTAAAGATTCCAAAGACACCTTTCTAGGTCTTCCACAGCAACCACAAACCTTCCTAGAAGAGTAGATTTATTAACACTTTTTCATGTTCCAGGCATATTTGAGGATGGATGCTGTACCCTGGCCTACCTGGAACATGAAAGAAAATAATTTTCCATGTCTCCAGAACACACACATTTGTTGTAAGATAGTATTACGTGTCAGTGAAATAAGGAAGAATACTCAAAAAATAATCTCCAACTTCTCCTGAGCATGTCAAAATTACACAGCCACAAGAGACTCCAGTTGAATCAGAAGGGCATATTTCATGATTTGGGGGTAAAAATAAATATAAATACCAAAATAAAACCCATAAACTATATATTCTCTGAAAGCATATGGCCCAAGCACCTCAAATTCACCATGCTTACATTTCTAAGTGGAACCCCTCAACTACAAATTTAACAGCAACAGAGCATTGAGGCTTTTTCTTCTACCAATTTTTGCATGGATCTTGATGAATGCTACACCTTTGAATTCTTTCTTCAACCCATCACATGGGTTTTGCTGTAGTTCCTTCCTTGGGTTTTGGGCTATTATGTTTAATGTTGTGGATGTCTCTCCATTCCTAGGTTTAATTAGCAATTTGCTAATTTTCAAACTAACATATCAAAACTTAAAGAATCAGCAACCAAATAGCAATGAATAAAGTAAAAGAAGGTTAAAAATAAAATTTATGTAAAATAATGAAAGATATGTAATCAGATGTCTCGTAAGTGATAAAGCCGTCTTTAGCATTTTGATCAGTGAGACTGATCAGTGATAAGTGACCTTAGGTGTCAATTAGATAATATTTAGTAATGTACTAAAATATAAAAATAATAATAAAGGGGTTATTTTTATTAGTAATATGTGTCACTGTCACTTATGTGGGGGGAGTGATTATCCACGTGCTATCATGATGATCAAATCACACCTATTGGTAAGGAGTTATCTGATTATCACAAGTACTCTCCTGTTTTGCTCTGTAGCATTTGGAACTGCTGCAGAGCTAACAGGCAGCAACTTCCAGGTACCTTTGACGGACATGTCACTTTTTTTATTACTTTTTTAACTCTTTCAATGCTGGAGCCCCATAGGAACAAAGCATTGATTGTGATTGGGTCCTCACAAGACTGTGTGTGCTGAAGAAAATAGCCATTTCTGCATAGAAAAAAACTGTCCTGCTGTATGAGGACAGCTTTCAGTCTTTGATTGGACTGGAAAAGAGGGTAAGGTGCAGCTACGTACAATGTACACAGCTGGCTGTGGAGGCCCACTTTGCCAGCCAAATTAGACGTACATAACTGATGTAACTCTATGGGTTAAAAAAATGCACAGAAACTTAACAGTGACTAACTTTGGGAGTGATTTGTAGTGAAATGGATGCATAAAAAGTCACTAAATATAGTGAAATATCCTAGTCTTATGCTTTCCGTAAATATATACTCTGTAGGATATTCATGTTTTTGTTTATGATTACAGTTACAAACCAGTACACTAACTGCAAAATATGTCAAGACAAAGAACCAACAATGTATACCATTTTCTTCTGTATTTTTCATACTAAATATTAGACTATACATCAAAAAGTGTTATGAAAAGACAGTCCTATATGTGTATGATTTTTGTGGATACATAAAAATGAAAAAAGAAACTGTGATTGAACAAACATCTTGTAAAATTGCAATTTGGGTACAAAATGGCAATAACTGTGTATCTTCAATTCTTCAAAACCTATTGAATGTACAACAGGGGAGTATCTCACAGTTCTTATGGTGATTATATTATCAAATTCAAGGAAACTGACTTTATAATTTCTATGTTTATCCCATAATATGTATTATCATTACAAGTGGAGGGATAATTATGTTTAAATCATTATAAAGTTTACATTGAAAACTTGAAAAAAGAATATTAACTCTATCCTAAGTCATTAGGAATCTATTGTTAAGAAATTTAGTGAAACTACCGCCTTCCTTAGTTAATACATTTACAGTATCTGTTTGCCAATTAATATGCAGGTTTATTAAAAAGAAACATATAAAGGACATATACTTCGCTTTTGTTTACCTACTTTGTGTTTCTCTCTACACAGCAGAAAATGACACCAGCAACCAATAGTGGATTGACGACCATAGATTACAGCATCTATGAAGATGGATTGTGTCTGAAAGATGACATTAAACTGAAAGCTGGCAGATTAATTGTACCATTGTACATATTAGTATTTTTAATTGGTTTCATTGGAAATAGCCTTGTGATTTTAATTTTAATCAAGTACAAAAAGTTAAGAACCATGACTGATGTCTATCTTCTTAATCTGGCAATATCTGATCTATTTTTTGTTTTTTCTTTGCCATTTTGGGCATATTATATTTTATATGACTGGATTTTTGGAAATACGTTATGCAAATTGTTCTCAGGCATATATTTAATTGGATTTTATGGTGCAAGTCTTTTCATCATACTTCTTACATTAGACAGATATTTGGCAATAGTGCATGCTGTTTTTGCAATGAAAACAAGGACAATTAAATTTGGTATAATTACTAGCATCCTTCTATGGATGGTCGCCATTTTGGCTTCACTCCCTGGTTTCATATTTAGCGAAGTTGAACAGAAAATGTATGTTGCATGCAGTCCTAATTACCCTCACAGAAACTGGATGTTGTTTGATATATTTGAAATGAACATATTGGGGCTTGTCATTCCATTGGTTGTTATGATATTTTGCTATACAAGAATAGTATGTACTTTGCTGCGATGTAGGAGTGAGAAAAAAAAAACCAAAGCTGTAAAGCTTATTTTCATAATTTTGATTATGTTCTTGCTATTTTGGTTGCCATACAATGTTGTTCTTATTTTGATAGCCTTTCAAGATTCTGAAATCCTAAACAACTGTGAAACAAGCAAGAGATTAGATGAAGCAATTCAGTGGACAGAGGCAATGTCTTTTTTTCATTGTTGTCTTAACCCTATTATATATGCTTTTGCTGGTGAGAAGTTCAGGAAATACTTATGTATCTTTCTTCACCAGATGTTGCCAAACTGGCATTTTTGTCCATTCATGCACACACATATACAAACATATGATAGACATAGTTCATTGTACACTTCATCCACCGGGGAACAAGATATTTCCGCTGTTCTCTAAATTTTGATAAGAAAAGGTTTTAACTACATTAACTAGCATAAAAATACAGTGGGAATAAAGAGGAGGATTTATAAAACCACTCTTGGGGCCAATATACATAAAATGTTATTTTTCTTTTGTGATAAGTATGCTGCATAGGATAATAAGAACTTACAAGCTCCTCAATGCAGGATGCTGAAAATTATAATTAAGATTATACACATACTACATTTGTGGAAAATTATATAGACTTTTTTCACCTATTATATCTTTTTTAAGTGCCAGTGTTGGGAGGGGGAATACTGTACAGCTATGAATAGTTTTGCTCTCTCTTCTATATCCATATTAATTGGAATGGACTGCAGCACAATAGTATATTACTTAAGGTTGTACATTTTCTCAATGATTGTCGTACCCAAACATATTTGTTAGACTTTTTGGTGTAATGCCTCCATTCGAGGAATATTTATGTTCATCACACATTATTACATTCTTCACAGTACACATTTTGTCTTCTTTTTTATTTGAACGGTTGGTGGCAATGCGGCATGCATTCATTTTATTTTATGTTATTGTTTTCTTGTTATTGTGTACCTTTATTTGCACTCAAATGCATCTGATTGTATCTGTATTATTGAATACTTGTTACCCTGTATTGGCTATGCAAGTAGACAACTTGGTAGTCACTTACAATTACCGTATTGGCCCGCATATAGGCCGCACTTTTTTCCCCCACTTTAAGACTTTAAAGTGGGGATGCGGCCTATATACGGGGTCTAGCGCCCGACGCCCGGGACATGCAGTCCCGGGCGCCGGGCAGGCAGCGGGGTTAGGATACAGATCCCCCGCAGCGGTGCAGGGGACCTGCATCCTACTGTCTGATACGCTCAGACAGCCTCCCCTGCCAGCACTTCCCACGGGGGGAGTACCGGCGCGGGAGGTTGTCTAAGCGCATCGCACGGACGTTCACCGGCAGCGGCGATGCGCCGTTGCCGGTGAACGTCCGCAAAATGCACTTTAACCCCCCGACTTACCATGGCAGACTCCCGGGTGTCTTGCAGGGCCGGCGGAAGACACCTACGCAATACGCGTATACAACTTCCGGTGCCGGTACTTCCGCTGAGTGCCGACACCGGGAGTTGTATACACAATGTGCAGAGATGTCCCCCTCCAGCCCCGTAAGACACCCGGGAGTCTACTCTGGTAAGTTGGGGGGGAGGACAGAGTGGCAGCATATCTCGGGGGGGGGGGAGGACAGAGTGGCAGCATATCTCGGGGGGGGCAAAGTGGCAGCATATCTCGGGGGGGGGAGAGGACAGAGTGGCAGCATATCTCGGGGGGGGGGAGAGGACAGAGTGGCAGCATATCTCGGGGGGGGGAGGACAGAATGGCAGCATATCTGGTGGGGGAGAGGACAGAGTGGCAGCATGTTTTTTGGTGCTTTTTTAAAGAAAAAAACTTTTTCTTTAAAAAAGCACCAAACTTTTAGGGTGCGGCCTATATACGGGGGCGGCCTATATCCGAGCCAATACGGTATATTTCGACTTGTCTGAAAGGTAAAGATACATACATCACCTTGTAACTATGTATACTGCTGTACATCCAATGGAAAGTAAGCCTATATACTTGGTTGTTCTCTTCTGTTCACTGAATACACCTACACTGAACTTGGATGTTATTATATATTGCATTATCAATAAACGGATAATGTATTAACGTTTTATGATTGTATGCCTTTGAACACTGTTGTTTGGTTTATTGTCTACAGTTATTCCGAAGTCCTTCTACTTTAATGGCATGGTCCTTAACACAACCTCATTTAAGATACAATTTGCACATTCACTTTTTTCACAAAATTTTGTGTTTGTCAATGTTAACTCTTATCTGCCACTATTCTGTGCAATCCTCAAGTTTGACTTAATCCCCTATCAGGGAAATAACATCTCCATCAGACTATATCACCGTCCCTAATTGTGTGTAATGTGAAAACAGCAATATGTGGTTTCAATGCTCACAGCATCTTCATTAAAAAAGGTATTACCGCAGCACTGCAAGGGACCTGGATCCTCCTCTCTGGCAGCCAGTGAACATCTGCGCGATGCGAGCAGACAACCTCTGCTGCTACCCGACAATTCTGCCGGGGCTTCTATGAGGGAGCAGTGGCGTGAGGTAACCTTCCGGTGCTCATATAATATAATATTTACTAATTAAACTTTTTTCTTATACGGTAATCTTATATTCAGGAATAATTAATTAATTTTTCTTATTAAATATTCACATTTTGTGGGGTCGTTTTATACGGTAAATAGTAGTAGACCTACTACAAGAAAAAAGGCTCAAATCAGTAAAGCTCCAAGGAACAAGGTAAGATTCAATGGGTATTTAAATCCTGGACAACACAGTAACCATAGTGACAGCATGGTTATGAAATAATTCTCAACATTTTATGAAAAATTACAAGGAATAAGATAGATACTCAATATCTTAATGTTCAATGTAAGCAATGTAGTACTGACTAACTATTTAATTAATAAGAGTGGAATAATTAGAGTGAGAACTGCATTACAATAAAATGCCTTGTGTATGTTAACTGCCACATCAGAAAATGACTGTAAGGGGAGCTCAGTGCGTGATGGTAAGAATTCATAAACATTCAAGTGGTGGACACAGTCGACACTATACTATTTCATTTTTCAATTGATGTAATAGACTAGGCTAACTAACAACAAAGAAAAATGTGTACAGTGTCTCCAAAAGGTACCCCTGGAATAAATACAGACTTACACAGTGTACTCATGCTGCGGACCATAAAAGAAAGAAAACCTACAGAAAATACCAGTTACATGTACTCTGGTCATGTCAGATATAGTGATTTGGGGGAGAACCCTTTTTGTAGAAAGAATGGATGCTAAGAAAAAAATAAAAGGTGGATGGTGTTGATTACATACATAAACCACTTTCTAAGCATGTATTTGTTAAAAATGGAATGTGCCAAGATAAACACATAATATACAATATACCATTTTCAAAGTAAAACATTTTAAATCTATGGTGTTGGCTGCAATGGATGACCCACTGTTTTAAAAATCAATGTTACTGTTCTATTAACTGCTAAGTGGTGTGCTGTAAAATCCAATATATTGAGGTATTAACAAGAAAGACGGAACAAACATAACCTTAATTACATTTCTAACAGGAATATCCCCTTTTTGCCTTTTTCTGCAAGTTATTGGGCAATAATTACAAGTAGGGTTTTGCTCTTGTGCTATTTCAGGTATCTTTGAAGCCAGACCAATGCAATTTACCCCATCAAACTATATATTTTTGAAAACTAGACACCCCGAGGTATTTGAGATGCTGGTATTTTAACTCTTTTCATGCACTAATTCTACTACCACCCTTTGTCAAACCTTGTGGTAGTAATTTATTTTACAAACAACGCGGTTGATCGTTGATCACCTTCTAGACTCTTTTAAAACAGGCATCTGCCACCATACAGTGTATGGCGGACGTTGACGCCCTGGGGAGGGGCCAGACATGATGCCGATCTTCGTGTTGCTGAATGCCTCAACATTGAGGCATTGCAGCAACATCATTTAAGAGAAGAAAATGATCATAGATCACTTTCCAAGCTTGTTTAATGCCATGACGTGCCATTTTTGCGTGACGTGCCTGGCCAATCATAGGTCATTAAGGGGTTAAATTCATGAATAATTTGTAAACCATGACACAAGATCTATGGTATGATTGTATTAATAAGTGCCTTGCTCTGGCCTACATAAGACTTCAGCCTGCAAGATGCATTTACCCTTGTGTTTTGGTTCCTGATACCAAGTGCATTCTTTTGTTCCTGAGTTCCTGTGTATGACCATCTGTCTACCCTCCTGGTAGTGTAGTAGCAATGTAATGTTTGAATTGAAGCTGCTTATAATGGGCAAATCCCAGATAAGGGTATAATTGGAGTGTAGATTATTGATGAGGGGTGACATAGGGCACGGGAAGGATGAGAGTATATCCCCCTACTCCTTTAGTCTACCACACTTTTAGAGGCATTTGCGAGATTTTACCACTTGCCTAGCAGTCTAGGAATGTAGCCAAAAACATGGCTGATAGAATTTCAGCTGCTCCAGGGACACCCAGAGTTTGTATGCCCACTCCGTGCTCTAAAAAGCAAAGTTGATAATATTTGTAAAGTAATTGAAAACTCATTTCACTTTTAAATTGAAAAGCAGTCTTGTATCCTCACAAATATCTCAAAGAGCTAAAAAAAAAAAGACACCAGGAGCTGAATATAAATAATTAGAAATAGAAATCATAGGTAAAACACTCTGTAAGATATTCCTATGAATCACACGTATTTTATGTATTTTGCTATGCCAAGAGATGTGAAGGACATTTCAGGAGCTAATATCTCACTGAAGAGAAATAAGAAATCAGGGAAGTTTTCATGATAGAGTTTAGAGAGGTCTTGAGATCCTCAGGTACTTTAAAAGTGTCAAGCATCACCAATACAGGACGGTATAATGAAGGTTCCCAGATTCAGGTGTGTACAAGAAATACTGGGTTGAGTGGTTAGCATTTGTGCAGCCATGTTCGTCCTTTTACTAACCCCATATTAATCTGTAACTATATGTGAATACCCGTGAATATATGAGAAAGGATGTGAATCTTTCGCACTTTGGACATAGATAATTGCTGATGCTTACTTCGATCATTGTCAGGTCTTGCTTGTATATGCTGTAAGTTATATTGTTGATGTATTGTTTTATTGACTCTTAACCAGTTTTAACCAGTTTAGACTAGCTTAAAAGGAGATGTACTGTGTCTAATACCGATTGGGGGCATATTTTTGATTATTAGCCAAGTAGTATACTCTGTCTAGAAACATATGTTAGTCTATGGGATCTACTGTATTTTATATAAATACTGAAGCATCAGCTTCAGAATCACAATTTGGTTCATGCTTTCAGAGTCTCCATGTGCACTTGCACGCGGCATTAAATACTCAATACAAGGAACCTAGTAGTCTCTCCTTTCCTGTGTGTCAGGAGGAGGTTGTAACGGCATGCTGCCAAATATTTTTTTAGCATGCTATTCATCCTTTCATTTAGGTCAACTCCTGGTGGCTTGAGAAACCTATTCAGATAAAACTTTATCAGTTAGTCTTTTCAGTATTTTTATACAGTTTTACATATTCTATAAATATCAAGAGCTCTCAGATTTTAATGGGGTGTGATCCTTTGTCAGAGGTCACTTTATTATGATTAACAAATAACCTGTATTTCTTACTGAAAAACATCCTTATATCACAAACATTTAGCAGTAAAAATATTTTTGGCTAAACATTGGTCTAAAGAACTGTTTCAATATAGATAGGTATATACAGTATACATACCTGGTAAATCTACGGGTTTTGCCAGGGAAAAGCTGCATCTCTGGTTCACCACCGGAACACTCCCAATCGTGGGAGCGGCATGCTGACTCGCCTCACTCCCCCTCCATTTCCCACTTAAACAGAGATCGAGAAGTCAGCTGGAATGCCCATTGACATCAGCAGGAGCGCCCAAGACACCAGCCGCACCGCCCCACTGACATCAGCCACACCGCCAGCTGACATCAGCCACACTGCCCACCGATATCAGCAGGATTCCTGCCCGCATCCCACAAGGGAGGCCTCTAGGTAGCAGAAGCCATGAATTTCCCAGGTATTGATATATACCATAATACATTTTCCAGACCCAATTCACTTAATCCATATAACATACACACATACACGTTTTCAGTATTTTTGAAATTGATTTCAACTACTAGTAATATACTACTAGAAATATACTACTAGTCAGGGCCAAACTGGCCCACTAGTAAACCGGGAAATTGCCGCAGGCCGGCAGACCAAAATTCAAAGCCGGCGTCATGTGGCCGTGAAATTCAAAGTGTCTCAGCTCTTCGCCCCGTCCCTTTTAAGACGTGACCGTCAAGGGAGCGGCCTCAAAAAAGAGTTCCTCCTGACAGGGAGAGGATCATCACGTTGGACAACAGGAAAAAAAAACACAAAAATGTAGGTATTACCAAAAAAATAGTTAGGGGTTATAGGAAAGTGGACCCATATTCAAGGTGGGGGGGGATTGCCTTGGGGGGAAAAAATAAATACCGTATTTGCTCTATTATAAGACGACCCCCAAAATCTGAATATTAATTTAGGAAAAAAAAGAAAAAGCCTGAATATAAGATGACCCTATAGGAAAAAAGTTTTACTAGTAAATGTTAATTCATGTAAACTATGTAAACTATTTTTTTTTAATGAAAGCTATGATTGAAAGCTATTTTTGTTTTTATTTCCTTTTATTTTCCAACCTGCCCCCCAGTTATGCACATCTGCCCCAGGCTTGCCACTCTGCCCCAGAAATGCCTTATACCCCCTATATGCCACTGTGCCCCATGATATGCCTTTTAACCCTCTAAATGCCACTCTGCCCATGATATGCCTTTTGACCCTCTATGTGCCACTCTGCCTCCAGAAATGCCTTATACCCGTATATGCCACTCTGGCATTTAGGGGGTTAAAAGGCATATTATGGGGCAGAGTGGCATATAGGGAGGTATAAGGCATTTCAGGAGTCAGAGTGGCGTATAGAGGGTTAAAAGGCATTTCTTGGAGGCAGAGTGGCATTAAGGGGGTTAAAAGGCATTTCATAGAGTACTCTGCCTACAGAAATGCCTTATGCCCCCCATTTAACACTCCCCCCAAACTTACCGGTGCTTTACCGTCTATGCAACTTCTGCTGCAGCCGGAAGGTTGTCTACGTCCATCGCGCATACACCCTCCGGCTGTCAGAGAGAATTCCCCGCACCGGTGCGGGGAACTCTGCTCTCTGACAGCCGGGGAAGGTCTGCGCAATGGACGCAGACAACCCCCGCTCCTAACCGCACCTCCTTTCGTCTGCAACGGAAGTTGCCTACGCGAATCGCGTAGACGTCTACCCACTGCCCTGACTACAAGCCAGGGAGTCAGAAGCACCTGTAAGTTTGGGGGGGGTTAAATGGGGGCATAAGACAGGAGGATCCAGGTCCCCTGCAGCGATGCGGGGGATCTTGATCTTAGTCTCGTAGTCAGACCTATTTGAGGTCTGATTATAAAACGACCCCGATTATAAGACAAGGGGTATTTTTCAGAGCATTTGTTCTGAATAAAACCTTGTCTTATAATCGAGCAAATATGGTAATACAAAAGGGGGGTGGCTGGGGTGGCTGGGTATTACAAAATCAATAGGGGGGCTGGGGGTAATACACATGGCAGGGGGGTCAATAGACAAGATGGTGGTTGGGCATCACATTAGCCAATACAAAAAGGGTGGGGGCATCAATACACAAAGGAGGGGGTTGGCTGGGGCATCATATAAATTAATATACAAGAGTGTGTGGACATAAATTCACAAAAGGGGTAATATGCAAGGCTGTGCGGGGGACACATTAATCAATACTAAAGGGGGCCTGGCTGGGGCATCAATACAAAAGGGGCAAAAATACAAATGGGGCAGTAAATGACAAAGCCGTGTAGAAAATAAATGTTATATGCTTCAGTGTGGCAGAGCCTGTCCGTGTGTGTGTGTTTGGCTGTCGGTGTGGCAGAGCCTGTCCTGGTATGTGTGTGTGTTTGGCTGTCAGCGTGGCAGAGCCTATCCTGGTGTGTATGTGTTTGGCTGTCAGTGTGGCGGAGCCTTTCATGGTGTATGTGTTTGGGTGTCAGTGTGGCAGAGCCTGTCCTGGTGTGTGTGTCTGTATGGCAGAGCCTGTCCGTGTGTGAGTGTCTGTCGGTTTGGCAGAGCCTGTCCTGGTGTGGATGTGTTTGGCTGTCGGTGTGGCAGAGCCTGTCCTGGTGTGTGTGTTTGGGTGTCGGTGTGGCAGAGCCTGTCCTGGTGTGTGTATTTGTGTGTCGGTGTGGCAGAGCCTGTCCTAGTGTGTATGTTTAGGTGTTGTGTGGCAGAGCCTGTCCTGGTGTGTGTGTTTGGGTGTCGGTGTGGCAGAGCCTGTCCTGGTGTGTGTGTTTGGGTGTCGGTGTGGCAGAGCCTGTCCTGGTGTGTGTGTTTGTGTGTAGGTGTGGCAGACCCTTTCCTGATGTGTGTGTTTGTGTGTCGGTGTGGCAGAGCCTGTCCTGGTGTGTGTTTGGGTGTCGGTGTGGCAGAGCCTGTCCTGGTATGTTTTTAGTCATCTGTTTCCTGGCACTATCTGTAGGAATTGAACTATTTAAATTTGTACTAATCCAGAGATAAAACGCCCTCCTGAATTTGTAGTCACTTCAGAGGACAAAACTTTCTAGGCTCGGAAATCAGTGAGAGAAAAAGTAAAGGTTTTGTGTTATTTACTTTATTTCAATCTGCATATTTTAAGGATTACTGACAGTAAATTGTGCCTTTGTGTCCCAGGTACTTATTTGGGCCTTTTAACACTTTTGATTCCTGAGATTTTGATAATGTGGTATTCTGTTGTCGTAAAGGAACAATTTAATATAGTTTTAAAAAGAATGATTTATAGCTATTTGTATGGTAAATAGTGTGGCTCAGATAGGCGTGTGTAAGGCGTGTGTAAGGCGTGTGGGTACAAGAGCTCGACCACGTGATACAATACATGGAGCTGGTGTCCAAATATTTCCAGGGCTCCTTTTCATTCCCAGTCCGGCCTTGCTACTAGTACTGTATTGTGTTCTTCCAACTGGCCAGACCGGGGCCACTGCCAAGTACCCTAATTGCAGACAAAAAAACCTGACAATAATACTTAATCAAATTAAAAACATTAAATATCAGTTTTGTCTTCTTTTTGGATAAATATTAGACAGTTGCAAATGGCCAAAATGATTCAGACACATTGTTTGGTTCGTTTTTGGCCCACAAAAGCCATTGACCTGGGCCCACATTCACTGTCACTCACTCTGTCTTCTCTCCTATGTTCAATCTGCTATCTTTGTCCGCATCTCCACAGACATAACTCGGCACAAATTTCCGCCACAGCGCTTGCGATGATTTCCTCTCCCCAAGAGTGAACAAGAGTTTCAGTCAGTAAAAATGTGAGTGAATGTGAGCCGTCATATTTTGGGCAAAAATTCTGTACTTTTTGCTTCTTTTTCTTCTAATTCGTGGAGGGTGGTGCCTCTTTTTAATGGCTTTGTATAAATGGCCGTATTGTGCATCATCCACATGGAGGAAGAAAATACACCGTTAATCAGTATGTGACATGTAACACTTCTTATGTGGTATATCTCCTGAAATGTCCTTGTGGTCTTTTGTATGTTGGGCAGACTACTCAGAGAATGAGAGAGAGATTTTCAAAGCATAAGTCTACCCTCAGGACTGGGTTACTTGAATTACCAGTCCCGGCTCATTCCTCTGAGTCCTGCCACAACATTGCACAACTGAAATTTCAGATTATTGAACAGATTCCAGAAAATTTAAGAAGGGGAGATCGACATAAAAAACTCCTTTACCCCGAAGCATTTTGGATTAGAGAGCTGAATACTCTTAGTCCAAAAGGGTTAAATTTCGATTATGATGTGGCATCTCTCATTTGAATAGCGATGAGTCTTATATTTTTTAGTGAACTTTTATTGATATTTTTGATAGTAATTAACTTAACCTTTTTATGTTTTTCACAGATTCTTTGATGAAAATTGGTGCTGGATCACTTTTAGAACTTCACACACTCTCATCTTCGAGCAATAATATGCATGTGTTCTACTTTTCCTTTTAGTATTAAGATTTCTTATACATTTTTATTGAAACAATTTTATAAGTTTTAATTTTATATACTGGCCAAATTTGGTTCACTTTATCTACACTGTCACTTTAAATGTGTAACATAGTACACATTATCACTTTATATGTATGATGTAATATAGGGATATTAAGAAGTATAAGAGGACACATGTCTAGCTATTTATATTTGTCTATTTTACATGATTTTTACACTTTCATATATGTGATTTAATATAATTTTCCAATTATTTTTTTTGTAGAAAATATTATACTCCTTTATTAATTGTATTTTTTTTATAAACTGCACTTTTTTAAATTCATATGCTTAATATTTTAATACACTTAAATCTGCACTTTGTTTAGAATATGGACTAATTTGGGTATAGGGCAGTATGGGATGTGCTCAATACTTTAATTGCATATTTGCTCGTAGTATTTCTTCTTTTTCTCCCCATTTTACTTTATTGCTGTGGCTCTTTAATGTTATTAAATGATTGTGTCTACATTGTATGTACTTGGTCGTCCTGATGACCGTTCTGCCGATACACCTTCTTCCCCTTTTTTGGAGATTTGATGATATATGTTTTTAGGCAATACCATCCTGAATGCGCCTGATCTTGTTTGATCTCAGAAACTAAGCAGGATTGGACCTGGTTAATACCTGGATGGGAGACCGCCTGGGAACACCTAATCTTTTTGTTTTTTTGGCGTGATGTCATCATGTTATCATATGATTTGGTCTGGTCACATGATCAGACATTGGCAGAATGGCAACAGGAAGAGATTAGGCTATAGAGACACAAGGTATTTACCGTATTTGCTCGATTATAAGACGACCCCGATTATAAGACGACCCCCCAAAATCAAAATATTAATTTAGGAAAAAAACAAAAAGCCTGAATATAAGACTACCCTATAGGGAAAAAGTTTTACCAGTAAATATTAATTAATGTAAATTATTTTCATGTTTAATAAAAGCTATGATTGAGAAAAATATATTTTTTAAATTTCCTTTTATTTGCCAACCTGCCCCCCCAGTTATGCCACTCTGCCCCCAGAAATGCTTTATACCCCCCTATTTGCCACTCTGCCCCATGATATGCCTTATACCCCTGTATGCCACTCTGGCATATAGGGGGTTAAAAGGCATATCATGGGGCTGAGTGGCATATAGGGGGGTATAAAGCATTTCTGGAGGTATATAGGCATATAGGGGGTTAAAATGCATTTCTGGAGGTCCAGAAATGCATTTTAACCCCCTATATGCCACTCAGCCCCATGATATGCCTTTTAACCCAGCATGTACTGGCTGCCTTGGCTTGATAGGAGTGTGATTGCTGTTAGCAGTTTGATATATATATATCAAACTGCTAACAGCAATCACACTCCTATCAAGCCAAGGCAGCCAGTACATGCTGGAACCTGGGGATGATAGCAGTGGGATTACAGCCTCCATATGCCATGCTACAACCCCCACCCCCCTTACACATCCATGCTATCACACACACACTCACACTCATTCACAAACATTTAAATACTCATTCATTCCCTTAACCCCTTAACGACAATCCCCGTACATGTACGGGGTTGCCGTGCAACGGGTTAACGACAATGCCCGTACATGTACGGGCTGCCGTTAAATAGCTGCATTGCCGCGATCGCGGCGTTTTCGCCGCGATCGGCGGCTTTGCAGCATCCACGGAAGCCTCACAAGTGAGGCTGACCGTGGATCCGGGGAGGGCAGCCCTCGGCAGCCCTCCCCGGAAGAAAAATGGCCGCCGCCGCACCGATCATCAAAGATCGCGGCGGCGCCCGGCTAAAACTGCTTAGGAAGCGATCGGAATCGCTTCCTAAGCATAAACTGTGTTGCTGACATGCCTCAGTATCGAGGCATATCAGCAACACTAGCCCCCGACCCCCGATCACCTTGTGATTGCTCCGAAGAGCAACCACAAGTGCCATCCTGTGAATGACGTTGCCGTCATTCACAGGATGGCATTAACGATAGATCTTAGTTCACAGAGGGTCTATCCAGACCCTCTTGAGAACTCTCGAGCTCCTCCTGCAGGTTGAATGCAGGTACTGCATCCAACCATGCAAGGTCAATGGAGCCCAGCTCACTATTGAGAGTGATTAGTAATAAAAAAAAAAATAAAAAAAAAAAATTGGTCAAAAATGTTTAAAAAAAATTAAAAAAAATATGGTAACATGTAAAAATCCCCACTGTCACCAAAAAAAAAAAAAAAAAAAAGTTTTTAATAAGTCCTAAAATTCTTTATCTTTACAAAAATTCCAGCATGGAAAGAGTTAAAATATTGGCATTACAAATGCCCATAGGGTGTCTAGTATTAAAAAATATATGATTTGATGGGGTAAATTGAATTGGCCGGGTTCAAAGATGTCCCAAATATGGGACATGGGGCAGATGTCTAAATGGCAAAAAATACACACCTCACAAAGGCGGCATTTTACTTCCCAAATAACCCTACAAACCCATGCATGTGGGGTATCACTGCGCTCAGGAGATGTTACTGAACACATATTGGGGTGTTGTTTGACACGGACATACACCAGGAGCGATAGATTTATACCTGAAGTCCAACACGTGTGAAAAAAATACAAAAAAAAATTACTACCATAAAGTTTCACTAAGGGCGGTGGTAAAATTAGTGCATGCAAAGGGTTAAAATACCAGCATTTCAGATGCCTTGGGGTGTCTAGTTTTTAAAAATATATGACTTGATGGGGTAAATTGCATTATCCGGCTTCAAAGATACCCGAAATGGCACATGGGGGGAAGAATTACCAGATTTGGAAAAAATGGTTTTGAAATGGCAAAACGCTACCTGTACTTATTGCCCCATAACGTGCAGAAAAAAGCAAAAAAACATAAAAACATTGGGTATTTCTAAAGTCAGGACAAATAGTAGAATCTATTTAGCAGGTTTTTTCATTAGTTTTTGCAGATAAGTAAAAGTTTTCTGTTTAAAAAGTGAGAAAAAGTAATTTTTTAACAAAAAATCCCCATATTTTATCATTTTTTTTATACTAAATTAGATGATATGATAAAATGAATGGTATCTAAAGAAAGCCCTGTTTGTCCTGGAAAAAACAATATATAATATGTGTGGGAGCACGAAATGAGAAAGAAGAAAATCACAGCTAAACAGTAACACTGAAAAACGTTAAAAGAGCCATTGTCCCACAATATACTACGAGTAAAAACCCCTATTGTCCTTAAGGGGTTAATCACACACACTTCACACATACTCAAAAACCCTCCCCCACCCCCTCACCTGAACTGCAGATCTCCCACTCGCAGACTTCTGCAGGGGACCGGCTGTAGCAACTTCTCTGGCCCCGCCCTCAGAGGAGGGAGGGGGGAGATAGAGTTCTGTGAGGACGCTGCAAGCTTCCTGCCCTGCTTCTAACAGAAGAGACGCTGCTCGCGACCGGTAAGCAGCATGGCGCCAGCATTTTTTTGGGGTCTGATTAGAAGACGACCCCGATTATAAGACGAGGGGTATTTTTCAGAGCATTTGCTCTGGAAAAAACCTCGTCTTATAATCGAGCAAATACGGTACTTAGGATTTGATACGTATGTGCTATTAATGTCTGATTATTTGTAATGTACTGTATAATGTAGATGTAAACATTTTAATTATTTGATGTTTTTAAATCACTTGGTGATTGTTTTTAAATAAGATATGTAATTATCACTAATTGTTTGCATTACTTGGTGTGACTTTTTACTGAACCTAATTGGTTTGTATAGAATTATACTCATTACTTAAGGGTGTGATTTGGAGTGAAGTGTTAGCTTGACAAAGGCCCTGTTTGGACGAAACGTTGCTTTTGTTTGTTCTCGCTAAATAAAGTGCCCTGGAGACTGGAAGCTTTTTAGTGTTCTGGGATTCCTTTTCTTTGTTTGTATACTTCAAGAGGGTTTATGCTGTCCCGTTTCTCCTGCTAGCACCCAGCTTCCTGGCAGTTGAGTGCAGAATGATTTTTTCTTTTTTAGTGTCATTGGTGAAGTCTGGAAAAGTTTGGGGTCATGAAAACAAGAAAATTTCTAGCTGTGCTAACATAATTGTAACGTCAGGAACTGAGTCCATACATATGGAGTTCAGGAGTTATTGCACAGTAGCGGAGTTGGACAGGGCCTGGTGCAGGATGACTGCACTCTCCAGGGTGTTGAGCACCTAGGGTTGTGCGGCCACATACCACCACCCTGACATAACAGCGGATGATGTCCAGTTCAAAACAAAGTGATATCCTGCAGGCACCCTGGAGCAGGCATGAGACATAGCACTGGAATCATGTGCAGGATGCTGCAGGCCGGGAGTAGGGACACTAAGCAGAGTAATAGCAGAGACATAGCAAGCAAGGGGGACAGAGCAAGCAAGGGACAGGGAGACCGAGCAAGAATCATAACCAGACAATACATACACAGTACAGGACACAACAAAGGACAGGGAACAAGGCAAAGAACATAGGGGATGGCGTAAGGAGCCGAGATCCTCAGACACTTCTCCTTTAAGCAAGGATAGGAAATCTTAACAGGGACATGGGGAGAGGAGAGAGGAACCGAGATCCTCAGATGATTCAGGCAATAGAGGGAAAATGTCAGGGTCCATCCAGGCTGCAGAGCTGCATATCTCTGTTTTTCCCTGCCTTGCCTCAGTTCCCATGTTTTGCTGTAATCCGTTCAGCTCTGTTTCCTTTATAAGGATTATTTATTTATTATTCCTTTCCATTTATTCGCTGTTCTTTCCCCTATGGGGCAGTGATGTCCCCTCCTCTCCCTTGCCTTTCTTCCCTAGTTTTCCATTACTGTACTTTTTACATATACTCATCTGTTATTCTCCCTCTATATTTCATTATTCTGGTTTGTAGGAACAATTTTTTACCTATTTAGTACTGTGTCACCGTTAGCTCCAGTTACTTTCCCTTACCTCAGCTGCTTGGGGCAGCCATTTTCATGGTTATCAGTGACTGTTTCTGCGGTGTATACCTTGTAGCAGCCATTTTCTTGGTTATCAGCGACCATTTCTGCCGTGTATACATTGCGCGGCCAATTTTCTTGGAGCCACAAAGCCGTTTTTCAACACCTGGCGGCCATTTTATCAAAGCCTGCTCACTGCTAGGCATTCTGTGAGAGGTTGGAAGATGGCCAAAACCCTCACAGTACTGTCTGATTGTGATTCAGCACAGGAGGAGGTGTCTGATGAGGACGAGCATCCCGGCTCCTAGTCTGACCCCGACTCTAGCGATGAGGAGCCTACCTCTCCTTACCTTCCTAATCCACTGTAAGGTTGGGGCTGATAGCTCTAAATGCAGTGTAATCAATACACGTAGCCGGGATCAGCGTAGTCAAAATCAAAAGCCAGGGGTCGGTACACAAGATACCAGGAGAGCTGTTTAGTAGCCAAGGTCGGGATAATAGAAGGCAGCAATGTCAGAGGAATAGCCAGGTTCGGTAACAGGAATCAGGAGAATAACAAAAGGAACGCTGTACTCTGCAAAATAACTGAGCACTGAGCTAAGCTGGTGACTACGCTCTTGTCTTCTTTCCCCTACGACTGGCGCTCAGGCTTCCTTCCGTACCTGTGGATCCGTGTTACCAAGACTACTCATAACCTGTTCAAGCATAACTTCCTTCCACTTTGGAGTCGGATCCAGGAAGATCTCAATCGATGGTCAAAGCTAAAGCTCTCTTGGCTGGGGCATATCACCGCGTTTAAAATGAACACGCTACCTAAACTGTACCTGTACTTTTTTTCGAATGATTCCTGTTGTGCTCCTGGCTACCTTTTTACGTTCCATTCGGTCCCGCTTAATTAAATTTATTTGGTCTAATAAATGCCCGCGGTTATCGACGAAGCTTCTGCAGCGGCCCAAATTCTCTGGAGGTCCCGAATGTCCAACTATACTACTTAACTGCGACCCTTGCTGCTTTTCTCTGGCGCCTCGCTAGTGGCATGGGTTAATCAGGAAGCCCTGTTTACACAACCTTATCGAATTGGCGATCTTCTATGGCTCCCCAAGTCAAAGTGACGCCTTATGCCTTACCCACTACAAAACAGTCTCTTGCTCTCTGCGACAAATATAGATCCATTCTACGTTTTCCAACCTTGGTTCCACGGTTCACCCCTCTCTCTGCCATGAAACCTCTCCTGCCATACGTTTCCTTAGATGACTGGATCCGCAGTGGTGTCCGGTTGATATTGCAGCTTTTTACTCATTCCCATATACTTGTGTGCTGATTTTCTTCTTCCTCGGCAGGAATTCTTCAAATACCTCCAGCTCCGATCCACTCAGCAGAAATTCATATCCTCTGACCCGGCTGCTCCTATTGTCCAGTTGTGCCAATGGGCTCCGTTTGTCCCCAAGGCCATTTCCTTGTGTTATCTGGCTCTGCTGAATCCCGCAACAGGCGCCAAACTTTCCTACATGGTTGCTTGGGAGCGAGAATTGGGCCGTGTCTTTGATGGTTCCGAGTGGTTTCAGGCTCTATCCACAATTCGAGGACTCATTTTGAAACTAATAGGAAAATATTGTTTTGTTGGTATTATGTCCCGACTACGCTGGCGTCCATATTTCCGATTGTTTCCCCATTGTGCTGGCGTCAATGTGGTGCCCAGGGCACGATGGCACATATTTGGTGGGAGTGTCCCGCGCTGCGTTGCTACTGGAGCTACATCTTTGTTCTCAGTACACACCTTCTCTCTATTCAGATTCCAAGGTCTATTGAACTCGCACTTTGACATGTTTCCGGACAACCTTTCTGGCCCTCAACGTAAACTGCTGGCTCACGTTCTCATTGCAGCAAAGATTTGTATTGCCAGGAAGTGGAAATCTTCATCATCCCCTTCATTCACGATGTCCTTTACTCCCTTGCTACGACATGTCAATAAGAGAGGGCGGGCCATTTTGCAGCCAATACGTCGCATTTTTTTGAGGAGACCTGGGATTGCTGCATCCAGTTTTAACGGAGTCAGTTTGGCCATACCCCATCAGGCTTTATGTTAGGATCTCTATGTACACCGTGGTTTATAAAGGCCACTACAGCCTCATAGGCTCACTACATCTGGCGTTGATTCGGACCTTGCTTTCTCACTCTTGCCTTCATCCCCTTCCCCTGTATCCCTTCATCTCGTCCTTACCTTGTCTGTGTCCTTGTCCTTCCTCTGTGTCGTCGGGGATCTTCTCGTGTTCATGTATCTACATTTTTCTTTGTTTTTATTTACGTCTGCCTACATGCACTGTGTTTACTATTGGAATTTTGTTCCGCGTGCTCTGGGTTTTTTTCTGTATTTTTTTTGTTTTGTAAACCCAATAAACTTTATGTGTTAAAAAAAAAATCAGGAGAGGAAAATTACCTGTTGATCATGTTTACAGAATAGCAAAAACATTCTAATCTTATATAACAGAAAATACTAGTTTTGCGTAGTTAAATCCTTAACCTCAACTTCTACTGAGGCCTGTAACAGTCCCTCTCCTTTAGCTGGGCAAAAGAATCAACATCATAATTATTTGGTCCAGCTAATAGCATTAGAAGCAAAATTAGAATCACCACATTCTGAATCTATTGGCGAAAAAAGGTGTTTCTGCAATTAAATGCACATCATGAAACACAAAACATTTACAATGTGACCACCATACATAATCGCAAGTTACGTTTTCATGAGAACTCTGCAATTGATAAAAATCACCCAACTGAAATGCATAAGGCTCTGTATACAGATGCAACAAAGTATTTCTCCAAATCCCACCAAAACAAATCTTATGAGGAGGTCCATTGCAAGCAAGCAAAATTGTGCAGTCAAAGGTTCCATGGCTTACAATATTAACAAGTCCTTCTTGTTTAGTTTGTAATATCAATTGGAAAATGTTTGTCTCCATTGACACATTCAAAGAACGATGGATTAGAAAAATTCCTCGAACCAATGAGTTGCCAAAAAATGTAATTGTGTTGAGATTCCTCAAAAGTAAAGTTCCCCTCAGTGTCAGAATCGAATACGGCCCCACGGAGAGCGGTCACAACCGCCACTGCGAATGTCTTCGCCAACTGCAAGATGGCCGCCGCCCTGTAAAAGAAAATAACAAAGTTGAAAAAGTTTGCTAGATGGTCTCCTGACCTTCTAGAGAACTCTGGCTCTACTTGCAGGTCAATGGAGCCCAGGTAAAAATAAATAAAAAAAAATAAAAAAATAGTTAAAAACAGTAAAATGTAAAAATAAATAAACGTAAAAATAATTTCCCACTGATGTCACCATCAGGGAAACCTTCAAGTTCCAAAATTAAAAAAAAAAATAAAATAAAAAAAGGCAAAAAAATTATATATATATATATATATATATATATATATAAAATAATATTTTTGTAAGCAAGTCCTAAAATTACCACATTAGCTTAAAACAATTCTTGCATGGAAAGAGTTAAAATACTGGCATATTTAATGCTCATGGGGTGTCTACTTTTAAAAAATGTATGATTTGATGGGGTAAATTGAATTGGCCGGGTCCAACAATGTCCTAATTAACACGGGGGGAAGGATGGCCACACATCTAATTTCCAATTCAAAAAATGCACACGTCCCAAATGTGGCCTTTTAGTTCCCCAAGAAAACGCCAAACCCTTGCATGTGGAGTATCACTGTACTCAGGAGATGTTGCTGAACAGATATTGTTTGTGTGAAAGCGACATATGCCAGGATTCGGAATACCCTGTCTAGTTTTCAAAAATATATGGTTTTATAGGGCACACGGAAATGGCCCGGCTCAAAGATGTACCAAATAGGGCATGGGCAGTGGATCACCAAATGTCAAATTTGGAGATCCCTAAAGGGCCCTAATTTGATTCAAGAAATTCCCCTCAATACCAATAGTCTCCAAGACCCTAAACAGATAAGGCCAGGCCACCCTATCAAACGCCTTTTCGGCGTCCATGGAGACAAGTGTCATGGGAAGCTTACGGTCGTGGGCATATGTTAGTAAGTTAAGGATCTGAATAGTATTATCCCTGGCCTCCCTCCCGGGGACAAAGCCGACCTGGTCCCTATGAATCAGCGAGGGGATGTAAGTCTGGAGGCTCACAGCCATGATCTTCTCTAAAAGCTTGATATCCGAATTAATCAAAGAAATCGGGCGGTAACTCGAGGATTGTTCTGGGTCTTTGCCCAATTTAGGGATGACCATGATGTAGGCCAGATTAGTTTGAGGTGCCAAACCAGCAGCAGAAGCCAAGGAGTTAAACAGGGTCACCAGTTGTGGACCCAAAATCGGCAACAGGCACTTATAATAGCCAACGGTAAAGCCGTCCGGTCTCGGGGATTTACCGTTTGGGGTTAGTTTAAGCGCATTTGCAACTTCCTCCACAGAGACAGGTGCATTTAATGACTCCCTAGCCTCAGTGTTTAGGCCAAATATGCTTCCAAAGCGGCATGATACGTATGATTAGCGCGAGCGAGCGGGGGAAGTTTGTATAGGGACTTATAGTAGTCATGGAAACATTTGGCAATCCTAGTAGATTCATAATGAATAGCGCCAGTTTGGTCTCTGATTTTGGGGATATAAGTGGCCGCCCTTTGTGCTCTAAGTGCTCTGGGTAGTAATTTACCGGGTTTGTCACCCATTTAATAAAATAATTTTTTGGTTAACAAGAAGTGGCGTTTTGTGGTCGAGTCCAGGAGGGAGGCCAGTTGTTCCTGAAGCGATTGCAGTTGTGCCAGCACGGCTGGAGCCAAGGAGGATTTGTGGGATTGTTCTAACTGGTGGATCTGCCTCGTTAATGAAATGGCATCAACCAAATGTAAATTCTTAAGTATTGAGCCCATCTTAATTAAGTGTCCCCTAGTGACTGCCTTGTGGGCTTCCCAAGCCGTAGGAAACGGTACCTCGTCCGAAATGTTCTCTGTGAAGTAGTTACATATGTGTTGCGATAAGTCAGACATAAAGGTGGGATTTTCTAAGATATTTTCATTAAGCCGCCAACACCAAGGCCGGGGAGGGGAAGAAGCGAGTTTCAATGTGAAGTGCACCGGAGCGTGGTCACTTAAAGATTGGATGCCTATATCATGTAAGTGCATTAAGTCATGATGTGAGAGGAATAAGGCATCAATCCTGGTATATCTATCATGTAAATGAGAATAAAAAGTGTAGTCCCTAACTGTGGGGTGCTGCGACCTCCAGACATCAACACGCTGGTTTAGGTGCAACCATTTCCTAACTTTCTTAATTTTGGAAAAGGGGATGTGGGAGGGCCGCGCCGAGGAGTCTCTCACAGGGTCAAGCGTCATGTTAAGGTCCCCACGAAAGTCAATCCCTCACGACAATCGCCTAACTTAGCCAACACGTCGCACAGAAAGGTTACTATTTGGAGAGTAAACATTTCCGAGTGTAATTTTTTGGGTACCTATATAGCCCTTCAAAAAGATAGCTCACGTCAAGGCACACTCTCAATAGGTTGAGAACCTACTCTCACCTCCTACATAGTGGACACACAAAGCAGTTTATACTGCTACCAAAACCTTATTAATGTGTTGGGGGACGTGCAATTAAACCTCCTCCCCATTTTTGTTTGGTAGGCCTCGTATTACACATTTATATTATTTGAGCCTGTGACTAGCTTAGCGCACCGACATTTTTTCTTTTCCCTGTTTGCACATATTTGAGGTTGTTGGCTCCTCATCAGTCTGGTTGCAGCTTGCTGTCCAGGGGTTAATGGGGAGGAGGTTTAATTGCACCTCCCCTAACACATTAATAAGGTTTTGGTAGCAGTATAAACTGCTTTGTGTGTCCACTATGTAGGAGGTGAGAGTAGGTTCTCACCCTATTGAGAGTGTGCCTTGACGCGGCAGGTGAGCTTAATAATGCTTTGGCCAATTCATATAACCAAAACCTCTCATTTATATTATGTTTATATATTTGTTTCTTTATTAGGGACAATAGAAGACCCTGATATATTTATAAAAGACCCATAAAAGAAACCAGTTGGATGAATAAGAGGAACTCCAGGTGGACTTTACAACCTGAGAAACCCCAACCAAGGGGTTTCAAAGAAGGTCACACAATGCAGTTGTTTGCGCATAAACATCTTGCTGAGACCAGGACCGTTATTTAGTTCAGCAAGGGCCATATTTGGAAGTCTCAACATATTACATTAATGGAATCAGCAAGATGGAAATGAAATGTATAAAGATTGATTGCATACATAATGCCACCGATGATGTGCACTGATACAGAGGAGTACTTCAGTGTGACCTGAATTTTGAAATCATTACCTATTACCTGTATTTTGAAATCAATTTCATTTGATTATCCTATCTGTCGATTTTATATATATAGAATGGTTCTTGAGAAAGGTTCATTGAGAGCCAAAACGTTGGACCTTCATCAAGTCAATACATTTTATAAAAAGAAGACCCGCTGAGTGCATCAACTTTATTTACTGTATATATCTTTTGGATTGCTAGCACCCGGGCATATTGCAACTGCTTCCAGTCAAGTCAGTACGTTACATTCTATATTTTTTGTTTATATATATATATATATATATATATATATATATATATATATATATATATATATATATATATATATATATATATACACACACATTTAACATTGGTTCATATAAGCTCAATAAGAAATTATCTATCCACCGAGCCTAGTTAAAGAAATAATATAACCAATGAAAACATTTTAATCATGTAGTAGACACCGGTTAATTCTAATCTAATGTAATTTTTATTTTATTCAATGGATCCATATATGACAGTTAAATTCATATATTGATAAGGGTCCCCAGGGGCCAAGTTAATTATTGCTAAGTAAAACACACCTACAACCAATGAAAAAGCAGACTTTACCCAAAGTTCTGCCCATGTACAAAGAAGGGGCAAGAACTGATAAGGGGGAGTTGATCATTAAATAGGGAGAAAGGAAGATAGTAAAGGAGGAGGCCTGAGAGAGAGAGAGAAAGAGGAGAGAACAAGAATACCCCTAGAGGCAGAGATTAATAACTGGTTGAGGTGCTTATTAAGGACACTTCCTACAGGGTTCCTGGTAATGTATTAAGGTTTCCTTTCATTTCAAATATTTTAATTTGATGTCTAGTCTTATATATATTGTGAAATGAACTCACCCTATTGGGAAAATAATAGCAGTATGGCTATGTCTTATTCTATCTGCAGTCTGAGTGAGATATAGCTGACTTCAAGAATACTGTTAATTCTTTTGTATACATATCAATTCACTATATATGTATTGTCAAATAAAGGACCTTACATAATATGTTGAAAAAGTAAAGTTAAAAGTATTGGACTTGCATTGTTGCATCATAACAGCTGTCTTCTTCGTATCATGTGGCAGGATTGTTGGATATGTGTAACTGATGGAGACAATAATTATATGATAACCGTGTAATATCTTATGATTGGCTGTATATGCTGGGATTGGTCAATTAATTTGTATCGCAGTCTAGTTGTGGTACGATTAGATACAAACAGGAACTTTACCTGTAGATCCATTGGATAAAAGGATTGGCTTTGTGATTTAATAACTTAATGTAACAAATCAGTGGTAATTGTATGTTAATTGTAGTGTATATATTTTAAACAAAGTCTCCTTTCGGTGCTGTTTGCCATACATGAATGTTTATATCACTGTCTGAAATAAAAGGACTGTAGGGTTCCTGAGGTGTATATGTAGATCTGGACATTTTTTACACAATATTGTATGGTTTTTTTGTATACCTAAGACCTTAGATACCTCGCCATATTTTTGGAGGCACTGCTGAGATTTTACGTGTGATAACGCTTGTGTACGGTAGACTATGCAAATGGATTGACTATTGAAATAGAGGTACATTATATTACATTAGGTTATTACTTACAATATTTTACAAAATGTCAGTCACAAAAAGTAACTCATCCTCTAGTATGTCTGAGACAGTCAGTCATGGTGGAATGTCCCCCCAAAACTTGACAGATGAAATAGTCTACAGAGAAATGTTTAAATTTGAAATTGTGCAACATTTGCATCATAGACAGGGGATCAAATATGACATTAATGACCATATTGACACCCTAAAGGACCAATGTAAAATAATTGTTAACGATGTATGGCATAAAGATAGCAAGTTCGCCCAGTTACTAAGAAAATTTAAAAAAAAAATTAAAAAAAGATACGAGGGATAGTAAGCGCAAAGATGTGTTGATTTTTCAGTTATTCACGATATTATTTTACATGTGCTTTGGAACAATAGAGCATATAGAAGTACACAAGAATCAATTACACCACGTAAGAAATAAAACCTCTAAAGTAACTGACAATATGTTAGATTTAGAGCAAATAATAAAGACACCCTTATGAGAAATCAGAAATTGCGGGAGGAATTGAATAATGAAGACTCTCAAGATGAAGTAAAAAGGTTGAGGGAATTTTATTCTGAAAATGAGGAAAGTCACAGAATACAAATTCAGGCAATGGAAAGGCTTTGGGTACAAAGGGAAGGAGCTCTATCTAGCAGTGAAAGGCTTACAACTGATAAGGCAAGAAAGCCACCTATCCTAAAAAAACAGGATGTGCAAATAAAACAACCACAGGACCAGATAAGTGAGCTGTATTTATTTTTTTAAAGGTAAACAGGAGAACACATTCAAAACCAGCAGACAGGAGACAACATCAGAGGGGGAATATGAATCTGATAGATCTATTCTTGAGAAAAAACCTGTTCTTATCTAAAGGGGAAAACAAACTAGAGAACATTTTAGGCAAGGCAGTAGAACTACCAGAAATAGACAACTCCCAGAATAGATATGATACACCCAAGGTTACCAAAGTTCCTTAATGAGACCGTTTTAAAATTCTCTAAAAAGGGCTCTGTATCAATCGTTGACCATTTGGATTATTTTGAAAAAAAAAACATGTCTGTTCTTGGGATGAATTGATGATGAATTAAAAATCCAATTTCTGCCATGGGTATTTGAAAGTAAATATCGGCAGTTATTTGACTTACTACAGGATTTGAGATTTTGCACCACTACTGCATGTACAAACAAGGGACAAGAACTGATAAGGGGAACTGATGGTTAAATAGGGAGAAAGGAAGATAGTTAAGGAGGAAAAAAAAGGAGAAAGAAAAGACGTCATATTCCGGCACTCAGCAGTGAAGCAGCACGCACCACGGCAGAGCAGGGAGACAGAGGCCTCACACTCCTACCGCAGGACTGGAAGGTAAGTGAACTACAAAGGGGGGAGAGGGTAGATAATGAGAAGGGAAGGAGAGGGGTAGATAGTGAGAAGGGAGGGAGAGGGGCTAGATAGTGAGAAGGGAGGGAGAGGGGGTAGTTAGTGAGAAAGGGGGGAGAGGAGTTAGATGGTGAGAAAGAGGGTAGTAAGAATATTGAAATAAATAAAGAGTAAGAATGAGTGAGAGAATGAATTAGTGTGTGGATGCATTGTGTGAATGAGTGAAATAATTAAATAATGTGTGGATAAACTGTGTGAATGAGTAAGACAATGAAAGAATGAATGTGCGGATAAATTGTGTGAATGAGTGAGAGTATGAATTAATTTGTGGATGAATTGTCTGAATGAGAGAGACATTGAATGAATTAATGTGTGGATGAATTTACTGAATGAGTGAGAGAATGAATTAAAGTGTGGATGAATTGTCTGAACGAGGGAGAGAATTAATGAATTTGTGAGCATGCATTAATGAATATGTGTAAATGATTTGTGTGAATGAGTGAGAGAATAAATGATTGTGTGGAATGAAAGTCGAATGAAAGAGTGAGAGAATGTAAAAGTGCTTGTGTGTATCCTAGATGTGTAATTGATTTGTGGAAAGGCAAAGATGGCACAAGCAGGGTGTTTGAGTCTTGGGGACCAAGATGGCACAGGCAGAGTGTTTATGGGACAAAGTTGACTCATGCTGGGCTGTTTGGGGACAAAGATGGCAAGTCCTATGTGTGTAATTTGCATGCTGGTCAGGTTCTATGTTGGCAATGTGGACACCAGGGCTGGCTTTGGGTTGTGCAACCTGTGATCTATGCCTGTAATTTAAGGGGGTTTATCTATACCTTTTATGCTGAGTTTTTATGTGAATTCCAATCAGGGCCGGCCTTAGGGGTGTGCGACCTGTGCGACCGCACAGGGCGCCATGGTTGCAGGGGCGCCTGACCGGGACTTAGATTAAAGCATCGTTTTTTTTTTTGTTTTTTTTTTAAACTTTATTTAACATCATTGATGTTAAATAAAGTTTAAAAAAAAAAAACGATGCTTTAATCTAAGTCCCGGTCAGGGGCGCCGAGCGGTTGCTCGTGAAGTTCTCGGCAACCGCTCGGCGCCCCTTACTCTCCGTCGCGGTGCCAGCATCTCATGTTGAGCGCCGGACTATACCGGCGCTCAACATGAAATGCCGGCAGAGCGAGAAGACGGATGCCTCCCGCTCTTACCGCAGGACTCCGGCAACAAGGTAAGTGGGGGGGGGTAGTTTGAAGGGGCAGAGGGGGGGGGTAGTTTGAAGGGGCAGAGGGGGGGGTAGTTTGAAGGGGCAGGGGGGGGGGTAGTTTGAAGGGGCAGGGGGGGGGTAGTTTGAAGGGGCAGGGGGGGGGTAGTTTGAAGGGGCAGAGGGGGGGGTAGTTTGAAGGGGCAGAGGGGGGGGTAGTTTGAAGGGGCAGAGGGGGGGGTAGTTTGAAGGGACAGAGGGGGGGTAGTTTGAAGGGGCAGAGGGGGGGGGTAGTTTGAAGGGGCAGAGGGGGGGGGGTAGTTTGAAGGGGCAGAGGGGGGGGTAGTTTGAAGGGGCAGAGGGGGGGGGTAGTTTGAAGGGGCAGAGGGGGGGGGTAGTTTGAAGGGGCAGAGGGGGGGTAGTTTGAAGGGGCAGAGGGGGGGTAGTTTGAAGGGGCAGAGGGGGGGGTAGTTTGAAGGGGCGGGGGGGGTAGTTTAAAGGGGCAGAGAGGGCGGGTAGTTTGAAGGGGCAGAGAGGGGGGGTAGTGAGGGGGGGCGCCAGAGGAGTAGTCCGCACAGGGCGCCGCAACGCCTAAGGCCGGCTCTGATTCCAATTGATCTATACTAGGGCTGCAACTAACGATTATTATAATAATCGATTAGTTGGCCGATTATTTTTTCGATTAATCGATTAATCGGATAAAAAAAAAAAAATTTCATTTATTTAAAATAATTTACTAAACAAATGATGTTAAATACAAACAGCAGAATAAAAAAACTTTGATAATGCATTTCTTGTCTTTATTTCCCAACCAGCCCCCCAAAATATGCACATTTGAGCCCAGGCTTGCTACGCTGCCTCCCAGACATGCCATGCTGCCCCCCCACATATGCCACGCTGCCTACCACAGCACTCCACGCTGCCTCCCACATATGCCACTCCACGCTGCCTCCCACATATGCCACTCCACGCTGCCTCCCACATATGCCACTCCACTCTACCCCCACATATGCCACGCCACCTCCCACATCTGCCACTCCACTCTACCCCCCACATGCCACTGTGCCTGATACGCCTTATACCCCCTGAAACACCACTCCATCCTCCCCAGACATGCCACCCTGCCCTCCCCACATATGCCACGCCATGCTGCCTCCCACATATGCCACGCTGCCTCCCACATATGCCACGCTGCCTCCCACATCTGCCACTCCACGCTGCCTCCCACATCTGCCACTGTGCCTGATACGCCTTATATCCCCTGATACCCCACTCCATCCTCCCCAGACATGCCACCCTGCCTCCCAGACATGCCACTTCTCTACCCCCAGATATGCCACTCTACCCCCAGATATGCCTTATACACCCTGATACACCACTCCGTCCTCCCCAGACATGCCACACTGCCCTCCCCACATATGCCTTATATAATGTATATGCCTTATACCCCCAGATATGTCACTTCACTGCCCCCAGGATTTAGATTCCCCTAAATTAACCCTAAACTCCCCATTAACCATAACTGCCCCTAAATTAACCCTTAACACGCCCTTAACCACAGCATCCCCTAAATTAACCCTAAAGACCCCATCAACCACAGCATCCCCTAAATTAACCCTAAACACACCATTAACCACAACTGCCTCAAATTAACCCCAAACACCCCATTAACCACAGCTGCTCCTAAATTAACCCTAAACACCCTATTAACATAACTGCCCCTAAATTAACCCTAAACACCCTATTAACATAACTGCCCCTAAATTAACCCTAAACACCCCACTAACCATAACTGCCCCTAAATTAACCCCCACCTCCCTTAACTTTCAGTAGCCCAAATATATATATATATACACATATACTTACAGTTAGATGAGTGTCACAGCCATGTGGTTCTGGCCTGGAGAAGGAAGGGGCGGGGCCAGTTGTCACAGTGATTACAGGGAGGGGGAGTAAGTAGGAGCTGCTGCTGTGAGACGGTGAGTCAGACTAAACGGATTATATAATGAAGGGGATTTTTCAGAGCGTTTGCTCTGAAAAAACCCTCATTTTATAATCGATAATAATCGATTCAACTAATCGATAATGAAATTCGTTGCCAACGAATTTCATTATCGATTATTATCGATTTTATCGATTAGTTGTTGCAGCCCTAATCTATACCTGTAAAGCTGGGGTTGTGTGTTATTCTGTTGATCCATATCTGCTATGCTGTTTCCATGTGAATATTTGATATATACCCTTAGTGCTGAGTTTACATGTGATTTCCAGTTGATCTATACCTGCAATGCTTGGCTTATATGTCCTGTTGATCTATACCTGCAATGCTATGTTTCCATACATTATTATTATATAATATATATATTATTGTATACCTGCAAATACAGGATTTGTATGTCTGATTCTATGCCTTCAGTGCTGAGTTCACATGTGAATATCAATTCATCTATACATCCAAAGCTGAGTTTGTGTGTCACAAATCATATATTTTTAAAAACTAGACACCCCAATGTATTTGAAATGCTGGTATTTTAACCCTTTCCATGCACCGATTTTACTACCAGCCTTTGTGAAACTTTATGGTAGTAATTTTTTTTTGTATTTTTTTCACACACGTTGCACTTCAGGTATAAATTTACCCATCCTGGTATATGTCCGTGTCAAACAACACCCCAATATGTGTTCAGTAACATCTCCTGAGCGCATGCATGGGTTTGTTGGGTTATCTGGGAGGTAAAAGGCCCCCTTTGTGAGATTCCGATCGCTTCCTAAGCTGTTTTAGCCTGTCTTTGATGATCGGTGCGGCGGCGGCCATTTTTCTTCTGGGGAGGGCTTTCCTCCCCAGATCCACGGTCAGATCCACTTGTGAGGCTTCCGTGGATGCTGCATAGCTGCCGATCGGCTATTTAACGGCAGCCCGTACCTGTACGGGCATTGTCGTTATCATGTTGCATGGCAACCCCGTACATGTACGTGGATTGTCATTAAGGGGTTAAGTGAAGCTACCATTTAGATCTTGTTTGTAGGCAGTAAATCTCAGCACAAATCTTAGTGAAAACTAGACTTGTGTATTCGTATTCAGGCGAACATGAAAACGAAGGGTACGTTTTCGTTGTTCAGCCCGAATACCGAACATACAAATATGGTGGCGGCAAGACGTATACGAAGACGAAGACACACAACACAAAGAATCTTCGTGTTCATCTTCATTTACTAATGTCCCTGGTCCCTTCCCCATCTAGCCTACCATATCTACTCAGGATCACAGGGGTTAATGGGAGCAGAAATCGATAGGTTTTGCTTTCAGGAGTTAAAGGGACGTGCGAACGACTCAATTGGTTGCCTGCAGGATCCTCCTATGGCATCAACCAATTGGTGCTAGAGGAGGCTCCTGCCGGTGGCCAATAAAGTCATATGCTTTCTGTTCTTCCTGCCTTAACCTACCCTTTTTTATTTCAAACCCGATATTTGTAACTTTATGTTTCCAGGAGGATATCTGCCCGTCTCCTAAGCCCACAATTTTATTTATTTACACTCTTTGCACAAAGTATCTAATTCATTAAAGGAACATTACATTACACGCATACCCACATACTTATCAGCACTTTGGCTTAGACATTAATTTATAGATATAACTTTGAATACAACTATTTTTATAGCAGCTAAGAACTTTTACAGTTGACTCTATAACACCTCCTTTTTTGCAACCACTTTATACAGATACAAGCATGACATTAAAAATGTACCCCCTACATATTACCTGCTACCATTTTGCTGCAAATTACATAATGCGCTCCATCAGTCCCCCTGAAACTCCTCATATATTGTAATTTCTAGTTCTCTGGGCCTAGACCAAATCCTCCGGGTCGCGGGAGCGGGGTCTTGACACTACCCGCTTCCCGCCCATTTTTCTCTTTAAATGGGGGTATCGCCCACCCCCGAAGTCAGCAGGAACACCCCCAATGTCAGTGGGAACTCCCACTGACTTTAGAAGTTCCCGCTGACGTAGCCGGAGCAAAGAAGTTCCCAGGTATGGTAAAGGCAGCAGGAGAGCGAATGAATCAGTGAATGAAGTGAGTAAGTTTAGGGGGGCAGAAATTGAACAGGCAGGCTGCTTATGGGGCAGTGTTGGCACAGGCAGACTGCTTTAGGGGCAGCGGTGGCATAGGCAGGCTGTTTTAGGGGCAGCGGTGGCACAGGCAGGCTGTTTTAGGGGCCTACCACGTCAATGTCTGGCTTAACATATAGTGTTAGGGGTTATGCTGCACTACTGTGAATGTCTGGCTCAGTTTATAGTGATAGGAGTTATGTTGTACCATGTCTGTTCAGTAAATGTTATTTATTTAAAATTATTTTGTTTATTAATAATTTATTTTTTCCAAATTTCTAGTTTTTTCCTGTTGACATACAGTTTACAAATTTGTCAACATTAATTTTTTTGGGGGGGTACCACATACAGGATCTGCCCCGGATGCCAAATACTCTCGGTACGCCCCTGATTGGTTCCCTTTTTGGAACCAATTTTTGGGGATGGTTTGTGAAAGTTGTAGGGCTAGTTGCCTTATGTTTCAATATTATTTTAAGACGGTCTTATAACCAAAAGTTGGAAGTGGTTTCTACAATTTTATTGGTCTTACTTGACAGAGATAGTGTCAAGCAATGTTTGATAAGTAATAACAATTTAATTGCTTTTGTGTCACAGTGTATAAAAAAAAGAGATCTAATCAAGGGCTGTGGCTATACATAATCCAACTAAATACGGTCTCCTTTTTTTTTTCCTTTATATAAAGTGAACTCAATAAGCTGTGCAAGGTCATGAGATCAACTGAACGGAGATTAATTACAGTGAAATGTCTTGCTTCTAGAGGAATAGAAGACACAATAGTTACTAGGTTTGGTACTACAAGAAATATATGTTCCACAACAAAATTAATAGCATGTGTACAAATCTATAAATGCATTTTCTATCCATCAGGTTCAATTTAACCCTGTATCAGTTGAATCAGCTGCCCGCAAACAATTTGGCATAACAGAGCTTTAATTTTTTTTCTCATACTATCTATGGTATAATTCGTTCACAACTTTTAGTTCAGGTTTCAAAAGAAAACACCCTTCCTCTTCCAGAGCTGCATTCACAGACACAAACGCTCAGTTTAAATACAACCAATAGTAACTGAGCAGATTTGAAACTAGAAGCTGAATCAGAATGTCACACTTTTACACACATAGAGGTGTTTATGAAGAAGAATCAAAACCTTTAGAAGTGGCAGCAGATAATGGATATTTAGCTGTGCCTGTATCAATTTAAATGAAATTAATTTCTCTGTTTGAAATCACTTTGTTTTTAGTAATTTATTTAAATGCATTTTACTATACTATGCTCTCCCTCAGTTGGTCCCAACCCATTACATGATGTCTTGGGCCACAGTGGTATTAGGAACTATGTGTTTTTATTTGTATCGTATTGGTGACTAATTGTTTTTTCTAATATACTTGTAAAAATGCAGTTTATGTTCCTATTCTAAACAAAATATATTGGGGCTGGTAGTTGATTATTTCCAGGGCTGGTTTAATTCCCAATGTTCCCCAATGAGCACAGGGTTACTTAAATATAAGAGGGGACTGGGCAGGCAGGTAAGGAGTGTCCCCCGGAATCTACCAGTGCCCCCTCCCAAACTCAAACATACCCCTATGTGTCCTTATCCTTACAGGGTTACCGTGACAGCATGTTTTTCTGTACATTTATCAAATATGTATTTTGGGCACATTTTATTTTTTTGCCAAATGTTGTTTACTTTGGAAATTACATTCCTTTATCTTGAATCCCTCCCCTCTGTCCTCCTACATCCATAACCCCACCCATTAGTTTATTCATCTCTCTTTCTTGTCTTAGATTGTGTGTGGATGTATATTTTAGTGTATGGTGTTAGAGTGTGCGTACGTGTATACAGAGCCGGACTTAGGTGTTCTGGCGCCCTGTGCGGACTACTCCTCTGGCGCCCCCCCATCCCAAAAAAAGAAAGGAATAAAAACTTGTAACAAAACCCCAATCACTATATACTACGCCAAACATTGATGTGGTGTAGGCCTACCACTTCATTGTCTGGCTTAGGGATGCACCGAAACGAATTCTGGACTGAAACCGAAAGTGCAGCATTTACCTGGCAAAAACCGAATATGACCCCCCACACCATAAAGAAATCTAACACTTTTATTTAAAGTAACACACCAAAATAGGACAAAACAATTAAATAACAATATTATATATATATATATATATATATATGATTAACAGCAATCACATTCCTATCATGCCCAGGCATACCCAGATTCCAGGATGTACTCGCAGACTTGGCATGATAGGAGTATGATTGCCCTATCTACCCCTTCTCACTCCCTTCTGCCCTATCTACCCCTTCTCACTCCCTTCTCCCTATCTACCCCCTTTCCCCTGCCTCACTCCCTTCTCCCTATCTACCCCCTCCTAACTATCTAGCCTTTCTCTTTTTGAAGTTCACTTACCTTTCAGGAGTCCTGCGGTGGGGGTGCAAGGCCTCTGCCTCCCAGCTCTGCCACTGTATGGAACAGAGTGATGGGAGTTATGATGTACTTTTAGAGCATAATTAGATCATGAAAAAGACATTGGAAATGGTACAGCATAACACCCATCACTCTCACACACTTACCAATCCACACGTATACCAATCCACACGTATACCACTCCACACATATACCGATCCACACGTATACCGATCCACACGTATACCACTCCACACATATACCGATCCACACGTATACCGATCCACACGTATACCGATCCACACGTATACCAATCCACACGTATACCAATCCACACGTATACCAATCCACACGTATACCAATCCACACACATACCAATCCACACACATACCAATCCACACATATACACTAATCCACACATATATACCAATCCACACACATACCAATCCACACATACTAATCAACACATACTAATCCACACGTATACCAATCCACACATATACCAGTCCACACATATATACAAATCCACACATATATACCAATCCACACATATATACCAATCCACACACATATATACCAATCCACACATATATACCGATCCACACATATATACCAATCCACACATATATACCAATCCACACACATATATACCAATCCACACATATATACCAATCCACACATATACACCAATCCACACATACTAATCCACACATATACACCAATCCACACATATATATATACCAATCCACACACATACCAATCCACACATACTAATCAACACATACTAATCCACACGTATACCAATCCACACATATACCAATCCACACATATATACCAATCCACACATATATACCAATCCACACATACATACCAATCCACACATATATACCAATACACACATACACCAATCCACACATATACTAATCCACACATACCAATCCACTCTCACTCTCACTGAATGCTTTCCTACCTTTCCTCTTTTCTCCTTACAGCTTCTTTTCCTCCTCTTCGCTCCTCTTCTTCAGTTCTTCTGTCCTCTCTGTCTTCTTCCGGGTCAGAGGGCACGGACAGCGGTGGGCGTGGCTTCAGTGCTGTGCGCCGGGATCTGACCGGTGCACAGCAGCTGTTGCCGCGCGGATCACAAGGGAGCGATATCGGAGGTCTTTAACAGACCTCCGGCTCCCTTGAGCGATTTTAAGCCGGGTTCAAGGGAGATCCTTGAACCGGCTTAAAATCACTCAAGGGAGCCGGAGGTCTGTTAAAGACCTCCGATACCGCTCCCTTGCGAGCCTGCTCCTCCAGCGGCGGACATTACTGTCCGTCTCTGGAGGGGTGCCGGGTGCCCCCCTGATGAGCGGCACCCAGTGCGGACCGCCCCCCCCGCTAGGTACGCTACTTGAGGCAGCGGACCCCGCGGCGGCGCCCCCTGGAGTGTGGCGCCCTGTGCGGTCGCACAGGTCGCACACCCCAAAGGCCGGCCCTGCGTGTATACATCTATGTATATGAAGAGTATGATGTTAGAGTGGGTGTATCTATGTATAAGTGTTTAGCATTGGAGGGGCTGTGTGTGTGTGTACTGTCACAATCTCCCCTTCGTTGCCGCACGCACGCGAGCAGAAGACTGCTCGCGCGCGGCGGTTACTTCCTAGCAACCTTTCGTTGCCGCACGCACGCGAGCAGAAGACTGCTCGCGCGGCGGCTTCCTAGCACCCCTTCATTACTGCACACACGCGAGCAGAAGACTGCTCGCGCGCGGCGGTTACTTCCTAGCAACCTTTCGTTGCCGCACGCACGCGTACAGAAAACTGCTCGCGCGGCGGTCTTCTGGAGATCCCGTTAACCCCTCCGATGCGGGTGGTCGGGAGTCTTGCTTCTGCCGGGCAGCATATTGCCCGACGAAGCAGTGACTCCCAGTATCTGGTACTTACCCGTGCTCGGTCTTCTGCCTGTTCTCCTGCTTGTCCTGTAGGGGGAACGGCCAGTCTGCCTCAAAGGCGGGGTTCTGGGAGATCCTCCACTGCTATTGGCTCACGGGCTGTAATTTTGGCGCCGGTTTTAAATACCCCGGATATGCTTTGTCTGGTACCCTGTTGTGGTCTTTGTTGCAGTTTTTGATTCCTCACGTTCGTACTTTGGATATCTCTGGATTTTTGACCTTTTGCTTGCCTGACCATCCTTTGCCTGCCGATTTTGTACCGTACCCGCTCCGTTGCTGACCCGGCTTGTTGGACTACCCGCTCGGTTGCTGACCCGGCTTGTTGGACTACACGCTCCGTTGCTGACCCGGCTTGTTGGACTACCCGCTCCGTTACTGACCCGGCTTGTTGGACTACCCGCTCCATTGCTGACCCGGCTTGTCTGATTATCTCGTCCGTTCCTATCTGGCATTGTTGTTTTGGCTCCTTCTTCCGTATCAGCTGTTCATACCCTTGCACCCAACTCATTCCAATATTATCCACTTACACCTAGCCTCCTCACTGTTGGGATCATCTAAGTCCCAGCTCCCCGTCACTAAGGGTTTCCTTTGGTGATTGGGTTCTGGGCAGAATAACTCCTGCGGTGTGCGCTATCGTGTTAGTGGTCGTGACATGTACACTATATAGACTTCTTAGGTCGAGACACTGTATAGCGGCGGACGCCAGATTTAAAGGAGCCTCCTAAAATGCAATGGTGTCGCTGAAATGCCTCGATAACGAGGCATTCAGCAACACCAAACGCGCACCCCAGGAGAGTGGTCACAACTGCCACTGCGAGTGATTTTGCCAGAGGAACCATCCAGTTCCAGGAAAATTTTAAAAAGTCCAAAAAAATAAAATAAATAAAATAAAGTTTATCATTATGAGCAAGTGCTAAAATTAGCTCTATATCTTCCCAAAAATCTTGAGATGGAAAGAGTTAAATTAAAAACATTTCATGTTCCCAAGGGGTGTCTTATTAAAAAAAAAATGAATGGTTTGATGGGGTAAATTGGAGTGGCCGGGTTCAAATATAGGGCATAGGCACAGACTGACCAAAATGGGGGGGAGCATCGGTGGTATAACTGTACTCGGGAGACACATATCGGGGTGTTGTTTGATAGTGACGTATACCTGGAGCTATAAATTTATATTTAAAAAAATTACTACCACAAACTTTGGCAAAGGCTGGTGGTAGAATCTCATGCATGGAAAGGATTAAAATACTAGCATCTGAAATACTTTGGGGTGTCTAGTTTTTAAAAATATATGGTTTGATGGGGTAAATTGAACTAGCCAGCTTCGAAGATGGCCCTATTAATACATGGGGGCAGTAGGACCAGATGTAAAAGTTCCAAGTTAAAAAACGCACACTTCCTAAATGTGGCGTTTTACCTCGCGAACAACCCAACAAACTCATGCATGGGGGTATCACTGTATGCAGGAGATGTCGCTGAACACATATCGGGGTCTTGTTTGAAAGTGACATACACCAAGAGCTGTAAATCCATACAGGAAGCCCAATTTTTGTGATAAAAAAAAACACAAAATAACTTACTACCACAAAGTTTGACAAAGGGCGGTAGTGGAATTAGTGCATGGAAAGGGTTAGAATACCAGAGTTTGAAATACCTTGAGGTGTCAAAAATATATGGTTTGATGCATTGCATTGGCCAGCTTCAAAGATACCCAAAATGGCACATGGGGGAAGAATTAACAGATTTGGAAAAATTTCTAAACTCAGGAAAAATAGTAGAATCTATTGAGCAGGTTTTTTTTGTTAGCTTTTTTGGATGAGTAAAATATTTTTCAGGTTAAAGTCTGAAAATCTGGGGGTTTTTTGTTCAATTTTTCATAGATAATATGATCAAAATCTTATCTGAAGAAAGCCCTTCTTGTTCTGAAAAAAACAATATATAACTTGAGTGAGGAGAAAATTACATCTAAACACAAGCACCGCAAAAGTGTTGAAACAGCTTCGGTCCCAAAGGGTACAAGACGTAAAAAACAGCCTGGTCCTTCTGGGGTTGAAAAACAAACTTTTCTAAAATTCTAATATGTGTAAAGCAGTCATTATCAGTCCAGGAGACATGGTATTACTTAAAAATGTAATTATTGAAAGCAACAGAAAACTGTAGACTGTAGACTAGGAGGAGCAAATTGAAGAAACCACTGCGGTACTCCACAGTAATGGCCAAAACAGTAAAAAAAAAAAAAAAAAAAAAAAAAACACAAACAGTTTGCATTTTGGCATTTTAAAAAAGTGAGAAAGATAAACTGATAAACTATAAGCTAGTTATAACAGCAGAAAAGGAAATAGCCCAGTCAGTAAAATAAGGGGGATAAAACTTTTATTTCTAGATGCAGAAATGAGAAAAGGAAAGTAAAGTATTAGATATATTAAAAGCAAAAGAAGGAAGGTATGCAAAAAAGATAAAGATCTAGTTGACAGACTCAATTAATATTTTGTTCAGTTTTTACAGAGAAAGGACCTGTGTTAGGAAAAAAATACTGAGTCATGTGAGTTTATAGAGGAAGAGGTTCTTTTTCAGCTGTCTACAGTAAAGACAAATGTGTCGATGGGGCCTAATGGAATACAACCAAAGTTATTAAAAAGCTTAGTGGTGGTTTAAGAGTATATCAGGAAATATTACTCTACTGAGAGGGTAGTGGATACATGGAATAGCCTTCCAGCAGAAGGGGTAGATGTTAATACAGTGAAGGATTTTAAGCTTGCATGGAATGGCCACAGTGGCGTCTCCAGCTTTCATATTTAGGGGGGGCACATGGGGGGCCAGGGACCAAAGTAGGGGGGCCAATTATAAAATGGTACATATACACTATATATATATATATATATATATATATATATATATATATACATACACGTTAGACGTGCATTTTTAACTACATAATATGCACTTATTACCCCCTGCTTCCGATATATATTAATATTAGCTCCTGCTGCTGATATATATTAATATTAGACCCTGCTGCCGGTATATATTATTAGTCCCGGCTTCCGATATATATTAATATTAGCCCCTGCTGCCAATATATATAAATATTAAACCCTGCTGTCAATATATAAATATTAGACCCTGCTGCCAATATATAAATAAATATTAGCCCCTGCTCCCAATACATATATATACATATATATAAACATTAGACCCTGTTGCCAATATATTTTATAGTGAAAAAATTGGACCCTACCCAAGCATTTCCTTGGGTCCTGCCCAGCGCTCCCTTGCATGCAATCACTCCCTCCGCTACCACACCGAAAAAAATATATTTGCCACACTGACTGCAGATCGGGAGAAGACAGTGAGAGTCAGTCCTGCACCGTGACAGTGAGAGGTCCTCTCTCCTGTAATCATCCCCTCATTCACTAAACCATACCGCTCTTTTACTTACACCCTGTAGTTCAGGTATAGATCAAATAAACAACACATGGAAACAACACATGCAACTGAATTAGACAAAAAAAAACCTGTATTTGCATGTATACATAAATAATGTATGGAAACATAGCAGATACAGATCAACAGAATTATACACACTATTTGACATCCAAACAACTATAAATCATTTTTATCACATTATTAAAATCCCAGAAATCAAAAAAGTTAAAAGGCCCAAATAAATTAAGATTAGACATAATGGAATCAAACATTTGCTACTGCAAAAAATTTTAGATGAAAAAGTCCAGTTTTATTCAGCGCAACAAAACAGTGATAGCATTATTCTTAACAATATTAATGCATTAATGCATCACAACCATCTTAGCACTGCGTCACCAAATGAACAAATGAACACCTCATTACAGATAACACAATGCATGCAGCTGCATATAACTAAGCTGAGTACCACTTGGTCTGAGAAGGCCTGTGAAACCAAAGGGGAATAGCGTCCTGTATAATGAAATCAAGAACTGAGTTTCACAAACTCTGAACCAACATCTAAGTTTCCTTTTAATAATATATTCAGACTGAAATAAGAGTAAATAACACAAAACCTTTACTTTTCCTCTCACTGATTTCTAGGCCTAGAAAGTTTTGTCCCCTGAAGTGACCACAAAATCTGGATAAATACAAATTACAAAGTTCTATTTAACCCTCTACAGCAAGTAAAGTGCCAGGAAACAGATGACCAAACTCATATCAGGACAGGCTCTGCCACACTGACACCCAAATACACACCCCAGGGCAGGCTCTGCTGCCACATGGACCCCCACACCAGGATGGGATAACCTACTAATATTATTAAGTATATACTACTACTAGTATAAAAATGCTTTCCACATTGCTCTGTTTGTGTGTATTGCCCCTTGTGTATTTGTGCCCCCCCAGCCACCCTCCTTTGTGCATTTTTGCTATACACCCTTGTATTGATTTATTTGATGCCCCCAGCCAGCCCCCCTCCCTTGTGTATTGATTTATTTGATGCCCCAAGCCTGCCCCCCTCCCTTGTGTATTGATGCACCAACCCCTTGTAATGGTTATTATAATGGCCCCCATACAAATGTGTATTAACCCCCCCTGATGTGTAATTATGTCCCCAGCCTGCCAGCCACCATCTTTATGTATTTTATTTTCCCAAGGCAGCCCCCCCTTGTTAATGTGCCACCTCCAGTGAGATCTGGTGTACTTGCTCTAGTGCACTGCTCCTTGCTCTTAGAGCAAATAACACAAATATTAAATAATGGCATTTTTAACCCAAACATATTTAATGGGGGTTCTCCTTTTAATTTCAAATTACATTTGAAGACCCTCAACTATTTTTTTAAAATGAAATAAATACTTTTTTGAAGTCTTCGTTTTTCCGCCTTAACACCGCTGCTCTTGCTCTCCTACCGCGTGCTCCCTGTCACAGAGCATCTGTTCCGAAAGTGCCCGCCCGCTTGAGCATCACGGTGCATCTTCAAAGGGGCGGGACGAAGAGCCTCAGCGATTGGCAAGCCATTAAACGGCTGGCTGCTGACAGTTTCAAAGCGGTTTTAAAACCGCTTCGGTTTTAAAACCGCTTTGAAACTGTCAGCCGCATCGGCTGCAATTTCAGCTCAGACAGTTTCAAAGCGGCTGTAAAACCGCTTCGGTTTTAAAACCGCTTCGGTTTTACAACCGCTTTGAAACTGTCTGAGCTGAAATTGCAGCCGATGCGGCTGACAGTTTCAAAGCGGTTTTAAAACCGAAGCGGTTTTAAAACCGAAGCGGTTTTACAGCCGCTTTGAAACTGTATTTGCCGCTTTGAGCTGAAATTGCAGCCGATGCGGCTGACAGTTTCAAAGCGGCTGTAAAACCGAAGCGGTTTTAAAACCGCTTCGGTTTTAAAACCGCTTTGAAACTGTCAGCCGCATCGGCTGCAATTTCAGCTCAATCTGCCGGCACACCGGGAAATGTCCCGGTCTCCCGGCGGTGGGCCGGTTCAAAGCGGCATCGCATTTCAATTGGGGGGGCACACTGGGGGGCACAGCATAATGTAGGGGGGGCCATGGCCCCCTCTGGCCCCCCCCCTGCCGACGCCACTGAATGGCCATAAGGCTATCCTAGGTATATGTCAAGGTACAGAAGAAAGTATTCAGAAATTGGGCAGACTAGATGGCCCGAATTGTTCTTAGCTGCCAACACATACTATGTCTGTCCCAAAGATCTTGTACGTGCCACCAAAATGCTTGTATGTACCATCTTTGTCACATTTGGTGTCAAATAATGAGTTTGAATGGTGCATGGTAAGGGGGGAAAAAATTTCTAATTTTAACTAACTGGAGAATTTCTTCAGAGAGTAGTAAAGAAAAAATCTATTCTTAAAGGTTATCATGAGCCCTTAAGATATGGGTGTATTCATTCTCCTGGGCTTGAAAACCCTTAAGGGAGGGGTCCCCAACCACCGGGCCGCAGACCAGTACCGGTCTGTGGCCTATAAGCCCACATTGCTGCGCCACAACCAGGGGTGGGCTGGGCTGTGGGGCAATTGCCCCCCGGGCCGCCCTGAATCTTAAGTAATGGCTGCACGACCACTGGGGCCGTCTTTAATGCAGGGCAATAGCCCGCAGCACCCGCGGTGGACCAGCCAGTCCATGGGTCGGCACACCGAGATACCATTGCAGCCGATGCAGATGCAAGTGTTAAAGCGGCCATATGTCCCCCTCCGCTGCCCGCTTAATGATTTTAAAGCTGGCATGGATGGTGGGCTGATTCGGTGGCGCAATGCACCACTTGACTAGACTTGCCCCCCCAGGCCTTAGGCGTAGGGAAGGGCACTGGGCACAACAAAAAATTGCCACCTGCCGCTGCCAGGTATACAATCAATTACTTGCGGCTGCCCGACTACTGTAAAACTTACGTGCGCATCGCGGTGCTGTATGGGAAGGCTGTCTAAATGTGTTAGAATCTTTTACAGTCTTCAATAAAGTTTTCTGTTTGGCGGCAACCGCGAGGAAGGACAAGCAGCCAGAGAAGGAGCAGCTTTACTTTACAAGTTTTATATTTAAACACAGCCAGGTATGGAGTGCTGTGGAGTATTATAAATAGTAATAAATATATTAATAATAAATATATTAATAATAATAATAATAATAGAAGTAAAATGCACAATAAATGTAATGCACTTGAATCAAACCCAAAATACCCCGCCCCCCCATCCATGAAAAAATTGTCTTCCGCAAAACCGGTCCCTGGTGCCAAAAAGGTTGGGGACTGCTGCTGCTGTGGTTAAAAAATCTGCACCCTCTCACATTTCAGATGCTCAAAGTAGGACGCCTTTGTTGGGAAGCATAGTTAGAAGTGGTGCATGGGGCAAGACCATTCACCTTCCTTACTTACTCAGCCACATTGTTATGTTTTAAAGTAGAATGCCAGATATGATGTCATATCATTAAAACATTTCAAGTTAGCACAATGGGAGCTGTGATTAGGATCAATAGATTTCACAGTTTAGTGTGTCTGTCATGAGAGATCAGAGGATGTCCAGCTTGAGCTCATAAGGCCAGCTCAATGGGACAATTGGATACTGCTCAAAATTATGACTGTCCTACAGCAAACAGGACACTTGGGATGTATAGTATAGTCCATTGAGCTATTGGCAGTATTCTCTGCTTCCCAAAAAACCTTCCCTGATCAGCTGCCTCATTACACTACACTACACAACATTACAACAACATTCGTTTTTTTTTGCTATAAATTGAGGATAGGGGACCCTACAGAGGACCCATCATGTATGAAGTATGTAGTTGGCTCCTAGGGTCAACTTGACCAAGAATGTGTCCCAAAAGTGGTTGACTGAAAATGTTATGGTATATTGATATATATCCATGAACAATATCAATGTTTCAAATGCTCAAAAGGAAAATGTATTTGAGAAGTGAAAGCACTCATTTAGCATATTTTTGTATAAAAGGGAAGTCCAATACTTGCATACTGATAGACAAATAGCCTTATGCTTCTTGGGGTGAATAAATTAACAAAAACCAGTATAAGACAAAATGCATTTGATGCATTGCCACCAGGACAACTTAACAACATGGTGAGTAAAGACTAAAAAATACTTTGTAAGCATTTGTTAATATTGAACCACAGGAGAACCAAACTCTTGTAAGTAATTGAAGTTACTAGCATCTATGCATAAGTTTTCATGTATATTATGGTTTCTGGTAACACTAATTGATCTAAAGTTTCTGTGTCTCCATAATTGAAGGTTTAGTAACGAAAACAGGAGTTTGCATGCCTCATTATGCATTAAGAAAGTTCAGTCACAGTGACTTAATAAGTAGTAGAATGAAGAATCAATATGAATTATTCTTACTACATCTTATCTTATGGAGTTGTAGCTGTTACTAATAAGGGTAATTTAAACAACTGGGTGGAGATGGAAGAGAATCAACATAACCTTAAGTTAAGGACTGGCTTCAATAAAGTCAGATTTGTGGTAATTTATTTTAATCAAACTCAATGTAATGAAATGAGCACATAACATGTGATTGGAAGTTCTGAGAATGGATAATACAGAGTAGACTTGTAGTCTTTTTTGCCTCTTTTATTTTTGGACAACAAATTTAGTTTCTTTGCCTTTCAGTTCAGATAAAATTTGGTTAGCTTCTTTCATTTAGAAACAAAATTAGAAGCAATATTTTCAATGGGTGAAGACACCTTCAGGACTCACCTTACTTACAGCAGCATCTTAGAGCTTTGGAAAACAGCCAGACTAGCTATTGCATGCATGACCAGCAGCCGAAGCAGGACTACCAGCTATGTTATCAAATGTCCCCAATTTTCATTGAGCCCTCAGAGTAAGGAAGGTGATATGGCGGGAACACAAGGGCACTTAGCAGGCACTGGCAGGCAGACACATCCAACCCCACAAAAATTAGACAATTCCGCAATTGAATAGAGCGGCAGCAGCACTAGGGCACTGGGCAGGCTTAGCAGACAGACACTGTCAGGAACCTACCTCCATTCCCCGTCATCCGCGGGTATCTTCACCCGGAGGGGACTCCACCGGGCACCAGCATCTTCGTCTGCGTACAACGATGACCAGGTCGCATGCCTGGGGGGCGTGTCCTGCAGAGGGCTGGGGGAGGAGTCAGGCTTTGGTGGACTATTTAAACCTCCAGCACTGATCAATCATTGCTTAATTGTTCAAGTCCCTTCCTGTATGCCCATGCCTCCTTGCTGGATACTTGTTTTTTGGATTCTATGGACTTTGACCTTGGCTTGCTTAACGGACTTTGCTGATTCTCTCTACCTCAGACCACGGATTGCTGTATGGTACTGTTTTTGCCTTTTCTTATTGGCCAGTGGAATAAAACCATTGCTGTAGCACTATACCCTGGTTTTGCATCTGCTACTTTATCTGGTGTATCTCTGCCCTGTGCTCCAACCCCTACACATCTGACACATCCAGTCACATGGTATAGGACCAGGGCCAGATTAAGAGCATCATGAGGATTTTTGTGGGCCTTTTCATGGAACTAAATAAAATGGAATAGACAAAATCTTAACTCCTTAGCATCAATGTGCACTGGAGAAAGATGACATCATTGTTATATAATATAGGACAGAATCTTATGTAACAGGATTGGGAGTACATCAGTACACAAAAAAGTCATCATACTAACCACAATTTAGTGCGACTATTCCTATTTAATAAGAAATGCAGATAGAAATAGAGTAAATAACAAAAAAAACTTCTCACTGATTTCTAGTCCTAGGATGTTTTGTCCTCTGAAGTGACTACAAATTCATGAGGGAGTTTTATATCTGGATAAATAAAAATTAAATGGTTTAATTTAATCCTATAGTGAGTAAAGTGCCAGGACACCCAAACACACACACTAGGACAGGCTCTGCCACACTCACACACACACCAGGACAGGCTCTGCCATACCTACAGCTAAACAAACACACATCAGCCTCCCTGTGCCATGCTTCCCCTTTACTTATACATCCATGCTTTCACATATATATCACATATTCATTCATTCACTGACTCACAAATATTAATTCACTCATTAAGATAATAATTCACTCATTGACTTGTACACATTCATTCTCTCATTCAGATACACATTCATTCACTCATTCACAGATACGCATTCACAAATATTCAATCACTCATTCATACATACTCATTCATTCCTTCAATCACACATACTCGTTCATACAAAACAAATTAGACAATTCATATGAATTCATCCCTCAGAGTATAGAAGGTGAGTAGCAGCAGCATCAGTAGAATAATAGGCAGGCACTGACACGGTATGGGACTGAATTTCCCTCAAAACTAAACCATTTTGATGAACTGATCTCTCAGAGAGGGAAAGGTAATCCTCCTTGTTCTGGACCAAAAACTGATGCTATCATCTGACAGTGCCTGCCCATGTTTGCTCTGGAAACTTTACAACTATTTGGATGCTTAACATTCTGATTGCTTAGTATATTAAGTCATGCTGTATCATTATTATATCAAATTTCTTGTACTAATTTGTTACATGTTGTTGTACAGTAAATATTAATCCTTTAAAAGCCCATTGTGAAAATTCTGGGTATGGACTCTGCAAATGTGTTACACAAATAGCTCTAATATTTACTTAATATTTCTTTATGGAAACCTTGACTTGTCATTATTTTAAGGCACACCTAAGTGAGTCACCCTAATTCAAGCAGGGATATCAACCTATAACATACTGGAAGCAAAAGAACCAATTGAGAGTCTTGCATATGACCCCAGCAGTGTAGAATAGTGTAGGAAGGCGTGAGCTCCAGATTGTGTGATCCTGACATTTTGTCCCTTCACCCTGAGACCCAGAGACTCGAGGACAAACCCTGACAGTTCCCTGCTATGTATATATAAGTCTAATTCTACATTTAGTTTAAAATAAGTGCATTTACATTTGTACATAGTAAAATAAGGTCCATGCAAAATTAACTACAGTCTGAATGTTAATTTAAAATAGTGTGTTCCTTTAACATGCATTGCATGACTTAGCACACACCACTTTACCATTAACACTAGGGTTGTGTAACTTAAAATGAAAAATAAAAATAATGTGATTTCCCCAGCATTGAAATGTATCTTTTTAATTAATCTACTAATAAAAATTAGAAACACCTCCTCAAGATTCTCACTAATCAATTAATTTGGATAAATTACAAAATTCATCAAATGGACAAAAATAGATGCTAAAGAAAAAAGGGGCATAAAATATTACTGGTAATAAGTTAATTGCTAACTAAAGAGTTACCACCATAATCTAGTGATTTACAATAACATTAAAAGAGATTGGGATGTCTGCCCTTATAAATACATTATATCACATTTTTAAATACATAGACAGTAATATGTATTTGGTTTCCCCTTTGCAGCTATAACAGTTTCTGCTCTTCTGTGAAGACTTTCTACAAGATTTTGGAGTGTTTCTGTGGGAATTTTTGCCCATTCATCCAGTAGAGCATTTGTGACGTGAGACACTGATGTTGGTCAAGAAGGCCTGGTTCGTAATCTCCGTTCCAGTTCATTCCAAAAGTGTTCTATGGGGTTGAGGTCAGGGTACAAACATACTGTATATGTATATGTGGTGCATATATGTATGTGAATATGTATGTCTGGTGGGTGAGCAGAATCAAAATTAAAAAAACATGAAAATTGTAAAAGGCAGACATGAAATGAAAAAATGGGGAGGAAGATAGAAAAAAATTGAAATACATGTTTATTGCAGTTGCACGTATAATCCAGGAGTTGCATCTTTTGGCTAGCTCTGAGCTTTGTAATTGGCTACGTGATGACGCTAGCATTGCCATGCTAGTCATTTTTCCAGGACATGTAAAGTTGCATCCTATAGAATGTGGAATCTATAAACTCACAGAATGGGATCCAGTAGTCATGCATGCCACATATTGCAGGGCAGCAAGCTACATGCTGTATATTTCCTGGAATTTAATCATAAGAACGTAGAGTGTAACAACAGATATGAATCATTTACCCTATTTGCCTATTTGTCCTGAAAAAGCTTAGACCATAATCAGTTCTTGTTCTTGTCTTAGATTTAGGATAGGTTTACTCCAACCTCATGCATGTTTAAGTTCCCTCACTGTATTAGCCTCTGCCAGTTCTGATGGGAGGCTTTACTGTCAGTAAAAGTAGGGGTTTGCAGTGATACTCATTAGGCTAATCTGGTTTTATTTCTACTATGAATACACATTGGCATTTTTAGAGAGAATAGGTAATAAGAAATATGTACCATATTTTTAATCATTCCTGTTGATGTCGAATTGGATATGTTGTCTGACAAATGAATCATCAGGCTGCCATTAAGTTTCTGTGGCTAGTTTCATCCTCCGGGCTGAAGCCTGCAAACTCTCCCTTGAATATCATCTTGTACACTAGTAATATGGACTTATACTTCCTAGATACACCATAATGTTTTTAAATGATTAATAAAGGCAAAAAATATTGATGTATAAATTATTTCTTTCCAGGTACTGGAAAAAATTACTTTAAAAGCTGAAATGTAAGTATAGCGTCCAGCAATCACATGTGGCTTTTATCAGTAGCGTACCTAGCGGGGGTCCACCCCGATTGCCCCTCATCAGGGGGGGTGCCACCACGCCGGCACCCCTCCAGAGACGGACAGTAATGTCCGCCGCTAGAGAAGTAGGCTCGGTTGGGGAGATCAAGGATCTCCCTCCAACCGGCTTTAAAGCAATCAAGGCAGCGGGAGGTCTGTTAAGGCCTGCTCCCTTGTGATGCGCACAGCAACTGATGCTGTGCTTCGGGATTTGATGTCATATCCTGGGGTGCAACACTGAAGCCACGCCCACTGCCTTCCGCGCTCCCTGCACTGGAAGGACAGGAGACAGAAGAAGAAGAAGAAGAGCCAAGATGAAGAATGAAGAGGAGGAGGAAAAGTGACAGTGACATAGGAAATATAGGAAAACATTCAGTGAGAGTGGATTAGTAAGTGTGTGAGAGTAATGGGTGTTATGCTGTAGTTTATGCTGAATGTTTGTGAATGAGTGTGTGTGTGTGATAGCATGGATGTGTAAGTGCGTGGGGGGGTAGCATGTCATAGGGAGGCCGTAATCTCACTTCTATCATGCCCAGGTTCCAGCATGTACTGGCTACCTGATAGGAGTGTGATTGGTGTTAGCAATTATATATATATATATATATATATATATATATATATATATATAATATTGTTGTTGATTTTTTTGTCCAATTTTAGTGTGTTAATCACTTTTATTAAAAGTAAGTAACACACCAAAATTGGACAGAAAAATTAAATAACAATATTAATATATATATATATATATATATATAATTGCTAACACCAATCACACTCCTATCATGCACAGGCAACCAGTACATGCTAGAACCTGGGAACCTGGGCATGATAGGAGTGTGATTGCCAACAGCAATGCTAAGTCAGCCAGTACATGTTGGAATTTGGATATGCCTGGGCATGATAGGATTGTGATTGCTGTTAACATTTATACACATATATATATTCATATTGTTATTGAATATGTTTTTGTCTAATTTTGGTGTGTTACTTACTTAACCCCTTCGTGACTATGGCTGAATTTATTTTTTGTACCCTTTGTGACAATTGCTGTTTTGGCGCTGCTCGTGTTTAGCTGTAATTTTATTCTTTCCCATTTTTTGACTGAACCCACACACGTCTTATATATAGGACAAGAAGGGCTTTCTTTAGATGTCATTGTTTTGATTGTATCATATTATTTATATTATAAAAAAAGTATAAAATATGGTGAATTATTTACAAAAGAGGACTTTTTCTAACTTTTACTTGAAAAATCTTTTACTCATCTATAAAAACTAATGAAAAAAACTGCTAAATAGATTCTACTATTTGTCCTGAGTTTAGAAATGCCCAATGTTTTTATGTTTTTTTGCTTTTTTCTGCACGTTATGGGGCAATAAGTACAAGTAGCGTTTTGCTATTTCAAAACCATTTTTTTTTAAATCTGGTAATTCTTCCCCCATGTGCTATTTAAGGTATCTTTGAGCCTGGCCAATGCAATTCACACCAAACCATATATTTTTGAAAACTAGACACCCCAGGGTATTTCACATGCTAGTATTTTATCTCTTTTCATGCACTAATTCTACAACCAGTCTTTGTCAAGATTTGTGGTAGTCATTTTTTTGCATTTTTTTTCATCACACACATTTTACTTCAGGTATAAATTAATAGGTCCTGGTATACGTCTCTGTCATAAAACACCCCAACATGTGTTCAGTAATATCTCCTGAGTACAGTGATATCCCCCATGAATGGGTTTGCCTGGCTGTTTGGGGGCAAAAGGACCACATTTGGGGCATGCACATTTTTCAATGTTAAACTTTGACACTTGGTGATCCACTGCCCATGCCCTATTTGGTACTTCTTTGAGCTTGGTCATTTCAGTGTGCCCTATAAAACCATATATTTTTAAAAACTAAATACGCCTCAACTATATAATGATAGGAGTTATACTGTTGTGGCTGTGGTATACTACTGTCAGGCTCAGTATATATATTGATGGGAGTTGTACTGTACCACCTTCAGGCTCAGTATATATTGTGGGAGTTATGTTGTACCACCTTCAATGTCAAAATCTGAATAAATCACTGGGTTTGGGGAAATTTTTTTTATTATTTTTTTTTAGTTCTCTGCAGTTCTTATATCATGAATTTCCTTGTTATTTATCTACCCACTTTCCTTAAAATAACCTCTGTATAGATATAGTAAGGGGCAAAATTTTCCGTTCTTGTTTCGAGTGCAAAAGTAGCTAGTATTATATAGGGAGACAATGATAAAGAAACAGACAAAGGCACTTAAGTCATGGCTTGATAAAGACCTCTGAGGGTCAAAACAATGACACTGTTTGTATGTGGACATTAAAACACCTCACAACTTGAAGTGCTGAGCCTTTATCTGTTTCTTTGTCATTGTCATGGAAGCCTGGGACCAGCCTCCTCTCTACAGACCATGGGTCCTGGCCTTAGAAGGGTTTCTGTTTTTGGGGAGGTGGGTACAATGCATCAATGGTGGACCTGTTGATTTTGGTGCTGCTGACCACCTCTATTATTGCTATCCGTGACAATATTGTCATATTGGGGCACTAAGCATGAAGTGCCGACACCTCGACCGAGACAGAGGCCTCGCGCTCTCTCCACCGCAGTCAGGAAAACATTTTCATGAGCACAATGATGGTGCCCCTCTCTTTCCTCTGATGCCTGGGTGCTGTGCCGCTCCCTGCCCTTGTTTTAATTGACTAGTTTTATCTCACATTTTCTTGGGGACGAAAGGTGATATTTGTAAGTTGGAACACTGTTTCACTATTATATATACAACTCAAAAGCAACTCACCAGCAACTTTAGCAGTTAATAACCGCTCAGTTGCTGTTATTTTTCAACCCATAACAACTTGGCTGTGTCACTGTGAAGTTAATGAGAGTCAAGTTGTTGTTGAGTGCGTATTTATGTTGGGATATGATATGCAGTGTAAAAAAATATAAGCATTCAAAAAACATCGGATTCATACATTATGTTAGATGATTACAAAATGGCTGGTGGTTGCAAAAAAAGTTCTTGTATATACAGCCATGTAAACAGTGTCACACAGAAAATTAAAAATGTTCAATAGTAGGATTACTAAAAAATATTCTGTAAGTGTGTTTGAACTGAATATTATAAGTTATTAAAATATTGCATCTTTTTCAGAATGATGAACACCTCGGATGGTGATTTTGATTATCCAAATTCCACTGATGACTATGATTACCATGATACAAACAAACTAATACCTATATGTGAGCGAGAAACACTATTCATATTTGTAACTTCCTATATACCATCTGTTTTCTACTTGCTTTTCTCTTTGAGTTTGTTTGGCAATAGTTTGATACTCATTATTCTGGCAAAATGGGAAAAGCTCAAGTCAGTTCTAAATATCTTTATTCTAAATCTTGTTATCTCAGATTTAATATTTACAGTCACCTTCCCATTTATGGCAAGCAATTATTCATCTCCCTGGATCTTTGGAGAAATATTTTGCAAGCTAATAATGGCTTCTTTTTTTGGGGGATTTCAAAGCTTCGTCATTTTTATCACTTTAATGACTGCCTATCAGTATTTAACCATAGTTCATTCTTGGGCATCTACATCCAGGGTCAAAATCAGATATGCATCAGTTATAAGCATCTTAGCTTGGGGTGTCAGCCTCATATTTTCTATACCTGATGTCATCATCTACTCTACAAAAACAATGGACAAAGACTCAACAGAAGAAATACAGTGTACAGCTTACAAAGATGATCATACCAGTTGGTGGCTGTCAATAGGGCATTATAAGCATTTTGTGCTATTTTATGTTGTACCTCTTCTTATTGTAAGTATCTGTTATATTGGCATTGCAGTAAAAATGACCAAGTGTAGAATTAACAGAAAAGACAAGGTTTTACAATTAATATTCTTTATTGTGTTAGCTTATTTCATTTGTTGGTCACCTTATAACATTATTATGTTCTTGATGTTTCAAGAAGAAACTGAGTCATTCACAGACTGTCAAAGTATATTACATTACTTATTTTATATAAGTCAAACTATTGTTTATTTTCATTGTTGCATAAATCCTTTGCTATATGCCTTTTTAGGAACAAAATTTAGAAGGCACTTGCAGTGTTTATTTGCACAAAACTGTAGGCAAAGGAAAGTAAGGCAACAACAGGATTTAAGCCTTAGATCAAGCTTGATTCTTTAAGCTTGATATAGCTTTATGTCTACATATTTCATTGGACTAGGTTTTTAAGTAAAGGGTTTCATACCAATTCTGTTGGAATTTGTCTTCACAAGATGTACAACGATATACAATTTTTAGTCTTGCTCTTGCAGTAAAAATTAAAACAATGTCTGACTTGTGTCTTTTAAGCATACATTATAAGATTTTTGTGTCATTAACCCCAGTGGTGTATTTACCTTTGAGGCAACCCTAGGCGTTACCTAGGGCAGTGACCTCAGTTCCCTCCACCTCCCTGATTGGCATCTTTAAGAAACAAAGCCCCCAGTATATGGAGTCTATGGAGGCTATGCTGATCTAGCACAGTGTCCATAGTGTAATAGGCTGGCAGGTAACCGGACAATTGTGCAGTGGGACACGTGGAGGTTTGACTGCCGTGAGAGGACTGCTGCCCCCCTGGACCTTCCACTGGGATATGTCTTTGATTGAATGGTTGGTTTGCGCTTCCATTCTCATCCAAGTGTAAAAAAAAAGAAAAGAAAAACATTTTTAAACCATTTAATAATAAAGTTTCACAACTTTACTTACAGCTTTATTTCAATTTTAGCCATATCCTCCACAGATAAGTGCATACTTCTTAAAATCAAGCACAATAATACTGATATGACCTACACTCTCAATCTTTATATATATATTTATAATCTCTATATATAAAGGAAGTGTGTAATAAATATCACATCCTAATGCTAGAATTGCTCACTCCGTTGCCTACTAAAGTTTGTAGTGACAGTATTTAGCGGGGTACATAAATAAATTGCTTAACTGTATATAACTATGGGTCTATGTATATAACTATGTATTTGGTCTATGATCAAAGGAGAAACAGTCCATGTATCCTCATGCTATAACAGACTTTGTTCAATGTCAAAATCTCTATAGTTGACAAATAAATATGGTCTGAAATGTATATTGTTATTAATCACAGTGCGTTAAAAATATTTCAAACAATGATTAATGGCATTAACTGTGATGAAAATACTGTGAAACAACTATCCCCTTGTTAGACTTAATTTACACCATCTTTATTTCAAAACCTATCCTGAAAGTCTGCAATCTTTTTGTAGCATTAATTTGTAAACCTACAGGCTTCAGTTCTTCATTGGTATACACAGAGGTAAATATTTTTCCTGATATTCACTAACCAACAGACAATTTTCTTTTGTCATTAATGCATTTTTTAAAAATGGGGCTTGCCTTGCTGTCAATGGAGGACCTTGCTGTCAATCAGTTTCTCATTTAGGTTTTGTAGTTGCCCTTTTATCTATAACATCTATAATTATATGCTCAAATGTTTAAGGAAGAAAATATGAATAAAAGCAGTACCTCAACTATTTGTTGATACTATCACAAATGTAAAAAAAATAAAGTTAAGATAAATTTATAGAAATAGCCAATTTAAAAGTTAAAAAGCCTAAAATTGACTACATATTATAGTGGTGTCAGGCACGGAGGCCCCCTCCTACCGTGTCCGGGGGACCTCCGTCCGTGTCACCTGCTGTCTTGTTTTGGAGATTATCTGGATTGTGACCCTGTATTGTGCCCCCGATACTGTCTGTTTTCTGCCTGCCTTGACCCTTGGACCGTGACCCAGACTATTCTCTCTGGATTTGCCCCTTGTGTACTGTTGCTGGACTTTTTCCCACTTCCTGCGCTATGCTCCACATCCAGACCTGACAAAATGAGTAAGCCAAAACATGGAGCGTGCAGGAATGGCAGAAGCCCTCTTAGCCCTCACCCAGCAAATAGCCGCTATGGCACAGACCATACAGGACCTACAAGAGAACCAACGGCAATTGCACACCCAAGTACAAGCCCTACAGGGGCGGGCCCCTCTCCACAGCAGGGGCAACCATCTCCAGCACCCGCTGCAGAACCCCCGATGGAGGGGGCAGCAGCATCACCGGAACCCCATGTACGACTACCAGCCACGTTTGACAGGGATCGCAGTAAATACCAGGTCTTCATTACGTCCTGTGAACTGTTGTTTGCAATGAAGCCCCGGGCCTATGCGACGGACTATGTCAAAGTCAGGACTGTTATTTCTTTCCTGTCAGATAGTCCCATGAGCTGGGCCCATCACCTGCTACATCCCCAGCATCCGTCTTTAAACTCATGGGCTCTTTTTCGCCGTGCCATGGATGAACTGTATGGGGACCCATATAAAAGATCCTCTGCTGAATCCTCCCTCCATAGCCTCTGACAGGGCCGCAAACCTGTGGAGGACTACGTCACAAAATTCTGTCGCCTAGCAGTAGAGACAAGCTGGAACGAGCCAGCTCTGTTACTGAGTCAGTAACGTCTCGGGTTAGCTCAATCCCTCAAGGATGAGTTGGCCCGAGCTGAGTCCCCTTCCACTCTGCACGCTATGATCAACACCGTAACCCAGACGGATCGGAGATTCCACGAACGCTGTCTGGAACGTAACCAACTTCCCTCCACACGTCCTGGCTTCACAACCTGTCCTGCTGTCCCCGTCTCCTTGCCCTCCTCATCGGCAGCAGAGACAGAGGAACCCAAGCAGATCGGCCTGGCTAGAGGCCCTCTTTCAAACGCAGCACGGGCTAGATGTATTAAGGACAACCCGTGCATGTACTGTGGAGGGTCAGGGCATACGGTTCGTGAATGCCCTAAGGCACCACCAAGAGGTAAGACCTCTGACAACTGTACACCCCTGTCATTAAACAGTACGGTCACTCACCTCTCTATTCCGGTGTTGTTACAGTGGGGAGATAAGAAGGTACCACTGCACACTATCCTAGACTCCGGAGCCAGCAAATGTTTCCTGGACACCACCTTGGCCCACCGCTTACACACGCCTACATGTCTCAAGGAACACCCATTGCCAGTACAACTAGTCGACAGAAGCCCTATCATCTCTGGACAGGTCACTACAGAGACGTGTCCTCTCCGTCTGTCAATCGGCAAAAACCACCATGAACATGTAGTCCTCAAGTTAGTCAAGTCCCCAACGTTTCCTCTCATCCTGGGGCTCCCATGGCTCTGTAAACATGATCTTATCATCCAATGGTCGCCGACACTGCTTGACCTGCGATGGGTTGTCTTTCCTCCAAGCAATCCAGACTACTCTTTCTGACCCGCCTCAGCTTCCTGCTTCATATCGACAGTACGTGTCCTTTTTCGACCCAAAAGAGGCCGAACACCTTCCACCTCGTTGTCCATATGACTGCCCGATTGACCTGCTACCCAGTGCAGCTGTCCCGTATGGTCGCATTTTTCCTTAATCTGAACCAGAACTCAAGGTCCTCAAGGAATACATCGAGGAAAGTCTTCGAAAGGGGTTAATCTGGCCTTCCACCTCACACGCTGGAGTTGGGATCTTTCTCATTGAAATCAAAAAACAAAAAAACGCCATCACAATCAAAAACAAATATCCCCTACCTCTCCGCCTCAAGGGAGCATGTATTTATGCAAAGATCAACCTATTAGGGGCATACAATCTAGTTCGCATAAAGAAGGGGCATGAGTAGAAGACAGCCTTTCATACAAGATACGGACACTTCAAATACAGGGTCATGCCCTTTGGTCTGTGCAATGCCCCTGCGACGATCCAAAGATTCCTGAATGACATATTCAGAGACATGCTCGATACCTTTGTAGTGGTGTATTTGGATGACATCCTGGTTTACTCATCCTCCCTCACACAAGACCAATACCACATGAACAGAATCACCTGTTCGCCAAATTATCTAAATGCATATTTGAAACAACCGTGGTGGAGTTTCTGGGATACGTGATCTCCCCCGGAAGGATAGAACTTGATCCAAAGAAAGTAAACACCATCCTACAGTGGCCGGTCCCCACCTCAGTGAAAGCCGTGCAGCGATTTATTGGATTTGCCATCTTCTATCGTAGCTCCATAAATGGATTTTCACGCCTTGTCCTTCCTATCACCCGCCTGACCCAGAAACACACTAAGTTCCAGTGGACACCACAAGCCCAACAAGCCTTCAACACCCTCAAACAGAGGTTCTCCATGGCACCCATCCTCGTTCTTCCAGACTGCCAGAAGGCATACACGTTGGAAATCGATGCCTCTGAAACGGCATTGGGGGCGGTTCTCTCCCAGCACCATGGGGAAAAACCTCCTTCACCCGGTCTCTTTCTTTTCCAAGAGACTCTCCCCAGCAGAAAGCAGATACACTGTGGATGATCAAGAACTGTTGGTAATCAAGATGGCTTTAGAAGAGTGGCGGCACCTACTTGAGGGGGCTCTGTACCCAATAACAGTATTCACCGACCACCAAAATCTGGATTATCTACGCACCGCCAAAAGGCTATGCCCTAGACAAGCCAGATGGGCTTTGTTTTTCACCTGAATCAGGTTACACATCACTTATTGACCTGGGACAAAAAACACCAAAGCAGATGCCTTCGGGGGAAAGCACACGTGTATGACACCATACTCCAACCCACTCACTTCTTGGCCCTAACCACAACGTTGAGGGACCAGTTCCTAAAACATAGCAGGACCCTGAACAACCACCCCGAAACCGTTTCCTGCAGGTTCACACAGGGTCTCTACGTTCGGAACGGGTTGTTTTATGTTCCACTCCCCGTCCAAAACACCGTTCTCCATTATGTGCATGACCTCCCAGCAGCCCACCATGGTGGTTCACATCAGACCCTGGACCTAGCCTAGTGCACATTCTGGTGGCCCACAATGCCAAAGGATGTTGACAAATACGTCCATTCCTGATCCGTATGCGCCTGGTCCAAGAACCCCACGACTTCCGCTACAGGACTCCTCCAAGCGCTTCCCATACCCAATCATCCTTGGAAAGAGATTTCGTAGTGGATCTTCCGCCCTCCCAGGGACACAACACAATCATGGTGTTTGTGGACCAACTGACCAAGATGGCCCACTTCATTCCAACTGGTTTGTGAAACCATCTTCTGATTCCAGAAATGGAAACTATTTCTAATAATTATGCAGACCCTGTTGTGGGCTTAATTATCCGCGGTAGAGGGGTGTCTTGTCTTGTTCATGTCTGATCTTGAGTATTCTTTGTCTTGTTCCATGTTGTGCCCTGTATCATGTATATCTTGTCTGTTATGTTTCTTGCCTGGTCTCCCTGTCCCTTGCTCGCTATGTTTCTGTTATATACTCTGCTTAGCTTCCATACTCCCAGCCTGCAGCATCCCGCACATGAGTCTTGTGCTATGTCTCATGCCTGTTCCAGGGTGTCTGCAGGATTTATCTTTGCTTTGTTCAGGACTACATCCGCTGCTATATCAGGGCGCTGGTATGTTGCTGCACAACCCTAGATGCTCACCACTCGGGTGAGTGCAGTCGCTCTGCACCAGGCCCTGTCCTGTGACTCCGCTACTGCATATTGAACTCCTGAACTCCATCTTTGGGCGCCCTGGGTCATTACAGTCATCTGTATGGACCCAATTCCTGACATTATCTAACTATGGTATCAAAAGAAAGCTCTATCTCTCCTTGAAAAAACAATATATAGTTTACATGGGTACACTATTCACAGGAAAAGAGAATAGTCGCTGAACCGACATAGCGCAAAAATGGCAAAATTGCTCCGGGACTTGAGGTACGAAAAACCCCTGTATGATGATTTCCATAGGAGTTTCTTTATCCCACACCCAGTGGCGGAACTACCGGGGTCGCAGGGGTCGCGACTGCGACCGGGCCCTGGAGTTCTGCCAGTCAGGGGGGCCCAAGGGGTGCCGAGCGGTTGCTGAAAACGACCGCTCGGCACCTCTTGGGCCCCCCTGACTGACAGAAATCCAGGACTCCTCTGCTCCCCGCCGCCTCCGCCACCGCCTGCCGCCTGCCTCCGCCGCCCAGAGTGCAGTGTTGGGACCGTGAGGCGTTTGTCTCGGGTGCCGGCGCTTCACGTTGAGCGCCGGCATATGACGTCATATGCCGGCGCTCAGCAGTGAAGCGCCGGCACCCGAGACAAACGCCTCACGTTCCCAACACAGGCGTTGACGGTAAGTGACCTATAAAGGGGGGTAGGGAGGGAGAGGGTAGATCGTGAAAAAGGGGGGGTAGGGAGGGAGAGGGTAGATCGTGAGAAGGGGGGTAGAGAGGGAGAGGGGAGATCGTGAGAAGGGGGGTAGGGAGGGAGAGGGGAGATAGTGAGAAAGGGATAGATGGGTTGGGGTTGGGGGGGCCCTTAACAGATTCTCGCACTGGGGCCCTGAGGTCTCTAGTTACGCCCCTGCCCACACCGATACTTGTAGATAAAGAAGGTAGACAGAGGAGAGGAGTAGATAAAAACGATCATTTTAATGTATAAAAGAAAGGCAAACTTGTTGTCCTCTTTCCCTCTTTTTTCTATTCCTCTCCCCTTTCTTTTATCTCTGTCCCTTTTCTTTGATCTATTAGCTCTCCTCTTTTTCTTTTATCTCTCACATTTCTCTTTATCTCTCTCCATCTCTTATTATCTCATCTCTCCCTTTCTCTTTTTTTTATAAGACTTCTTATTCGAGAAGAAGGCACATAAAAGAAGAGGCTAAGCTGTTTCCACAAGTTACAAAGGCATAAAAACAAGAGAAAACAAAAAAGACATAAATGCATCAGAGGAGGAAATAATGGAATATATCAGAAATTCACAGTATACAGTTTCATGGTCGAATTGAACAGCATACAAAATGTAAGATAGAATGTGTCCCTCACATCAGTAAGCATGATTTTTTTTTTTTTAAACTTTTATTTTTGCCGCAGACAGGAGGTATTAAGTACAAGCATACGTATACAAAGACCAAAAAGAAAAAAGATTACAAGATGGTCATAAAGCAGTCGTCAGTGGTACAGTGGTAAATAAGACAAAGTAAGAGTATGATGAGAAGTACGAAGCGGAAGGGACACCCGACACAGCACACGGCCAGGATAACGAACGATACACCGCGTACCGAAGTATACAATTCAAGATACAGGAGTAAAACCGTACAATAGTAATAGAATAAATAAAAAAAAATCTACCTAAACCCGGCAGGGGGTGTCTGCCCAGTAGAATTTGCCGAGAGAACCATCCAGTGTATTGGAACATGGAAAGGAGAGAGGCCCTAGTGGAGGGAGCCAGTGTGGGAATATACGCCGACCATTTAGTAAAGAAGGCACGGGCTTTGGTTTCTCTATGTAGGGAAGATTCGGTCCAATCCATTTGGAAAACATAATTAAGCCGTGACAGGGTCATGGTTAAAGTGGGTGGATGTGGTTGGATCCACTGTGAAAGAATGGCCTTCTTTCATACCGCCGCTACCACCACCAGTAGGGATCTATCTCTCGCTGGAAGTCGACAAGTATCGGTGGAGGAAAAAATGTCAAATAAAGCACATTCGGGGGTCATAGTAAGAGGCAGTTTCAACGATGTAGTGACAAAATCATGAATGGAAGCCCAGAAAACCTGATTTTGGGGACAGAGCCAAAGGCAGGGCATTAAGTCTGCGTCAGGATGAAGACATTTCGGGCAGTGGGAATCAGCCGCCATGTGCACTAGTTTCCATAGCTTTGGGGGAAGGTAGGCCCTATGTAACAATTTCAAAAACATTTCGGAATAGGATTTAGAGACTAATATCCTAGTAGCCCTAATAGTGGCGTCAATCAGGCAGTCTGTCGTAAGGTCTCGGAGGTCCAGCCGCCATTTAGCAAGGCCGAATTAAACTGTACAGTCAGGAGAAAGAGGTAGGACCAGTCTGCAAGAGTAGGGTCTGTTTATCTAATCTATTGTTAATGTCAGATGGAGAAAGGCGGGAGAGAATTTTAGAAGAGTAACTGGAGATTTGTAGGAAATGCAACCTATTAATAGGAATGGGGTAGAATTTAGTCAGAAGTCCTTCGTAGGAAAGTAATGCCCCGGTACCATCAGTTAAGAAATGGGTCAGGAGCCTGCCCCCCTTAGCATATAAGTGGGAAAACAAAGCAGCAGCCCTGCCGTCATGGAAATCAGGATTGCGGAGAAAAGGCAGGAACAAGGAGACATTCGGGCTAAGGCCTTGGGCCCTACGCACCAACCTCCAGGCCTTGGCAGGGGTAACAAGTAGGGGGTTGTGAAGAAGAGAGGCTAGGTGAACGTCAGGCGTAAACTGTTGATCCAAGAGAGGCCAGACGCAGCAAGGTGTTTGTGAGAGCCATTCAATATTTTATAGTTAGCAGCAAGGCTATGCCCCAGAGGGCTCGGAAGGTTAAGGCCACCGTGGGAAACAGGCTGTTTGAGTTTAAATAAAGAAATCCTATGTTTCTTATGTTGCCAAAAAAAGTTACGAAGGAGTCTATCATGTGTGTGGAGGTCTTATTTTTTTATGATAAGCGGCAGCATTTGAAGGGGGTAGAGAAGACGAGGGAAGGTCACCATTTTGTATAAATGGCAACGACCCGTTAGGGAGAGCGGTAGTCATCCCCAGGAGCGGAAATCGTTCACCATGCGAGAGAGGAGTGGGGAAAAGTTTAAATCATAAAGAAGATGTAAATTTGCGGGAATCTGCAGAAGTTATTGAGCGTGAAGAAAACCATTGGAAGGGGAAAGTATCACCCCAACCTAACTTAGCCTGGTCATAAATGGGCAAGGCCACTGTCTTAAGCGGGTTAATTAGGAAACCGGAGGCCTCGTGAAATAATTGTAATAAAGACAGAAGGTGGGGGATGGCCAATTTAGGATCGAATAGGAATAGAAGAAAATTGTCCGCAAAAAACGTTGATTTAAGTTCTACCCTGCCCACCTTGATACCTACAATAGATTGAGAGGACTCTAGAAGACGTATCAAGGGTTCCACCGCCAGGTTGAAAAAAAGTGGGCATAAGGGGCAGCCCTGCCTAGTACCCCTTCCTAGTGAAAAGAACCGTGAGTTAAGACCATTAACTGTCAGTTGTGCTACAGGGGACTCATATAGCGCCCTAAACAGGTTCAGGAATGGCATTCCGAAATGATGAAATTTGAGAAAACTGGTGAGGTAGTGCCATGAGATCCTGTCAAACGCCTTATCGGCGTCGCAACTGATAATAATATTATGGAACTGACGAGTAAGTTTGGTGTGGTGAATGGCAGCTAAGACACGGCGGATGTTCTGTGTCGAGCGCCTCCCCTTCATAAAACCGGTTTGAGAAGTAGATATTAGGTTAGGTAATATGGTTTGGAGTCTATTGGCCATTAGCTTAGAAAGAATCTTAAGATCTTGATTAAGAAGGGAGATGGGCCTATACGACGGAAGAAGGGTAGGGTCCTTATTAGGTTTTAAAACAACCACTATTCGATTCCGGAAGTCTTCGATACGGGCCTGTAGAGCGCTAATAAGTTCCTTGTGCGATTGTTCTGAAGCTTTAAGGCCAGCAGCGTCGTCATCGAGATCAGAAAGTCGAGTTTCCAGTGTCTGAATTCGCTTGCCTTGCAAGGTAAGTGGATAGAAGTAGGGTCGCAGGAGCCCATGTAAAAAGCAGCCTGTCCGTTCAGCTGCCGCCCCGGAAGTCCCAATAAAGAATTTTCAGTACACATGATGTTTATTAAACGGCATTACCATAATGGGTTGCTGTGGAAATAAAGCTAATGCTGCCTTCTTGCTGTTTTTATAATTTGTGAGAAACAAAACAATAAAAAAGAAACAAAGCGATGAAGTAGATAGAGCAAGTTACAACCATAAAGTTATTGTTACCATTTCATCGCATGCGTGTCTCTCCCACCCATTGAAGTGTCAAAACAGAGTAGTAGAAACAAACACTGGCAGGATGTTTAAAATTTCACAATAAATCATAATTAAAAAGACTAACTATGACCGAGATAGGGGTAGATCTGAAGCAATTGACACGTTGCTGTCAAACGGAATGTACCTTGCAAGAAGCTCCAACCAGGGGGAGGAGTTCGGACAACACGATGAGCCTAACAGGATGTCAGTACTCGAGAGCAAAACCATGCTCTGTGGGTAATGTCAGGAACCACAGGGATTCGGACCTGCAACCCTGTGGATTCTAGGTAAATCACGTATCCCCTACTCCACCGGGTGGATCCTGGATTGCAATGTCACTGCTTCTCCTTGGACCATGCTGTTCCGTAATGCCCTTGAAACACCTGCCCCTCGTTTGGTCAATTAAGGCTCAATATAAACCAGGCATCAGCCTAGCCTCATTGCTAGAGCATTGTGTTCCTGGCCCTGTATACTGAGCTGCTGCATCTGATCTGTCTCCCGTGTATGACTCTTGGCTACGTCAACGATCCAGTTTTGTGTTCCAGGCGTACCTACCTGTCCAGCTGCTTCCTAGCCGTGTGCCCTGCCTGAGGGTTTCCTAGCCGTGTAGCCTAGTATGTTTATGTATGGTTCCCAAATGTCAAAGAATTTTTCTCCCTGCTTCTCTTTAGAGCAATGTTTTCATGGCTTTATCCTTCCAGTATGTAAGGACAGGAGCACAAACATTTAGCCAGTGGTCTAAAATAGTACTGACTGCTATGAGGATTAAGTGATCTAGTGAGTTCATTTCATATTTCCCCTTAATGTTTAATGCGTCATACACTCCCAACAAAGATTAAAAAGTTATAATAAGAGGGCTGTGACCTAATATGTCGCCTATCAATAGGCCCACCATCAAAATGCAAAATCTTGGGGCAGGTGAGTAAGCAATGTTCAAGGTTGGCAGACACCAAGTTGCATTTGCAGCACTGACTGTCCGTAAGGGGATACATTTTAGAAAGTTGTTGAGGGGAGATGTCTGCCCTATGGAGAAGTTTAATAACAGTATCATGAAACCATGAATCTTGCAGGTTCTCTAGTCAATGTGTGTACACCTGTAACACATTATGAGGTGTGAGGGAGGTGCCCTGACGGAGAGAAGACCACCTGGCCAGGCCAGCCGTGCATTCGGAGTAGTTAATTGATTGAAATAAGGCTCTATAGAGCGTCGAATTGGATTAAGCAGTACCTCTAGTGCATGATTTCTTTGAGAAGGATGTATGTGATGTAAGGTCTGGTGTAAGTATTGTTTTACTTGCAGGTATGGCCATATATGGGAGGGGGGTAATGAGTATTTCTCCCTGAGGACTGAAAAAGGGTAGCAATCCCCGGAGGATGAGTAAAATATCAGACAACAAAGCGATTCCCCTGGCCCTCCATACCTCAAATCTGGTATCTGAAGTCCCTGAAATTTGCAGTTGCCGGTTAGGGGCAAGAAGAGTGAGTAGGCCAAAAAGTGATCTGCGGGTTCTACGCCAAGCGAGGGGGTGATTTGTTCTATTAGAATTTTATAAAATTCTGCTGATAGGCCACCTGGCCCAGGAGCATTACCTAGTTTGAGACTCCCAACTAGGGTTGCCACCTTTATTACAAAAAAAATACCGGCCATCCTAATTTGCATAATTATATATGCGTGTAACGTTCACCCTTCGCTGTATGGACTTGGTTAAACTTTGTGCCGTTCATTTCATGTTTCCAGCCACTAGTGGCCGCCCTTGCCTTTCAGAACCACTCAGACTAATTATGAGGTCCAGCTGCAGTTGCTTACCTGATCAAGTCAGCCTTTATAAACCTGCCCAGCCCTGCAATCTGGGCCTTGACATTGACGTTTGAGGACTTCCTGCTTTGGTTCCTGCTTTGGTTCCTGCTTTGGTTCCTGCTTTGGTTCCTGCTTTGGTTCCTGCTTTGGTTCCTGCTTTGGTTCCTGCTTTGTCTCTGAGTTGCGGCCAGAGCCCCACTAAGTGGACTCCCAAGTCGAGTACCCTGCAAGTGGGCAACCTGCTGTGTGCCCTGCAAGTGGGCAACCTGCTGTGTTCCTGAGTTGCGGCCAGCGCCCCACTAAGTGGACTCCCAAGTCGAGTACCCTGCAAGTGGGCAACCTGCCGTGTGCCCTGCAAGTGGGCAACCTGCCGTGTTCCTGAGTTGCGGCCAGCGCCCCACTAAGTGGACTCCCAAGTTGAGTACCCTGCAAGTGGGCAACCTGCCGTGTGCCCTGCAAGTGGGCAACCTGCCGTGTTCCTGAGTTGCGGCCAGCGCCCCACTAAGAGGACTCCCAAGTCGAGTACCCTGCAAGTGGGCAACCTGCCATGTGCCCTGCAAGTGGGCAACCTGCCGTGTTCCTGAGTTGCGGCCAGCGACCCACTAAGTGAACTCCCAAGTCGAGTGCCCTGCAAGTGGGCAACCTGCTGTGTGCCCTGCAAGTGGGCAACCTGCCGTGTGCCCTGCAAGAGGGCTCCCTGCCGTGTGTGCCCCATCCCGTGGGCTCCCTGCCGTGTGTGCCCCATCCCGAGGGCTCCCTGCCGTGTGTGCCCCATCCCGAGGGCTCCCTGCCGTGTGTGCCCCATCCCGAGGGCTCCCTGCCGTGTGTGCCCCATCCCGAGGGCTCCCTGCCGTGTGTGCCCCATCCCGAGGGCTCCCTGCCGTGTGTGCCCCATCCCGAGGGCTCCCTGCCGTGTGTGCCCCATCCCGAGGGCTTTCAGCCAAGAGACTTTCCTTGTTGCTATATTGTTGTACCATCATATGCAATACAACTCTTAATCCGCATCTGCAGTCTTTGATTTCCTGTGCCTGTCTGTACCAACCCCAAGCCATCATGCATCGTGGGGTACAGACAGAGCCCCTCGTATCCCCTGCACCTGGGCTCCTTATCTACCTGTGTCCTCGGTTCGTGACAATGCGTGACCTCACAGGAAGTGATATAAGAGATACAATACACATGCGGAGGAAATTTTCCTAAATCACACAAACAAACATTGAAAGAATAAAATCACAGAATTATAAATAACACTTATTTATTGAACAAAAATAAAGAAATTAAATTACTTCACCAAATTGCAAATGCAAACATTTAAACAGCTCCTATGTATGCAGGCAGGAGTAGGGACATATGGCTTTTTCCTCCACAGGCAGCGAGCTTACATAGGCTGGCCGGTCCGCGGATCCTGCTAGAATCCAGTGCACCGCTGGGGGAAGTGACGTCATGAAACATCACTTCCCCCCAGCGGCCAGCGATCAGCCTCAGCCACAAACGCGGCACTGGCACAAAGGCATTGCGCTGCGCTAAAGACAGAGCGGCAGGAGGGGGAGCACTCTGGTCACTCCTGCTCTAAATACCGGCCAGGTGGCAACCCTACTCCCAACAGCCCTATCAACCTCTTCCTTCCCCATCATTAGGAGATCCTGATGTGTTTGCGAAAGGTAGGGAAGATCTACCTGTTGTAGGAAAGTGGCTATGGAGTCAGCTGGAACTGTATTGGGGGAGTATAACGATTGATAATTTGTAAAGACAGTTGATATTTTCAGAGGAGGTACTCAGAGAACCATCTGCCAGTCTAATTGCAGGGATGGTTGATTTAGGCTTTACTGATCTAACTAGCTTTGATAATAATGCACCAGCTCTATTTGCATGACGAAACAATTCTGCTTCTTTATATCGAATGTTCAATAGAGAGGCAGTTTGTAGGAGAGGGTCATATGCCAATTTGGTTTGAGTGTAAGCCACTTTGGAGGAGGAAGGGTTTACAATAAGTCTCCTCTTAGCTTTTGACAGGCCGGCACTGAGCTTATTGAGCTTGGTAATAGTTTCCCTTTTCTTTTTTGCAACATAAGAGATTATATGACCCCTAAGGGTGGCCTTTGCGGCTTCCCAGAAGAGTATTGGATTGTGTTTATGTACCCTATTATTTTCTTCATATTCAAACCATGCCGCCTTGAGGCTGGTACAAAAGTCCTGTGATTTATACAGTAAAGGGTTTATCCTGCAGTTAAAGGAGGAAAGTAAGGGTGTGTTACACCTACCTTGTCCACCGCGGTCCCACACCGGTCTGCCGCTGGTGGGCGGGGCTCACGTGGTGCCGCACGCATGTCTCCTCTGCGTGATGAGTTACAGATGTACACACATTGACTAAAGGACGTGCGCGCCGGCGAGTCTCGTCCACAGCGGTTGCACAAACCCGTGCAAGCTGCCGTGGCACGCCAGCTGAGCTCGTTTTCTGCCTGTCCCGACTTCGGCTTATCCTGACTCAGATTCCCTGCCTCTGGCCCTGAACTGTTTTGTTTGCTTTGGACTGATTTACCTGCACCTGCTCCCTTGCGAGTCCGCTACCTTCTCTGCATTGTGGGTTCATCCACCGGTGCTACCCCAGGCCTTGCATAACAGGGAGGACGAAATGTAAATGATAGCGTTATGGGAGCCTGATCTGAGTTAAGTATGTCCAAAACCTGAGCCTTGCTAATGAAGTGAGAGAGGTGGGATGTATATAACAGATAGTCTATTCTCGTGAAGCAATTACGGGGATGAGAGTAAAAATTCAAATCCCTTTCAACGGGGTTTAAAATGCGCCTTGCGTCGATGAGCTGCAACTGTCTGCAGAGGCTTAAGATCGTGTTGCTTAGTGTTCCTGTAGTAGGATAAGACCCTCTACTATGATCTAGCTTAGGATCAGCCCTCACGTTAAAATCTCCCCCTACAATCAAATTGTCACTATTCAATGGAAGAAGGACTGCGTTTAAAGAAAAAACAGCCTGTGTATTATTTAGAGCATATACATTGCAGATTGTTAGTTGTTTACCATTAATATTACATGACACTTCAATATATCTACCGTCCAGGTCTGTGATAACTCTCGATATGGAGAGAATGAGAGATCGGTGAAATATGATCAACACTCCCACTACCTCCTGCACCCAGCCCCTTTGAAGCTTACAGTGCTCCCCCTCCTCCGAGCATGTTTCTTGCAATAAAGCTATCTGAGCTCCCAAAGAATTCAAGTGTTTAAGAGCTTCAGCCCTTTTTTACCGGATTAGAAATACCTTTCACATTCCAAGAGACTATTTTTAAATCATGGGAGATTAGGTTAGGGCTTGAAGGAAAGGACATATGTTAAGGAACTGATAAATTACAGCATTGCCTACAATGATGCCAAAAAATATAAAATAACCTCCACCTCTCCCAGCGAGAAGGTAGTGTTGCGAATCAGAATCGATTGTAGTTGTGTTAAGTAGCCAAATATATAAATTAAATAATTTTCTGGCCAACAAGTAAAATAAATCTGAAAAGGCTCCTAAGGGTTAAACAAAAGGATAAAAATTAGGCCTCAGAATTCCGGAGCTTCAGGCCTAGCCCAGAGAGTGTACTGCTGCACACTGCTCCAGCAAGGAGCCTCGGCCATCAATATATAAAAGAAAGCGTTGTATAGGTGATAGGACCAGCAATAATGTGTGTAACTAAATGCTACTATCCCTCAGGTGTCTCCATGTCTTCGGCAACGGTGAGATAAATGGCCAACTCCCGGTCTCTGGCCTGTCGCCCTGGTTATATGCGGGTGTCACGCTGATATCACGCAGACTCCCGGTCGGCAGCCCCCTCTATCCTCACTCCCCGCACTCCAATGAGCCAGCTGGAAGCACTCGACGGATCAGTCAGGGTCTCGCCTTGGTCCCCGTGCCTGTCTTGGATGAGGTAAAGCTCGATGGTGACTATTTATAAAGAAAATTAGAGCCGTCAAGTCGGAGCCGATGGATGGTACGTCTTATCAGTATGGCCGCCTACCGTAAGTCTCTCCCTTTCTCTTTATCTCTCTTTTTTTTTTCTCCCATCTCACCTCCTTTCCATTATCTCTTCCCTTAATCATTATCTGTCCCCTTTTTTCCATCTCTCATCTCATTATCCTCCTTTCCACATATCACCCCTTTTCTCCCCATCTCATTATTACTCATTATCTCCCCCATCTCTTCCCTTTCTTTCTACTCATTATCTTTCTCTTAATCTCTCTCCATTTTCTTACTATCTCTCCTCATTCTCATTATATATCTCTCCCTTTTTTCCTTACCCCTTGTCTTGCTAAGGTTCTGTGGCGAAACAGTGAGGCCTCTGTCTCACTGCTCCGTCGTGATGCATAAAGCTTCACTGCTGAGCCAGGGGTGGATCAAGAGCCTGACCTCTGAGGGATACTCACACCAACACAACTAGACACTCGGCACTAACATAGATATCCAGGAACTAACACACACAGACACTCAACTCTAACATACATGCTCACACACAGACATCCACACAAACAAACACAGACACTCAAACTAACACAACCACACAAACACATACTAATATAGGCAATTAGTTCTGAAGCTAAAATACTGTCATGTTTGCTTGCGGAGTATAGCGCAGGAAGCAGATGAAAAAGTCCAGGCAACCATACACAGGTGCAAATCCAAATAGAGAAGTCGGGGTCACAGTCCAAAGATCAAGGCAGAGGAATCCACCTCCCTTCATTCCCCCTAGCTTCTCCTACAGCACCGCCACACCCCCCGAGTGTGAGAGACGCAGCGCACGCCTACCGCGAGGGCCCTCTGTGTCCAGTCAAGGACTAGCTGGAGATCTAGAGGTGAGCCGTCGGTCAAGGCTTCGTCCGCCATCTGGAGAATTTGGGTCAAGGTACCCGAGACATCCAGAAGTTTGTCCTGAGCCTTGTCTAGACCTTGTTCAATCCCCTTCCGGGGATCCTTGCTGTTCTTAGTGAGGAACGTCAAGAAAGCCTGATCAAAATCCGGGGTGTTCGAGACTTTAGCCGGTATGGTGGGACGCGGACATTCGGATCGAAGTCTTTGGCGGACTTCTTCATGAAGCGGACGGCGAAGCCAGAACCTCAGGAATTCGGCAATATGGGCAGATGGGGTCCATTCTGCCGAGCACGGGTGGCGAAGAGCTGTAGGCTCGAACAGAGGGATACCCAGATCGTCTGTAACCTCAAACGGCTGGTCTTGAGTGTTGGGAGTGATCTTGGGAAGCTCAAGGCCATCCTAATCCAATGTGTGTCTGGTAGAAAGAATACAAAATGAGGGTAAGTAAATAGGCTAGTTAACCGGGGTCACCCGTATGTGAAATGTGGGGGGTCACCCACTGTATAAATATGTGATACAGCAAGGGGGTCACCCTTAAAGCGCAGCAGTAGGCACCAACATGTGCACAAAATAGATGGCAGAGGTTCACCCGACAGTAAATAAGGCAAGCGCCAGTGAAATAAATCTGTGGCAGTGTAGGAGCCAGAGCCTTAATCCTATAAGGCATAAGGGGGGTTCACCCCTTGGAATAGAGGCAAGATAAGTCCTCAAACAGAATATGAATGTTGCAACAGCAATGGTTGCCCCATAAGTTAATGAGTTAAGGGTTAAAAGTGGGGAGGCCCCTTTAATAAACAAGAGAATGCAGAGGGAGGCCGCGCCCCCTGCTGAAGTCTGTGAGCGGCATCGAGAGGGCTGCAGTGCAGGTAAGGGGGTGGGGGAGGTTGTTTGAATCAGTATGCGTGATTGAGGGAATGAATCTGTGAATGAATGAGTATATGAATGAATGAGTGTGTGTGTGATAGCATGGATGTGTAAGTGCTGGAACCTAGGCATGATGGGAGTGTGATTGCTGTTAGCAGTCACACTCCTATCATGCCAAGTCAGCCAGTACATTCTGAAACCTGGCTAGCTGCCCCCCTTGTGTATTGATGCTGCCAGCAGTATGGGGTCTGCACATCACATACAGCCACCCTGTACCAGCATGGGCTGGCTGACTTGGCATGATAGGAGTGTGATTGCTAACAGCAATCACAGTCCCATCATGCCTAGGTTCCAGCATTTACTGGTTGCCTAGGTATGAAAGGAATGTGATTGCTGTTAGCAATCACACTCCTATCATGCCAAGTCATATTGTTGAATTTTTTGTCCAATTGTGGTGTGTTACTTTATTAAAAGTGTGGGGGGGGTTTTAATTATTTTTAAAGGTGGGGGATCATTTTCAGTTTCAGCTAAGTGAACCCTGAATTTTCGGTTTCGGTCCAGAATTTTCATTTTGGTGCATCCCTAGAATAAATAGAACTATTTCATTTTTAATTATACTGAATCTTGAATTTGTAGTCAAAAAACTTTCTAGGCCCAGAAATCAGTGAGAAGAAAAGTAAAGGTTTTGTGTCATTTACTTTATTTTTATCTGCATATCGTATTAAAGGCCATATTTTCTCACAGTGAAAAATGAGTGCGGCCCGTGCACATATACAATTCTGATGAAGTGGCCCACCTCAGAAAAAACTTGGACACCCCTGGTCTAGAACAAACTGTCCACGTGAAGGAACGAGGGCTAACAGAGGGCTGCCCCACGCTGCTGGTAAAAGAGCCGGCATGTGAGGCAGAGGGAGGACGAAACCCAGTGGTCAGACGAGTGTTGCACCACGTGGGTTCGAGGGAAGGCGGAAAGCTAGGAGAAAGCGGAGCCTGCAAAGGTAGGTAAACGGAACAGAGAGGATGAAACAGATCCAAACAAATAAAAAGACAAATTGGCAATAAGGATAAAAGGCAACAAAGGGAGACTGGTAATAAAACTAATCAAAAAATAAAAGAAGAATAAAGTATATAAACCCAAATAATCAGACAATAAAACTAAATAAAGGCAAACCAAATAGTAAGACTGCACTAGATAGAAAAATAAAATAATCTAGACAAAAGACCAGTAAAATCCAATAATCTAGACAAACCAGATAATATTAGAATAAAATGGAAAGTTCTCACCTGGAGGCTAAGCAGCAAAGAAAGATGAGGAGTGACCAGATGTTGGGGACTTATTTAGACCGTTACTTCCTTTTGATTGGTTGTTTCTTGTATTCTTTGTTAACTGTTTTGCTGCTGGATGTTAACAGTAAAGAAGGTTTGATGCAAAATATGAAGATAAAAGCCCAAGTCGGCATTTTATCTTCTCCCAGTAAGTCAAACTATGAGTCATTACCAGGCTCTCTATCTTCTGTTGTTTTCCTCTTCTAGTCCATAAAAGGTTACTTAAATCTGATATATCTAATTCAATGTTGTACCAGTCTTCCTTAGTCATATTTATATGATTAAGTTTTGTCAGCCTTTCAATACTGGGCATTCCCAAACCTATTTTCTTGGTTGGTTGATTTTGATAATGTATCAGAACCAATCCTAGGTTTTTTGCCTAACCATATATATTTACAGAATGAGGACTGGATCATCTTCAACCATGGTGTGGGAAAATTTAAAGGGGTCATTCTGAAGAGGTAGAGCCATTTAGGCAGTAAATATGATTTAATTACATTAATTCTGCCACTCCAAGAAACATCCATATTTCTAAGATCTTTCAATGTTTTATTCATTGTTTTTAGCAAGGACAAAAAGTTGGTTTCAATAATATATTCTGGATTGGGAGTCATATTAATACCCAAATTATTTAGGCCTTCAGCTGACCAGACAAAAATATATTTAGACTGTAAATTTTCCATTTCTGGTTTCCTAATAGTAATAGGCTTTGCGACTGACTAATTGATATTTAATTTATAGTTGGAAAGGTCTGCATCAGCTCTGGTAAAGAGCTTTCAGGAGACCCCAGCATCAGTACCATATCATCTGCATATAATGCTATCTTGATTTGCCTTGTCCCTATTGATAATCCCTTTATCCTTACGTTCCGTCTAATTTTCTGGGCAAATGGCTCTATTGACAGGGCGTATAGTAATGATGACAGTGGGCAACCTTGTCTCGTACCATTAAATATACTAAACCAGAAATTATTCCTGCCCCTATAGTTCTGGCGGTAGGTGTGTAATACAATAGCCTAATAGCCCTTAAATAAGACTCCCAAATCCAAAAGTCCTAAGAGAATGTTCCATAAACTCCCATCTGAGTTATGATTATGTGTCAATGGTCTTATAATCATATCTTTCACTATCTTATAGAATATCCCATCGAATTTGCCTGTTTCAGTTTTAATTATAACCTCCATTATCTCTTTTTCAGTAATCGGCTGGTTTAGTTCTCAGAATTTTCGGGCTGAGACCTTAAAAATAGTCCTGAATATCCTGACTACTGGCCTCTTTAGGTAGTGTATATAAACTACGGTAGTATTTTTAAAAGCTAGGCCTATTTTCTCTGGGGTTTTAATTTAGTTTTTGACATGTTCGTTTTCCCGACCATTTGGCTTGGATGAAAATCGGGGGTCATTTTGAATTCGGAAAAACAATCTGGGGCGTTGCCAAAGGAGAAGGTCTCTGACACCTTCTGGACTCACCTTTCATTATAGAATGTTTATAAAAAAAAAAAAGGTTCCCCAAGAGTTAGGTCCGTCAAAGAGGGACAGCAGAGGAAGAAGTAGCAGCAGAGAACTGGGCAGGCAGCAGTACCTTCTTTCTGTCTTCTTGTACAGGTTCAAAATTGATAGGGCCCTTCTGGAACGCACTGGATATGCCTGGTGAAGGACTCCACCTAATCCTTCGAGACTAGCATCCACATGAAGGACATATGATTTATCTGTGTAAGCTATGTCGAGATATCTTTTGTCCCTCCTTATTTTTTGTAGGCACTAACTGCAAGAGATCATGAAGCGCTTGGGCTATCATAGAGTAACCTTCAACAAATCTACATTAATATCTATAGAATCCAATAGTCAACACATAGCCTAACTGACCCATTCTTTTTCCTTACTACTACAATAGGGGATGCATAATGATTTCTAGATTTTGTTATTCCTGTCCCTCTAAAGAAGAGCTTGGACTGCACATTAATTGTCTAGAATTGATTGCAGGATCATTTGCGGTGCACAGCTTCACAAAACACATGACCCACCGTTCCTTCGAATGGACAACGTATCCGCTGTATGTTACATAAACCGGCTGGGTGGCTCACGGTCAAGGATCTCTATCAGTACTGCCTGGACAATCCTCTCTCGATCACAGCAGAATACCTTCCCAGGAAGGACAACTTGGTGGCGGATTGGTTCTCTCGACATTGGAGAAATGCGAGCGATTGGCACCTCCATCCGAGTGTATTCCGATCTCTCAATCTAATTAGGTGGTGACAGGTTGTCTCCTACCACGATGGTGGGTGTCAGAAGTCCCGCTGCACATCTGTCCTATGCAAATCCTGTAGCGTGAGGGCCATACATGTCTCTTTTAGGGATCTTAAGCACAGTCCTTTAGGACAATAAGGCTCAGGAATACTGCAGCAAACTGTAATTTATTTCCTGGTGCACAAAACACAAAGTATTATTGCCCAGGCAGTTCTACTGCCATCACCAATACTTTCAGTGTCAGTCATAGAGGCCCTCAAGTATAAAATATTTAAAGAAAATGCCCTCCATCAGGGCACTTGTAGTCCCCACACTCCATTCACTCTACGGTTTTTTTTTGGCCACTTTCCACTTTGTCTTTGTGATCAAAGTAACCTGTAGAGTAGTCCAGGGAGTTTTAGGGGAACCACCACATCCCCCATCCCACTCGAATCCTAAGAAGCTTGTTGTCACGCACAGCGTAGAATAGGACCTGTAATCAGGTAGAACAGTGTGTGCAAGTCCAATAGACAGATCACAAAAGTCCAGCACAGAATAGCCAATGAGCAAGCCGAGGTCAGGAAGCCAGAAGTCAGAGTCGTCGTGAGGGAAGCCAGAGTCAAACGCCAGGAACACAGGTACAGGAACAAGCCGAGTCGGTAACAGGAAATCACACGGGAACGCTAACTGAGGAGACACTATACAAGATAGGTACGACCATCAGAAGGCAAAGCTGGAATGTTTCTGAGGCTCTTAAATAGGCAGAGGAAGTCCAGGCATCAATTAACGAATTCCCGCCAAAAATTCAAAGTGCTGTTACGTCACTTCCGGTTCGCAGCCATTTTGGGATTGGCGAGATCGTAGAATCCTAAAAGAAGCGGTAGTACCGGCTGGCGCCACTAGGTGGCGTGCAGAGGACCGCGTGCACGCAGCAGGACCGGACCTGGCTCCAACAGTGGACGGCTGACGTGTGGAGTTGCAAGGTCTTCCTCGCGGCGGCGGAGGCTGTCTCGCAGAGGTGGGAGGTCTCCCTCGCCTCCTCGGCGGTTGTGGCTGCTGCGGTAAGGCAGGAGGTCTCCCCCTTCTCCATGGCGGCTGAGGCTGCTGTGCCGAGGCGGGAGGTCTCCCTCTTTTCCGTGGCGGTTGCAGCTGCTGCGGTAAGGCGGGGGGTCTCCCTCTTTTCCTCGGCGGTTGCGGCTGCCGCGGCACGGTGGGAGGTCTCCCTCTTCTCCTCGGCGGTTGCGGCTGCCGCGGCACGGTGGGAGGTCTCCCTCTTCTCCTCGGCGGCTGCCGGTCCGAGGACCCAGAGGCACCAGCAGCCAGGTATGTGACAATAATGTAAATAACAGAAATGGACATAAATGTAACAAATGCAGTTAATACATGATCTAAATTGCATATGATATAAATTACAACAATGTACATTAATATGATTAATCATGATTTTCAATGAGAAGGCACAATTCTTAATGTCATAATCAACAAAATTTTAGCCATTTAAGATTTTCTGCAGGACCTGTTTTGAATCACAGATATGGCCTTTCAGGGACACTACAATCAGCTGCAGGTAAAAAGCAACTAGCTCTGACAGACTTTCAATCCCAGACTTCCAATCCCAGAGATGATAGGTCTTCCTTGCTCTATAAGAGACTTATGAACTTTCTGTAAAAAGTAAAAAAAATAGGTATAATAGTGTTTTATATACACAGTATATATATATATATATATATATATTTCACTTCATCAATGTTCAAAATACCATGATATATCCCTTGCTATATCCCTTGATGAAAAATCTTAGTAGGGTCTGAACTTAGTTTCTTATAGGTATTAACTATCACTTCCTTTATATAAAAAATACCTGTTCATTACAACAACAGCCCCACCTTTGTCAGCTTTTCGGATAGTTACATAGTTACATAGTACATAAGGTTGAAAAAAGACCTAAGTCCATCAAGTTCAACCCTTCTACCTAACCTTCCTACTCTTGATCCAAAAGAAGGCAAAAAAAACCCTAATAAAGCTACTTTGAATTCTGCCATCAGAGGAAAAAAATCCTTCTTGACTCCAAAAGGCAATTCGATTTATCCTTGGATCAAGAAGCTCTAAAATATTAATTTTATTTATAGCCCTGTACATCATGCCTTTCTAAAAAAAATATCCAGACCCCTTTTGAAGGCATCTAATGTATTTGATAACACCACCTCCCTAGGCAGTGAATTCCATACCTGCATTGTCCGTACTGTAAAGAATCCCTTCCTTTGTTGTCTATGAAATCTCCGCTCTTCCTGTCTCAAAGGGTGACCTCTTGGTGAGCTCTTTATATTGACCCTGCATATATTTATATATATATATAATGTTATCATATACCCGCTAAGACACTGTTTTTCCAGTGTATATAATTTTAACTTTTTTAGTCTCTCTTCATAACTAGTATCTCCCTTTACACTTTTTCTAGTTCCATAATGTCCTTTTTAACCCCTTCGCGACCTTTGCCGTTATAAAATTAAATAAGCTTAGAAAGTGATCAACGATCACTTTCTTTGCTTAAACGGCGTTACTGTAATGCCTCGATGTCGAGGCATTCAGTAACGCCGAGATCGGCATCGGGGGCCATCTGTGGCCCCTCCCCGGGGCGTCTACAGCCGCCATACATTGTATGGCGGCGGACGCCAGTTTTAAAAGCGTTTAGGAGGCGATCAACGATCGCCTCCTAAACTTAAACGGTGTCGCTGGAATGCCTCGATCAGGAGGCATCCAGCGACACCAAACACTTACCTTTGGATGGGCTGTGACCGCTCCGGAGAGCGGTCACAGCCGCAGCTGCCGGTGTTCTTCGCCATCAGCAAGATGGCGGCGGCCCGGGATAAAAAACAATAAAGATGAAAGAGTTCGCTAGACGGTCTCCAGACCCTCTAGAGAACTCTGGCTCCACTTGCAGGTTGAATTCAGGTACTGCATTCAACCAAGCAAGTCAATGGAACCCAGCTTTCTAATCACTAAAAAAAATAAAAAAATAAAAAATGGGAAAAAAAATAAAAAATGTGCTAACATTTAAAAATAATTATGCAGTGATGTCACTAGAGGAACCATCCAGTACCAGCAAAATGTGTAAAAAAAATATTAAAAAAGTATTAAAAAAATAAAATAAAAAAATAAAGTTTATTATTTTGAACAAGTGCTAAAATTTCTCAAAAATCTCAACAAAGAGTTAAAATAAAAGCACTTCAAATACCCAAGGCGTGTCTAATATAAAAAAAAAATGGCTGATGGGGTAAATTGGAGTGGCCGAGCTCAAAGATAGGGCATAGGTACAGACTGACCAAAATGGAGAAAAAAGCGTACTTCCCAAATGTGGCATTTTAAATCTCAAACAACCCGAAAAACCCATGCATGTCGGGTATCACTGCACTCAGGAGATGTTCCTGAACACATATTGGGGTGTTGTTTGACAGTGACATATACCAGAACCTGTATATCTATAACTAAAGTACAATTTGTGTGAAAAAAAATAAAATAAATTACTATTACAAAGTTTGACAAAGTGTAGTTCTATAATTGGTGCATGGAAGGGGTTAAAATAACAGCATTTGGAATACCCTGGGGTGTCTAGTTTTCAAAAATATATGGTTTGAATGGGTTAAATTGAGTTAACCGGCTTCAAAGATGTTCCAAAGAGGAGATGGCGGCAGAATGACCGGATTTGTTAAAAAAAGATTTAGAAATCATAAAACGCTGCTTGTACTTATTGCCCTATAACTTACAAAAAACAGCAAAAAAACATAAAAACATTGGGTATTTCTAAAATTTCTAAACTCAGGACAAGTAGTAGAATCTATTTAGCTAGTTTTTTTACTTGCTTTTTTAGGTGAGTAAAAGATTTTTCAAATAATGTGTTTTTTTTCAATTTTCCACCATGTTTTTTTTATTTTTTTTATAGTAAATAAGATGATACGATCAAAATAATGGTATCTGAAGAAAGCCCATCTTGTCCTGAAAAAAACAATATATAACTTATGTGGGTACACTAAATGGGTGAGGAGAAAATTACAGCTGAACACAAGCACCACAAAAGTGTCAAAACAGCCTCGGTCCCACAGGGTACAAAACGAAAAATGAGCCCGGTCCTTAAGGGGTTAAGGACCGGTGACCAGAATTGTACCGCATATTCAAGGTGAGGTTTTACCGTTGACCTGTAAAGAGGCAAGATGATATCCTCCTCCTGTGAATCCATTCCTCTTTTTATGCATGCCAAAACCTTATTGGCCCTTGCAGCTGCTTGCTGGCATTGCACACTGTTGTCAAGTCTATTGTCTACCATTATTCCTAAATCCTTCTCATTGGTAGTTTTCACCAAGGGTACCGTATTTGCTCGATTGTAAGACGACCCTATAGGAAAAAGGTTTTACCAGTAAATGTTAATTCATGTCAATTATGTAAACTATTTTTTTAAATAAAAGCTATGATTGAGAAAAATATTTTGTGTTTAATTCCTTTTATTTTCCAACCTGCCCCCCCAGTTATGCACATCTGCCCCCAGGCTTGCCACTCTGCCCCAAAAATGCCTATATGCCACTGTGCCCCATGATATGCCTTTTAACCCTCTAAATACCACTGTGCCCCATGATATTCCTTTTGACCCCCTATGTGCCACTCTGCCTCCAGAAATGCCTTATACCCCTATATGCCACTCTGGCATTTAGGGGGTTAAAAGGCATATTATGGGGCAGAGTGGCATATAGGGAGGTATAAGGCATTTCAGGAGGCAGAGTGGCATATAGAGGGTTAAAAGGCATTTCTGGAGGCAGAGTGGTATTAAGGGGGTTAAAAGGCACCAGTGCGGGGAACTCTGATCTCTGACAGCCGGTGCGGGGAACTCTGATCTCTGACAGCCGGGGAAGGTCTGCGCGATGGACGCAGACAACCCCCACGCTAACCGCACCTCCTTCCGGCTGCATGGTTGTAATGGTTCCTTAAAATTAGCCAGCAGGGGCTCCGTCATTGGTTCTTCTTTGGTAAACAGAAGAAAAAAAAGTATTTAAGATGTCGGATTTCTCTCGGTTCTCACTAACCAAGTATCAGGTTTCAGATAATAAAGGACCAACATTCTCTACCTTAAACTTTCCCATTTACATACCTAAAAAAATTATTGGGATTGGTTTTACTCTCCTTGGCAATTAGTTCCTCATTTTCCAATTTAGCCATTTTAATCACCTTTTTGCAAGCTTTGTTGGCATCTTTGTATGATACTACTGATCCCTCACTTTTATAATGCTTAAATGCCAATCGTTTATTTCTTATTTCCTGTTTAACTTTCCTGGTAAACCACATTGGTTTTGATTTGCTTCTTTTGTATTTGTTTCCCATAGGTATATGTTGGGATGTGTAATTTTGCAATGTGTGCTTAAAGGTATTCCATTTGCCCCAGAGAACATTCCATCCCAGTCTATACATTCCATAGTTAGCCTGTCAAAGTTTGCCCTTCTGAAATTAAGTGTTTTGGTAGAGTAGTCACCCATTTGCTTTTTGGAATTAATCTCAAACAAAACCATGTTATGGTCAATATTCCCCAAGTGTTCTCTAACTTTGATGTTTGAGATAAGTTCCTCATTGTTAGTTATTACCAGATCCAGGCATCCATTCTGGTTGGGGTCTCTATTAATTGTGACATAAATTGGTCATTAAGCAGGTTCAGAAACTAGTTCCACTATTTCAATCTATATCTGGGTAATTAAAATCTCCCATCATTAAAACTGCATTCCTATTTGCAGACTTTTCAATTTGAAATAGCAGCTGATCTTCCCCTTCATTACTAATGTTTGATGGCTTATAGCATACACCTACAAGTAGTGTGTGACTCTTTTTACTTTCTAGGCTAATCTCCATCCATAGTGTCTCCACATTACTACTGTCATCATGCACAGCTTCCTTAATACTGGGCTTTAGTTTAGGGTTTGCATATAAACAAATACCCTCTTTTCTATTTACTCTGTCCTTTCTTAAAAGCTAGTAACCTTGTAAATTAACTGACCAGTCATGTGTACCATCACACCACATTTACGTGATATCTATGAAATCGTACTGTTCATCACTTACCAATATTTCCAGCTCACCCATTTTGTTTGCCAAGCTTCTTGCATTTGTAAAGACATTTAAGGTTACTACCCATTTTTGGTTTATCAGTTGACAAATATTTCTTGACTGCAGGTTTCGTACTATATAGCTCCATATTGTCTATGCTAACCCCACCACTGCTCTCACCCCTTTTTCCCATAGCTAGACCCCCTTTCCAGTCTACTCTAGCTAGCACTTCATTACTATCTTTATCCTCCCCCGAGAACCTAGTTTAAAAGATCCTCGATTCCTCTAGCCATCCTCTCCCCTAGCACTGCAGCCCCCTCTTCATTGAGGTGCAGTCCATCCCTGCTGTAGAGTCTGTAGCCGACTGCAAAGTCTGCCCAGATAACAATGTCCAAATTGCCAGCTAACTCACGCATGGCTAGATATTCCAGTCTTGGGGCAAATGTATTTTTAATGATTTCAATCCCAGTTTAATTTATTGTTACGATGGGTCTTTCCGTTTAGCAGTACCAAAAGGGATGTGAAGGGTGTATTAACATAGGAGTACCGTGTGGGTGGTGTAGTGCATTGTATATGCTTTAACAATTATATTTTTCATGGCATTATATGTTTTTTGAGATTTGATGGATGGGGTATCTATTACCAACCTATTGAGGTTTATAATTTAAAATAATAAAAGTACATTTTTATCATATTTTTTTCTATGTTATTGGTGCTTTTTTTCCGGCAGGCAAGTGTTCACAAGCCTAGAGTATTTTTTTGTGAATACTAAAGCAGGTTGGGTTTGACATTTGTCCAACTTAGATATATTTGCATCCAAATGTGGTGTTTTGACAACTAACAGGCATTTGCAGTTTAGTGAATATACCCTTCTGTGTTACTCAAATAAATACAGGTACCGGCTATCTTGGTGTAAGCAGATGTACAACTAAATAGATAATATTTGGTGTTGTTTAAGAAAGTGAAAGTTAAAAATGAGAAGTTAAATTATATATATATAGGGATGTGATATTCTGGTAATAATTACAACTCACCTCCTCCACCATAACAAAGGTAAGACTAGTTTCTGTGATAATTAATATCTATATATTTATATATCTATATATACATATATATATATATATATATATACACAGTCCCCCACCTTCTGTCCCAGTCCCCCTCAACCCTAAGATTCCAAACCTGCAAGAGTAGGGATGTCTTCTTCTTTTGTACCAGTACGTCTTACGTTTGCCCATGTTATTTTAAATACTATATGTTGTTACTAGTAATGCTATTGTTTACTTTGATAATAAGCTTAATAATTTATATTAGCTTAATAAATCCCCATTTTGTAAAATATATATGCATGCATAACAAATTAACTCATAAGTCAATTTGTATTAAAGAGTCTTTGACTTGAACATACTGTATATTTGCAGAGAGCCATTTCCTATCAATTATTTCAAATACATTCTGATTGCAGTTACTTTTTAGCTGCACATCATTACATCTGTTCTCAATCATAGCAAAACCTAACTTGCATCTAAACAATGGATTGAGAAAAATCATGGTTCTCCCTATTCATACAGACCTCTGCTTCCATGCTCCCTCCTACTGTGTGCCGGTGATTGCATGTGCTCCTACCATAAGAATCTAGAAAATAGGATAGGAGAAGAAAGGTAAAGGAGAAAGGGATAAGATGATAGTGAAAAAGAAGCTAGAAGGGGGGAAAGGGGAGGTTAATGGGGGGAAAGGGAGAGATAATAAAAAATGGGAGATATGGGAAGAGTATGAGAAAGGGGAGAGAGGGTGTGTTTTGTTTTTCCTTTTATATTAGGACAAGTAAGTACGTGGCTGCAGAAGCAAGTATAAGCCAGGATATTTGTGTGTAAGGGCAAGCCTGAACGTGTGTGTTTATGTATGTGTATATGTGTACTGTATGCGTGTGTATTGGCAGGCATTTGTAAGGCCAGTGTATGTGTATGAGTAATTTGACAGTCTATTCCATTGCTATTTGGGCCAAAAGGGAATAGACTAATTCACTGTAACACACATTTATCCCCGTGGCATTAAGTATTATTTTAAATGGGAAAAAATTATAATATCCTTTGCTGGGTCCAGTAAACCATAAACCATGTAGAGTTAGAAAAAGTGTGTAGGGGTGATGGTGTACAAGTTACAATGTACTGTGTGTGTCGGTGTATGTTTTTTTTGTGCATGATGGAATTGTCAGTGTAAGGTGTAAGAACATGTGTCAGCATACAGTGTTACAATGAGTGAATGTGACAGTGTACAATGCTAGACTATGTAGGGTGTCAATGTACAGTGTTAAACTGTGTTTGACAGTGTACATTGTTTAAATGTCGGTGTATGGTGTTAGTATGTGTGTTAGCATATGGTTTTAGACTGAGTGTGTGTTTGAACCAAATTGGTGCGCAGAGAAGCATGTAGGAAGCAGAGCACAGAGCAGTGAAAAAGCTGTGCAGAGTAGAGTGGCCCTGCTATTAAGGTCAGATGAGGTTTATTAGTAAATATTGAGCAGTTGCTAGTTGAGATGAGACAAAACATTTTGACATACCTATGCATTATTACATTACATTTATTTATAAAGAGCCGGCAGATTCCGCAGCTCTGTTATTAGAACAATTTCACGTACAGAAACACATACAATAACAAACTGGCGCAAAGTAAAGGAGGTCCCTGTTTTTGTGAGCTTACAATCTAGTCGGTGTTTGAGGGGGAAGTGAGACAATAGGAGAGGGCTGCTTGGATGGGGATGTGTTGATCTGGTTCTGATGTTGTGTTGTAGCCGCTTTCTGCAGTGGTAGCTGGTATGTCATTTCCCTCCCGTTTAACTCCAGTGTAACTTTTAAATAGCCACTTATGATGAGGCCACTAATTATTAGCCTTCCATCAAGAGCAGAGTTGGCCCTGAATGGTGTAGCATTCATCAGTGAGATGTGAGAAGTAAGAAAAAATAATCTATTCAACTATGCATTATTTCAAAATGTCTGGTTTTCAAATAATTCCAGGAATCAGCTAACTTAGTATAAGAAGATGTGCAAATATATACAGTAGATACTGTTTGGTGTAGGTTAAAATAGCGAAAGTCAAAAAATGAGAAGTTAAATTATATATATAGGAATATGATATTCTGGTAAAATTGTTTCGTTTCAATTAATTTAAATTTATGTATGTATATATAATACAACATGATATAACATTTTGTCTTCTCAGGGACTTCTTTGAGAAAAAATACAAATCATGGAAGATTCAACATATATGAACTTTTCAGAGATATATACAAATTTTTATGATGGATTCATTGAACCTTGTAATAAGGAAGATGTTTCTAAATTCGCAACTCTCCTCACTACCATTTTGAATTCATTCCTTTTTATCTTTAGCATTATAGGAAATTCCCTGGTGTTGTGGGTTCTCATTGCATATGAAAATTTTGTGTCTCTGACAAACGTTTTCATTTTCAACCTTTCCATTGCTGATCTGATTTTAACATTGTGTCTTCCATTTTTTATTGTGTATCACAGAGAAGGTTGGGTTTTTGGACCAGTGGCTTGCAAAACATTTAATGCACTTTTTTCAGTGGGATTCTACAGTGGGATTATTTTCTTGACATTCATGACCTATCATCGTTACCTTGCAGTGGTGGATCCCTTGTCAGCTCTGAAAACCAGAAGACCTATATTTGGTATACTCACCAGTATAGTAGCATGGGTAATGAGTATATCTGCCTCTGTTCCTATAATAATATTTCAAGTTCAGTTTAACCATGATGATTTTAAAAAGTGTGAATACATCGATATTCTCCCACAGTTAGTAAACAATTATCAACAGAATATGTGCTTTCTGATTGCTTTCTCTGTTATCATTGTTTGTTACTTTAACATTATTAGGACATTGTTGAGATCTCAATCCCAAAGGAATCACAAACCAGTCAAACTAATATTAATCATAGTGTTTGTATATTTTGTTAGTTGGGCACCTTACAATATTGTTGTGCTACTGCACTCCTTACACCAACAACACATTTTCATGGACTGCAAGTTTGTTAAAAATATTGATTATGCAAAATATGTTACTGAAAAATTAGCAATATCACATTGTTGTCTAAATCCTATACTATATGCTCTTGTTGGGATCAAATTTAGACGCCATTTAAAGCGATTGATAAATTACTATTGTCCATTTAAATATAATGTACACCAATCTTTAAGTAGAGATTTACACTATTACTCTCACAATGAGGATGTATCTCTTTATTGAGTGTATCTGTGAATTCTGGTATATTCAAATTATTAGAACAGCTTATTTTTTACGTTTGATTTTCTTTGTATTTGTAAATAACTTTGCTAATATAGAAAATTGGCTACAATCATACATGAAATCTCTCTAAAAGCTTATGTTAAGATGATATACTTTTTGTGCAATATGCATTTTGAGGATTAAATCCTATTATCAGTGTGTGTTTCTCTAGTCTGTCTATTTGTAGAAGGCTTGATATTTAAGTAGTAGCTTGGGCATACTACTTTTTTACTCATATATTGGGTACACATGTTAAAATATATTTGAAAAGTCACATTTTGGAATCAACTGGAGGCTATAATTTGGTTAAGTAATTTAAATGTTCAAGAGCAAATAACTATATTAGTGACGTCATGTGACCCTGCGGTGAGCAGTGTTTGAGCAGCCAGAAAGCTGCAAGAGCGGTGAGAGGTAAATGGGGTCGTGCGGGATGTATGTATATGTGTATGTGATTATGGATGTGTAATTGTGTGTGATCATAGATGTGTACTTTTGTGTGTGTGATTATGGATATGTACTTGTGTGTGTGTGAGCATGGATGTGTAATTGCATGTGTGTTTGTGAGAGAGAGAGCATGGAGGTGTGTGTGTGTGTGTGTGTGAGAAAGCATGGATGTGTACTTTGTGTGTGTGTGGGCGTGAACATAAATGTGTACTTGTGTGTGAGCATGGATGTGTACTTTGTGTGTGTGGTTGTGAACAAGAATGTGTACTTGTGTGTGATCATGGATGTGTGCTTTTGTGTGTGTGTGATTATGGATATGTAATTGTGTGTGTGTACTTGTGTGTGATCATGGATGTGTGCTTTTGTGTGTGTGTGATTATGGATATGTAATTGTGTATGTGTGAGCATGGATGTGTACTTGCATGTGTGTGCATGGATGTGTTATTGTGTGCGTGTGTGCATGAGAGCATGGATGTCTAATTGTGTGTTTGCGTGTCTGTGAGCATGGATGTGTACGTGTGTGTTTGTGAGCATGGATGTGCAATTGTGTGTGTGTGTGTGAGCATGGATTTGCAATTGTGTGTGTGAGCATGGATGTGTAATTGTGTGTCTGTGTGTGAGCATAGATGTGTAATTGTGTGTGTGTGAGTATGGAAGTGTAATTGTGTGTGTGAGCATGGGTGTGTAATTGTGAGTGTGAGTATGGATGTGTAATTGTGTGTGAGCATGGATGTGTAACTGTGTGTGAGAGAGAGAGAACATGTATGTGTAATTGTGTGTGTGTGAAAAAGCATGAATGTGTGTGTGAGTATGGATGTGTACCTGTGTTTGTGAGCATGAATATGTGTGTGTGTGTGTGCATGAATGTGTGTGTGTGTGCGTGTGCATGAATGTGTGTGCATGAATGTGTGTGTGTGTGTGAGCATGAATGTGTGTGTCGGGTATGCAGGGTTGGAGCGCAGTGAGACACCAGACATGCAATAGAGGCAAAAGGCAGTATAAGGAATATCAGCAAGGTTTATTCCACTGAGCAGTAAAATGAAGGCAAAAAGGCATAAACAAACCGAATCAGCAACGAGAAATAATGCAGTACAGGTAACAGCTCACCCGAGAACAACAACCAAGCACTGACTGACTGTCAGTGCTCAGGTTTTAGACTTGCCGCTTCTCCAAGCCCCGCCCCCAGCCGATGACGTGGAGCCGCGCGTATAGAAGTGGTCTCCACTGAGGCATAGAGAAAAGGAGGGGACGTGGCGCGCGCGTCCTCCATACCCCGGAGAGGAAGCATGGGGAGCAGTAAACCACGGGTGCCCGCCGGACGCGGGCACCGAAGATTGGGCACCAGGGAAGGTAGGTAGCGAGTACCCGCGAGTCCCGGATCATGACATAGGGAGGTAGAAAAGCATATAGGGGTATAAGGCATATCTGGGGCAGAGTGGCATATAGGGGGTATAAGGCATATAAGGGAGTATAAGGCATTTTTGGAGGCAGATGTGCATATAACTGGGGAGCAGGTTGGCAAATAAAGAGAAATAAAAAACAAAAATGCATTTTTCTCAATCATAGTTTTTGGAAGTATGGAAAAATAGTTTACATGTGAATCAATATTTACTAGTAAAACTTTTTTCCTATAGGGTAGTCTTATATTCAGGCTTTTTTTCTAAATTAATATTCAAATTTTGTGGGGTCATCTTATAATCAGAGTCATCTTATAAACGAGCAAGTATGGTATACGTCATTGATAAATAAATACTGGTGACAAAACCAGGCATTCTACTGGGCTTGTGCACATGTCTTTCAGTTGTGTTTGCGAAATAAAAAATATTGGTGACATAATCTGGCATTTGATTGTATGAAATTCCTGAGTAGGGTATATACCTTTGAACTATTTTTTTTACTTTTTACCAAGTACCGTATTTGCTCGATTATAAGACGAGGTTTTTTCCAGAGCAAATGCTCTGAAAAATACCCCTCGTCTTATAATCAGGGTTGTCTTATAATCAGACCTCAAATAGGTCTGATTATGAGACTAAGATCCAGATCCCCCGCAGCGATGCAGTGTAACTTCTGTACAAGTGTACAAGTCTATTATATACGTATTTAAAATTGGTGCCTGTGATACTTGTATGATTAGCTCTGATAAATTCTGGGGATAAAAAGTAACAAGACCAACAAGAGCTCTAGCCTGTTGCACTCCTTGCCCTGCCTGCCCCCTTGACGCTCAAGGGGGCGGGCTCACAGAAGAGTTCCTCATGTCAAGGAGAGGAGTAAAGGTTTCGCGTTATTTACTCTATTTCAATGTGTAGATCTTATCACAAAGGTATAGTTGCAGGAACTTGGATGTGGTTGGGATTTTCAGAGGCTGTGAAACCCCGTTTAATTGTAAGGCATGATTTAATTCTTCTCTACAGGGGACAATTCCCTGTCCTTCCCTTTTAAGGGAGAACCTTTAACATATGTACTAGCAGAACTGGAACTTTTTCATCTAAAAGTTTTTGCAGTAGCAAATGTTTTGATTCCATCATGTCTAATTTCTGTGACTAATTTGGGCCTTTTAACATTTTTGGTTATACAAATATATTTCACTATGCGCATCGGCTCATGTGTGCCACCAACGTCCAAGACTCAGTCTCCACCAGACGTGCAAGTGTGTGTCTGTCAGTGCTGCAATCCTGAACCCCTACTGGCTATAATGTTATTAACGCTGCATGTGAAATAACGTAAAATGAACATTTGTCAAGTGAATTATGCACAATTCAGCCCAATTACTGGGGGCCTCACAGTACCTGTAGCCCAGGGGCCTACAATGTCTTAATCCAGCCCTGCCTCTCAGCAGAAGTAGTAGATGCTAATATAGTGAGGACATTTAAACATGCATATGGGAGCCATAAGGTTCTTTTATCAAAAGCAAGACCAAAGACTGGTTAATGTTTGGGCCTTTATAGCAGATAAAATAAGCAGACTAGGTGGGAATGGGTCTTATTACACTCTCTTACTCAAGCTCTCAAACGCTTTCAATGTCTCTCTACCATCTTTGCGGACCACTTCCATGTCCCTGTCTTCTTTCCTGCAACTTCGCTTTCTGTCTTGCATAATCTTGTTTTTCACGCTCTTTTGTGGAAGTTCACGAAGAAGAAGATGAAGAAAGAAGACAAAAGGAGAGGTGAAAGACAGAAGAACAAGAAGCTGCAGAAAAGTAGACATAAAAGTGGTTGACAGAGAAAGCAGGGAGACATTGAGAAAGAGGGATTTTCCGAGAAACTGCCTGCCCATAAGAACACCACTGAGGGGATGGAATGTTATCAATCCAATAAATTTTATCAAAACAGGACGTGGCCTAGCCACGGAGCTAGATGGTCACTTGAGTGAGGAGCTCTGTTTGCATGTTAGCACAGAAGCGGGTATAAAAGCATTTTTCTTCGACATTTAACTTACCTGTTCAGTGGATTTGCACTTTGGGGACTCCAGGATGGCGTCTAATCATTCCAGACGCGGTTCCAAAAAGCTGCCCCAGTATTTTATGAAAAAGACGAGAGCTGGTCTTAACATCCAAGATGGCGATGAGGCCTCTCTCATGTCCTCACAACCTGACCTGGAAGAAGAGGGCCTAGAATTGGATGCGGAACAGCAGATCACCCCTACACTTCTAAGACATATGCTTGACAACCTACAGACATCGATGACTGATTCCATGAAGACGATGTCGACAGATTTAAAACAGGACCTGCTCCAACTTGGGACGAGAATGTACCACCTGGAGCACAAATTTCAGGAACACACTGGGGCCTACAATGAGCTTGTTGATCGCTATAATGAGCTGGAGGAAATACTTAGTTTGTCTCCAAACGAAGGTGGCGAATCTTAAGGACAGAGCGAAACGCAATAATTTACGGTTACATGGGATCCCTGAAGATGTGCCCAATAACGCTTCGCAGCAATACGTCAAAGGTTTTTTTCATTCCTTGTTACCTTAACTATCGGACGAGGACATGCTAATAGACCACATACACGGCATCCTGAAGCCAAGACACTTCCCGTTATGGTTGCACGAGATGTGATCCTTAGACTGCAGTATTTAAAAGTGAAAATGGCCATCCTATCCTCCGCCAGAAACAGCTTGGAGTTCCCAGCGCCTTATTTAGATCTGTCAGCTGCGACTCTTTGTAAGAATTCCATCCCATATAGATGGGGCTATCCGACAAAGCTCATCATTACTGGGAATGGCAGTGGGTGGTGATGACCCCTGTGGAAGGACTAGAACTCCTTCGGAAGTGGAACATTGTGTCTGAGGACAACAGGATGTCTGCACCAAGTCCCTTGTCTGCTTTCCCCAGAGTGGGAGACTGTTCAAGCCAATCACCCGAAATCGGGGTCATCCAAAGCAACTTGAAAACCTGCCTCTTCTCCCGGGGATTAGGTAACTGTTGTGGGACATTTACTAGGAGTTGCTCTCCATTTTCCTCGGGACTGTGAGTTGGGCCCTTGGGCAGATCAATGCAGATTAAGGTTTATGGTTTTATAGAGTTCACGGAATTTGTGTGGGTGTTTTTTTGTTTTTGTTTTTCTTCAGTACAGTTTCAGGATCGGTTATGTTTCCACTAATTGTGAGTGTTTTCTCTAGATATATGGGGCTTCAGCCTCTGATTAGTTTATAGTTCCATACACACATGCCATATACATACACACCTTATGTTTTTTTTTATGATACTTGTTGCTGGTGAGAACTTTATCGTTATGTTCTCTATCATGCGGGATAGATTATTCGGAGAGCTAAGGTCGATCTATGGTGCTTTTAGTGGATATTAAGTTGTTTCGAGAACTATGTTTGCAAGATTGTGTTTATGTGTACGTCTGATACGCTGCCCATTTACCCCAACTCGCATATTACCTTATAAGTACTGTGTGATGCTCCCGTATGACGCCACTCTTCTTATGTTCTGCACTTCCCCTGGGGGAACCTGTCTTATGACCCTTTTGCTCTGGTGTGGGGGGTGTATTTTGTTTCCAGAATTTGGTATGTGTTACATTGGAGTGGTTTCTGTGTTATCCGGTGTGGTACGTTTATACAAGTGGATATAGAGGCAAAAGGTGATCATTGTTGATCTTATTTGCATGTGCCTACCCAGAATCCCTTGTGGTTGTGGCAACACCATGAGATTTCTGAGGGAAAAACAAGCCTGTAGATGAGTGTTTAATAATGCTCCTACTACCCCCTGAATTTGAAGTGGAAGCGTTTTCCATCACCTTTACCCACCATAACTTTGGTTATTTATGATTATACTACTGCAGCAAGCAATCACTCACTTGGATGGACAGGCTAGCTCATTAGTGTCGTGCTGCCCAATGTACCCAATGTTCCCCCTGTCTGGGTAGATTATCACGGTCTCTGTTCTTGTTTTGCTCACCTGACGGTCTACGCACCTTTCGGCGCCAGGGGATTTGGAGCTTCTCATCCTCACAAGGGTTTCTGTTCACCTGTTCTTTTTGGCTGATTGTCTGAAACCCACCTCCCATCCCCCGTCCCCGCCCCTCCCTCATATTTTACTTTCCACCCTCTCCTATTCCCACCCCCACCTTCCCCCCCCTTTCTCTTTCTTCTTACTTCTTTTTTTTTTCTTTTCGTCCTGTCTGTCTCAGTGTCCTTTGAGATTATTGGTTTGTCCCGGCACATTGATTTTACAGGCCTTCCTACCTTCCTTTTGCTGCGATGGATCTCATGATTATGACCATTAATGCCAAAGGCCTCAACAACCCTCATAAGAGACGGATGTTGTTCTGGGAAATTAAGTCTCAGAAGGCTAATATTGTGATGGTGCAGGAAACACATCACCAGAGTGGCATATAGGGGTATAAGGCATTCTGGAGGCAGAGTGGCATATAGGGGGTCAAAAGGCATATCCTGGGGCACAGTGGCATTTAGAGGGTTAAAAGGCACATCATGGGGCACAGTGGCATATAGGGGGTATAAGGCATTTCTGGGGCAGAGTGGCAAGCCTGGGGGCAGATGTGCATAACTGGGGGGCAGGTTGGAAAATAAAAGGAAATAAAAACAAAAAAAATATTTTTGTCAATCATAGCTTTTATTAAAAAAAGTTTACATGAATTAACATTTACTAGTAAAACTTTTTTTCTGTAGGGTCATCTTATATTCAGGCATTTTCTTTTTTTTCCCTAAATTAATATTCAGATTTTGGGGGGTCGTCTTATAATCAGGGTCGTTTTATAATCTAGCAAATCCGGTATATTATATTTTAGGGCAGTGAAGTGAGGCAACATTAGTTTTCTATTCAAGCCACGGTTTGTTATTGTAGGAGAATCTTATGCTGCTCCCACAGCAGTCGCGCAAACTACAATTTCAAGGATTTGAAACAACAGCCACACATACACTCCATCTGACCACACCAGAGAGTGGGACCAATGAAATAGTTGGAATGCTGTTTATTTTCCAGCATCTATTTCCTATACTTCTGTTGCCATTACAGAGACGACCTTCTGAGATGTTTTGTTAGAAGATAGCTCAGGGGTCTGCTAATACTTTTTACTGGGTGAACTTATTTAAATAGGGGTTAGATGAATTTGCTTCATGGGACAAAGTATAAAGTACAAAATGTATCCAAAAATTGCATCAAAATGCATGAGGTTGTTTCAAATTCCCATATATGTTTATTGAATAATTGCAGTTTAAACTACATTATTTAAAAATATGCACTCAATTTTTATAATCTTTATATATATATATAACTTTATATATAAAAAAAAAGATACCAGTGATATGGTTAAAACAAATGTATATATTTTCAGAAGGCTTAAAGCAAAGGGCAATAACATGAGCATAACTTTTTTAACCCCTTAAGGACAATGGGCGGTCCCTAAACCCATTGAAAACAATACATTTTGAGCCCGTACATGTACGGGCTTTGTCATTAAGGGGTTAAAATTGTAACTTACAAAACAAAATTGGCATTGCAATACATGATTATGTATCTCTCATAAATATGAATCTCCAAAGTCTCCTGAATAGTATAATACCAAATGTGTATTAAATTACATAATCATAGATCTGGAATTTCCCAAGCCATGAGTGTCCAAAGCAATTTGAAGCTAAGACATTTCCACAGTTTGAAGCCAAGTGTCAGGGCCCGGGTAATCAGGTTGGGTAGTAGCTTCATTGTAGGGGATACCTGGGGTTCTGTCTGCACACGGCAATGCATGGTAACAGAAGGATAAGACAGACAGGCACAAAGGAATACACCACAGGCAGAATTCCAGGTAATGCTATGTATTGTATATTATGGCAGGACATGCAAATACAGGTTAAACAGTCTCTTAGCAAGAAAACGTACGTATGGCAGGAAGCCCTCTGGATGGGCGCACGGTAGGAAGCCCACTTGGCAGGGCTGAAGGCTGGAAGCCCACTGGGCAGGGCTGAAGGCTGGAAGCCAACTTGGCAGGGCTGAAGGCAGGAACAATACAGGATCAGGTACACAGGAACAAGTCAGGATCAGGTACAGGGCCAGAGCAAAACGGTCCTATAACTTCAATGCAAAGGCACCTAACAAACCGGGGAGTGTCCAGATACAGGCCTGGTCATTAGGTCAGGTGTGAATGACATAGGCTTTAGGTGAGGGAGGCAGGGTACTAAAGCCTGTTGGTTAGGTCAGGTGTGGTAGAGGCATAGGCTTCAGGTGGGGGAGACAGATACAGCATAACCAAACACAGCTGAACATAAATACACAGGACATGGATTAAATACATAGCAAACGAAGGGTTAAACTTGAACTATGCTGCAGATACCATCGATACTGGATTCTTTGATATGCTAAGTGACCACTAGCAGTCAGGAAAACCATTTCATATCCAACATATACATCAATAATAACCCATAGATTGATAACTTCCTTTTGTGCATATCTAGAACGGGGAAAGTGCACCCTACAAAAAGAATACAAATATGGCGGCGCAACTTAAACTGTTTGGAAGAAAATGTGAAGTCTGTGATATTCAGTTATAAGTAGCAAGTGTGACATATCTATGGACTTATAATAATAATAATTCACAAGAAATTCCTAAATGCATGAATTATTGCTGTGGCGAGCACAGGAGGGACGATAAAATGAAAATGAGTTATTTTGACTGATATGTTACCACAACACAAGGGGGAGGTCACTTATGGTTCCTATAGGTACACCTTCCCTCCGCTTATACCACCTCTGGGCCGGCTTGGAAACTCGAGATAATCTGGAAAAGGTATAAAGTTAATGAGAGGAAATTGGTCAGTGTGCTTACTAGGGGCCAAGGTCTAATTTTAAGTAAGTCGCCATCTTTCCTTGCCGGAGCCCTACGGACAGAAAAACTGTTACTTTACCATTCAAGTGAGTAGTTAGGTTTTCTGTATTTTCTCCTTTTTATTTTATCTGTTTGGTGTAAATAATCTGTTTAGCATCTTTTTTTGTATGCAATGTGACTATTTTTTTGTTCATAATAAATATTCCTTTATTAAGTTCTGCCTTTGTCTGGTAAAGACTCACGTTACCTGATGAGACCATTTTAATGGTAATTTGAACTCACCTAATTATTGTGTTAAGATATATTGTGTGGGTTTTTAGTCTAATTCGCTTGGGAGACCAAGGCAACCCATTTATAAATTGTCTTGGTGATATTAGTTATATCATTATAGTTAATTGTGGGTGGTATTAAGGGTGGATATTTTTATTTTTATCACTATTTCCGGTCTAGGGCAGACAGACCAAGTCACGCGCACGCTTGGAGTAGGGTGCGTTCGTGATAAGGACCACATGGGCCACTACATAAACACAGCTCAGAAGGGCATTGGGAACAACACCAGAAGCTCCGAGCACCAGTTGCTCATAGAGAGAGCAGTTGCCCAAGTCTAAACAGACCATCGTGAGCACAACCAGGATTGACTAACAGGAAAACCTACGACTCAATGCCACACACATGGATAAGTGAACGCCCGAAGTTATACAAAGTCAACAGGACACTAAAGACCTTTCTCAAGAACTCAATCGAAGTATGTAAGACAACACTAGAAGCCAACACAAGACAGCTAGCACAAGTAACCATCAAGTGCGGCATTTACCAAGGTGATGCACTGTCCCCGCTGTTCTGCATAGGCTTGCTCTTCAGCTACCTAATCACAAGGACTGGATACTGGTACAAGCTCAAGAGTGGAACTTCCATCAGCCACATCCTCTACATGGATGACATCTAGCTGTATGCCAAGAGCATTTTTATAAAAACCCACAAATTCATAAAAAAAAAATATGCAGGATAACAGGATAAGGCACTTAGGAGATAAGGCCCACGCCGAGTCAGGACACAAGCCAAGGTACGGTACACGAGAAAGCAACGGAGTCAATAGGGTAGCCAAGGTCAGTACACGAGGAATCCAACAAGCCATTTGGCATATAAGGGTCAGGCAGTAGCGAAGTCAGAGGGAAGCCAGGTAGGTACACGGAAAAATCAATATAAAAGCGCACTCAGGATGTAGCAGGGAAGCACAATAACTGTTGTGCTCGGGGAAGCTCGGGGAAGCAGTGCTGTAAAATAATGGTGGCCACACAAAATATTGACACTTTGGGCCCAATTTGGACATTTCCACTTAGGGGTGTACTCAATGTTGTTGCCAAGGTTTAGACATTAATGGCTGTGTGTTGAATTATTTTTAAGGGCACAGCAAATTTACAATGTTATACAGGCTGTACAATCACTACTTTACACTGTAGCAGAGTGTCATTTCTTCAGCATTGTCACATGAAAAGATATAATAAAATATTTACAAAAATGTGAGGGGTGTACTCACTTTTGTGAGATAATATATATATATATATATATATATATACACACATGTATACACAACAAAGTTTTTTATGAGCAAGTCCTACAATTAGCGCTATATCTTCTAAAAACTTGTCGCATGGAAAGAGTGAAAATATTGGCATTTTAAAAGCCCACTGGTTGCCTAGTTTTAAAAACTGTATGATTTGATGGGGTAAATCGAATTGGCTGGCTTCAAAGATGTCCCAAATATGGGACATGGGCACAGACTGACCAGATATCCAAATGCCAAAAAATGCACACTTCACAACGGTGGCCTTTTACCTCCTAAATAACACAACAAACCCATGCATGGGGGTTATCGCTGTACTCAGGAGATGTTATTGAACACATAGAGGGGTGTTGTTTGACAGAGACATATACCAGGTGCGGTAAATTCACACCTGAAGTACAATGTGTGTGAAAAATGTTTGTCATACAATGTGAAGGGTCTTAACATTCCGGAAAAGCGGTCTAATCTTATGCGTGAATTAAAGTTCAACAAGGTTTCTGTGGCCTTTTTACAAGAGACCCACTTCCGGTCGAGTTCGGCTCCTAACCTGCTCACTTCTGATTACCCGATGGGTTATTTTAGTCATAACCCTGTAGCGAAATCTAAGGGTACTGCTATCTTGTTTGACAAGTTCACTCCTTTTGTGCCGACGGCTCAGCTTTCCGACCAGGAGGGGCGCTACATCTTTGTCAAAGGCACTATTGGAGAGACGCTCTACACATTCGCTAATATATACTTACCTAACAGACTGCAACATAAATGCCTTTCCAAGATCCTCCGCTCATTGCGCCCTTTCCAGGAGGGCGTCCTGATCCTGGGTGGGGACTTCAACGTTGCCGTGGACCCCAGGTTGGACGTTTCCGTGGGCCGTTCCAGTGCTGCTCCATCTGTTCTGAATAGGATAAAGTTGCATCTCAGGGACTTTCAGTTGGCGGACTTCTGGAGGGCCCTTCATCCGTCTGACCGGGATTACAGTTTCTACTCCTCTCCCCGGCAATTATACACGCGAATTGATTATATTTTTTTGCCCTATTACCATCTTTCTCGTCTGACTGGCGCTCGATATGGCTCGATTACATTGTCGGATCATGCTCCTCTGGTTGTGTCCATCTCTTCCTCCTTGACTCGCCCTGCTTTTACGACGTGGAGGCTCAACGAGTCGCTTTTGACCGATGCTGTGAACTTCTCCAAAATTAAACTTTTTTCAAGATAATTTGACCCCTGGGATGTCACCATTGACTGTTTGGGAGACGCACAAATGCGTGATCCGTGGCCACTTCATTGCTATGGGTGCGGAACGGAAAAAGGCCAACTCGCTGGCGCTTCGTTCCCTCTATGAGCGGATTGCCGAACTTGAGCGGCGCCACATGGACGACGCTTCAGCTGCGGATTACCAGTTGTTGTTGCAATGCCGGAGAGAACTTTCTTCCATCCTCAATGCTCGTGCCCGTAAGTAGTTTTTGCATATGAAAGCCCTGTTTTACGAACATGGTGATAAGCCTGGCAGGTACCTGGCACGGGCTCTACGTCAGAGACGCACGCTCTCTTATATTCCTCGCATCAAGTCCTCTCTGGGCACGCCTCATCGTCTCCCTCAGGACATTATGAAAGAATTTGTGTCGTACTACACGGGACTTTACAATTTGTCTCCGGCCCTCTCTCCGGATGCCAAGCTCCGCAAATTGGAGCAAATCAAGGCTTACCTGCGCCGGCGTCTTACCTCCGACGTTGCTGACCAGCTGGAGGCCCCCATCTCCCTGCCTGAGCTCGTGGCGGCGATGAAACATTCCAAGTCTGGTAAATGCCCTGGTCCGGATGGCCTCCCCCTACTTTATTATAAAAAATTGATTGATATCCTGGGCCCTCAGTTAGTGAAGTCCTTTAATGCCCTTGTTGATGGCTTCGATTTTCATCCCTCTACCCTGATGGCCAACGTGTCTTTGATCCCGAAGGACGGGAAAGATCCCGAACTTTGTAGTAGTTATAGGCCCATTTCTCTGCTTAATGCGGATGTTAAGTTATTTTCCAAGATCTTAGCCACCAGGTTACAACCCTTGGTTCCGCGCCTGGTCCATCCTGACCAGTCCGGGTTTGTTAGGGGGCGGGAATCCCGGGACAATACGATGCGTGCGCTGACTATCATTCACGCAGCTGGGCGCCTTCGGTCCCCTCTCCTGCTCCTGTCGACGGATGCCGAAAAGGCGTTCGACAGGCTGGATTGGTCTTTCCTGTCCGCTGTCTTGCGGCACTTAAATTTTGGCCCTCATATGCGTAGGTGGGTTCTCTCACTATATACTGCCCCCTCAGCCAGGATTAGGGTTAATGGGGCCCTGACGGATCCTTTCCCTATCACTAATGGCTCTAGACAGGGTTGCCCCCTCTCCCCTCTCCTGTTTATTTTGTCCCTCGAACCATTTTTAGAGGCCATTCGTTTGAATCCGGATATCAGGGGTCTGTTGCTAGGGGGTACGCATCATAAGGTGCTTGGTTATGCGGACGACTTGCTTTTTGCCGTGACTGCTCCGAGGGTTTCTCTTCCTAACATAATTAGGGAGTTTCGGCTTTATGGGGAGCTCTCGAACTTTAAAATTAATTCTACCAAGTCGGAGATACTCAATGTTTCTATGCCGCAGTCTGAGGTCAGCTGGTTGATGTCTACTTTTCCCTTCAAGTGGGCTGCCGGCCAACTGAAGTATCTGGGCATCTGGCTCACAAGTGACTTGTCTCGTATGTATGCCTGCAACTTTCCTCCACTTTTGGCTGCCCTGCAACGAGATTTGTCCCGCTGGTCCCCGCAGTATTTGTCCTGGTTTGGGCGGATTGGTGCCCTGAAGATGAATGTGATGCCTAGGATTCTTTACCTGCTTCAGACGATTCCCATTCAGCTGCCCCCGTCCTTTTTTGCTTCTCTCAAGACCATGTTCCTTCGCTTTGTGTGGGCTAACAGGAGGCCCAGGACTCGATTCGCTACGTTAGTCCTCCCCAGGTCCTGTGGGGGGATGGGTGTGCCGTGTCCTCGTACTTACTATCACGCCTGCCATCTTTTGCGGGTCCTCGAATGGGCGCATGGTCCCTTGCACAAATTGTGGATAGATATGGAGTCCTCGCTCCTGGGCATCCCTGTTGGTCACCTCCCGTGGCTGCAGCGGCATCACTCCCGGGACCTTGCTCGGGCTCACCCCTTGATATCCGCGTCGCTACGAGTCCTGCACTCTCTCCATGTTAAATTGAGTCTGACGTCCTACCCATCCCCACTGCTGCCATTGCGGAACAACCCTGATTTTCCCCCGGGACAGGACCCAGGTCCTTTCTTGCGGACGGCCTTGTCGGATTACGTCCCGCTTTCTAAGTTTCTTGCTGGACATCGTCTGCGCGCCCTGACCAACATTTGCGGCGAATCGGGGCCTTCCCTCATGGAACGCTTTCAATACCGTCAGCTCTCCAGTTATTTCTCGTCCCTCATGGGATCCGGCACGCCCACTAGGGCTCCTACTCGTTTTGAATCGCTGTGCACCAGATCTGAACTCCCGGCGCATGGTGTTTCCCTACTTTACCAACTCATGCTTCAGCACCCGAGGGCCGAGCCGTTACGTTTTCAAAGTCTCTGGGAACAGATGTTACACATTACGCTGGACCAGTCTGATTGGGACAAGATCTTTCTTCTGACCCACAAGTGCTCCAGACAAACGAAGGCGCAGGAGACTTCCTACAAGCTCCTTACTCACTGGTACATGACGCCTGTGGCGCTCCATAGAGCTTTTCCCGACTCCTCCGACAAGTGCTGGCGCTGTGGTGTTGCTCCTGGTACCCTACTCCATATCTGGTGGGACTGTCCTGGGATTGCTCCGTTCTGGTCGAGTGTCCATGGGACAGTTCAACGCCTCTCAGACGACCCTCCACCGTTCCTGCCTAGTTTTTACTTGCTCAGTCATACCTCTCAGTCCGTTGCTGGCTTCAAAAAGTCGGTGACTCGTCATTTACTATCTGCTGCACGGTCGCTTATCCCGCTCCATTGGAAGGACACTTCTCCGCCCTCCTTTCGCGAATGGATCGAACGGGTAGAGTCCATTAGGGTCTTTGAGGAGCTGGTGCTGCAATCCGAGGACCGTCATGCGCAATATCTCCGGACATGGTTTCACTGGCTCTCGTTTTTGGCGGACCCTCTTACTAAATCTCTCCTGCTGCAATGATACTGCTACTTTGTGTTGTGAGCTGCTGGGTGCCGGGTGGGACCTCCGTCTCCCCTTTTTTTTTTTTTTTTTTTTCTTTTTTTTTTTCTTCTTCTTCTTCCCCTCTTTCTCTCTCTCTCTCTCTCTCGCTCTCTCTCGCTCTCTCTCTCTTCCTGGTGTCTTGTCTGTGTGTTTGTCTCCTTCTTTTCCTCCCTGCTGTTCCCTCTGGTTCCTTACCTTGATTCCTTTTTTTTTTTTTTTCCCCGGGTAGGTGGTGGGGGTTCTACTTGTCCTGGGTAGTATGCCTTATCACACCGCCTTTGCTTATTTGGACGCCGCCATCTCTTGTTTGTTTGCGTTCTGCTACGCCTGATTGTTATTCTCACTCTGTGAGGCTCATTGTGTTTACATGGCTGCCCAGGTGGCGGTGTTACCTTTGATTCTGTGATGCCTTTGCCGCCATTTCTTGTTTCCTCATGTCTGATAAGACTGTTGGTTATTCCCACTCTGTGGGGTCTGCTATGTCTACATGGCTGTCCAGATGCCGGTGTTGCGATTGATTCTGTATTGCCTTTGCCCGCTGCGTCGGGTATTTCTGCCCAGTTTTGTATCCCTGTGCCCTCCTCCCGTCCGTCCTATCCACCTGTACTCCTCCTCCCTATTTCCCTTTTTGCCCTTTCCCTTTTTCCCTGTCCTTCTGTTGTTCCTTGAAAACTAATAAAAATCATATTTACAAAAAAAAAAAAAGAAAAATGTTTTAAAAAGAAATTACTACCATAAAGTTTGGCAAAGGCTGATGGTAGAATTAGTGCATGTAAAGGGTTACAAAGCATTTGAAATACCCTGGGGTGTCTAGTTTTTAAAAATATATGGTTTGATGGGGTAAATTGCATTGGCCGGCTTCAAAGATACACGAAATGACCGTTTCTTATTCGTAGTACATTTTGGGACAAAGGCTCTTTTTAACATTTTTCAGTGTTGCTGTTTAGCTATAATTTTCTTCTTTCTCATTTTGTGCACCCACACACATTATATATTGTTTTTTCAGGACAAACAGGGCTTTCTTTAGATACCATCATTTTTATCATATCATCTAATTTATTATAAAAAAAATTATAAAATATGGTGATTTTTTGTTAAAAAAAAATTACTTTTTCTCACTTTTAAAAAAAAATATATATATTTTACTCATCTGCAAAAACTAATTAAAAAAAACCTGCTAAATAGATTCTACTATGTGTCCCAAGTTTAGAAATACCCAATGTTTTTATGTTTTGTTTTTTTTTGCTTTTTTCTGCACGTTATGGGGCAATAAGTACAAGTAGCGTTTTGCTATCTCGAAACCATTTTTTTCCGAATCTGGTAATTCTTCCCCCCATGTGCTTTTTCGGGTATCTTTAAAGCTGGTTAATACAATATAAATCAGCAAACCATATATTTTTGAAGACTAGACACCCCTGGGTTTTCAAAAGTTAGTATTTTAACTCTTTACATGCACTAATTCTACCACAAGTCTTTCTCAAACTTTGTAGCAGTCATTTTTTGCACACATTTAACTTTATGTATGAATGTATAGCTCCTAGTATATGCCACTGTCAAAAACACCCCAATATGTGTTAAGCAACATCCCCCGAGTACAGTGATTCCACCTATACATTTTAGGCATGCACATTGTTCAATGTGCCCTATAAAACCATATAGTTTTGAAAACAAGACACCCCAGGGTATTTCAAATGCTGGTATTTTAACTCATTGTATGCACACATTTTACCACCAGCCTTTGTCAGTAGTGTTTTTGTGTGTGTTTTTCCCACACATGTACTTTAGGTATGAATGTACAGCTCCTGGTATACTTCACTTTCACACAACACCCCAAATATGTGTTGAGCAACATCTCCTGAGTACAGTGATACCCCACATGCATGGGTTTTGTCAGGTTGTTTGGGGGCTAAAAGGCCACATTTGGGACATGTGCATTTTTCAAATTGGAAATTAGACATATGGTCATCCTTCCCCCAGTGTTAATTGGGACATTGTTGAATCTGGCCAATGCAATTTACTCCATCAAATCATACATTTTTGTTTAAAAGTAGACACTTTTAACACGCCAGTATTTTAGCTCTTTCCATGCGAGAATTGTTTTAAGATAAAGCGCTAATTTTAGGACTTGTTCATAAAATTATTTATATATGTTGGGGGGGTCTTTTTTTTTTACATTTTTTGGAATCAGAGGATTCCCCTGATGACATCAGTGGAAACCGTTTTCTAGCGTTTCTTAGTTATGCTATTATTTTATGATGTTCCTGGTACGTCATCAGTTGCACAGGGGTTAGAGTTCATATGAAAGCTGGCGTGTCTCTCTAAGGGTCATAGTGGCTGTAGTCCACAAGAGCCTCAATAAAAACCTTAAATTAATATACTTATTTAAATTGATATTTGTAAAGTGTTTATGTGAGGAAAGAGGAAGAGGAAAAAACATAAAGTGTTTATGTGAGAAAACAGAACAGACGTGACAAAATTGCTCTTATTGGAGTGTTAAAAAAATGATTGATTACATTTTACACTACTTCACAGAAACCGTCCAGACAGTTCCTGTTCCCGAAATAATAACATGAAAACACACATGTATACAAACTGGAAACAATGCCTTAACTATTGCCCTCGCCTCAAAGATCAGTTGAAATCTCCTTACAGTGTACTATTTTGCAAAAACATGCAATTACGTGCTACTTTTCAAAGAACAGCTGCCTCAGCAGATCTAAAGTGACTCTGGGATTTGTAGTACAGCTTGGTATTCATGGGAGTTGTAGTTTATAGAATGTCAATCATTTAAATGGCTGCAGTCGGGATAGGTAAAGTACTTTTTTTTTGCACTTGATAACGATGGAAAAATACAAATAGTTCACAGCAGTAGCTTCCGTGATGTCTATCTACAATACATTTATAACCCTAATGGCATACTGAAAGGCTAGAAATTACTCATTTTTACTTTTGTAAATAAATGGAGAATAATAATGGAGAATTAATCCTAATCAGAGCTCCGGAGTGTCGAAACTTTGTACGCTTCTGTAGATCTGTGAGACATTTCCGCTTTTTTTTTTTTTATTATTCACGTTCAGGAAGCGCTTCTCGTTTCGCTGTTTAGCACTTACTCTGTGATTCCCCCTTTTGTCACCTGATGCTATTTTTCAAGCCGCACGTAATACTGTTTAATTTGGAAAGGGTTTGAGTTAATGGGAAGCCAAATTATTATCGGAGTTTAAGGAACGTCTAACATTTGACTTTCAAAACCGAAAACCATACGTGTTTACGTTTGTGTTGTTTCTGTGGCTATATAGTATTATTATAAAAGAAAACAGAACTGTTGAGAGTGAACACATTTTTTTTATTTGGCATTCGAAACTTGCCTTGGTTTACGCCCTTCGTGTCACTCTCTGGCAACTTTAGCTCTTTTCTAAATGTGTAAATCGGCTTAACCCCTCTATGACCAGAGTTGTATTTAGATACTTTTACCGTGTTTATTCTTAGACCATCTGTTCCTTGTTTAGTACACCTATAAAGATTGCATAAATATTACACTTTGTTTTTGTATACAAGTACCTATTTACAGTTTGCTTGTGATCATTTGTATACAATTAAGGTAATGACAAGGAATTTTCAAACCTTAAATGTGTGATTTTTGTATGTATGTATGTTTGTTTTGTTTTTTTCCTTTAACACAGTTTCCCTTTTTTGTGTTTGCTCACGCAAATTTTATACAGAATGTAATATCTATATAATATATATACGGTATATATAACGAAACAGGCAGGGCTTATGATAGTTACTCATAGTGTAATGTTTAACAGCACTAACATTCAACAAACTACAAAGGTTTTTTGTAAAAAATATATTTGTGCAAATTGGGTTAAACAAATTTCCACGCGTTAGGTGCCACCGATGGAAAGAAAATTTAATTTATTTTTGGCAACATCAAGGCGTACCTTAATAGTCACAGTGTTATGATTTTGGCCAATATGCGCAGTTGTATAATATTTTATTTAATTATTTTGAAAATCTTGCATTTCATTTTACCTTTTATATATAATTTTTATGGGTTTTTTTTGCATTATTTAAAAAAAATTCTTGGTACTTTAGATCCTATTTTCTAAAAGCAGACATTTAGATACCCCACATAGAATTGTGTTGTGATGTCATCAAAATCTACTCCCACATAAAATTTAGCAACAGTCGATTTTTTTTTTATCTTACCACTTTTTAGAAAGCAGTAAGATAAACATATAACATATAAACCTATCCTGTTTTTTTTGCAGTTAAACATCAGTATGAAGGTGCAATAGAAAGATCTTTAGTCGTATCACCTGTCCGTTTTGTGCATTTCTTGTGGTTTTACCTCTTTGACTAATGATATGAGGGAGAAAAGGTGTTACTATTTTATATTCTAAATGAAAATTATAGTCATGGAAAGGAGTAACGTACACTGTGTCCATATATAGTTTGCCTTAGGTATGCTCATATCGATCTAAGTCCTTTTTTTTCTCCTCTCTCAATCCTCTCCCCAAGACTGTCATTTACGGTCTTGGGGAGAAGGACTAATCCCTAGCACTCACTGTCTTGGCACATTAGCCCTTATCCATTTGTCATAAACCCTTGCCCTGACCACCCCACACATTTTTGCACCAATACCACCTTTTGAGCACCCCTGGAGCCGTTCTATGTTTTTATTATTGATGCTCATTTTTATGTTTTGTGTCAGCAAATGATTGATTTTTGTGTCCTGCTGTGACACAGTATAGTGCTAATAAATGTGTGTCCATATAGGTGAATACCACAAAGCAGAATTCAGCAAACCACAGTTGACAGGTCGCCATGGCAACTAGAAAACATTTCCTGGCACCCACGGTTTTGCAGAACAAGGGTGTAAAAACTTGCAAGGGCTACCTTTGTGAATCTGACACCCTATGCTTTCTTGGAAGGGCGCAATGAAACAGATGCCAAGAGGCACCTAGGAGGATCACATTATGTACCGCAAGGCTGCCTTCGTGCTGCTCCCTCACAGCGTCTCTTCTCTTGTTCCGCCCAGGAACCCAGCGGAGTCACATCATGTGGCGTCACTTCCTGTGACTCTGCTGTGTTCCTGGGCGGAACAAGAGAAGAGACGCTTTGAGGAAGCAAAGCGAAGGCAGCCTTCCGGGACTGCGCAGGAAAGCTGCAAATCAGGTAAGGGGGTGGGCGTGCTTGACCACATATGTGGCGGGAGCGGGCGGGATTGGACACACCTTGCGTGAGTGGGACATTTTCAGTTTCGGCCAAATGAATGCTGAATTTGCTTGGTTTCAGTCCAGAATGTTCATTTCGGTGCATCCCTACTATATAGTAAGACAGACACTGAAGTGGTAGGCCTACACCATATCAATGTTTGGCTTAGTATATAGTGATAGGGGTTATGTTACTGCTCTGTACACATTCTTCATTGCTTAGTGCTCTGCTTCCTGCATGTCACTCTGCACACCACCTCCCAGGCTCATACGCTCAAACTATATGCAAACACTCATGCACACTCGCACACTCTAATACCATACAATGACACTAAAACAACACCCTGCACACCCCCTACATGCACACCCTAACACTGTACTCTAACACCCAACACAGTTTAACACTGTACACTAGCAAACCCCAAAAACACGGCTGGATAAGACTGGACAGTGACACCCCACAGACACTCGGCTAGTAGTGTACACACATACATACACATTCACCATTTCCCTTGCACATAAACATACTGTTTCTCTCCTCTATATATCTAGTTCCTTTTTTTCTACCCATCTCTTACCTTTCTTTCTCTCCTTTTGTCATCTTCAATGCTGTGGTGGTAGGAAGAGGTCTGTTTCTTGAAGCCTCTAATTCATTGCTCCCTTAGGGTGTGCCTGGATTCAGTGTTGAGTGCCTAGTTATGAAGTCATATGTGCTATGGCCTTGTATTTAATTTTAGGTTGGTTAGAACGAGATTTGCGATCTCTAAAAAATCCACTGCTTCTCTGATAGCGAGTGCCCCCCTGTTTAAGGCCCCCAGGTGACAGCCTAATAGGATGGGCTCTTGTGGGGTCTGGTTATTCCAGGAAAACGGGACAGTTAGCAACTATGGTTGCTGTCACCAGGGGGTTACCAAGGCACCCAGTGAAGTCATGCAACACATGTTACGGGACCACGCAGAAGAAACATAGTAATGCCACAGACAAAGATGGGAGATAAGAAGGAGAGAAAAGTGAAAAAAAGATGTGATGTGGAGAGAAGGGAAGCTGCGACAGTCGAAAATTGAGAAAAGGAATGCTGTGAGAGAGTGTGATTATGTGTATATATATGTGTGTACTGCTTGTGTGTAGGTATGTGCAGTTAGCAACTTATCAATCACAGTGGGACATCATGTGAACTAAGACAATGAAGGAACTCTTGGTCCTTTTATATTGTTAAGCTCTTGTGATAAGGATCCTTACAATATTTTGTGTATTGTATGACTGTATATTAATTTGCCAAATCCATTACATTGCTGCACAATATGTTGGGGCTTTATATGTAAATGATAATGACTTGGAAAATGCCAGTCCTGTTTCTGTTAGTTTTCTTTGTATCAAGAGAGGAGGGAGAAGAAGGAGAGCTGCAATTGAGAGAGCTGAAAAGACATAAGAGGATAAGCTGTAAGGGGGAGAATGGGAGATGGAGAGTTGTGAGAGGGATTGTGTGTATTTTTAGCACCTTAACAATAAATGCCAGGCACATCACAAAAAAGATCAGTTAAATGCCTGGCACTTCATGACATTGAATGAGCTTGGAAAGCAATCAAAGGTGGCTTTCTTCACTCAAACGATATTGCTGTAATTCCTCGATGGCAGCAAAGTCTGCTTTCTTAGAGCTTAAGAGACACTCTTCCTAAGCTCAAATGGTGCTGCTGGAATGCCTCCATATCGAGACATTCCACAACACCGAAACCCACCCCAGAGAGTGACCACAAGCACCATAGCAAGCGATGTTACCTATCAACTATGAAATAAACTCTCCAGACCATGCAAACATGCAAATCAGTGGAGTCCAGTTTAATAATAATAATGTGAATAGTAAAATATAAAAAAATAAATAGTTAAAAGGATATGGTAACATGTAACAATAATTCCACAGTTGTGTCACCATCAGGGGCACCATCCATTTGCAACAAAATGTAAAAACAAAAGTCCAAAAATCTAAAAAAATTAAATAAGTAAAAGTTTGTTTGCAAAAATCCTGGCATGGAAACAGTTAAAATACTAGCATTTAAAATACCCAGGGGTGTCAAGTTATTAAAAAATACCGGTATATGTTTAATGAGGTAAATTCTATTGGCCTCCTGACATGGGGACAGGATGACCAAATATCTAAATTCCAACTGAATTCTACAGTTGTGCTCAAAGGTTTGCGTACCATTGGAGAATAAGTTATATATGTACCATTTTTAAAGAAAACATGAGTAGGCAAAACACATTTCTTTTATTTCTTATGGGATTCATATTCAACTTTAGGTTATAACAGAATTACATAATCATAAAACAAAGCATGGCAACAAAGAAAAAATGAAATGACCCCTGTTCAAAAGTCTTCATACCCTTATTTTTTGTATTGCCCCTTATAGCATCAATGACAGCGTGCAGTCTTTTGTAATAGTTGTCTATGAGGCCCCAAATTCTTGCAGACGGTAGAGCTGCCCATCCGTCATGGCAAAAAATGCCTCCAGGTAATGCAAAGTCTTGCATGAACTGCACGTTTGAGATAGTGGCCGTCCTGAAAGATAGGGCATAGGCACAGACTGACCAAAATGGGGGGGCACTTCCCAAATGTGGCCTTTTAACCCCCAAACACCAGACAAACCCATGCATGGGTGGTATCACTGTACTTGGCAAAGGTGATGTAAATTGTAGAATAAATGCTTTATTACATAAATTACAACACTGTCATAAAATATACTCTATTTAAGTGTCTCTGTGAATCCCCTGATACGTGGGCTTCCTCAAGTCGGTTTGCTCTACATTTTACATCACTTTTTATATTATATTTATATACATATACTCCATACACTCTGCTGGATCCACTCTGCTGTCCATCACCTTAAAGGGGGAGTACTGCCCTAAATCACTACAGTGTTCTTTATCCCTGGAGCCAGGTTACAGGCAAGGTGAGAGGCTAACTGTAGCTACCTTTTTCTGGTCCATTTTGGATGTGTTGCAATACTGCTCTATGTGATTTTATCCATTTGTAGATATCTCCATTCAAATACAGTTGGGTGTGTGATCCCTAATCACACCAGGCGTTGATGATTTGAGTCAGTCTTTGTCTGACTCATCAGAATGTGAGTTTTTTTTATAATTTTTTTTAAAAAAAAATGTGCAATATTTTATCATAAAGAGTGCACTTTTTTTTTTTTTTTTCTTGTCATTTTTTCATGTAATTTATTCTACATAACCCAGTGGGGTGAGTTACGTTTATATTGACTTCTGTCGCTCCGCTCACTGTTGGTGGGTTGCACCACCAATACCTGTCTTATCTTTTCACACCTGCCTATATACTCTATGTATATGTGTAAATATATGTGGATATATTAATATGTGTATAATATGTTATATTCTTTTTCATTAAAAAAAATATTTTGGGAAATAGCATTCTCTAAACTGTAACTAAATACATATCATGATTACAGACCACATACTACAAGCATCTACATGTTAGCTCTCTATTGGCTACAAAAACTAATGACATAATTATGTTATTGAAATTAGGGCTGAAACAACTAATCGATAAAATCGAAAATAATCGATTATGAAAATCGTTGGCAACGAATTTCATCATCGATTAATCAAATCGATTTTTATCGATTATAAAAAGAGTTTTTTTTCAGCGCAAATGCGCTGAAAAACTCCTCTCCTTATAATAATCCGATCTCAAACAGAGATCGGATTATAACACCGGAATCCAGATCCCCCGCAACGCTGCAGGAGACCTGGATTCCCCTTACTGTCGGCCGGTCTCTCACTTCCGTCTCTCTCCCCCCTCCCATACACCCCTCTGACTCCTCCCCCTCCCATACGTCACTCTGCCTCTCTCCCGGCTCCGTTACTGACAAGGATTTTCACTGCAGCTTCATAGAAGCCACAGTGTAAGTGAAGGTGAGTAACGGAGGCTGTCTGTGCGATGCAGACACTCACAGGCTGACAGAGAATCATCCTCTCTGTCAGCTGGTGGGGGTCTGCATCGCACAAACAGCCTCCGTTACTGTCAGTAACGGAGCCTCTGTGTCCACTTCCTCAATGGGCGTATTCAGCACAACGCGTTGCACCTGAGGAAGCCGATTGGTGAAACGCATTGTGCTGAATACGCCCATTGAGGAAGTGGACACAGAGGAATCCTGAGAGAACTAAACTGTTCCTGCTACACAGCATTATTCCGGTCCTTCCCACGGGAGCGTTAAAGTGTTCTTATATGTAAGATACTATATTTTTTTATTTATATTTGTCAGGACTCGGGTGATCAGGTCGGGTAGGAGCCCATGCGCAGGGGATACTTGGGGTTCAGTATGTAACCCACGGTGCATGATTATGCAAACAAAGACACCACAAGTAGAAATCCAGGTAATGCAGTGTGTTTTATGTATATAACAGGACCAGAAAATAATGGTAATACAGTCAAAGCAAGAAACCGGACGTATGGCAAAATAAATACCGGTAATAAGTCTTTTGGCAGGGAGCCCACTTGGAAGGGCACGAAAGGCACACAGCCCGCTTGGAAGGGTACGAAAGGCACACAGCCCGCTTGGAAGGACACAATAGCAGGGAGTCCACTTGGAAGGACACAATAGCAGGGAGTCCACTTGGAAGGACACGAAAGGCACACAGCCCGCTTGGAAGGACACAATAGCAGGGAGTCCTCTTGGAAGGACACAATAGCAGGGAGTCCACTTGGAAGGACACAATAGCAGGGAGTCCACTTGGAAGGACACAATAGCAGGGAGTCCACTTGGAAGGACACAATAGCAGGGAGTCCACTTGGAAGGACACAATAGCAGGGAGTCCACTTGGAATAAGTCTTTTGGCAGGGAGCCCGCTTGGAAGGGTACGAAAGGCACACAGCCCGCTTGGAAGGGTACGAAAGGCACACAGCCCGCTTGGAAGCACACAATAGCAGGGAGTCCACTTGGAAGGACACAATAGCAGGGAGTCCACTTGGAAGGACACAAAAGCAGGGAACCAGGAACAGTACAGGTGCAGAGCCACAGCAGGAAGGTCCATAGACTTCAATACAAAGGCCCTGAGTGAAGGGCAGGGCAGGTTCATAAAGGCAGGGCAATCCAGGTAACAAGGCCCAGCTGGATGTATTCACTAGGGCTCAACCCAGGTAACAAGGCACACCTGAGTTCTGAGTGCTCCAGAGGACGGAGGGTGGCCACTAGTGGTAGCAGATGTAAATGGCACAGGTATGAAAAAGCCATGGTTCAGGCAGCAAAAAGTGGTTCCTGACAATATTAAAGCTACTACTTTTTTAACTCTTTCTCCTCCGGTCTTTTCTGGTACACCGGTACAAAGAAGAAACTCCATTCCCCAGAAGGGGCTCTATGGGCTTCTCAACAGAGGAACCTATTGAAGAATCCATTTTAATGAATTTAAGTATTATTTAATTTCCGCACATATTGTGGTGTCGTTTGTAAATTTTGCGCAGCACTTTATTTCTTTGTTTGGAGTATGGGAGGGGGAGGAGCCAGAGTGGAGTATGGGAGGGGGAGGGGCCAGAGTTGTATGGGAGAGGGGAGGAGCCAGAGTGGTGTATGGGAGGGGGGAGGAGGCAGAGTGGAGTATGGGAGGAGGCAGAGTGAAGTATGGGAGGGGGGAGGAGACAAAGAGGTGTATGGGAGGGGGAGGAGCCAAAGTGATGTATGGGAGGGGGAGGAGCCAAAGTGATGTATGGGAGGGGGAGGAGGCAGAGTGGAGCATGGGAGGGGGGGCAGAGTGGAGTATGGGAGGGGGAGGAGCCAGAGTGGTGTATGGGAGGGGGAGGAGGCAGAGTGGAGTATGGGAGGGGGAGGAGCCAGAGTGGTGTATGGGAGGGGGAGGAGGCAGAGTGGAGTATGGGGGGGAGGAGCCAGAGTGGTGAATGGGAGGGGGAGGAGCCAGAGTGGTGAATGGGTGAGTTATAGTGGTGTATGGGGGGTATTATGAATTTCAGGGCATATAGGGGGTATAAGGCATATCGATATTAGGCATATCAGGGGGTCATAAAACATCTGGGGGTAAAAGGTATATCAGGGGGCTCAGTTGCATATCACTGGCATATAAGGAGTATAAGGCATATCAGGGGCACAGTGGCATATCAGAGGGCACAGTGGAATCTGGCATATAAGAGGTATAAGGCATATATGGGGGCAGAGTGGCAAGCTGGGGGTCTGATGTGCATAACTGGGGGCAGTTTGGTAAATAAAAAAAAATTAAACAAGGCTTTTTTTCTCATAGTTTTTATTAAATATGAAAAATAGTTAACATATGAATTAATATTTACTAATAACTTTGTATTAAAACCTAGTTTGAGAAACACCGTGTTTGGGTTCTTGTAGCTTTTATTATTATGTCAGTAAAATAAGAAGGTGAATAGAGAGAGGCCATTGCAATAAAGAGATGAAAGTGTAAATTGTACGTTTTTTATTACATTATTTTAAATTTAAAGAAATTGCATTTTTTTATCCGATTAATCGAAAAAATAATCGGCCAACTAATCGATTATTAAAATAATCGTTAGTTGCAGTGCTAATTGAAATACATTGGAGGATTATCAAGTCACCAGTTAAATGCAAAGTATGTAAACTGATCAGGTAAATGTTCATGTTAATGGGCAAAAGAAAAAAAAAAACCTGCCGAGTGTCAGGAACCACTTTTTCGCTGCCTGAACCATGGCTTTTTTATATACCTGTGGCATTTAAATCTGCTACCACTAGTGGCCACCCTCCACCCTCTGGAGCACTCAGAACTCAATTACTAGGATCAGGTGTGCCTTGTTACCTGGGTTGAGCACTAGTCAATACATCCAGCTGGGCCTTGTTACCTGGATTACCCTGCCTTTGTGAACCTGCCCTGCCCTTTAGCCAGGGCCTTTGTATTGAAGTCTGTGGACCTTTCTGCTTTGGCTTTGCACCTGTACCGTTCCTGGTTACCTGCTTCGTGCCCTTCCAAGCGGGCTCTCTGCCTTTCGTGCCCTTCTAATCTGGCGCTCTGCCTTTCGTGCCCTTCCTATCTGGCGCTCCGCCTTTCGTGCCCTTCCAATCTGGCGCTCCGCCTTTCGTGCCCTTCCAATCTGGCGCTCTGCCTTTCGTGCCCTTCCAAGCGGGCTCTCTGCCTTTCGTGCCCTTCTAATCTGGCGCTCTGCCTTTCGTGCCCTTCCTATCTGGCGCTCCGCCTTTCGTGCCCTTCCAATCTGGCGCTCCGCCTTTCGTGCCCTTCCAATCTGGCGCTCTGCCTTTCGTGCCCTTCCAATCGGGCGCTCTGCCTTTCGTGCCCTTCCAATCGGGCGCTCTGCCTTTCGTGCCCTTCCAATCGGGCCCTCTGCCTTTCGTGCCCTTCCAAGCGGGCGCTCTGCCTTTCGTGCCCTTCCAAGCGGGCACCCTGCCAAAAGACTTATTGCCGGTATTTATTTATCCTGCCATACGTCCTGTTTCTTGCTTACAGACTGTATTACCCTTATTTGCTTGTCCTGTCGTACACATACAATACATTGCATTACCTAGATTTCTGCTTGTGGTGTCTTTGTATAATAATGCATCGTGGGTTACAGACCTAACCCCAAGTATCCCCTGCACATGGGCTCCTACCCGACTTGATCACCCAAGTCCTGACACCGAGGTTAGAATGTTCAACTCACCAGCAAACTCCTGGTTTATTGATTATTGTAAAATACCGTATCTGCTCGATTATAAGACGACCCCCCAAAATCTGAATATTAATAAAAAGAAAAAGCCTGATTTATAAGACGACCCTATAGGAAAAAAGCTTAATTCATGTAAACTTTTTGTTTGTTTTTATTTCCTTTTATTTGCCACTCTGCCCCCAGAAATGCCTTATACCCCCTATGTGCCACTTTGCCTCCCTGATATGCCTTTTACCCTCCTGTATGCCACTCTGCCCCATGTTATGCCTTTTAACCTCCTATATGCCACTCTGCCTCCAGAAATGCCTTATACCCCTATATGCCACTCTGGCATATAGGGGGTTTAAAGGCATATCATGGGACAGAGTGGCATATAGGGGGTTAAAAGGCATAACATGGGGCAGAGTGGCATATAGGGGGACACTTACACACCCAGACACTAATATGCCCACTTACATACCCACTCTGACACTTAGATACCCAGACCCTAATATACACTCAAGCAACTAGGAGACTTCACTCACTATGATGCCTCAGCAGGCGCTTACTGCAGCTCTCACGGGATCACACGCAATGACGCTGTGTGACCCCGCTAGGCCCCGCCTCCTCCAGAAAATTACCGGATCCGCCGATGATTTTGGGACGGCACAGTGCCACCGGGGTCCCGGTCTTTCTTCTGATCTCTCCGACCGCTTCTGCTTCCCCGGCAGTGGACGGGCTATCCCAGCACTGAGAAGGTACACACATATGCAACCTCCACTGCTGTCCGCACTTTCGCCGGCGCTCGGTGAAAGACGCCGTGGAAGTGCCGGCAGCAGCTGAGGTTATCAGACAGGAGGATCCAGGTCCCCTGCAGCGCTGCAGGGGATCTGGATCTTAGTCTCATAGTCAGACCTCTATTTGAGGTCTGATTAGAAGACGACTCTGATTATAAGATGAGGAGTATTTTTCAGAGCATTTGCTCTGAAAAAAACCTCGTCTTATAATCGAGCAAATACGGTAATTATGACACTGACACTACCTTTTTTCAGCATTAGAACTAAATTAGACGCTTGGGTGAACTGCATACTTCAGTACCAAATGCCAAATTGTCCAACTTGTACACAGGCATTGCAGAACAAACAGTTTATTTTCTGGTTTGTTTGTTTTTTTTTGTTTGTTTTTTTAACAATTAAGGTCATCGGAGTCTGTCTAGACCCTGCTGGGATATCAGATCGTTCTGTTGAGGCACTGATCACAGACACTGATCTATATGCAAGTCAATGGGGACTTGCATAGAGATCACAGTGTGATCGGTGCAGGGGGATCGCAGGACATGCTGAAACACAAATTAAAAGGAAATAAAAGTGTTAGTGATTTTTTTTTAAAACAAAAAAATCACTTAATAATAATAAAAAAAACAATAAATTGAGCCAAGTGATGTTATTGTGACATCACTGGCATTAATAACATGTTCAAGAGGTCCCTAAGAGGGCCTCTAGTAACAGTGCAATTTTTTTTAAAACAAACAAAACAAAAATTATAAAACAATATAATAAAAAAAAAAAACCTTACATCCCATTGTCCTAACACAACATCTAAAAGGTATAACCCTCCTGCCCCCATTCACAACCCCCAAACCCGTTAAGCCATAAGTATAAAAAATACTATCCTATAGGTACTATAGGATATGGCCCTCTAGAAAGAAAAAAAAAACTAAGGATGTGGGGTAATCGGGAGATACAGCTAAACAATTTTGGGCGGGTTTCTCTGCCATAACACATACCCTGTGCAAAAAAATCTAAGCAACACAGAAGTGTTGGTGGAAAAAAAGCACAGGAAATAATTCTTGCGGCCACTTTTGACAGTGATTGGTTGCCAAAAAGCTGTATGAAGATTGACCAAATACCCCTGATAAGATAGTCTGGGTTGTCTGCTTTACAGAAATATATACTTTTGGGGGTATTTTTGGTTTATTTGTTTAAAATTAGAGTTGCAATCCCATCATACCTAATGTATAAAATCTATGAATAATGTACACCTTATAGTGTTTTCCCTATAAGTGCTGATAAAGTATGGGAATTCTATAAAGATTAGGTATTTCTGAAATCAAGACACCTGAATTGAAAAACTTGGAGGGGATTTTCAATCACTTTTGTGAGGATTCAGAGGGGCCCGAAAATATATAAAAAAAAAAAAAAAAAAAAAAAAGGCAAAATTGCTGCGGGACTTGAGGTACTAAAAGCCCCTAGGTTAAATTCAGCTTGGGGCACTTCAAAACACTGACTCATTTTAGTGACCATCATAATTTCAAAAGCTGGGAATTTTCTAGTAATTTTGTATCTATGTATAACTTTTTAGTCAGTGTTTCAATTCCTTTTTTGAAAACAAAATATTCACATTGGTATTAATATGTTACTTTTCTTGATTTTAGGAGTGTTCTGGAAATGAATTTGTCAAGTGCAGTGAAAAAACATAGCTGACAATATTTTCACAATGGCTGGCATCACGGGTGAAAGTCAGCTACAGCGTATTATAAAAGATTTACAAGGTACAGTGTTTGACCAGTACTGTGTTGAATTATTTGTAAATGATGGGGGAAAAGGCTTTCTTTTAACTTTGTATTTCTGATTAAAGGGGCCTCAGAACATTTTGGTTTTAATTTTGCTGTAGGCATTTGTTTTGCTATATGTTTACATTACTGCTTTCAGACAGCTGAAAATATGATGCATCGTAGGGAGAAACAGGCTAATATGTGTCACAACGCCCAGTAGCGTACCTAGAGGGGGGCGATTCGCCCCAGGTGCCACTCATCAGGGGGGTGCTGTGATGGCTGCCTAACACAGGGCCGCAGCTTACCACTGTGGAACCTGTACACTATGCGAGAAAACTCTTTTACCTCCCAGGTTCCTGCTCCCCCTGGACAGTGAAAGAGTTTCTTCACACAGCGCGCGCGTGCCACAGCAGATTTCTGCGTGGCCCCAGTGATGCTTGGCTGGCCCCCGGACCAGTGAAATCTGCAAGAGAGGTTAGGGGTGCGACAGACTGAATGTGTGAATAAATGAGTGAATAAGTAAATGTTAAGGGGCAGAAATGGCACAGGCTGGCTGCTTCAGGGGCAGAGAAGGCACAGCAGGTTGTTAAACATAGAAACATAGAAAGTGATGACAGATAAGAACCAGTAGGTCCATCCAGTCTGCCCAACCTCTGAGTACCTTCCTTTAGTACCTGCCCTTATCCTATATCTAGCTTGGCCTTATGCCTATCCCATGCTTGCTTAAATGCCTTTACTGCAGTAGTGTTCCTAGTGAGGGGGCGGTCCGCCCCGGTGCCGCTCATGAGGGGGGTGCCACAGGCTAGGGTGATCACATGTCCCAGATTGCCCGGATCCCTGGCAGCCTTGTCACTTTTTTTATGCGGAGGAGAGAGGGGCGCCTAGCAACTGATCGGCACCCCTCAGTCTCCTTCGCGGGGCCTCTAACTCTGTCGCGGTGCCAGCATGTCATGATGTCATATTCCGGCGCTCAGCAGTCAAGCAGCAGCAGAGCAGGTGGGTAAATAGTGTGAAGGGAGGGAGGAGGGGTAGACAGTGAGAAGTGGGTAGATAGTGTGAAGGGAGGGAGGAGGGGTGGATAGTGAGATAGGGTAGATAGTGAGAAAGGAGGGAGAGGGGGTGGATAGTGAGAGAAAAAAGGGGTAGATAGAGGTGGGTAGATAGTGTGAAGGGAGGGACGAGGGGTAGATAGTGAGAAGAGAGAGAGGGGGGGTAGATAGTGAGAAGGGGTAGATAGTGAGAAGGGAGGGAGAGGGGGTAGATGGTGTGAAGGGAGGGAGGAGGGGTAGATAGTGAGATGGGGTAGATAGTGAGAAGAGAGATGGAGGGGGTATTTAGTGTGGAGGGGTAGATAGTGAGAAGGGAGGTGGAGGGAGCAGATAGTGGGAAGGGAGGGAGAGGGGGTAGATCGTGAGAAGGGGTAAATAGTGTGAAGGGAGGTGGAGGGGGTAGATAGTGGGAAGGGAGGGAGAGGGGTAGATCGTGAGAAGGGGTAAATAGTGTGAAGGGAGGGAGGGGGTAGATAGTGAGGAGGGAGAGAGGGGATACATAGTGAGAAACAAGGGGGTAGATAGAGGTGGGTAGATAGTGTGAAGGGGAGGAGGGGTAGATAGTGAGATGGGGTAGATAGTGAGAAGGGAGGTGGAGGGGGTAGATAGTGTGAAGGGAGGGGGATTAGATAGTAAGAAGGTGGTAGATAGTGAAAAGGTGGTAGATAGTGAGATGGGGTAGATAGTGTGGAGGGGTAGATAGTGAGAAGGGAGAGAGAGGGGGTAGATAGTGAGAAGGGAGAGAGAGGGGGTAGATAGTGAGATGGGGTAGATAGTGAGAAGGGAGGGAGAGGGGGTAGATGGTGTGAAGGGAGGGAGGAGGGATAGATAGTGAGATGGGGTAGATAGTGAGAAGGGAGGTGGAGGGGGTATTTAATGAGAAGGGAGGGATAGGGGGTAGATAGTGGGAAGGGAGGGAGAGGGGATAGATAGTGAGAAGTAAGGGAGAGTGGGGTAGATAGTGAGAAGGGGTAGAAAAAGGGGAAAGGTAGATAGTGAGAGAGGGTGGTAAGTATATTGGAATAAACAGTGAGAATGAGTGAGAGAATAAATGAATGTGTGGATGCATTGTGTGAATGAGTGAGAGAATGAATGAATGTGTGGATGAATTGTCTGAATGAGGGAGATAATGAGTTTGTGAAAATGCATTAATGAATGTGTAAATTTGTGTGAATGAGTGAGAGAATGAATGATTGTGTGAGTAAATTATGTGAAAGAAAGTATGAATTAGTGAGTGACTGTAAAAGTGTTTGTGTGTATGATAGATATATAATTGATTTGTGGAAAGGCAAAGATGGCACAAGCAGGATGTTTGAGCCTTGGGGACCAAGATGACAAAGGGAGGGTGTTTATGGGACAGAGATGGCACACGCCGGGCTGTTTAGGGGCAAAGTTGACTCATGCTGAGCTGTTTGGGGACAAAGATGGTAAATCCTATGTGTGTAATCTGGGCGCTGGTCAGGTTCTATGTGGGCATTGTGGACGCCAGGGCTGGCTTTGGGTTATGCAACCTATCATCTATGCCTGTAGTTTTATGAATCTGTGAATGAATGAGTATATGAATGAGTGTGTGTGTGTGGATGTGTAAGTGCTGGAACCTATGCATGATGGGACTGTGATTGCTGTTGGCAATCACACTCCTATCATGCCAAGTCAGCCAGTACATGCTGAAACCTGGCTAGCTGCCCCCCTTGTGATTGATGATGCCAGTAGTATGGGGTCTGCACATCACGTACAGCCACCCTGTACCAGCAATGTGGATTGGTGGATTTTTGTGTCCTTGGTGGGATTTGAACCCTGGACCCCGGTACTGCAGGGCAACAGTATAAGCCATTAAGCCACTGTGAACCGGGTGTAATGTGAATAATAAGAATTACAATGGGTCGGAGATCTAGTAATAGGAGTGGTTCTGAGTGGAAAGGAACATCAATGATTGGTGAGAATAACTGTCAGTCAATTTCTTTGACTGCTCACCTTTGGGAATTGGAGAGAACCATGTATATGGAATTCTATTGGACTATGTGGGTGATGTCATGCTTAGTTACCTTTAAAGCAATTGGCTGGGTTTGGCAACACATCTAATATATCGGTAACTATTGGATATGATTGTTCCCTCCCCTAATCCATGATGTCATTTACAAAGGAGATATAAGGTCAAACAGTCTCCATTTTGGAAGGCATTAGCCCAGACCTCTGATGAAGCACTGAGGAGCGAAACATGTCAGGGGGGCTATTCGTCTGAGTTTTTAATAAGCCTGTGTCACTGGTCATAATTCAATTATTTCTGCTGTTAGCACTGCAGCCATCAACAGTATATATGATCTAATATTATTAGTGTTATACAACTGTGGGCATATGCCCTCATGTTACAGTGGCGTATACCTTTCATGGTAGGACTGGTGACACTGGTGTTTTTTAAAATCTTTTTTTTGTTTTATACCTTTTAACAAACGTATTAATAAAAGTTATGTTTTAGGGTGGGGTTATAATAAGGGTAATTTTGATCCCGGGAACGGGATTGGTTTGTTTTTAGTTGTAACTTACCCTTGTCCCCGCTGGGGCATTATTTTGGAATTGTATGTAAGGAGTTAGATCCAGTCACAGAAACTGTTATAAAGACTGATTAGTCCTCTTTGTGGTGCCATAAGTTTGAAGGCTTTATTCAGACAAAAAGGCAAAGAAGTATTAAAAAAGAGCTGTAAATTGGACACCTTGATCAGAAGACAAGAATACTATGTAGACAAACAATCAGGAGCTGAGTTTGAGTGGAGGGATAAAATGAGCTATTTAAAAAAACAAAAAAAAAAACAATTTTGATTAAAATGACGATATAACCCTCAGAGGGTGGAAGGTCCACAAAAAAAACCTTCGCTAGAAGGGTCCAAGGGGTGACCAGAGGCTGTAGAAGTCCTGCCAGACTGGAATGTGAGGGAACAAACAGAGTACCAGGAGGCCATCTTCTGTGGACTTGAGCAATTGTCTGGAAAGTCAAAATTCAGTCAAATAAAGGAGAAACAAATGAGTAGTTACAGAGGCTATTATCCGTGCTGAAGGAGCTATAGGTTAAGAATTGGTTCTATCATTGTTGTCAGTAAAGAATCTTCTGGTGTCAGCTGCAGATTCGGGGCAATAGGAGAGGAAGTCTAATCTAGAAAGGAATAGGGACCATCAGGCTTGTCTAGGGTTCAACCTTTTAGCCTTGCTGGGGTACAGGTTTTTGAGATCTGTTAGAATGGTGACCGTATTTCTGGCTCCTTCTAACAAATGAGACAATTTTTGGAAAAACAAAACGATGAGGAGTTCTCAGTTGGCAATATCGTAATTGGACTCAACAGGAGATAATTGTTAGGAAAAGAATTCACATGGACGAAGTCTGCCATTTTATATATATATATTTTTTAAACTCTTTTTATAAAATTTTTGAACAAAGAAAAAACATCATAATAAAATGTCACATCTTCTGTCTCATAGACGTTAAAGAACAGTACGCAATCCCAGATAAGGGAGACAAGTGACAGAATAACATGAAAGAAAAGCAAATCCCCAAAATCCCCCCCCCCACCCAACCCCCCAACAACCGTTTAAACCCATGGCCACGAAAAAAGAAAATATACATATATATATATGTCTGTCGTCTGTTGTCCAGTCAAACATACTAACAACTCAGACGCAAGGGGTAGCACCTCGAAGTAATCGTGCGCTGAACCATGAGGTATCCTGAAAAGTATGTACAATTTGCGTCTTAAGGGGTTCATCCAACATTTTAAAAAAGGTTTCCCATTTTGTAAAAAAACGTTTAGTACCTTTGTTTTTATTCAACCAGTCCATTCGAAGCAAATAAAATAATTTGGTATGAACTAGGGATAGAGACGGTGAGGATGCCTGTATCCAATGATGCAAAATAGATTTTCTAGCCACTGCCAAAATTATTCAAATAAATGTTACATCCCTAGACCCCCCATCCTAACGCGGGCATGAATTGCCGCAGCTGGATCAATGCAATATGCGTCAATTGATAACTGCCTCAAAAAGGTTTGAATAGTAGTCCAGAAGTCACTAATTAGCGGGCAACCCCAAAAATTATGATACAGATCAGCACCTTCAAAACCACATTTCGGGCAAGCATCCACTGGTATTATACCGATAAAAATTGTCTATGGGGAGATAAATACCGTATTTGCTCGATTATAAGACGAGGTTTTTTTCAGAGCAAATGCTCTGAAAAATACCCCTCGTCTTGTAATCGGGGTCGTCTTCTAATCAGACCTCAAATGAGGTCTGACTATTAGACTAAGATCCAGATCCCCCGCATCGCTGCAGGGGACCTGGATCCTCCTGTATGGTAACCTCAGCTGCTGCCGGCGTCTATCACCGAGCGCCGGCGAAAGTGCCGGCAGCAGCCGAGATTGCATAAGCACGTACCTTCCTGCTCCCGGGATAGCCCGCCCACTGTGGGGAAGCAGAGCCGGTTGGGGAGATTCCTCCAGAAGCAGGACCGGAACCCGGCGGTACTGCGCTGTCCCAAAGAAGACCTCTTCAATTTTCTGGAGGAGGCGGGGCCTAGCGGGGTCACATAGCGTCATGCTGTAATCCCGTGGGAACTGCAGCAAGCGCTGAGGCATCGCGGTGAGTGAAGTGCCTGAGTGGGTAGGTAAGTGTCTGGGTGGGTAGGTAAGTGTAAGTGTCTGGGTGGGTAGGTAAGTGTAAGTGTCTGGGTGGGTAGGTAAGTGTAAGTGTCTCAGTAAGTGTCTCAGTGGGTAGGTAAGTGTCTGGGTGGGTAGGGAAGTGTAAGTGTCTGGGTGGGTAGGTAAGTGTCTGGGTGGGTATATTAGTGTCTGAGTATGTAAGTGTCCCCCTATATTCACTCTGTCCCATGATATGCCTTTTAACCCCCTATATGCCAGAGTGGCATATAGGGGGCTAAAAGGCATATCATGGGACAGAGTGGCATATAGGAGGGTATAAGGCATGCCTGGGGGCAGATGTGCATAACTAGAGGGCAGGTTGGTAAATAAAAGGAAATTAAAAACAAACAGTTTACATGAATTATTATTATTTATTTACTAGTAAAACTTTTTTCCTATGGGGTCGTCTTATAATCAGGCTTTTTCTTTTTTTCCTAAATTAATATTCAGATTTTGGGGGGTCGTCTTATAATCGGGGTCGTCTTATAATCGAGCAAATACGGTAGGCCTGATATGTATCTTAACTGGCATGTCTAGATAGGAGCTAGCTGATAACAGTTTACAGGTGGTCAATGTGCTATGGAGTAAATCTTCACCCGTGACATCAGGAAAATGCATGATCCACGATAGTAAACCTTTTGGTAAATAGTCATGGAGAGATATGGTGTGTATCAGGTTTTAGATTTATAGACGTCGGATTAGAAGAAAATTGCCTAATCTATAGAGGACATAAGCGTTCTGGAGGAATAGTCCAGAAAGGGGGCAATAGTGAGAACCCCCTGTGTCACCCACACTCAAAAAATGTTGGATGCCTGTCCATCTTGAAAAATTGGGTTTTGAAGGCAGCAACATTATAATCCCGAATGACAGGGAGCTTAAGACCTAATTGTGACTTTTCACATTGCAAACCAAAGGTCACAATTTTGGGCTTCTTGTTATTCCAAATAAAACAACGAAATAATGTATTGAGAAGTTTCTCATCAGCTCGTTTAAGAAAAAGTGGCTGAAAGAGATATAGCAATTTGGGGAATGTCACCATTTTAAGAATAGCAATCCTCCCAGAAAAAGAGAGCGGCAATAGTTTCCAACCCTGCAATTCCCTTGCGATCTTCCGAACCATAGGTTTATAATTAAAGCTATATAGGTGAATCAGGCACTTAGTTATCTTTACCCCCAGATATAATAGCGATTTTGATCCCCACTGTATTCCCAGATGCGGCATGTTTGGTGGGCATTAAATATATTTTAACAGTGTATTGGTCTGCACCTTAATGTAAGTCAAGCAAATAAAAAATAAAATATAAAAATGTAAACAAAGAGAGTCAAGAGAAAAAAATAATAATAATAGAGGAACTGCTGCAATACTACCAGTTGGTAGTGTTCCATAAATACCAAAAAGGAAGATATACAAAATCTATAAATTCTGGTCTGTGCGCTAGCTCCAAAACAAATAAAAAGGTTACAGTATAAAAATATATTTAATAGATTTTTATTGCATCAATATTTCAAACACATTTCCTAACTACACACAAGAAAGACCCTAAACGCTTAAAGTTTACACCCATTTGTCAGGTACATAAAGATATTTATGTACCTGACAAATGGAGCTAGCGCACACACCAGAATTTATAGATTACATATATTTTAAACAGACAGCATTGGTCCTACGCCAATCAAGACATATGTTTATATCAATAATGGAGCAGATGAATAGGACTGTTTGAGCATTTGAGGCCCGAATTGCTTCTTCTGGCGAGTGCTTACAGTCTGCATTCTTTGTAGCCACGGCAGTGAGTGGAGCAACAATCTTGGAGAAACATTTAATAAACTTCTCTAATTGGTGAAATATAGGACCAATTGGAGAGGCTTGAGTTCAAGAGGCTTGTGTCACTGAAAAATAGCTGATAACTTCACCGGATTAATTTCAAAGCCCCCAAGTTTGGTGGATGCTCCATAAGTGAAGCCACAAAAATTCTTGGCAACAAAGCTACATTTTGCAGTTTTTCCAGAAATGTGTGGATCACATCATTTGCATCATCTGTGTTTAGTTCATTTAATTGCACACTGCCACTGCACAGGCTCTTTACTTGGAAGTAGCAGAGACTCATGTGGAAGTAAGTACTTGCATGAAATTTTTTTGCGACATTCATCCAGTAGAGCATCTGTTGGCTCAGGCACTGATGTTAGACAAGAAGTCCTAGCATGCAATCTCTGTTCCAGTTCATCCCAAAAGGTGTTTCACAGGTTGGAGGTCAGGACTCTATGCAGGCCAGTTATGTTTTTCCTTGCCAAACTCATCCAACCATGCCTATATGGACACTGCTTTGTGCACACTCATGCTAGAATAGAAAAGGGCGTCCTCGATGAATGGGCAACAATTCCCACAGAAACACTCCAAAAGCTTGGGGAAATCCTTCCCAGAAGAGTGTAAGCTGTTATAGTTGCAAAGGGGGGACCAACTTCATATTAATTTCTATGTTTTTAGAATGCGATGTCATCAAAGTCCCTGTTGGTGTAATGATTAGATGTGCATTGTGTGTACCTCTGTATGGATGTATGTATGTATTGCGTGTGTATGTGTATATATATATATATCTGTATATATATCTATATATATAGATATATAGATATATAGATATATAGATATATATATAGATATATAGATATATAGATATATAGATATATATATATATATATATATATATATATATATATATATATATACCGTATTGGCCCGAATATAGGCCGCACTTTTCCCCCCCACTTTAAAGTGTGGTTGCGGCCTATATTCGGGTTTAGTGCAGGGATGCGCAGTTCGTGTCGCCCGACGCCCGGGACATACAGTTCTGGGCGGGTGTTTTTTATTCTCTTTCATTCAGCCCTGCTGCGGGTAAGCAGCAGGGTTAGGCTGCAGGGGACCTTGATCCTTCTCTCGGGCAGCTGTGGACGTCTGCGTGATGCGCTTAGACAACCTCCGCTGCTGGCGCTTCCGCCGGGGCTTCTATGGTGGAGCACCGGCGTGACATAAGCTTCCGGTGCTCCACCATAGAAGCCCCGGCAGAAGTGCCGGCAGCGGAGGCTGTCTACGCGTATCGCGCAGGCGTTCACCGGCTGTGGCGATGCTCGTAGAAAACCTACGCTGCCGGCACCTCCGCCGGTGCTTCTCCATCATAGAATCCCCAGTGGAAGTGCCTGCAGCGGATGTCGTCTGCGCGCATCGCACAGATGTCCACCGGTTGGCCCTGCTAGACACCAGGGGGCAGGGAAGCATATCTATAAGTAAGGTACGTTATGGATTAAGGGGGGACCTTAAAATGGCTATTGGTTTTCTGTTTGTATATAACCTGTGCTGACTAACTGTAAAATAGAATATAATAAAATACTGTTTTACTATTCCACTGTGTATTTTTTCCTTAAAAATGTAATTTAGCAGTTACACATTGCTTCATTTAAAGGGACCCCAGAGTGTTTGCTAAGTCAGTGGTGGAGCTGACTGATTATATCCAGCAGGAGATGTGTTCTTCTTAACACATCACCCCTATGCTAAATAGCTGCATTTGCAAGGATGGGTGTGCCATCAACAAGCTGTATTTTCAAGGAGGGGATGAACTATCAAAATAGAGACCTCTCAGATATCATATGCTTTAAATAAACCATTGTATCATCAAATCATCTTTTTTTCGCTTTTTCTTTGTTCAGATGCTGTATCTGAACTCAACAAGGAATTTAAAGAAATGAGGGAACCAATCACTGATGACAGCACACATTTACATAAAGTTTTCTACAAGCTGGAATATCTACTACAGGTCAGTAAAGTACAAATCCTTTGAAAGAAAAAAAACAGATCCTCCCTCTTCAATCTTAATTTTTGAGTTCCCTCTTTCTCTGTACCTTCAGCTAATATTACCTTCCCTAACATTATTGTATTTATTCTCATCCTTGCCTTTACCTCAGTTTTCTCGCCCATGTTTCCCATTCTTAGTTAAATTCTACCCCCTTTCAATTTCAGGTATGCATCCCTTTCCAAATTCTGCATTCATTGCCCAGGGCGACTCTCCTAGTTATTTGTTTTCCTTCGCTTCCAAACCTGGATCCTTCTTTTTGTCTTTACTCTTTGGGGGCCAACCCAATGAAGTGTGTCAAGGCTATTTATGTGACTAACGCATTTGCTGTACGTGCAAGCATCAGGTACCATGATGTGGCTGTGATCTCATGTCATGGTTCTTCAGAACCTTTAGCTGATTGGCCACCAGCCAACTGACCAATTCCATGGATAGGATGATAGGTTTTCTTTGTGGTTTAAAAGTAGAAAAAAGGGGTTTTGTTGTAAATGTGTTTTCTAGTCTAGCATGAAACACGATAAGCAATTTGTCTGTTTTGGATTCCCTAGCACGTTATTTAATTAACAATTTGTTATGACTGACATTTGGAGTGCTGGACCTGTATATTTTTCTTCTTGTCAGAGTCAAAGTCACATGAATTACATTCACATGTCACACTTACAATGTTCTCTGTTTTAATCCAGTTTGATCTTAAGGAAAAAACAACACTTCTAGGAAGTAAAAAAGACTATTGGGATTACTTCTGTGACTGCCTTGCTAAACTAAAAGGAGCAAATGATGGAATTCGCTTTGTAAAATCTAATTCTGAGGTAAGCATAAAGGCTAAGGTAATTTCTTAGTTACATTTCTGTAAACCTCTTCAAGTGAGTTAATGAAAAAGTAAATTTTCTTTAAAAGCTTACATTCAGATATATTAAAATGTATGTACGTTTTCTGTGTTTTATTGTTCCAGGAAGTATGCATTAAAGACCAGGTTGCAGTCCCATTTCTTTCCTTTTATCTGTGCATTTAAGCCCCAGAAGGCTATAATCCCTGCTCTGGCGCTGCAGGGGGTTACTTTATTAAACCTATTGGAACCTTTTAAAATTTCAAAGGAAGGCATATCTCAGCCCCTTACTTCCCTCTCATCCCCTCAACTGCCCCTTTCAGTGCCCTCACTGCCCTTTGTCCCCCTCATTCCACTTTAGCTACATCAGCCCCCTTACCTGTCCTGTAATAAAGCAAATCACTTACCTTACTTCCCTAGCTATCTCCTGTGGGTGCCAGGGGTTGGGTGTGTAGGTGAGGGGTCAGAGGGCAGTCCAAAGGGCAGATGGTGGGCTGGAGAAGGCAGTTGGGAGTGAGGGAATATATGGGGGTCAGAGTGCACTAGAGGTGGCTGGTTATTTGGGGGGTTGAAGAGGGCAGTTCAGTAATTTAGGTGGCTGAAGGGGCAGTTAGAGGTCACGGGGCTCATGAGGCTGAAGTATGCAGATGAGGGAGATTGGGGGGCCTAGGTGGCTACAAGTGGAGCACCGGTAGCCACCTACCTGTGCATCACCTTTCCTTGAACAGAACTCCCCACTACTGGATGATTTTGAGTCTTTTATTTCAGCCGTCGATTCTCCTGGTCATCAATAACGATAATGACGATCACAATTAATGGAACATCAACAGGATAGTAATACTGTTGACCAATACATGATTGAATTTCGTACCCTGGCTTAGAAAATGAAATGAAATACTTACTCTTTACGAGCTGCCTTCCATCAAGGGCTTAGCAATAATTTAAAAGATGCCTTGATCTGTTAAGATCTCCCAGATGACATTGATGATCTGATAGCATTATGTCTAAAATTAGATGCCAGGGAACAGGAACGATAACTGAGAAGAGAAAGAGAGATCCGTTCTTCCCATCCTCATCAGTTCAGTTCAGTCCTCCAATTCCACTGTGTCTTCTGAGATTCGTCCTCTCCTATGTCTCTCTGCAAAAGAGAAAAATGGCTCAAGGACCTAGGACTATGTTTAGATTTTGGGCAAAAAGGATTGTACATAGTACATTGTTCATAAGGTTGAAAAAGGAGCTAAATCCATCAAGTTCAACCATTCTACCTATCCTTCCTATTCGTGATCCAAAAGAAAGCAAAAAACCCTAATTAAGCTACTTCGAATTCTGTCATCAAGGGGAAAAAATTCCTTCTTGACTCCAAGAGGCAATCGGATTTCTCCTTGGATAAAGAAGCTCTAAAATATTAATGTTATTCTATTTATAGCCCTGTATGTCATGCCATTCTAAAAAAAATATCCAGACCCCTTTTAAAGTCATCTAGTGTATTTGATAACACCACCTCCCTTGGCAGTGAATTCCATACCTTTATTGTCCTTGCTGTAAAGAATCCCTTCCTTTTTCATCTATGAAACCTGCGCTCTTCCAGTGTCAGATGGTGACCTCTTGTTCTTTGTACATTTCTGTTAATTAATAGGTCACTAAAGAGGTTGTTATATTGGCCCTGCATATATTTATATAATATTTATTTATATCCCCTCTGTGACGCTGTTTTTCTAGCGTATATAATTTTAACTTTTTTAGTCTGTCTTCATAACTAGTATCTCCCAATCCTCTTGTTAACTTTGTAGCCCTCCTTTGCACCTTTTCTAATTCCATAATGTCCTTTTTTGGGCTGAAACAACTAATCGATAAAATCGATAATAATCGATAATGAAAAACTCCTCTCTTTATATAATCCGACCTCAAACAGAGATCGGATTATAACACTAGAATCCAGATCCCCCGCAACGCTGCAGGTGACCTGGATTCCCCTCACTGTCAGCCGGTGGGTGTATCGGAGGGGGGAGGAGGCAGAGGGGTGTATGGGAGCCACCCTCTCATACACCACTGTGCCTCCTCCCCCTCCCATACACCACTCTGCCTCTCTACCCGACTCCCTGGTGTCTTGTGAACCTTCTTTGCTGACAGGAGGCAGAGTGGTGTATGGGAGGGGGGAGGAGGCAGAGTGGTGTATAGGAGGGGGAGGAGGCAGAGTGGTGTATGGGAGGGGCGAGGAGGCAGAGTGGTGTATGGGAGGGGGAGGAGGCAGAGTTGTGTATGGGAGGAGGGAGGAGGCAGAGTGGTGTATGGGAGGGGGAGGAGGCAGAGTTGTGTATGGGAGGGGGAGGAGGCAGAGTGGTGTATGGGTGAGTTATAGTGGTGTATGGGGGTATAATGAATTTCAGGGTAGCAGAGTGGTGTATGGGGGTGTAATGAATTTCAGGGAGGCAGAGTGGTGTATAGGGGGAGGTAGAGTGGTGTATGGGGGGTATAATGAATTTTAGAGTGGCATATCTGGGGGAGGCAGAGTGGTGAATCAGGGAGTATAATGAATTTCAAGGTGGTGCAGGGCATTTATGGGGGGCGGAGTGGCATATCAGGGTGCACAGTGGCATATAGGGAGGTATAAGGCATAAATGGGGGCGAGTGGCATATTGGAAGTTATAAGGCATATCAGTGGGCACAGTGGCATATAGGGGGTATAAGGCATATCGATATTAGGCATATCATGGGGGCATAAGACATATTTGGGGGTAAAAGGTATATCAGGGGGCTCAGTTGCATATCACTGGCGTATAAGGCATATCGGGGGCACAGTGGCATATCGGGGCACAGTGGAATCTCTGGCATATAGGAGGTATAAGGCATATCTGGGGCAGAGTGGCAAGCTGGGGGTCAGATGTGCATAACTGGGGGCAGTTTGGTAAATAAAAGAAAATATAAACAAGGCTTTTTTCTCATAGTTTTTATTAAATATGAAAAATAGTTAACATGAATTAATACTTACTAATAACTTTGTATTAAAACCTAGTTTGAGAAACACTGTGTTTGGGTTCTTGTTGCTTTTATTATTATGTCAGTAAAATAAGAAGGTGAATAGAGAAATGCCATTGTGATAAAGAGATGAAAGTGTAAATTGTACGTTTTTTTTATTACATTATTTTAAATTTAAAAAAAATTGCATTTTTTATTCGATTAATCGAAAAAATAATCGGCCAACTAATCGATTATTAAAATAATCGTTAGTTGCAGCCCTAGTCCTTTTTAAGGACCGGTGCCCAGAATTCTACTGTGTATTCAAGGTGCGGTCTTACCAATGACCTGTAAAGAGGCAAGATAATATCCTCCTCCCTTGAATCAATACCTTTTTTATGCATGCCAAAACCTTATTGGCCCTCACAGCTGCCTGCTGGCATTGCGCACTGTTGTCAACTGTTATTCCTAAATCAGTAGCGTACCTAGCGGGGGGCGGGGGGGGGTGGTCCGGCACCCGGCACCCCTCCAGAGACGGATAGCAATGTCCGCCGCTGGAGGAGAAGGCTCCGGCTTAAAGGATCCGGCTTAAAATCTCTCAAGGGAGCCGGAGGTCTGTTAAAGACCTCCGATACCGCTCCCACGCGATCTGCGCGGCAACTGCTGCTGTGCGTCGGGGTTTGTTGTCAGATCCCGGCGCACAACACTGAAGCCGCGCCCACCGCCGTCCGTGCCCTCTGAACCAGGAAGAAGACAGAAGAAGAGGAGCGAAGAGAAAGAAAAGGAGCTGACTGCTGTAAGAAGAAAAGAGGAAAGGTAGGAAATTATTCAGTGAGAGTGATGGATTGGTATGTGTGGATTGGTATGTGTGGAATCTGTGGATTGGTATGTGTGGATTGGTAAGTGTGAAATCTGTGGATTGGTATGTGTGGATTGGTAAATGTGAAATCTGTGGATTGGTATGTGTGGATTGGTATGTGTGGAATCTGTGGATTGGTAAATGTGGATTGGTATGTGTGAAATCTGTGGATTGGTAAGTGTGGATTGGTATGTGTGGAATCTGTGGATTGGTATGTGTGGATTGGTAAGTGTGGATTGGTATGTGTGGAATATGTGGATTGGTAAGTGTGGATTGGTATGTGTGGAATCTGTGGATTGGTAAGTGGATTGGTATGTGGGGAATCTGTGGATTGGTATGTGTGGAATGTGTGGATTGGTATGTGTGGATTGGTATGTGTGGCACCTGGAATGGTAAGTGTGGATTGGTAAATGTGTGAGAGTGATGGGTGTTATGCTGTACCATTTCCAATGTCTTTTTCATTATATAATTATGCTCTAAAGTACATCATAACTCCCATCACTCTATGCTGTTCCATACAGTGTCATAGCTTGGAGACAGAGGCCTTGCACCCCCACCGCAGGACTCCTGAAAGGTAAGTGAACTTCAAAGGGGGGAGAGGGTAGATAGTTAGGAGGGGGTAGATAGGGAGAAGGGAGTGAGACGGGGGGATAGGGGGTAGATAGGGAGAAGGGAGTGAGAAGGGGTAGATAGGGCAGAAGGGGGTGAGAATGGGTAGATAGGGAGAAAGGAGGGTAGCAAGAATATTGAAATAAAGAGTCAGAATGAGAGAGCGAAAATGAATAGATTAATGTGTGGATGAATTGTGTGAATGAGTGAGAGAATTAATGAATTTGTGAGAATGCATCAATGAATATGTGTAAATAATTTGTGTGAAAGAATAAATTATTGTGTGAATGAAAGTGAATTAGTGAGTGACTGTAAAAGTGTTTGTGTTAATCATAGGTGTATAGTTGATTTGTCAAAAAGGCAAAGATGGTATAAGCAGGGTGTTTATGGGACAAAAATGGCACAGGCAGGGTGTTTATGGGACAAAGGTGGCACAGGTAGCATGTTTATGGGACAAAGATGGCGTACACTCGGCTGTTTGGGAACAATGCTGACTCATACTGGGCTGTTTGGGGGCAAATATGGCACATCCTATGTGTGTGTAATTTGGGTGCTGGTCAGGTTCTATGTGGGCAATGTGGACACCGTTTTTTTTTTGAGGGTTATTAAATAAAGCACTATTATATATTCAGTAAATGTTATTTAAACATGTTTATTTTACTTATAAGTTATTAATTTATTTTTTCAGATTTCTTGTTGTTTACAGTTGACATACAGTTTACAAATTGGTGCAATAAATATTCTTGCCAACATAATTTTGTAGATGTCTTTACATTTGGGGGGGGGTGCCACTTACAGGATCCGCCCCGGGTGCCAAATACTCTAGGTACGCCCCTGTCCTAAATCCTTCTCATTGGTAGTTTCCCCCAAGGATATTCGATTTAAAGAATAGGTTGCATTTTTATCATTTTTACCATAATGCATAACTTTGCATTTCTCTATATTGAACCTCATCTGCCACTTGCACACCCAGTCCCCAACTCTGTCTAAATCTTCCTGCAAAGAAGAAACCTCAAGATTAGTTTGAATTACCCGGCCTAATTTTGTGTCATCAGCAAAAACTGTGACATGGCTCTCAATGCAGCTTGGGAGATCATTTATAAATAAATTAAAAAGAAGAGGACTGAGGACAGACCCCTGAGGCACTCCACTTAATACCTGCGTACAGGCTGAGAAACATCCATTCACAACAACCCTCAGCATTCTATCTTTTAGCCAATTTCTGATCCACATACAGACATTTGCCCCTATTCCTATTTCTGTTAATTTGTAGAGTAGCCTTTTATGTGGAACCGTATCAAATGCCTTAGCAAAGTCCAGATAAATCACATCTACAGCAACACCCAGGTCTATATTTTTACTAACTTCTTCATATAATGCTTATATTGACTTTTACTTATTGGATTATTGATCAAGATATGATCTTGAATGTATACCTTTAGCAACCCTTCAAATAATTTCCCCACTACCGATGTTAAGCTTACTGGCCTGTAATTGCCAGGTTGAGATTTTTAAATATGGGCACAACATCTGCATTCGCCAATCTAATGGAACTATACCTGAGCTGAAAGAATCCCAAAAGATTAGTAATAATGGTTGAGCCAGAGTTAGGCTTAGCTCCTTCAGTACCCTTGGGTGTATACCATCCTTGTCTACCTAAAAGTATTTAATTTCTTGAGCACTTTTTTCTTGTGTCAGCCAATGTTTGCTGCAACGGTTCCTTAAAATTAGCAGGGGCTCCGTCATTGGTTCTTCCTTTCTCTCTGTCCTCACTAACCAAATTTCCAGTTTCAGATAATAAAGGACCAACGTTCTCTAACTTTAACTTTTTTCCATTTACATACCGTATTGGCCCGAATATAGGCCGCACTTTTTTCCTCCATTTAAGTGTTTAAAGTGGGGGTACGGCCTATATTCGGGGTCTAGCGCAGGCTGCAGGGTTAGGATACAGATCCCCCGCAGCAGTGCAGGGGACCCAAATCCTACTCTCCTATACGCTCAGACAGCCTCCCCTGCCGGCACTTTCCACGGGGGGAGTGCCGGCACGGGAGATTGTCTAAGCGCATCGCGCAGACGTTCACCGGCTGCAGCGCTGCGCGCGTAAACCACCTCCGCTGCCGGCACGTCTGCACGATGTGCTTTAACAATCTCCCTTGCCGGGAATTCCCACGGGGGGAGTCCCGGCAAGGGAGGTTGTTTACGTGCATCACCGCAGCTGGTGAACGGCCGCACAATGCATTTTACCTCTGCCCCCAAGACTTACCAGAGCAGACTCCCGGGTGTCTTGCGGGGCCGGCGGGGGACATCTACGCAATACGCGTATACAACTTCCGGTGCCAGCACTTCCGCTGAGTCTGCTCTGGTAAGTGGGGGGGGGGGCAGAGTGGCAGCATATCTCGAGGGGGGGAGGACAGAGTGGCAGCATATCTCGATGGGGGGAGGACAGAGTGGCAGCATATCGGGGGGGCAGAGTGGCAGCATATCTCGATGGGGGGAGGACAGAGTGGCAGCATATCTCGAGGGAGGACAGAGTGGCAGCATATCGGGGGGGCAGAGTGTCAGCATATCTCGGGGGTGGGGGGGGCCGAGTGGCAGCATATCTATTACAAAACTTTTTCTTGAAAAAAGCACCAAACTTTTAGGGTGCGGCCTATATTCGGGTGCAGCCTATATCTGAGCCAATACGGTACTTCTTTCTTGGGATTGGTTTTACTTTTCTTGGCAATACTTTTCTAATTTTCTAGCCGTTTTAATCTCCTTTTTGCAGGCTTTGTTGGCATATTTGTATGCCATAAATGATACTACCGACCCCTCACTTTTATAATGCACATTGGTTTTCATTTGTTTCTTTTGTATTTGTTTCCCATAGCTATATATTGGGATGTGTAACTTTGCAATGTGTGCTTAAAGGTATTCCATTTGTCCTCTGTGTTTAACCCAGAGAACAATCCATCCCAGTCTATACATTTCATGGATGGCCTTATCCTGTCAGAGTTTGCCCTTCTGAAATTAAGTGTTTTGGTAGAGCAGTTACCTATTCGCTTTTTGGAATTAATCTCAAATGTTATGGTCACTATTCCCTAAATGTTCTCTTACTTTAATGTTTGAGATAAATTTCTCATGACTCTTTGTATATGTACTGTCTGATAACGTTATTGATCTCTTATGGGCCAAAGAAGTGGGGATTCTGTTAATTCCCAGTTCGCTATGATTTATTTGGATGATTCAGCCCTGAGTTCAGGGATTATACCCAATTCCACTAGTTCCCTGCAACTCACCATAGGGGTCTGCCACAAACGTTCTGTGACGGAGATCTTCCTTGCTGCTGAAAGCTCAATTGCTCAAGGGATTAACCCCTTGTTAATTACCCAAGCACTAGTCGAGACTTAGTGTAGGGTGCAAAACAGAACTAAGTTTATTTAGAAGAGCAGGGGTATACATAAACAAAATCAGATAAGGAGTATAATCCCATCAACTACCAGACAGTCTGGCACCTAAATACAGTTCCCATAGCCAGCAATGTCCACTTGGTAAAGACTCATTATTTCTTGATCATTCGGAGGGAGCGATGACAATCCCTGGGTACCAATGAAGAGCCCAGGGTCCAGGGATGTTTTGTTCTAACTTCAGACTTGATCCGTCTGAAACCTGAGTGACATCGCTGGGAATGTCCCTGGGAATAGTCCGCAAAGTAGCCGGGGCAGAGTTCCCCGGCTTTTAAAGATGAGTAGTAAACCAGGTTTCCCAAATGAGCTCCCTCTCAGTAACCACCTCTGATTGTGACCCACTACAAGTACAACATAACCCCAAAAGAGCGACGTGGTAGGGCAACAGGCGTCCATAGCAACTCAGTTCCAAAGTTCGACAGGCATCGCATCGGTTGCTAGTCACTAGAAAGTTCCATGAATTTGCGGCTTGGTCTCGGTCAGGCGCCAGGCAGGGAGTAAAGGGAGTCCAGCTAACACAGTTACCATCTGGAGTGTGCCATTGAGTTGCTACCTGGTACTTCTCTTCCAGGATGAACTTATCCCTTATCAGAGTCTGAAAACCAAGCCCTGGCCCAATACATAAAGGAACTTTTTAAGAAAGGCTTTATCAGTGGGTTCTTTTTCATTGCTAAAAAAAGAGAAGGCTTCCTATGACTTCGTATAGATTACAGAGGGTGGCCAGCATGTACTCTGAGGTGTCCCTGATGGCTTGCATGCAACCTTTCAGCTCTTCTGTCAGCCTACTGATCAGCTTCGCAATCCCCACTTTTAATCTTTCGCCTCGAAAGACCTCATTTTGTTCCAGCAAGTCATGCATGTGTTGTCCAAAGTAGGTAAGTAAGGAGATGACCTGATCCAAAAGTGGCAATGCTCTGGCTTAACCCCTTGGTCACATCCCTAAATGGCTTCAGGAATGCTACCACCTGCCCCATTAAAGCCCATTCCCCTCTGCCCAATGGGCTGGCCACCACAATGCACTGCTCAGAGGCTGCACAGCAGCCAATTCCTGCTGTAAGATCCACTCTAGGGTGGAGTTCCAGCGGGTGACTCATCCTGGTGGTGCCTTCTCCTGGTCTTTCCAGCAGTCTTAAGGCACTTTTTAATCAGTTTTGAAAGCCTACCCTGCCTGTCAGTTCGAATAGCTGCTCTTACCACCAGGGGTAGTATATGTGCTGTGCAACACAAACCCATAAAGTTCCTATCTCTAACTGCTTTCACCATGTTTGCTGCCTTAACCACCATTCCAATTTCTACCGCTGAGCCTGCCTGTGGTTCAATCCACTCCACCAGCATCTTCCTAGGAGCTGCCAAAATGTGAGATGATGTGTGCTGCTCATCCATAACCTCAGCATAGAGTAGGAAGGATCTATAACCCTTTTGCTCTTCTGCTCCAGTTTGGCCCATCCTTTCACCCCGTGTGCCTCTGCCTGCACCTGGTAAAGTGCTACTGCCCTCATCCTCAAAATATTTGGGCAGCCACCGCTGTGCCGTCAGTGAAATAAAGTCATGCTGTGCACTAGTGGCGTTCCATATGTCGGAGGTGAAGATGATGGTTTCTCCAGCTGCCTCAGGCAGCTCAGCCTTCAACAATTTCACATAAGACTGGTAAAGGGAGGGCACTATAGTCTTGCTGAATGTGCAACAGTGGAGGCGGTAGTGGGTAGTGAGAGCCTCTGGCAGCTACCTTAAGGGCTTCCCCTCAATCGTGAAGAAGGAAGCACTTCCAACAGTCCTAAGCTGACCAAGCAGTCATGTTACCTTATTTGACTGCTGCCTTGACATGCTTCTTGAATGGAAAGGTCCAAAGTGTTTTTGGGTAGGCTAGTGCAGTGGATATCCGTGCCCTACCTGTGTCAGTGAAACTCTGCGAAAACGCTGAGGCATCACCACGCCCTTGGCTCTTGCAGCTGTTGCTGATGGCGCTGTTGTGGTTTTGCTGTTGTCACCAATGCCTAAGGTTTTCACCTGAAGCAAAGCTGCACCGTGGTGTGTACGTGGGTGTTGATTCATCCCAGAATTGGTAAAATGTCTTTTCACCTCACCCCTGCTCACTACCTTATGATGCAACTTGCACTGTGCCCATCTCTCACAGTCTGAAAATGCTCCCACACTTTGCTACATCGTATTATTGTTTTTTTGTTCTTTTTTCATAATTGTATGTGTGATGGTGGTGGTTGTAGTGCTTCCAGTTCTTGAAGAGGGACCTGTGCACTGCTTCTGCACAGTGGAAGGAGGAACACATTCAACAGAGAAACTGGAAGATGTTTCACTTGACTCCTCCAAATCTGGCTCAATCTTAACTTCTGGTCATTGTCACCATCAACTTTGTTATCAAAGATGTTCATATCCTTTTCCACTTGAGCAGAAGGTGGAGTAAGGTCTACTCCTGCTGCAAGAGTAGACCTTCCCTCTTCTTCCTCACTATCTTCTGAAGCAAAAATAGTGCTTAAACAGTGCTTAAGGTAGTGGTAGTACCAGGGGTGGTAGCAGTAGCCCCAATGGTGGTTGTACTGCTAGTGGTGGTTTTATTTGATTCTTCACCATAAAATAGCTTGTAAGCTATCTTTGCCCTGAATCCTGACCCCTCACTGAGTCCTTGGTTGTAATTGTGACTAAAACAGCAGCTTACTTTGGTAGGTGGGATAGACAAGATTTTAGTAATAGTAGTAGAATACGGTATATATGCCGTATTGGCCCGATTATAGGCCGTACCCAAATACACATTAGTGGAATGGTAAAACAGTATTTTATTTAATGAACAGGAATTCATATATGTTAAGATTTTTGGTATCTATTGTTCAGTTAGTCCTGCTTTAGACAGCATATGTTATATTCAGACATTTAGAAAATCAATAGCTGTTTTAAGGTCCCCTCCTTAATTCATAATGCACCTTACTTATAGCGTGCATTATTAATTATGGGCTGCCTAAAAAGGCTATAAATATAATATAGTAGGTCAAGTTCAACCTTTTACATGTACCTACTTCTATATGATGCCACAACAGGGAAAGCAAATTCCTTCTTGATTCCATAGTGGAATCCCTGGATCAGCTTGCTAATATTACTGTCCTTTTAACAGTTGTAGCCCTTTATGTTATGCTTAACCAGAAAAGCATCCAAACCTTTCTTAAAAATATCCACCAAGTTAGATAATACAACATCATTAGGCAGAGAATTCCATATTCTTAATGTTCTTACTGTGAAGAACCCTTTCATATACTGATACTGAAATCTCCTTTCCTCAAGTCTCAACTGACCCCTTGCCTTTTGTAGAGACCTCTTGGTGAATAGATCACTAGAGAGCTGTTTATACTGACCTTTTACGTATTTGTACAATGTGATCAGATCCCCTCTTAGATGTCTCTTTTCAAGTGAAAACACATTCAGTTTTTCTAGTCTTTCTTCGTAACTAGAATTCTCCTTTACTTTAATTAACTTTGTAGCCCACCTCTGCACTTGCTCCAGCTCTATAACATCCGTCTTAAAAACTGGTGCCCAAAATTGCACTGCATATTCAAGGTGAGGCATCACCATTGCTTTATAAAGAGTTAAAATTATATTTTCATCTTGTGATTTAATACTCCTCTTAATACATGCCTATACCTTTCTGGCTTTGCAACCACTTACTGGCACTGCACTTTGTTGCTATGTCTGTGGTCTACAATTATACCTAAGTCATTTTCCTTCTCATACCTTCTCATTTTCTGCTATTCCCAATGCTGTACCCTTTAAAGGGTAAGTGCTTGCTTATTTTTGGTACCAAAGTGCATTATCTTACACTTATCTATACTGAATCTCAACTGCACAGTCACCTAGTTTATCCAAATCATTCTGAAGAGAAGCTACATCCTGGTCAGACTTTTTAACCTTACCTAATTTTGTGTCATCAGCAAACAAAGACAAGTGACTTCCAATATCTATTGCAAGTTCATTAATATATAAGAGAACTAGACCCAAGACAGAACCCTGAGGCATCCCACTTACCACAGTTATCCTGCTTCAGAATTTACCATTGACAACAACTTTTTGCACCCCGTCACTAAGCCAATTTCTAATCCAAACACAGGCATTTTCTCCAAGACCGATTTGTCCTAGCTTATTCAATAACCGCTGGTTCGGAACAGTGTCAAATGCTATGAAGTGGGGGTCTACATTGCTATACCGGTACTTAATAGCCATTTTAAGGTTCCCTACTTAATTCATAATGCACCGTTACTTATAGATATGCCACTCTGGCCCCCAGATATGCCTTATACCCCCTATATGCCACTCTGGCCCCCCTAGACTTACCAATGCATCCCCAGACTTGCCTCTCAAGACTACCTGTTGTCTAGTGGGGCAGTCAGTGGATGTTTGTGCGATGCGTGTGGACAACCTCTGCTGCTGCCCGGCAGTTCTGCCGAGGCTTTTATGACAGAGAGCTGGAAAGTCATGCCACACCGGCACTCTGTAAGTGCCTGGCAGCAGCAGAGGTTGTCTATGCGCGTATGTCAACTGGATTCCAGAGAGGAGGATACAGGTCCCCGCAGCGCTGCAGGAGGGCTTAATGAGAAAAAAAAAACACCTGCCTGGCACCTAGAACTGCATGTCCGGGTACCGAGCAGGTACACAATTATCCTACTACTATCGTACGGGTTAAGATGCATTGTGGCACATTAAACTGTCAAGTTGGTCTGGTACCAAAATTTGCGCACAATATGATAATCGGTAGAGATTTTCCCCATTTTTTTAAGGTTGTGGAATTCTTATGAAAATACTGCAGCTAATTTGTCAGATGATTTTCCTTTTGCAGATATATTGGTAGATAAACTGAATAGCAATGAGAAGCCTGAAAACAAGTTGTCGTGCCCACATTCTCCATCATATGTGACACAATACTCTTTAACTTGGTATTCTGTCCAGGAATCTTTGCTCACACACACACACACACACACACACACACTCAATCTTCTAGGTCACAGAGGAGGGTTAAATAAAGGCTGTGCCTGTTTTTATTTAAATACCTTTCCCATTAATAGTGAATGCAGGTGAGTACTAATGAGTGTGCTGGAATCCGCGGACTTTGTTGTTCCGCTGTTCCTCTGCTGCTCATAAACTATGGAGTGGAGCACTGGCCCATCCTACTCTCCAAATGCTCCACCCCAGGGACCCAAAAATACACTATGTACCATGGAAGAACAATTCCAAACATCTCCCTGGACTTGGCAAAATATAAGAGGATCTATACACTCCCTCCATGATTATCCCATGCTTTCTGTATATAAGTACCGTATTTGCTCGATTATAAGACGAGGTTTTTTTCAGAGCAAATGCTCTGAAAAATACCCCTCGTCTTATAATCGGGGTCGTCTTCTAATCAGACCTCAAATAGAGGTCTGATTAGGAGACTAAGATCCAGATCCCCCGCACCGCTGCAGGGGACCTGGATCCTCCTGTCGTCGCCCCCCCCCCCCACGCATTCTTACCGGTGCTTCCGGAGGTGAAGTTGGCAGCGGGGGTTTGTATGCGTCCGTCGCAAATACCTTCCCCGACTGTCAGAGACCAGAGTTCCAGAGTTCCTGATCTCTGACAGCCGGGGAAGGTATTTGCGATGGACGCATACAAACCCCCGCTGCCAACTCCACCTCCTTCCGGCTGCCGCGGAATGAGACGTCAACCCGCTGCCCCGGCAATACAGCAAGAAATTGGAAGCACCGGTAAGTAAGTGTGTGTGTGTGTGTGTGTGTGTGTGTGTGTGTAGGGCATTTCTGGAATGCCTTACACCCCTATATGCCACTCTGGCACTTAGGGGGTTAAAAGGCATATTATGGGGCAGAGTGGCATATAGGGAGGTATAAGGCATTTCAGGAGGCAGAGTGGCGTTAAGGGGGCATTTAATAGTGCACTCTGCCTCCTGAAATGCCTTATACCTCCCTATATGCCACTCTGCCCCATAATATGCCTTTTAACCCCCTAAATGCCAGAGTGGCATATAGGGGTATAAGGCATTTCTGGAGGCAGAGTGCTCTATATAATGCCTTTTAACTCCCTTAATGCCACTCTGCCTCCTGGAATGCCTTATACCTCCCTATATGCCACTCTGCCCCATAATATGCATTTTAACCCCCTAAATGCCAGAATGGGATATAGGGGTATAAGGCATTTCTGGAGGCAGAGTGGCACATAGGGGGTCAAAAGGCATTCCATGGGGCACAGTGGCATATAGAGGGTTAAAAGGCATATCATGGGCCACAGTGCCATATTGGTGTGGCAAGCCTGGGGGCAGATGTGTGTAACTGGGGGACAGGTTGGAAAATACAAGAAATAAAAACAAAAAAAAAATATTTTTCTCAATCATAGCTTTTATTAAAAAAAATAGTTTACATGAATTAACATTTACTGGTAAAACTTTTTTCCTTTAGGGTCGTCTTATATTCAGGCTTTTTCTTTTTTTCCTAAGTTAATATTCAGATTTTGGGGGGTCGTCTTATAATCAGGGTCGTCTTATAATCGAGCAAATACGGTATAACAAATGCATAAAGGCGTACACATTCAGATTCAAGGTGCTTCCAAATTGACCAACATGTACACACAAAAAAGCAATGCACAACCAGTAAATCATTTTAAAAGCACTTTAGGCATAAATATAGAGGCATAAATTTGATTTGATTTAGATTTTTCTTTTTAAATGTGGCGGGATGCCACTTGTTAGTGAAATTTCTGTCCTACTAGATCTTCCCTGGTCCACTGTAATTGCTTTAATTGTGAAGAGGAAGTGTCTAGGAGTATCAATTGCTCAGCCATGAAGTGATACACCATGCACACTCACAGAGCAGAGTTCAGTAGGTCATAAACAATTACATGTCCTAGGATGTAGGATTACAGACTATGGAGTTCCAAACTGCCTTTGGTAGCTCCATGAGTAGAGTTTCCATGGCAGAACAACTGCACACAAGCCAAACAAAGCCTTTTGGACAAATCTGGGTTTTGTGAATGCCAGAAAAATGTAATTAAATGGAATGCATAGTACCTACTGTAAAGTTTGCAGCAGTAAGGATATTGGTCTGGACAGTTTTTTTATGGATTGGGCTAGGCCAGGGGCGTAACTAGAAGCCTCAGGGCCCCGGTGCGAGAATCTGTTAAGGGCCCCCCCAACCCAATCTACCCTCCTCTCACACCATCTACCCCCTCTCCCCCCTTCTCAGGCTATCTACCCTATCCCTACCCCCTTCTATCTAAATGTTTTTCATTTTTTTATTTCCTCGCCAACCTGACACCCCCCCCCCCAGTTATGCACATCTGCCCCAGGCTTGCCACTCTGCCCCCTGATATGCCTTTTAACCCCCTATATGCCTCTCTGCCTCCAGAAATGCCTTATACCCCTATACGCCACTCTGGTTAAAAGGCATATAATGGGACAGAGTGGCATATAAGGGGGTATAAGGCATTTCTGGAGGCAGAGTGGCATATAGGGGGTTAAAAGGGATTTATAGAGACAGTGGTATATAGTGGTTAAAAGGCATTTATAGCAGCAGAGTGGTCTATAGGGGTTAAAAGGCATTTCTGGAGACAGAGTGGCATAAAGGGGGTTAAAAGGCATATCATGGGGCACTCTGCCTCCAGAAAAGCCTTATGCCCCCCTATATGCCACTCTGCCTCCCCGATATGCTTTATACCCTCCTAAATGCCACTCTGGTGCGAGGAGGCGGACCTCTCACCCCTCACGCTGCTCCCATCACTCTGCGGCCATCAGATTGCTGGGAATGTAATCTAAACGGCCGATGCGTGCTGATGCCGCCGCCGGAGCTACTTTAACACTTTTACTTAATGTAATATGGCAAGCTGGATCGGCTTGCTATATAAAGTAAAAAAAAAAAAGTATTAAAGCAGAACCGGCCGGCAGCATCAGCACGCATCGGCCGTTTAGATTACATTCCCAGCAATCTGATGGCCGCATTGTGATGGGAGAAGCGTGAGGGGTGAAAGGTCCGTGCGAGGGAGCGGAGCTTTCACCCTTCACGCTGCTCTGATCACTAGGCGGCCATCGCACACGGCTGCTGGGTGCTGACGCCGCTTTAATACATTTTTAAAATTTAATATGGCAAGCCGGACCAGCTTGCCATATTAAATTAAAAAAACAAGTATTATAGTAGCGCCGGCCGGCCGCATCAGCACCCAGCGGCCGCTTAGATTAGATTTTGGGCAGCCTGGGGGGCAATTGTCCCCCTGCCCAGCCCGCCCCTGGCGCCGGAGGCGGCTTCAAATCCCTCTCTGCCGGCCGAATCTACGGGCCCACCGGGAAATTTCCCGGTATCCCGGTGGGCCAGTCCGGCCCTGCTTGGGCCCCCTTGAGTGGCAGAACTCCAGGGCCCGGTCGCAGTCACGACCCCTGCGACCCCGGTAGTTCCGCCACTGGGCTAGGCCCTTTTGTTCCAGTGAAGCTACAGCTCACAAAGACATTTAGACAATTGTACGCTCTACAGCTCAGATGTACTAGCTTTAAATATGTTAGAGCTCAACCTATACTTTTTGTGATGATTTTTGTGATAGTCTGTTCACATGAAACTACCCATGAAATTGGCAGGGTTTGAATGTACTGCCATTCTGACATGGAATCCAAAGTTCAGACAATTTTACTGCTGCAATCAAACGTTATACGCAAAAGCAAAAATCAAGAACTCAATAGAGCAGGCTTAATGTAGAATGTTTGGTATTTTCTAATTAATTTAATGCAAATATTTATTTTTTAAACTGTTTTTTGTGGGGTCATTTCATGAAATGTTTATTAATTGCATCTTTTTAAATAGTTTACTGTACATTGTACTTTGCGTACATAAAAGTTGGTTGATTCCATCCTAAAATATACTTCTGTATTTTTACTTCAGCTGAAGACATCCCTTGGAAAAGGACGGGCTTTCCTGAGATATTCATTGGTCCATCAGAGGCTGGCAGACACATTGCAGCAATGTTTTATGAATGAACGAGTAACCAAGTAAATATCATGTTTGTGTTGATATGCAACTAACGAGTAGTGATCAATGGTTGTAAAGGTTTCTAATTGAAAAATGATGAGTCTCTGACTGAACATAACCAAAGCCTTTATATGTGATATATTTATTCTTCTGTTGATTTTTTATTTCAGAGGCTACATTTATAGCAGCATTGCTATGATCTTCATAATATTCGACATACAGTTTTGTTTCTTATCACATTACTTAAGTGTACTTGTTTTTTGTTTTCCATTTTTGCACTAGACACAAGGCCAGATTAAGGAGCTTTGGGTTCTGGATCAATTACTTAAGAGGCCCATTTCTCATACATTTTTTGCCTTTAGCAAGTTTTTTTCCCTTTTTTCTCTACATTCTGCCTCTGCCACTGTCTTTTTTTCTTTTCTGTTGTCTCTTTTGCACCTCGCTTGCTAACATATTTTCCTCACATTTAGTAACTTCTTTCCCTTTTTTTATTTTCTCTTGCTTCTCTGTCTTTTACATTTTCATCCTCTAACTTCTATTCTGCCCCCAACATATATCTATTGTGAGGTAGGTCTGGGATCTCGCTGAGGTCAAGGGACAAGTGTCCGTCTTCATTCACACCAGGCCAACAGCAGTAGGTTTGTGCAATCTGACACAGGGTCTGGTTTATTGGAAAGGTTGCAAAGACAAAAGAAATATAACAACACAGCAACAAAAGAAATACCTTGCCTGTCCGGCACTTACTATACAAAGGATGTCCCTCACTACCAGCTGGAGAGCTTCTCTCTGCCAACTTAATAATATGTCCAGCAACCTTTACTTACATGTCTCTTCCACAGACAGGCTTTCTGTGTCCTCAGCCAGAGAGCTACCTGCCCTCCTGGCTTCCCTTTTATATCCACCCTCTCATTCACCTAAATTAATCACCTAGCAGGTGGAAGATTCAGGTGTTACTTCACATAGGAAAGGAATCTAGGAGAAACATACCTCCCTTCCACCACCAATCCTACCTGAATGTCACACTACACACACACATTCACATATACACATGCATCAATTTTGCATTGCAGGACCAAAACTGATACACCAATGGACCAAGGGACAGAACAGCTACTGGCAGGCAAATACATCCAGAAACAAGACTGAATCCCCTCCTTCATATTAGAAAAAAAGAACAAGGAATTGATCCTCAGAGTAAGGAAGGACATTAAAGCTCAGAGGCAGGACAAGACAAGCACTGGCAGACAGATTGACCTGGCCCCATATTAGAAAAAAGAACAATAACTGACCCCCCAGAGTAAAATTGGTGTAGGGTACTGGTAGGGTGACCACATTTTATTTCTGCCATTCAGGGGCACACTATGAAGCGCATGAGATTACACACACAGGTAGATATATATATATATATATATATATATATATATATATATATATAACTTAGACATGCATTTTAAACTACATAATATGTAAGTATATCTTTGAAGTACATATGATTTTGAAATAACAGCTGAACTGGCTGTTATTTTTCATTCTTTAATATTAGACCCTGCTGCCGATATATATAAGTATTAGCGCAAAGACAGCACAACTCCATGCATTGTAGCAATTTGACTGGAGGGACTATACATATATAGGGATTAAATTACCTAAAAATATCCATTTGCTTAATGACTTCAACATCATTTCAATATGGAAACAAATTAAATCTGTTATTTTAGGTTGGCGGCAATTTGAACTCTCCTGGATGGGACGTATTAATGCCCTTAAAATGACTGCTACTCCCAAACTGCTTTATGTTCTCCGAACAGTACCTGTGTCACCTCCACCGACGCTGTTGCCTTCCATACAAACTTATTTTGTTAATTTCACTAAAATCAAAGGTAAATCTCAGATTGCTAACCGTACCCGTTTTGTTTCCAGACTCCAAGGCGGCTTGGGGATCCCACACATAGAATCTTATCACGAGGCCTGCATTTTATCCCAGGCTCTAATGTCCCATGCTAATTTTAATACACCGACCTGGGTCACTCATGAAGACGCTATCCTCTCGCCTTATAAAGTCTCACAACTCCTGTGGGCAGACCGCGCACACCGCCCTCCTCTCCCAGACCTACCCCCCACGACAGCCTATATGCTAACAATTTGGAATAAATGCCTACGACGTTTCCCTTCCCTCGCTAGATTTTTTCCCTTCACGCCTTTAGAAACGATGGAACTCCTCATCCCTGACTTAACCATGCGCAACTGGCTTAGCCCAGCACTTAGGACCTTGGGTGACTTATATCAAGGCACTTCTCTGGCCCCTTTCGACCATCTCACTCGAACTCATAACATTCCACACCAGGATTTTTACAAATATTTGCAAATCCGTCATGCCCTTAACACCAAAGTCACCCCAGTGACCCCTTCTCTCCTCATTCTTCACCCGATTGTAAAACTATTTAAGTCAGTCCCGCACGTTCGAGGTGCAATCTCTAGTTGGTACTCTCTGTTGCTTTCCAAATTTTTCAATACCAAATTATCTCATATATTGGCATGGGAGCGGGAGTTACAGGTTGCATTCCCTCTGGAGTCTTGGTTAGAAGCAGAATCAATGATGAAAGGAGTTTCCCACTGTATAAATCACCTAGAACTCCAGAAAAAAAACTTAGCTGCCGCTGGTACCTGACTCCAGCCTGTCTTTCCTTTATGGTCCCTGGCTACCCTAGATCTTGTTGGAGGGGTTGTGGCCAAGAAGGCACAATGCTATTTATGTGATGGTCTTGTCCAGCATTTACCCCATTGTGGAAAAAGGTATTCTCCATTATTGGTTCCATACTTCATGTCAGCTTAGACCCTCTCCCGGAAACAGCCCTATACATATGTTTTCTGATACCCCCCAAGTCCAGTGCGTAAATTAATCATTCACTTTTTTATAGCCATGAAATTGTGTATTGCACGTTCCTGGAAAGCTAAAGTCCCTCCACCTCTATCAGAAGTACTGTCTGTCTTAGACAAACACAGTGCCTTAGAAAATGTCACATCAATCCTCACTAACCTTTGCAACATATCTGTTGTTCTGATTATTGATTTTCAGCCGCGCCTGATTATATTATGCTCAACTTTGCACCGCTGTGTTCAAATGCTCCTCCACTCCTCACGGGTTTTCCTGCTGAAGGGGATGAGTTTTGCATTGGTATATTTCCCACTCACACCATCTCCTGCTTCTCCACACGCTATACATTGAGTGGCTCTCTTCATGTCGTATATGCGAACCTTCAACTTAAGTGCGATCATGACGGTCCTACACCTCACATCATTATATGCCGTCTTTTGTTCATGTTTTCTTCTTCTTTTTTTTCCTTTTCTTTTCTTATTGTTTCAACACACATATTGCCCAGACATGCGTCATTTCGTATTTAGTTTGTGATTCTTGGAAAAAACTAAAAAATACTTTACTCGGATTCACTATCTTTCAATGTCTACTGATTATATGAAGATACAACACACCAGCCCAAAGGCTCACTCACTTTTATTGGTCATTGTGGTTATGATGTTACCTTGATTGTACCTTTGTGCACTGATGTATAATACTTTGGTCTCAGCTGTACTTGTTCCGCCTCTGTATGGTCGTTCTATTTCCTCATCTGCAGACTCTAGCTGCGCTATATTTGCTTTTGCTGTACATGTTATTATCTTTTGACGTAAAAAAAAATCAAAAAAATCAATTATTGCATTAAAAAAATCCCCTCTGCGGTCCTAGTAAATCAATAAAATGGACTATAGTTCTATAGCTTCTCTAATCCACCTCATTTATATGTACCCTCTTTATATGTCCCTTTCCACTTTACGTTATCAAAGAGCGCCAAAGCGGGTTGTAGTGGCAGCAAAATGTTGCAAATTAATTTACAAATCTTAAAGGGAGATTTTGGCATTTCTTTGCTTGAGGACACTCCTCATTAGCTGAGATTCATGCAAACACATAAAATTGCCAAAATTCATTAAAGACAAAGCTTATACCAATCTGAATGCACAAGGCTTGACGCTCCCTCGCTGAGCAACAAACTGACCAGGTCACGATCAGATTGCTGCTTTGTGGGACAGGTGAGAGTTATGGACCCATCAGAACACTGTTTATCCGACCCTAGGTGGAGAGCACTTGTCATGTCCCCTGTAATATTTAATGCAGGAGGATTACTCTGCAAATGTTGTGAAATGAAGGAGAGTGGCCAGATCAAGGAAAACAAAAGTGAAGATGCACAATGCTTAATGTAATCTATTAAAACATTAAAGAAAAACAATATTGTGTTTTAAAAAGTGTTTTCTCAGCATAATGAAAAGGTTCACAGAACACCCTTATTCATAAATGGAAATCTGCTGATCTAGCCAATTGAAACATATGATGTTGGATCCAAGGATGCATATGTTAATGTATTGGATGTTGATGTCTTAAACAGTATTGGTTAAGTAGTGTGATACATTATAAAGTGAATATATGTCTACAGAAATCATTTTCAATTCAGATGATCTTATTAAAACATCTTCCTGATCTCATCCCCCAACAGACAAAATACTGTGGTCATCCATATTTTGTTAAAGTACATCTATAGATGATGCTCATCTAGCATCTAAGCTAGCTTAGCATCATAGGAGGTTTAGTTCTTCAATATTTGGGAGACTGCAAGATTGCTTGATAGTTTATTTAAATGTGTTTTTTTCCTTTTAGGGACTGGTACTATGCAAGAAGCCCTTTCCTGAAAATGAGAACAAGTTTAGAAATTGTAGGTTACTTATATGAACTTACTGAAGTCCAGTTTGACCTCACAGCTAAAGGCTATGACTTAGATGCTGCATGGCCATCATTTGCCAGGTATTTTGTTGTTTATATAATGAAATCTTCACTTTATTATTAAAGTTTAGGTTGCATTTTGTTATATAGGAGTAACAAATCATATATTTTTGCAAACAGGTCTTTGTGAAATCAATTGAGGTGATGTATTCTAGTAAAGAAAAAACAAGTTTTATATATATATATATATATATATATATATATATATATATATATATATATACACACCTTGTGTGTATATGCACAAATATGTATACAAAAACCACCCCTAATGGAGAAGCAATGAGTGAAAACTAAGTACACCTTATGATTCAGTAGCTTGTAGAACCACCTTTAGCAGCAATAATTTGAAGTAATCATTTTCTGTATTACTTTATCAGTCACTCTCACCATTGTGGAGGATTTTTAAATGTAAATTGTTTTAAAATGGCCTTTTAAGATTGCTGGGCAGCAGCAATTGCTTCTCTAGGATTAACTGCTAAAACTTTGGCTTTTATAGAGGTGGTAACACTTGCTGATGGTCATTTGATTAGCATGCCTAAGTCTCCTACTTAGCATCTTAATTCCTATGGAAGCAGTAATTGTGTACTTGGTTTTTTACACATGGCTCCTCCATTTTGGCTTTATTTTTGTTGAATAAAATATGACAAGGTGTAATATGCCACATGTTGTTATTCACCTGAGGTTGTATTTACTTAATTTTTAGACCTGATTGTTATTTTTTGATATGTACAACCGTAGAATTCAAAGTTTGTACTTTTTCTTTTTCACACGACTGTATCTACAATACATATATTTCTTTACGTAAGCTGATAATAGCCAGTGGGATGATTGCTGTATTTTCTAATATGTAAGACTTTTTTGGGGGGGGGAATTATTTAAGCCTTTATCTCATCTTCTGCCACAACTACTGTGATAGATTCAAAGAACATATATTTTGAAAATGTACTGTAATCACACGATTATCAGAAATTTGCAATGCTCATTATAGTGAATCTAGGGCCAGCTTATCAGGATGCAACACATTATAGGGTTTGTAGATCACTCCGCTCCTCTGAAAAAATACCCCTGGTCTTATATTCAAGTTCATCTATTTGAAGTCTCACTACAAGACTAAGATCCAGATCCCCGCAGCGCTGTGGGGAACCTGGATCCTCCTCTCTGGTAACCTCCGCTGCTGCTGGTACTTATGCTGGGGCTTCTATGATGGAGTACCAGAAGGTCATGTCATGCCATGCTGGCTCTCCGTCATTGAAGCCCCAGCGGAAGTGCCGGCAACAGCGGAGGTTGTTCACCGCCTACCATCAGTCATAAAAGCCCCGGTGAAACTAACGTGCAGCAGAGTTTTTCTACTTGCATCGCACAGACGTTCACAGACTGCCCCCACTAGACACCAGTGAGTCTGAAGTAGAGCCCTCCGCGGGACTGCTGTTTGAATCCCGCTCCCGCCCGCTCCCGCTGTTTTGAATCCCGCTCCCGCCTGCTCCCGCAATGTGGGTGTTCCGCTCCCGCCACATTTGTGGCCAATCCCGCCCGCTCCCGCCACATTTGTGGCCAATCACGCCCGCCTCCTTACCTGATTTCCCACGCAGTCCCGCAAGGCTGCCCTCGAGTTGTTCCCTCACAGTGCCTGACCGCCCGCTCCCGCCCGCAGCCCCAGAAAGACCGCCCGCGCCCGCAAGTATCAGGGAGGCAGAGTGGCATATAGGCGGTATAAGGCATTCCTGGAGGCAGAGTGGCATATCAGGGAGGCATAGTGGCATATAGAGGGTATAAAGATTTCTGGGGTCAGAGTGGCATATCAGGGCCATCTTATAATCGAGCAAATACAATAATAAATATACATAATACAAATACATGGGTTACATATATATATATAAATACTTGACTGGGGCTAAAATATTTTTGAGGTTCTTTGCTTTTTAGGAATTACTTGTGGTTTGTTAGATAGGGCTTCTCTGACATATTGTCGTTGAGAAGTATAGGCCTATATTTTTCCAACACTTAAATATTAAAGACATTTGAGTTGCATTGGGTAGTGAAGACAGAATTGTTACTATTGTCATCGTCCATTTTTCTTACTTCTGCAACAAGGGTATCCAGATAATATGCATCAAAATGTTTTCCCTTTAGTTTGTTTCAAAATACGTGCATGTGTGTTAAAGTTTTTGCCTTAATCTAATGAACTGACTCTTGGGGACCCCGTTTAGCCACCTGGCGTGATGGCAACTTGACCTATGTATAAACACATTGCCCTCTGTAAGTTTAAAGTATGTTTCGGCAAAATATGAGATGCTTGAGTGAATTAAGTCCAAATAGTTTATAGAAAATTTATTAAATTCTGGTGAAAAAAAGATTCAAGCGCACCATCCCAGATAACCAGGAGCACCAAGTCCGCGCTGATGGGATTATTGTCTCAGTGTCAGGATCCTCCCTGCCTGCCAGGACTATGCACTTAGTATTCACGCTCATGTTTTCCAACAACACTAGTGGCCACCCTTCTCTCTCTGGAGCGCCCAGACCTCGTTATTACAAGCAGCTGGGCCTTGTTACCTGGATTACCCTGCCTTTATAAACCTGTCCTGCAGTCAGGTTCTTTTGCATTAAAGTTATAGGACAGTTTTGCTCTGGCCCTGTATCTAATCCAGACTTGTACCGGATCCTGAATTGTTCCTAGCTTCCAGTGGGCTTCCTGCCGTCAGCCCTTCCAGTGGGCTTCCTGACGTCAGCCCTGCCAGTGGGCCTCCTGACGTCAGCCCTGCCAGTGGGCTTCCTGCCCTCAGCCCTGCCAGTGGGCCTCCTGCCGTCAGCCCTGCAAGTGGGCTTCCTGACGTCAGCCCTGCCAGTGGGCTTCCTGCCTTCAGCCCTGCCAGTGGGCTTCCTGCCTTCAGCCCTGCCAGTGGGCTTCCTGCCTTCAGCCCTGCCAGTGGGCTTCCTGCCTTCAGCCCTGCCAGTGGGCTTCCTGCCGTCAGCCCTGCCAGTGGGCTTCCTGCCGTCAGCCCTGCCAGTGGGCTTCCTGCCTTCAACCCTGCCAGTGGGCTTCCTGCCTTCAGCCCTTCCAGTGAGCCTCCTGCCGTGCGTCCTGCCATTGGGCCTCCTGCCGTGCGCCCTGCCATTGGGCCTCCAGCCGTGCGCCCTGCCATCGGGCCTCCTGCCGTGCGCCCTGCCATCGGGCCTCCAGCCGTGCGCCCTGCCATCGGGCCTCCAGCCGTGCGCCCTGCCATCGGGCCTCCAGCCGTGCGCCCTGCCATCGGGCCTCCAGCCGTGCGCCCTGCCATCGGGCCTCCAGCCGTGCGCCCTGCCATCGGGCCTCCAGCCGTGCGCCCTGCCATCGGGCCTCCAGCCGTGCGCCCTGCCATCGGGCCTCCAGCCGTCCGCCCTGCCATCGGGCCTCCAGCCGTCCGCCCTGCCATCGGGCTTCCAGCCACAGAGACTTATTATCAATACTTGTTTGTCCTGCCATCTTCCTTAATACAGACTATATCATAGTATCTTACCTGGGGTGTCTTTCTTTGCACCTGTATGTACCATCCCTCAGCTATGAGGCATTGTGGGGTACAGACGGAACTTCAAGTATCCCCTGCGACTGGGCTCCTACCTGACCTGCTTACCCGGGTCCTGACACCCAGATGGTTGTAAAGAGGTTGTATGAGAAAACACACTTTAGGCAAACCTCACGCTGCAATTTCATTCTTAATGTAGTCAGAAAGTCCGTGTGAAAACACAGCTATAAGTCATTCATTGTTCCATCCAACCTCTGCCGCCAGTGTACGGAATTCAATTGCATATTCTGATCGCCCTGCCTAACGGACATTAGTTGCTTAACAGCAGAGGTGGAGCAACCTGGAACTTCAAATCCCCGGCGGAAGGCAGCACCAAATTCAGGGTAATTATGTATTACTGTCCCAGTCTTCCAATGCTGTATGCCGCCACCCGGGGGTTTAAAACAAAAAGAATTTAGGAGGTGATCAATAATTGCCTCCTAAGCTCAGCCAGTGTTGCCGAAGTGCATCTGCATAAAGGCTTTCAACGAGGCAAAAAAAACATAAGAGCGTTTCTTACTGCTACTTGTTAGAGACATGCTGCCTCTAACAAAATTTTGATGGCCTTTAAAAATAAAAGAGTTCCCAGAGGGAAAAAAAATGAAACTAAAAACAGTAAAATAAAAATAGAATAAAATTTCAAAGAAAATATGTCCAAAATTATGAAAAAAATATCCTAAAATTGGCATGGGTTCTCCCCAAAAATCCTTGCTGGAAAAGAGTGAATGTGAACCCATGAATCCCCTTGGGGAGTCTGGCCTTGTTTTCTTGGCTTCATATACATCGGTGAATTCACCAAAATTCAGTAAATTCTAATATACAGTATACAATTATTATTTCAAAAGAAAGTCCTACTTGTATATATATATATATATATATATATATATATATATATATATATATATATATATAAATTTGAGTTAGTGGGAAATCACAGCTGAAAAAAGACAAACCAACACCAAAATTGCTGTGGTTCTTTTGTAAAAAAAACCCTTGTCCTTAAGGGGATATATATTGATTTATTATATTGATCACTCATTCTTTTACTTTCAGAAGGACATTGGGATCATCTGTTTCTTCTTCATACTCATGGAGGCCTCCAAGTCGCAGTTCCAGTATGAGTAGCCTGTTAAGCAGTAACTTTCAGGTAAATGGTTCCTTTAAAATAAAGTCTTACAGCAAACTACTCAAAGATTAAGTCTAAGGACTTAAGTGTCAGATAATTAGTAGAGCTGAAGACAAACCAAACTCATCACTATATTATCTGCAGTAGCATAAAGAAGGTGGTTGTTAAGGGACTTTACAGTTATCTGATCAAATCTCACTTAAATCATTGTACACAGTTTAGGAAACTTCATTTCTAAAAGGATACATTTGCAAGATGAAAATTGGAAGTGCTAAATTATGTCAATATGCATAGTTTGAAGGAGAAAAGAGAGAGATAATACAATAGAAACATTTAAATACATAAAGATATTCACAAAATGGTAGAGGAAAGTATATTTCAAATGAGGAGAAATAACAAGAGGGGACTAGAGGCTTAGTGGTGGTTTATATGTTGATAGAGAAAAGATAGATTTGCTGATATATTTTATATTTTCAGATTTATATGCTATAATAAAGAACAGTATCATTAACCAGAGACCAAGAAATAAAATGTTAAAAAGAGAATGTAGCTTTTTTTTTTTTTTAGCTGAATTGAATGTAAAATTTAAAAATCTCATCTTACATTTTAATAAATGAAATATTAACTTTAAGGATCTAAGCTAATGTTAAGGAGAGAAAAAAATAACAGATTTTAGCTGATATTAGATGTTTAGGTTTTAGGTTGGTGGGTGGCTAGATGGAATTGGGGTCAGAGTAGAATAGGCAGATAGAAAATAAAAAAATCTATATATATTAATATTTTTATACTAATATTTTATTAGTGTTAAAATAAAATAACACATTTATTTAGTGCTGAGGAAGCCTATGATCCTAGCCGGGTTTAAATATTGACCCAATATCTGATGTGTCTAGAACTATGTCAGATATTGAGCCAATATCTGACACTGTTGACCAAGTTCTACCTCCACCTAAAATAAGGTGAATGGAACCTGAATCAGAGGATTGTTTGGTACCCCCAAAATGGTGCTCATGCTCTAAAGAAATACCCCCATTCACCGTGACTCCTGTCATCACATACAGTATTGATACCAGCTAGACATACAGTATTGATGCGAGTGAGACATAAATAACATTTATCTTTCCCAGTGTTTGACAGCTGAGTAGAGGTCAGCACATCAAGCCTGGCACCCCAATGACCCTTTTGAAATTAAAATAGTATGAGCTTTAACTCTAATGATGGGTATTGTTAAAAACCTACCATTTTCTCTTATTGGAGTAATGTCCCTGTTCTGTCTAACCCCCCTCCCCGTTTATATCATGTTATGAGCAGGTTTAGGTATTGGAGGCCGCTCAAATATCTCCATTTTAAAGATACCAATAGCTCCCCTGGAGGTTTTTTTCATAAATAATTCTTTATTTTTAATTTTAAGTAAAACATAAATAACAAACATAATATACAAATAAAATTGAACTGGACACAATCCAGATATTATGTGTGTGTGTAATGGGTTCTTAAATCTAACCACAGATATACAGTATGTCGAAACCTCAAAGAAACACCAAACTTAGGACATACCAAAGAAAAACAGGGGAGAGAGGTATCTCTGAGAGTAGAGAGATTTTTCCTAGATTAATTTTTAGTCTCTATAATGTCCTGGGCATTTTGTAACCAATTTTGGTAAACCAAGGACATCCTACCACTACTGTCTAAAGACCAACTAATATCTTTTTTCATATTTAATTGATGTAGCAACTGAAGTCTAAAATGGTCTATTTGGAAAGTAGGGTTGGACTTCCAATTTCTGGCTACTAATATTTTGGCAGCAGCCAGACAATGAACAGCCAAAGATCTCAAATATTTTGGAATAGTGTTAATTTGTAAGAGGAGCAGTGAGATCTTGGGTTCCCATCCTAATTTTAGCCCAGTTAATTGTCTAAACTAGTAATATGCATATTTCCACCGCGATCTCCACATCTCCAGCAGTTAGGTGCGAGGTGAGGATACATCTTACTTTTTGGAGTTAAATACCATCTATTCATTGATGTATATTGGTCTTCCACCATGGGTGTAGGAACCCCCTAAAAATCTGGGGGGACAACTTTTTTCCTGTCAGATACCCTCCTTCTTTCTCCCCATCAGATACGTCTTTCCTCACTATCTCCTACCTCACTTTCTCCTCATTTCTTTTTTTGCAAACAAGTACTATAATATAAAACTTGAATCACTGGTTGAAATATTGAAAAATTGGACCCTAGGCAAGCATTTCCTTTGGCCCCCTAGCCCTCCCTAGCATGCAATTACTCCCTGCCACACTGACTGCAGAATAGGGGTTGTCTTCCCTCCTTCTGACCCTACCGTGACTTTGCCATACCTCTCTTTTACTTACTTCTTGTAGTTCAGGTAAATATCAAATAAGCAACACATGTAAACAGCACTTGCATGTATAGATCAACTGAATAAGACATACAAACCCTATATTTGCAGGTATACATAAATAATGTATGGAAACATAGCATAGCAGGTATAGATCAACAGAATAACACACAAACCAAGCTTTGCATGTAGTGCCTTTTGCCCCCAGCAGCATCTTCCTCATCCAAGAGCACCATGCAAGGTACCAAGCAGAGCAAGTTTAGCAGGACTGAGAGAGGTGTCCCCAATCCAAAGTGATCCAAGTGGAGGCTTTTTATAGATAATCCGCCTCCCAAGACCACCATCTCTACCACCACTAATGCTGCGACTGCTGTTCCTACTGCCACACCATTTCCACCTAGCACCACCTCTAGCAAGCCAAGTCCTTAAAATATTTTTGTAAAGACAGAGAGGGGGCTACACGTAATGGAACTGCATCTAGGAAGGTACCAGATGAGCGTGAGACTGAGAGGCCAAGTAGTAGTCATGATATCAGTCTTGGCTCCAGCCTAGCATGAATTCCATTTGATCTGGCTAATGAAGAACTTGACTATAAGCCAGAGGTAGTGGAGGAGAGAATAAACAACATGAGTGGTCAGGAATCAGATTCCTCGGGGAGCAATGTACAATTTTACCCTGAGCCTCCACCTTCTCCGCTACTATCATTATCACCACCAACAGCAAAACTAACTGGTGCCACCACCAGTGCTGTAACTGCGCCAATAAAAAGAACAACCACCGTTAGTAGCAGTGTAGGGATCCTAGAGACGGAGAGTGAGATTAAGGTGCCGTCTCCGAGTGTTCGCAGAACTAGTCCTGCTGCTGCACATCCACCCAGAGCAGTAGGAGCAGCACCCAAAAGTGCACAGTCTCTGCAAGGTTCTCTGCGCCCCAATTTGGGAACACTATGAAAGTGTTGGAGAAGGGCGCTATGGAAAGTGCAAACATTGTGGGAAGCTAATAAGCAGAGGGAAAGTGTCCAGACGTTTCACCAGTGTTGCCATGAAGCATCACCTCAGCACTCAACACAACGCTGTGTTATTGGGGAAAGATGAAGAAAAATGTAGGGCAGGCAGCATGGCTGGTGGCCATGGTACTATTACAACAAAAAGTATCATCTCCAGAGAGAGTGGAAAAACCCCAACAGCTGCTTCTTAGCCAATAGCAGCTAAAGATAGTGCTGGCAGGCAAAGACCAAGGCAGGTTGGAGCACTGCAACATGTCCAGCCCACCCTGGAAGAATTTTGGACATTCCACTGCAGGAGGCCAATATCCAAACAGCAGGCCAATGAAATAACCCGACTTATTGGGCAGTTGACAGGACACTGGTGGCAGCCCGGTGTGTCTAAGGAAGCTTCTGCAGCAGGGTACGATCATTCCTTCTCCATGCAGAAGTGATGGATGAAAAGCACACTTTCGAAAATATTCTGCATGCAATAAAGAAAATGTTCTGCCTTTGGGTGGGAGCAGAGGCGGGCACCAGTGTTGAAGTTGGGTTTGTGGTAACTGACAGAGGTTCAGAGATGGTGAAAGCGCTGCGAGATGGTCATATTGTTGGTGTGTACTGTGCAGCCGACATCATCCATCTTTTAGTCAAGTCAGCAATGTCAGAAGGAAGTAATGTGGCAGCAGTACAAAAAGCAACAAATGAATAAGTCTAGCGGTTACATCCTCTGGGGACTCTATTTTTTTTAATATTCCTAAATTGGAGATTTTCCCTACTTATCCTGTCTTCAAGATTGCAGATTTTATGTTCCATTATTTCCAATTTGTCTGTTGCAGAACGTTTAAAGTCCAATAAAAAATGTACCTGAGGTTGTAATTCTGTAGTCTTGTCTTCAATTTCCTTCATCTACTAACTACTGATTTAATCTCTTTTTTGAGATCATTCAAATTATTAGATATTTCCTTTTTTTAATTCAGCCATCAAATCTTGTAAACTTGATGTTAACAGCTCTGGGGTGATCATTTCTTGTTGTTTAAGTTTATTAGAGTCTGAGGAGAGATGATCATCTGTATAATCTTTTGCACTTTGGGGTTTTAAATCCTATTTTCTCCTCGTAGTTTGAGGTTTAGGATATTGCTGTTTTCTTGAGGCCATTTTATTAGTCTATTTGAATTTTATAGTAGAATTATTGTGATCAAAAAAAAAAAAAGAAAGATGTATTGATGATCGACAGAGCCACAGCAAAATGGTAGAAAATATCCGTATCACTTCAGATACCCGCTGTTAAAGCAATTTAATAATTAAACAGTATGGATTCAAAGCAATTAAGCAGCAAAGTATAAGAACAGTCTTACCGCCATAGGTCTTCCAAACATCGTTTAGGACCTGCTGGCTATACTGTGTGCTGTTGTCAAAACCTAGGGATTTCTTCCATTTCCTCTCCCTTCTTCTCCTTTTATCCTTTCTTTTCTTCTTCACTTATTCATTTGTTGCTTTTTCTACCAAGTTTTGACCATTTATATACACTTAGGACCTATGATTTTTTGATGACTTATGATTTTTTTCTGACAAGTGTTCCCAAATGTAAACCCCTGACTAAAATGTCTGCATTGACATTTTTTTGATCCCTTCTTTTGAGAGACCGCATTTCAAACAATATATTCACACAAAGCAGTCTAGGGTGAAATTTTATAAGCTTTGTAAAAGCGTGAAAGGATATAACATTTCATTTAGGATCTACAAGGGCAAAGAAAGCCATCTAGATCCCACTTGGTGCCAAGGGTCCCTAATCCCAATTAACAAGATCTTGTCCCCTCTTAACAAAGGCTACTACCCCTGGGTACATAACTACTATAGCAGCCCAGAGCAATTACATTTTTTTTTCTTCTTCGTTTTGAAATCCCAGCTTGTAACACAGTTGAAAGAGCTATAAAGGTTTCCTTAAAACATTAGGGAAAACCAAGCAAGTGGAGTATTTTTTGTAATCTGGAGATGCAGCTAAACAATTTCAACAGGATTTCTCTGCCATAACATAAAACATGTGCAAATCCTAAGCAACACAGAAGTGTTGCACACAAAATTCTAAGCAACACAGAAATGTTGGTAAAAAGATCTTAGGAAATCATTTCTATGGCTAACTTTGGCAATGAGTGGTGGCAAAACAGTTGCATGATTATCGAAATACTGCTGATGAAATTCTCTGAATTGTCTTTTTTTACAGAAATATATACTTTTATTTGTATTTTGTGGCTTCTTTGTTCAAAATTAGAGTTTTGAAATGATAATTTACACTTTATAATATGTTCCCTAAAACTCGTGGGAAAGCATGGAAATTGTATATAAATGAGGTATGTCTAAAATCACGACATCTAAACTGGGTATTTTTTTTTCAATTTTGTGAGAATTCAGAGTGGAAAATATATGAAAATTATTTTTCCTTATTTGTCTGCAGTTTTTACTAAATTATTCATACTAAATATTCAGCTAATGATGTAACTATGGTATATAAAAAAAGCGCTCTCTCTCCTTGAAAAAACACTGTTCACAGGAAAGAGGAATAATGGTTGAACCGACATATGGCAAAAATGTCAAAATAGCTCTCATAATTTTTGTTACACCTTAGACTGTTTGATCATGTTATACATTTTGTATTCATTTAATTCAGTAAATGTTGTTTTAATTTAGGTTCCAGAGTTTCCAGTGAATCCTGAAACAATAGACAGCTTGGATGAAATGCACATTGTGTTAGACCAGACAGAAGTCCAAATGAGAGAATTGGAAGAACGTGTGAAGGAACTTGAGAAAGAGAACCAAGAGCTACAAACATTATTGCGATTCCAGCTAGAACAATCAAAGGCAGACAAAGAAAAAAATCATGGCATTGCAGAAGGAAATACCTCTTTGACAAGAATGATAGAGGTGTTACATAAACAACATGGGTTCACCCTGACCACCCACAATGTTGTCCATGAGCTGCAAAACAACCTGCCTAGATTAAAACTGAATGAGCCTGGGAAGGATAAAGAAATGCAGCTAGAAATGTCTTCACAGCATGACGCTCTTGTCCAGATAGTAGGTAAACACAGAAATTTGGAAATTCTAAGAGAAATTGATACACTTAACCCTGAAAGCACAAATGAGCTAGACTCTGAGAATGAGCACAAACAGAAACACAATGAATATCAACACCAAACACGCAGCAATAATGTTTCATGTCCATCATCAACTGAAATGGAAAAACCTACTCAGTCAGAGGAAGTTCGGGAATCAGCATTGCTTGAGAAACCTCTAACTGAAGCACTAGGTGCATTGAATAAAGAAGGCATCTCTAAAGAACTGCAAAAGGAAAAGACTTTAACAGAACAATTATATATTCTAGAAAAACAACTATCAAACATGTCACAAAATCTTTCCATACATGAAAAAGAAAAACAGCAGCTAATTATTGATAAAGATAATCTCTTTAGATCTGTAGAGAGCCTGGAAGAGCAAATAGAGAAGCAAAGTTTAGAGACTAAAACAGTCACTGAGAAAAATGACAAACTAATCTGTCAGATTGAAGAACTCTACAAAGAAAACGAAAGACTTGAACATGAGAATCGTACATTGCAAGAAACAATATATTCTCTGGAGGCACAGATTGAAATTTTTTGTGAATCTGAAAAATATTTACAGAATCAAATAGGTACTGCCCTGGTATCAGTCGATGAAAAGGAAAAGAAACTTTGGGAATTAAATAAACAATTAGAAGAAAACTTGCAAATTTCTAAGAAACAGTTTAAAAACATGGAAGAAAAGTGTAAAATTTTGGAACATGATTTTAAAGAAATGGAAAGTCAGGAAAAGCAAGCAAACATGAATTTGTCCTTGCTTCAAACAGATCATGAAAATGCAATGATGCTAATTTCACAGATGGAGGGAAATATTGCATCTATGAAAGAAACTGAAAAATCATTGAATGCAGAATTACATGAGAATAAGCAGATGTTCGAAGAAAAAGGAGGAAAGTTATTTGACCTTGCTAATAAAATGGTAATGTGTACTAGACAGTATCAGAGAAGTGAAACAATTAAGACATTCTATCAAACTGATATATTTGAACCACTGACAAATGAAAATGATTTAATGGAAAAAAAAGAAAGTCATGAAAATAAGATTTTAGATATAACCAAAATTTACGTAGCAGAAAAGCAACTTGAGTTTAGTTTGTCAGAGATGAAAAGACTACAAGCAGAGATAACAGAAGTCAGGGACATGCTCAGTCAAATCAATGAAGAGAAGGAAAATGCTCTAAAAAAGGTTTCTGTCACAGAAACACTGTTAAGTGAGAACCAGAATTTGATTCAGCAGTTGAAAGAGCAAGTCGAGCAGTTTCAAATTGGTCATATGGAAGAACAAATGAAGTTTAGAAGCAAAGAGGATCTGTTACTAGAAGAAAGAGAGAAAATTGCTCTTCAGAAGTTAGATCTGGAAAAACAAACTTCCTCTTTGAAGGAAGAATTGATGCAAGTGAAAAAATGGGCTGAGAAAACAAGGATGGAGAATGATGAAACAAAAGAGTCGCTTAAAAGTGCAAATGTAAATATCAGTGAACTCAACACTCAAATGCTCAGTTTGGCTAAAGAGAAGGAAGAAATAGAAATCAAGTTTCTTCAGCTTTCCAAGCACATGCATGAGTATGAATACCAAGATATTCAAGAGAAAGAGAAGCTACGTCACGATCTTACTGCACTGAAGAAGATAAACACTGCACTGGAAGAGAAATTGAAGGATCACGAAACCTGTTCTGCAACTTTTACGGCTCTTGAAGAAAAAATATTGGAATCTGAAAAAAAAGTAAAATCCATTCACGATAGCACCCAGGAGGAGATTGCAACAACAAAATTTAAATATAGCACTGAGATATTGGATTACCAGAAAAAAAATAAGGTATGGTAACCAACATCAAGAAAAGGTTTCACGTTTAATTATGTAATTGAATTATTTATCTTGTTAAATTGATTTTATGGCTTTAGCAAAGTTTCTTACCAGTGTTTATTGATCTGAAAATTCCTGTTTACTTAAATATCGATTTAATTACTTAATGTGATACTTTCACTGAATGATAGTAAAATTATTGAAAAGAAATCCAAAATTATTATTCCTATTTTTAGTTTCAGAATCTTAATACTTTCATGACCAGGAATCAGTCCAGATCAAAAGCAACAACCCACAATGAGTTATTCAAAGAAATGAACAGATCACAAATCAAGTTAAAATGTGAAGAACAGCATGCATGAATGTGTAGTTAATGCCCATAGCAGGACACCTGAATACCTGTTGGGTCCCAAAAGATGTATAAAAAACTGTGCCTGGCAAGGCATTAAAAGCTTTATGAGCTTTAGATGTGTCAGGGACCAGTCCAGAATGGAGCCCAGTGACCACAGTCGTGCCAAGGAGTCAGGATACACTGTACGGAAGGCTCAAAGTTTTGCTGGTGCATATACATTAGGGGCAGGTTCCCATGAATGTTGAGTGGGTCCATAGCATTTTCAATGATTAAAACATTTTAAAGAACCTCTGTACATATGGAAATCAAGATTCATGTCTATTTTGGATACCACATCCTCAGTGACCATAACACGAGAAAGAACTTGGCGCCCAAGGAATGGGTCTTGAATCTTTAGCTTCAAAGAAACGTGAACTGGGTGAATGTGAAATGATACATGTAGTTGGAGTTTGATAATGGCAAAATTGATCATTAAGAGTATTGTGAAAGGGCAAATGTAACAAAAGATAACAAAATTAATAATCAGTGTAGTGGAGACCCCAATATTTAATAAATAAGATAATAAATAAGGTCTTTGCAGGCTTGTGAAAAAAAGTTCCAAAAGATGCACAGCAGCTGCTATTAACATCAGTGCACAGTTTTTTGTTTTTTTTTTGTTTTTTTTTTAACTTCTTGTTTCCTACATTTGTATGAATCAACGGAAAATGAAATGCAAAAGTGACGAAAATTATGGATTTTTTAGCTTTGTTGCCTCGTGTAGCCACCATTACAAGCCATTATGCTACAACTAAACTTTTAATTTGTGGACATTTTTTATTATCTTTCTATCTGTCATAACATCTATTATAGTTCATTGATAAACATTGGTGACAAAACCAGGAATTTGATATATATTATTGGGGAACTCCAGTCCTGCTCCACTGGGCTGCATGTGCCTATCATCTGCCAGTGTCTGCCTGTCCAGGCCGAGCACTCTACTACTGCAGCACCTCTTTGACCGTCCTTACTCTGGAGGAACTGTGATGGGACGCCCCGTACCCTGACTGAGTACTCCCGCTAAACGAATGTTGCTTCCTCCTGCCGGGACACCATCGATTAACCCCTTCAGTGCCCAACAGAACCAGCGTTGTAGAGAGAAGGGGGGACGACGCTGCACAGGAGCTGCGTTGGCACTGTGACAAATCGAAGCTTAGCTACACAGTGTGACTATAATCCCAAAAATATGCCCCCAACTGTCCCGATTTAGGCAGGACAGTCCCGATTTTGGGTCTCTGTCCCGCCTGCAGAATTGCCTTTTAACCCCCTATATGCCACTCTGCCTCCAGAAATGCCTTATACCCCCTATATGTGCAATTGCTTGTATAGGTGAGTTCCGCAAGATTTTTTGTCCCTCTTTCACATTTTGAAATGTTGGGAGGTATGTAAAAAGGGCAATAAAGAATCATAGCAGCCCGCCCCAAGCATCAGGCAGCACTCATGCTGAGGTGAACAGGAAACACACCAGTATTTAAGCAGTACAAGGGGGTAATTTACTTACAGTAGACAAAGCAAAGAACACAAAGTTCTCCATCAGGTCCTTCTTTGCACACGGCTTAATATTTGCACCCAGTATTGTTGTCTGTGGGAGGTTCCCTGACTTCTAGCTGAAACCTGCTGGATATCAGATCCAGGTGCAAATACTGATCTTGGAGCTCTCTGTCCTGTAAGTCCTGACCCGATGGAGAGTAAAACCACACATAAACCCCCTCCCAAAATGCAAGTGCCCCAAATGTGTCCGAGCTCCACACTCTTTAGAGTCTTTGGTACTTGGGGAAACTGTGCCAGGGGAAGAAGTCATCCTAATGGACCCCCCTGTACCCACTTTCTCAAAAAACAGATCCCCTTCCAAGGCCAGGGCATATAGTTTGTAGGGAGGAGGCTGGCCCCCAGGAGCCAAAGGCTCAGGCCCAGTGCTCTACTACAATTCTTTGACTGTTCTAACTCTAGGAGAACTTTTTTTTTATTTCTATAATGAAAGGTGAGTCCAGAAGGTGTCAGGGAACATGAATGTAAAAATACTTCTGCATTTCGTCTGAAACGATGGGTATTTAATAAACTTTAATTTAAAAAAATGTAGTGCCTGGTACATAGAAAAAAGTTGTCCGTTAAAATACAAGTCCCGGAAATTATTTGTTTTGTATCAAAAAAGTGGTTAGTGCATTATATGCTGTTATGTTTGTTAAGAAAACCTATATTGAACTCACCATTTTTGTTTCATAGATTGTTAGTGACGAACTTGAAAATTTTAAACAAGAATTGGAAGATAAAAAGCAGATGTTCATGGAACTGCAGATGCAGATGGATCAAATGCAGGTATGGAGACCCACAGGACAATTTTATTCTTTACTACTTTATTACTGGGCCTTCTTTAACCCCTTGGCTGCTAAGCCATTTCACACCCTGGTGCTAAGCTAGTTTTCGGCATTTTGGTGCATCTCACGTTTAAACGCGTTTCAAGTAAATTTCTTGGGAATAAACTATACAAACCATATATTGTTTTTTTCAGCACACCCAGCAGATTCCAAATATACCATTTTTATATGTGTATGTCTCAATAGGTTTGCAAAATACAACCAAAAATGGGAAAAAAGTGTAATTTTTCACTTCCAACTCAATAAAAACTAGTTTGTAATGTTATTTTTCTAAACTCTAATATCAAAACCTGTGTTGCTAAATATTTGTAGTAGGTAACCGGTCTAAAATAAACAGACATTGAGAACAGAAGACTGTGTTTTTCTAATATTTTATTGCTAAAAGTTAAATTTATTAGACTATCACAAAATTCATCTTTAAATTTAATGCATGGCTGCCGTCAATTAAACAGCTCTAGCTGCCCGGGATGTTAAAATATGCCAACAAAATTATATATTTTTAGAAACTACACCCCCAGCCGCAGCAAATGAGGTCTTATTTGTATTTGTATCACAAATCTGACTTGCACAATAAATAAGTGAATATCACACAAATAAAAATAAAAAATAAATAAAATTAAAAGGGACAAGTTCATTTATGTCTTCCGCACTCCAGGTTTGTCCTAGAAACACATGCAGCCCCTCATTTGATGCGCCAAGGGGTGTAGTTTCTGAAAATATATAATTTTGTTGGCATATTTTAACATCCCGGGCAGCTAGAGCTGTTTAATTGACGGCAGCCATGCATTAAATTTAAAGATGAATTTTGTGATAGTCTAATAAATTTAACTTTTAGCAATAAAATATTAGAAAAACACAGTCTTCTGTTCTCAATGTCTGTTTATTTTAGACCGGTTACCTACTACAAATATTTAGCAACACAGGTTTTGATATTAGAGTTTAGAAAAATAACATTACAAACTAGTTTTTATTGAGTTGGAAGTGAAAAATTACACTTTTTTCCCATTTTTGGTTGTATTTTGCAAACCTATTGAGACATACACATATAAAAATGGTATATTTGGAATCTGCTGGGTGTGCTGAAAAAAACAATATATGGTTTGTATAGTTTATTCCCAATTAATTTATGTACCATAATTAAACTTTCCAGCTGTCTAAAGCTGTCTAAATGCAGCCATCACCCCTAAATGTTTTAAGACAATTTTTTAACAAGATTCTCCAATCTGCCATATCTGAAGTTAAGGTGGTCTAGACATCTGGGAAGTTAAATTAGGGTACATAAAGTACACATTTCAAGAAACTACACCCCTTGGAGCTTCAAATGAGGGGTTACATGTATTTCTAGGTTAAAAGTTAAGTTCACAGATAATGATGGAAAATATGTTTTTTCTAACCATAGCGACATGTTCATTTGTGTCTTGCGCACTCCAGGTTTGTCCTAGAAACACACGCAGCCCCTCATTTGATGCGCCGAGGGGTGTAGTTTTTGAAAATTTCATATCTCCATTCACTCACAGAAGCACACACCATACTTTCCATACATTCACTCGCAGAAGCACACACCATTCTTTCCCCTAACAATCCCAAAGAGATGATCGTAAAGGGAGAAAAAAAATCACTTTTACAGCAAAAATAAGTTTTGCAGTAAAAATGCAAGGGGCTCCAGGGATGACATGGTTAACTTACGTACTACAGGCTATACGGCTGATTCGGCCATTTTTAAAAAGGGAATATGACTTTTTATAGCTGTATGATCACTGTGGTAACATTGGCTACCACAGTGATCATTTAGCTAGAATACTTAAACTTTTTTTTTTTTTAAGTTAAACCAGTTTATGTTTAGATAATTTAATTAATTTAATTTTTTTTACTTTTTTTGTACATTTTTATTTTTTTAACATAATATTTTTTATTCTTTTTTTACAAGCATTATACCGTTGGAAAGGTGAGGCGATTACCTTTCCAACGGTATATGTTGGGGGTCTGTAGCTGCTCAGATGCCTGAGATACAGGCATCTAAGCAGCATGCCCCCATACCGTGAAAACTGACAATTGTCAGTTTTCAATAAAGTTGCGCGGTGACGTCATCGCGTCATAACGCGCGACGTCACCGGCCGGATCGGGTGGTCCCAGTGATGCCCTTCAAAATGAGGGGCAGATCGCCGGGGTAGGTGGTGAGAGGTAGGAGAGTGCTAGCGACGGCATGGTGCCGTCGTTAGCACCTGACTGGGACTGCTAGCGACGGCACCATGCCGTCGTTAGCAGTCAAGGGGTTAATTAACATTTTTTGCTATATTTTATTGAGGTAAACCATATTTTTCTCTCTTTCCCCACTCAACAATGGCCAGGAAGCTGTCCATTCCTAATCACTTGTCAACAAGGCATTAGAAAAAAGCAAACGGATTGCTGGAATGTTTAGCTAGAGGTATTTGTAGCTGAAAGAGGGACATGCTTATGCTACCTTACAGATCTCTGGTCAGACTTTACCTATAGTATTGTTTACTGTTCTGGAGATCCCTTCTCCAGAAGTATATTTTGAAGAGAGTTCATGGGAATTATATTAACATGGAGAATGTGTTGCTCGAAAAAAATCATCAACAGATTTAACAAAGTGCAGAAGGGTAGTTAATTTCAAAGTAAGAGAAAGACAAAACAAGAAGTAGGGGGTCAGAGGCTTAGATGTAATACAAGTTTTACTTTACTGAGAGGATGTTAGATAAATGGGACGGCCTCCCAGGAGAACTGCTAGAGGCTAATACAGCCTATGGTATAGACATAAAGCAATCCTAAGACAGTCAACGGAATCCTACTTGGGAAGTATTTGTCTCAGTGTCTGGCAATATCCATGTAAGTGCATGGTTAGGAGGCTGTTTGGACAGAAGATTTTGGCTTCTGCCCACCATTCCTCTTGTTCCCAAGCCTGACCGCAGCAACCAAGGAGGGTCCGGTCAGACAGCCCCAGAGTTGGTAGTGCCCCTGGATTTTACAAATACTGCTGAAGCGCTGCCCTTTGGGCAGAGTGCCGCTGGCCTCTGCCTGGTCTGTTCTGTGACCCCAGCTCCATTGGCAATGTTGCCCAGAGGCGGTGATTTCTATGGATCCTGTAACCCCAGCAGAAGTGTTGGCAATGGGAGAGAGGCAGATCGACCTTTCTCCCCGGCAGATGGAGTATACAGGAGGGCATGCATGTGGTTTCCCTCCCCTCACAGTGGATCATACAAACATAGCACCTGGGGACCTTTGTACCATACAGTGGGTTGTACTACGGTCGCCACTTTCGGTCCCCAGAGTGCTGGGAAGACAGCGCAGAACCCCACATGGAAGGGACCCTAGCCTCTCTGTCTTCTCCCCAGCGGCTGAGAGGACTCCAGGGAAAAGGCACATTTGGCCCTTCTTCCCAGTGGCAGTTACGTTATTTGGGAGAAGCAGAGTGCGGCTGGGTGAGTACTGCTCTTTTGTTGAAAAATTGTTTTGGGCGTACCAATTTGTGGCTGGCAGTGGTGGTCCAGATCTACAGACTGACTTTGGAGTCAAACTGCCTGGGGTCTTCTCAGACATCAGTCTCCCCCAGAAAAAGGAGATATGTGACGGAACGGTCCATCACTGGGGCCCCTGGAGAGCAAGCCTGCTACCCACAGATTATGCCTCTTGCCAGCCCCTTGCATCCACAACTCTAGGAGGGACAGAGCTGTGCAGACCCGGTTGGGGTTTGGCCCCAGTTCAGTCTACTTTTTAAAGGGGGAGATATATATGACAGAATGACCTGTAATACAGGGCCCCAAGGTACCCAGAAATGGCTCCAGCCTGGCTGTGAAACAAAGATAGCACATTGTTTAACTAATCCAATTAATAGGATTGCTGCCAGGGGTATTTAAGGTTGGGTTGTATACATGTATCTGTTTATCTATGTTAATGGAGTTCTGGGGATATATGAGGCTGTGTTTTACAACAATAAAATGTTAATTCTTGCTGTACTCAACTCGAGGTAGTTGTGTCTACTTATTGGGTACACATAGCAGGGTTGTGCATGCTGACTGGTGCTGGAAGTGATCTCGGGGACAACAGGAGGATACATCTGTGTGATCTCTGGAAGTGACTACAGCTCTCTTGGTGAACCCATTACAGACACCCATAGACTTTTGAACCTGGTTATTGTAGGTGTCACGTTCTGCCCAGGCTGCGGAGCTGCATATCTGTCTTGCTTTAGTTTCTCTGCTTTGCTTCGATCCATTCCTGGATTTCCTTTTGCTTTGTTCTGATCTTCCATTCCTTGCTTCTGCTTCAGCTCTGGTTCCTTTATAAGGTGTGCCCCACCCATGTGTTCTGTTTGTCTCAGTCTTCAGTCTAAGGTATGTCTCAGTGCTATGTGTTTGGTTTACATGTTTGGTTTGTTTCGTTTCGTACCACTGTCAGCAGGGATTAGCGTTAGGACCCACCGTCATTGGAGTACTTTGGCGTAGTGGTGGGCTAAGCATACTATGGCCGTATCATGTGACGGAATCTCCAATTGTTATCAATCAGTCTTAGGCTAGTTCCTGTATTCATGTTTGTCTGTCTCTTATGTACCTTTGCCCTTCTTCCTTGTATCACCTGAGGATTCCAGTTCCTCTCTCCTCTCCCCATGTCCTAGTTAATATGTCCTATCCTTGCTTAAAGGAGAAGCGTCCGAGGATTCCGGCTCCTCACTCCTTCCCCTGTGTTCCTTGCCTTCTTCCCTGTCCTTTGTTGTGCCCTGTATCATGTATATCTTGTTTAGTAATGTTTATTCCTTGTCTGGTTCACTGTAGTACCCTGTAACATGTATATCTTGTCTGGTTATGTTTCGTGCCTGGTCTCCCTGTCCCTTGCTTGTTATGTTTCTGCTATACCCTTTGCTTAGCTTCCATACTCCCAGCCTGCAGCATCCTGCACGTGATTCAAGTGATATGCTTCATGCCTGCTCCAGGGTGCCTGCATGATATATCTTCACTTCATTCTGGACTTCATCCGCTGCCATATCAGGGCGCTGGTGTTTGGCTGCACAACCCTAGGTGCTCAACACCTGGGTGAGTGTGGTCACCCTGCAACCAGGTCCTGTCCAAACTCCACTACTGCACTGTGACTCCTGCATACAAACATCGGGCGCGCTGGGTCCTTTCAGTCATCTGCTTGGACCCAGTCCGTGACAGTAGGCAGATTTAGCTGTAGAGAAAAGGTAGATCCAGATCTCTTGTAGACACTGTTTGAGTGTTTGGTTAGTTCTATTTGCCTGTTGGTCTATGAATGAAATGAAGATGATAGGTTGACCTGGATAATGGCAAAACACACACCAGGAGTGGGAGGTGAATTGACTGCCATGGTCATAAGTTATAGAAAACATCTCTTACAAAGAGTGTGGCTGTCTCATTAGCAGTAGGCAGTTTTTTGAGTGGGAGGAAGTGTGCTTTTTTAGAAAAATCTATGACAACCAGGATAGTAGTGCACCCATGGGCTAGTGGTAGTTCAACTATAACGCCCATGGCTAAGTCCACCTACTGTTAATGTACAGGTGAAGGTTGTAGTAACCCTACAGGTCTTCCTCCAGATCCCTTGGTGATGGCACAGACTTGACAGACAGAAACATAATCAACGATGTAATTGCGCAAGGCAGGCCACCGGAAAAGTCATCTGATGACATCCTCAGTTTTCTTCAGACCGCTATGCCCTGATAATACAGTGTCATGGTGAAAACAGAGAACCTCAAGATTTACCTGTGAGGGCAGGGTAGATGTGCTCCTGGTGATAAAGTAGTACATCGTGGGGTACTAGGTGTGGTGAGATTTCAATGCACTGCAAGTACTGTGGTTATGGAGAAACTCCCAAGAATAGTAGCCATGAAATTACCCTTGTTCAGGATAGTCTCCCTCTCCTCCAACTATGGTTCCTGCTGGTCTGACATATGGGGCAGAGCATCTGTTTTACCATTCTTGCCAGCAGGCTTGATGTGGTTTTAGTCATCTCCCAAATTGTAATGGTCTGTGTAAACCAGAATAGGTTAATAAGCACCCTTCAGGAGATGTCTCCATTACCCAGCTGTAGGGCCTTCCCGAGAATTGCACTCAGAACCTGATGGATACTGTAGCTTTTCCCTTTCCATTGTGCCACCAGGATTCTCTTTTCTGAGCTTTAAAATTACCTGTCCTGGCTCTGAAGGACACTTCTGGACATTCCTTTTTACTCTCCTATTCAGCTGTCTTGGATCCTAATTAGCAGCACTATATTAACCAGCCTTTGCTGCACCTCAGTGGTGCAATATTATTTCATCCTGTTCTACTGGTATCCTGCTTGCTGCTTGTTATTTCCTGAACGATAACGTTCCATCAGATTTTAGCCTGGATATTTTATCAAATTCAAAGAAGCTGGCTGCTGCTATACTAATGAAAGAACAAACTGAATAGGTGGCACAATACTTTCTCCCTGAGTCTGGAAGAGTTTAGTAGAATGTATGTTGCCCTTTTCTTGCCAACTCTAGTCTGGCAGGTATGGCACAAGTGTTTGCCTACTATACAATTTCAGCACAAGAAAGGTCTTAGTACTACAGCTCCAGTGTTCCAGGGATCAGTGTGTACAAGAAGAGAGAGTGTTGCATATCTTTTGGAACTGTTTTTATGCACGGGGCATGTGGAAAAAAGCAATATTGCTTTTAATATGGATTTGGGGCATTACGTTTTCAAACTACGGAGTTAAGGCTTTTTACTTAAAATGACCAGTGTTTTATGGATTATGATAAATTGCATAAAAGAGGAAATTTAGAAGACAATGAATATTTTGTTTACTTTAAACAGGTATCTACGATGCCTTCCTTCTCCCAAATGTTGTCAATGTTGAGGCATTCAGCAACACCAAAAGCAGGGCCTCAACTAGTAACATATTAAGTATGAAGCCAGCCACCTGTTTAAAAGAAGTTAGGAGGCGATCAACATATGTACTGCATCAAACCGTGCAAGTCAATGAAGCCCAGATTACTAATCACAATGTGATTAGTAAAATACATTTAAAAAAAAAAAAAAAGTGGTAACGTGAAAGGAATTCCCCACTGATGACATATATAAATATATATATATATATATCTATATATATCTATATATATATATATATATATATATATATATATATATAGATATATATATATATAAATAAGGCTGTCTTGTACAGCGGGCATTTACCTTCAACGGATCCATGTATAAAGTAGAAATAGAGGCAGGTGATCATTGTTGACCTTATTTGCATTCGCCTACCCAGAATTTCTTGTGGTTATGGTAGCCTTACGTTTGGTGGGTCTCATTCAAGCCCATGGATCGCATGAATAGATGAGCTGGAGGGACTTTAAATCTCCCAAATAAACTTCAACCTCGACGGCAGGATTCTCACCCTTTTGCGGTTTCAGAAAAGGAAATGGAATCTTTGTAATTTTTTCAAAGCACAGATGCGGGGGCGGAGATAATGTGAAATGAATACTTTTAATATAGAAATGGCAAGTAAAATTCAGAGCATTGCCAGTTTTCAAAATCACAGCGTCCCACGTTCCTCCACTGCAGTTCTCAAAATCACGGCGTCCCGCGTTCCTCCACAGCAGTGACCCTGGCATAGTTGTTGGTGCCACATGGGCTGGTCCGAGTATTTCAGAAACTGCTGATCTACTGGGATTTTTACGCACAACCATCTCCAGGGTTTACAGAGAATGGTCCCAAAAACAGAAAATATCCAGTGAGTGGCAGTGTGCCTTGTTGATGTCAGAGGTCAGAGGAGAATGGGCAGACTGGTTAGAGATTACAGAAAGGCAACAGTAACTCAAATAACCACTTGTTACAACCAAGGTATGCAGAATACCATCTCTGAATGCACAACACGTCGAAGCTGGGCTGCAGCAGTAGAAGATCAAACGGGGTGCCATTCCTGTCAACTAACAGGAAACCGAGGCTACAATTCACACAGGTTCACCAAAATTGGACAATGGAAGACTGGAAGAATGTTGCCTGGTCTGATGAGTCTCGATTCCAGCTGCGACATTCAGATGACAGGGCCAGACCTTGACATGAACAACATGAAAGCATAGATCCATGCCTTGTATTTGTGGTTCAGGCTGTTGCTGGTGTAATGGTGTGGCAGCCTGCCTACGTATTGTTGCTGACCATGTCCATCCCTTTATGACCACAGTGTACCCATCTTCTGATGGCTAATGCACCATGTCACAAAGCTCACATCATCTCAAACTGGTTTCTCGAACATGACAATGAGTTCACTGTACTTCAATGGCCTCCACAGACACCAGATTTCAATCCAACAGAGCACCTTTGGGATGTGGTGGAACGGGAGATTCAATAATAGATGTGTAGCTGAGAAATCTGCAGCGTGAAGCCATCATGTCCATATGGACCAAAATTTCTGAGGAATGTTTCCAGCACGTTGTAGAAAGTATGCCACGAAGAATGAAGGCAGTTCTGAAGGCAAAAGGGGGGCCAACCCATAACTAGCAAGGTGTACCTAATAAAGTGACCAGCGAGCGTGTATATACAGGGGGGGCAAGGGGGGAATTTGGAATATAGTCGCAATGCGACTTTAAATCCCGTGGTTTTTTTTTATTTATTTATTTTTTTTAATGCGGAGGAGAGAGAGGGTGCGGCCCGCGTAAGATCGGCAACCGCGGGCCGCACCTCGAGCCCTGCTACTTACCTGTGGGAGGGTCTTCTGTACTGCATAGAGAAAGCGAAACCTAGCAGAGTTCACGTGACATCACATGACGCTGCTCCAGTCCTGCTTCCTCTGTGCAGTACCAGCGAACGCAGAGGGAGGCCGCGCCCTCTGCTGAAGTCTGTGAGCGGCTTCGAGGAGCTGCAGTGCAGGTAAGGGGGTGGGGAGGGTGTTTGAATGAGTATGCGTGATTGAGGGAATTAATCTGTGAATGAATGAGTATATGAATGAATGTGTGTGTGTGTGATAGCATGGATGTGTAAGTGCTGGAACCTAGGCATGATGGGACTGTGATTGCCGTTAGCAATCACACTCCTATCATGCCAAGTCAGCCAGTACATGCTGAAACCCAGCTAGCTGCCCCCCTTGTGTATTGATGCTGCCAGCAGTATGGGGTCTGCACATCACTTACAGCCACCCTGTACCAGCATGTACTGGCTGACCTGACATGATAGGAGTGTGATTGCTAACAGCAAGCACAGTCCCATCATGCCTAGGTACCAGCATTTACTGGTTGCCTGGGTATGATAGGAGTGTGATTGCTGTGTGGGCAGTGTGGACGCCAGGGCTGGCTTTGTGGTGTGCAACCTGTGATCTATGCCTGTAATTTAGGGGGTTTTAAATATACCTTTCAATGACGTGTTTTTATGTGAATTCCAATTGATCTATACCTGCAAAGCTGTGTTTTTGCGTTATTCTGTAGATCCATATCTATATATTTCCATACATTATTTATGTATACCTGCAAATACAATGTTTGTATGTCTTATTCAGTTGATTAATACCTGCAATGCTGTTTCCATGTATTTATTTGATCTATACCCGCAATGCTGTTTCAATGTATTTATTTGATCTATACCAGCAATGCTACGTTTCATATACTATTGTATACCTGCAAATAGAGGATTTGTATGTCTGATTCTGAGATCACAAGTGAATTTCAGTTGATCTATACATGCAAAGCTTGGTTTGTGTGTTAATGTGTTGATCTATACCTGCTATCGGCAACTGGGGCTAATATTAATATATATGGGCAGCAGGGGCATCAATACACAAGGGGCAAAAACACCAAGGGGGGTATAAACGACAATGCAGTGTGGAAAATCCATCCTGATGTAGACGTCTGTGACGTAGATTGTGTCCTGCTGTTTGTGTGTTTTTGGTTATCAGTGTAGCAGAGCCTGTCCTCGGGTGTCTGTTTGGGTGTTGGTGTGGCAGAGCCTGTCCTCGGGTGTGTGTTCAGTTGTCAGTGTGGCAGAGCCTGTCCTAGGGTGTGTGTGTGTTTGGATGTGGGTGTGGCAGAGCCTGTCCTGATGTGTGTGGGTGTCTGTGTGGCAGAGCCTGTTCTGGTGTGTGTGTGTGTGTGTGTGTGTGTGTGTGTGTGTTTGGTTGTCGGTGTGGCAGAGCCTGTCCAGGTGTGTGTGTCTGGGTGTTGGTGTGACAGAGCCTGTGTTGGTGTGTGTGTTTGGTCATCTGTTTCCTGGCACTTAACTTACAGTAGGAATTATTTAATTTATATTAATCCAGAGATAAAATGTCATCCTGAAGTTGTAGTGAAAAGTTATTTATTGTGTTATAATATTTATTTCAAGGATTAGTCACACTCAATTGTGGCTTCAGGCTTCCCATGTTGAATGATCAAGTATTGTTTTAGCCCAATAACAAAAGTATAATTCCATAGCACATTACTTTTGGAAATTATGAATGCCCCCCCAGTTTGACTGTGGAATCTTGTGTGCCCCCCCTATATATTGTTTCTAGAGTCGCCACTGTGTGTGTGTATATATATATATATATATATATATATATATATATATGTATATATATATATATATATATATTGTCCTTACATAGAAAGAGTTAAAATACTGACATTTAAAATGCCCATGGGGTGTCTATTTGATGGGGTAAATCATATTGGCTGGATGTGAAAGACATGGGCACACCTCCCTGATGTGTCCTTTTACCCCAAATAACACAGCACAGCCATGCATGGGTTTTATCACTATACTCAGGGGATGTTGCTGAACACATATTGGGGTGTTGTTTGGCTGTGGGCATATACCAGGAGATGTAAATTCATACCTGATATAGAATGTGTGGGAAAAAACACAGAAAATACTACTGCAAAATTTGATAAAGGCTGATGGTAAAATGTGTGCATGGAAAGTTAAAATACCAGCATTTGAAATACTCTGGGGTGATTTAGACATGATTTGATAGGGTAAATTGAATTGGATGGCTTCAAAGATCTCCCAAATTGGACATGGGGGCAGCATGACCATATTTGAAAAAAAAGTTTTTTGTAAATTCATACGTAAAGTAAAATGTGTGTGAAAAAAAACACACAAACAAATTACCACTATCACGGAAGCCTCCGTGCCATTGGCTCCTGGAGGGGACTGAGTGCCAGCCTCCTTCCTACAGACTATGGGTCCTGGTAAGGTGTGCCATGTTATCCAAATCATAAGAGACTCTAAAGACTGTGGAGCTCAGAAACAGATTTGGGTTCTGCATTTTGGGACTTTGACGGTTCCTGGAGTCACCCTACCCCTCAGTTAATGTTATCCAGTGACATGAAGCCCTTTTGTGTGTCCTTTTGTATCCCTTTACTTGGCTTGGGGATATTACAGACGGATTGCTGGGAATTATTGTCCTCAAGGGAGAAGTTGCTTTTGGCGGACAGGGACAACCTGAGGTCCCTGGTTGGTCCGTCACAACTACCACAAAGTTTCACAAAAGCAGTAGTAGAATTAGTGCATGATTAAAACTAGTTAAAATACTAGCTTTTTAATTTCCCTAGGTTGTCTAGTTTTAAAACATATAAGATGTGACGGGGGTGAACTGAACCGACCGGTTTCAAAGATATCCCAAATAGGACATGGGGGCAGCATGACCATATTTGAAAAAAGGGTTTTTGAAATAGTACGTATTGGGGGCGTGGTCTGGATGGCGAACTGAGCGGACGCAAGGTGAAGGAGCCAGCCTTTCAGCATTCCATCCGCATCCATCGGTGGCTATTTTCACCTTATTGCTTCGCCCTGACTGCTCCACGCACATGTCGGGTCATCGCACCAAAAAATCCGTGAAAATGCTGAACTTTTTTGAGCCGAAACTCCGGAAAAAACACTGTTCTCGCACGTCGGGCCTACCTCGTGACCAAGAGGAGGACTCTTCCACAGGCCCAGCCTTATCCTCCAGCTCCAGGCCTCCATCACCATCGGATACCCAACAGGACGACTTGGGTCAAGACACACACGCACTCACCTCACACACTATAAAATCGCTCCTACGCGAAATGCGGGAACAGCTCCGTCAAGACTTCCAGGACATTGCTAACTCCATTCGACGCGACCTGGATGGCCTGGGAGACCGTACAGACCACCTGGAGAGGTGAATGGAAGAATTTGCCGATGCTCACAACACCCTCGCGGACGACCACACAGCACTTAAAGCGGAGATTGCACATCTCCAGACGAAGGTGATGGATTTGGAGGACCGTTCCCGGAGGAACAATATACACATGCGGGGCATTCCAGAGGACATAGGCCAAGAGGCCTTGCAAGATTTCGTAGAAGACCTCTTCAAACATCTCCTGGGTGAAGGTAATAATGCTGACATACGCCTAGACAGACTGCACCGCGCCGCTAGGCCCAAAGCACTTTCACTGAAATCCCCTAGGAACGTCCTGACTAGGGTGCATTTTTATGATGTTAAAGAAAAGATAATGCAGACGGCCAGACGTAAACCTGACCTTCCTCCTCGTTTTCAGAACATCATGCTTTTAACCGACCTCTCTCAACTCTCCAGCGACGCCGTTCCTTCGCTCCGGTGACGAGCCTCTTGCGATCACACCAAATCTCCTACAGATGGGGTTACCCCATCCGCCTCATCATCAGAGATGGCACCGCGTCTTCCATCCACACCCCGGAGGACGGCATGGCTCTTCTACACAAATGGGGGATCGACCCGGTTGCTGATTCTGCATTACCACCACCTGACGCCGCGAAGGATAAAGTCTCCCCGCAGAAAAAGTTGAAGAGGGACTGGTCCACGAAAACCTGAGGATCTGCGCTGCTCTCCAGGACGGTAACCCGTTGACTCACATATGTGGGGCCACATGCCGATCCCAGGGATTAGAACGGTTCGATTATGATTTGGGCCTTCTTTCTTTCTCTCTTGGGTCTACTATTGGTTCTTTTTTTGTTTTTATTTAACTGGTTCTCCTACACGTTATCAGATTTTTTTTTGCACACTACATACACACTCTCTACTATCTTTGAATGCGGCTCTCCATCTCCAACTGGACAGCTCCACCTACAGACACTCCACGCACACCTCCCGCACTCAAACACTTGGCTCAAATATGTCTTCTTTACTACACTCTAACCAACTATTTGATGCCTGGAGGGTCCTGCACCCCCTCTGAACGCGACTACACGTATTTTTCCGCACCACATACATCATACTCCCGCATAGATTACATTTTTCTAGATAAATTCACTCTCCAATCAGCCAAGTCGTGCTCCATAGGGTCCATATCCTGGTCTGACCATGCCCCACTTATACTTACCCTTGCACTTTCTCATCCCATCTCGGGCAAAGGCAGTTGGCGCCTTAATGACAGCCTGTTGCTACATCCCGTACATAATGAACAAATCCAGACGCACCTCACTAATTACTTCCAAGACAACGCCTCCCCTGACTCCTCCGCGGAGACGGTATGGAATGCTCATAAAGCAGTCATACGTGGGCGGCTGATCAGCTTAGCCTCCCATCTAAAGAAACAATCCCTTGCCGACAAGACCTCCTTGCTTGAAAGACCCTCCATAAACGCCACCCGACTGATTCCCTTCTGCGCAAAATCAAACACATTAAATCTCAATTGTCGGAAATTAATGCCCGTTCAACGGCATATATGCTGCTGAAGCTCAAACAAAAGTTCTACGCGAAAGGCAATAAAGCTGACTCTCTTTTGGCTGGAAAACTTAGACACACTATGTCCTTATCCCGTCCCTCTCACATCACTGACAATGCCGGTCGCGAGATTCGCAACCCTTCCCAGATGGTGGAGACTTGTGCTACCTACTACTCACAATTGTACAACCTTCAGCGCGACACCACTCTTCTCCAACCCTCACTTGCAGACATTAACGCTTATTTAGATTCCACACACTTGCCCACCCCCACACCTGATCTTTTTGAGCCACTTGCCGCGCCTATAGAATTAAGGGAGATTGAGAGAGCTGTATGTCAACTTAAAAAGGGATCAGCCCCGGGTCCGGATGGATTCACTGCCGCATATTACTGCTCTTTCTTACCTACTTTAGGGCCCCATCTCCTTTCACTTTTCCGTTCCTTTATGTCGTCCGGTATCATCCCCCCTGAGAATTTCAGGGCTCACATAGTCACTTTGCCTAAACCGGGTAAACCACCCAATATATGCCCCAACTTTCGCCCCATTTCTCTCCTCAATACCGACCTCAAACTTTGTGCGAAAATACTAGCGAACAGGCTGGCCCCTCTACTGCCTTCCCTTCTACACCCTGATCAGGTCGGCTTTGTTTTGGGTCGCCAACCTTCCGACAACACCCGCAAATTTCTGAACTCCCTTTGGGATGCAGCCAAACACAAACGCCCCAGCCTTTTTTTTTCCTTCGATGCCGAAAAGGCGTTCGACAGACTCCACTGGAGGTTCTTGTCGCGCGTTCTTCATAAATTTAATTTCCCCTCTCCATTTATACAAGCGATCCTAGCACTCTACACGTCTCCCACATTCTGGCATCTGTCACTTCCCCGGAGCGATCCCTTCTCGCACTCTTTTCCCAATTCTCCTGCTATTCTAAAGTCTCCTATGACTCCATCAGCATATCCAAAACGCAGGCGATGTGTCTCCATCTGGACCCGGGTTGCAAGGCCCGTCTCTCCTCCGCTTATAAGTTTGCGTGGAGGTCGTCTTACCTTTCCTATCTGGGCATTCGTTTGCCCAAGTCACTTCACGATTTAAATAACCTTAACATAGTGAGGGTGTGGGACTCCGTGAGGCGCGATATTGTCAGGTGGCGGGGTTATGAACTCTCTTGGCAGTGCAGGGTGAATGCCTTAAAAATGACAGCTCTCCCTAAGTTGCTGTATGTGCTTCGGACGGTTCCTGTTAAACCCCCTCGGGGTCTCTTACACTCTATTCAAAAGTTTTTTGTTTCTTTCACGTGTGTCAGAAGTAGGTCCAGAGTAGCGAATCGTACCCCTTTTGTGCCTCGTCTGCAAGGTGGCCTTGGTGCCCCCCACATAGAATCTTACCATGAGGCTTGCATTCTAGCGCAGACACTCCCTTTTCTTTCGCCCACCCGCCCCCCAACTTGGACAGCTCAGGAAAATAGTATCATTTCCCCTCTCACCGTTGACCAACTCTTGTGGCTACGCCGCACTAAGCGCCCCCGCCTTCCGCCTCTGCCCCCAACGACTAGGCACACTATTGACACATGGGATAGGGCGGCTAAGCGTTTTCCTTCCCTACACCGTCTCACACGCATCACTCCTTTACGGATTCTGGAGTTACTCATCCCTGATTTCACAATCTCCCACTGGGTTCGCCCTGGTATTTCCTCGTTGGGCGACCTATTTACGGACGGGGTGCTGCTGCCCTTCTCGCACTTCACTTCCACACACGACATGATTGTTTTAGATACCTCCAAATCCGCCATCTGCTTGGCTCGCTGCCCTCTCCCGTGTGTCACTCCTCCTCGTTCCTCCACCAACTGACTGCCCTATGTGATTCGGCTCCCAGGTTTCAGGGGGTCATTTCCACCTGGTATTCGTTGCCCGTTTCTCTGCCCGCAAATTGCCTCATATGCTTGCCTGGGAGCGGGAGCTGCGCACGGAACTTCCATTAGAATCCTGGCTGGAGGCGGAGGAGGCGATGCGGGGGGTCACCCAGTTGCCGCTGGTATCTCACCCCGGTTCGTCTCTCACATATGTGGCCCACCCAATCCAGACTCTGCTGGAGAGGTTGCGGGCACTCGGGGTCCATGGAAGGCACCTCTCCCTCCTGCCCCCGCCGAAATAGTCTCCACAGTTGAGAGGCACAGGGTTTTGGAGAAAATGTCCCACGATTCTTCATGCACCACACACTTATACACGAAAATCTGGACCCCCTGGCTCTCTAGCCAGGTTCCCTCTGAATATTGTTGACCCTGAGTCTCGTATCTCCTTTTTCTTTTTGTGGTTTTTTTTTCCTTTTTTTTCCAACCCACATTGGGCCTCGACCACACCCGACCAGTATTCCGATATTCCTCCTATGCTGACCTAGGCTCCGCTCCGCGGTAGAGCTTTTCTGTATTTCCTGCCTGCAGGATGTCTCACGTTCTCACCAAGCTACATGCCTCGCGGACTCGGCTACACGACACATCACTGATATGTTCATTTTTGTTGCTGTACATTTGTTCTACATATTCCCATTCAACGCACGGTGAATGTTTTACACTGCATTACATGTGATCACGTTGTATTTGCGTTATCGTTACCGAAAAAAACGGAAAAACTACAAAATTCGTCGTCGGTCCCATCTCGAGTGTCTGCACCGCTCTGTTGTGGGCTGTTAATATTACCTCCTTTCTTTTCACCTTGTTGCTCACATGGATATAATCCCGTCCTGCGCGACGGCTGTTATCTGCTACTTGTGATCTGTGACTCTCTTTTTGTACCACGATTCCGACGAATAAAAAACTTTTAAATAAAAAAAAACTTGGAAATCTTTTTAAAAAAATTGGGTATTTCTAAACTCAAGACAAATAGTAGAATCTATTTAGCAGATTTTTTTTCATTATCAAGTAAAAGTCAGAAAAAAGTCCTTTTGTTCTCAATTTCATTTATACTTTTATACTTTTTTATAGTAAATTATATGATATGATCAAAATAATGGTATCTAAAAAATAATCTTTGTGCTAAAAAAAAACTAAAAAACCCTGGGTACAGTAAATGAGAAATAGGTTGCCATGCCAACTCCCATCCAACAACCTGCCTGTGTCATCTTTGCCACCTGCTTATCAGTGTCCCCAAACAGCTTATCTGTGCCATCTTTGACTCATACAGTTGGTCTGTGCCATCATTGTCCCCGAACAACTTACCTATGGCTTCTTTGCTTCTCCAACATACTCCATCACTCTGGCACACATATGAAAACTCATGCTAACACACTACATCTCACACCAATTACACATACATGCTCACATATACACTTACGCATCCACACTCACATACACTTATTTAGACATCCATGCTCACACCTACTTATACATAGACATTCATGCTCACATAGGTGTATGCATGCACATTGATGCTTACATACACTTAGACGTTTGTGATCACATAAACCTATAGACATTCATGCCCACATATACTTATGCATAGACATCCATGCTCACATAAACTTTTGCATGTATATTCATACTCACATACACTTATACATACACATGCATGGTCACATACCCCCTCTCACCCGCACCCACTTACCCCTCCTGCAGCCTCTGTTTCACCCTGGGGTCATGTGACGTAATGTGACCCCCTATGCGTTCTTATCTCACCGTGCCAGTTTAAAAATTGTTTAGAAAGTTCCCTTTCTGAACAATTGTGGACGGTTGCAAGGAGACACGAACAGGTGGTTACAGGGGCTCCTTAGAGGCATTGGCGAATGCTGCAACCCCTATAATTATGGCACTGGCAATACCCCACATGCATGGGTAAGTCATGTTTCTTATACTGTATATTGTGGGGCCAAAATTAGAACATACGCATTTTCGCACTTGGAATTTTGACATTTTACTTTTCTGGGCCCATGTCTAATTAGAGTAGAGACACCATGAGGGTTCCATATTTCAACTTAACCCCATAAAATTATGTATTTCCTAAAAGCTTACCTTATCTTTGTAAGTGGCCTGCACACAACCACAAGTCTAACTGAAACACAGGGCTCGGGGTAGCACTTGGTGGGTGTGCTTGCCTGCCTGGACATCTGGACAGACAGAAGCAGCAGTGCCCCCATGGTTGTGGTGGCATGGGAGCAATTTATAGGCATGATGTGTCAAGAACATCACTGGACCTATGAGAATACTTTGGTATGAAGTACCTGGTACATCACTGGCCATTGAGGGGTTACGTACTGTGGTCAGGTATTGCTTATGGCATGTTGTGTACACGAGTTGGTAAGCAAATCTTTTGTAAAAACACACATATATATATATATAGTTATTAAAACAGGCAATAATAATTTTGTTCCAGGAATTACAGATGGAAAAGACCAAGCAGCTGACAGATGAAGTGAGAATACGAACTGAGTATGAATCTTTAATAGCAAAGTATGAAGATGATGCAAAAATATTAAAAGAGTCCCTTCAAAGGTAATGAAAAGTTTTTTTGATTTGAATCAATATAAAGTACTGAAATTCAAAATGGAGTCAGTCTAAGGTGGCACTTGTACACAATCTTCTTTGCATAAAACAATTTACAACTGGTAACTAGACTTGTGCATTCAAATTCGTATGAATTGCAAATGTACCGAATTTTGGCAGATTCTGCAGTTTGTATAAAGCCCTGAAAAGGGGCCAGACCCTCCACGAATCGGATGAAAACGAAGCAAAAACCTCTGAATTTTCGTGTGAAATTCGTAGGCCCACATTCTCTCTCTCTCACATTCTCATTCACTCTCTCTCAATGACAACCAGTTCTGCTTCCCATTTTCTATTTTTTTTCTCAGTTTTCTTCAATCTTCAGTCTGCAATTTTCTTTATTCATCTGCATCTCAGCAGACATAACCCAGCTTGAACTTCCGCCAAAATGGTGGTGCTTGCGGTGACGTCTTCCCTCTGATCCTTCAATTGTGAGGGAGGATGTATTGCATATTTTAAACTAACTTAAATCCAAATGGCTGGCATAGGTGTATAAACTGTATCCGGGCTGCAAGGATACAGGTCCCCTGCAGCGCTGCAGAGGATTTGGATTTTAGTGTGCGATGTGCGCAACCTCCACTACTTCCCTTCACCTCCACTTCTACCTGCCCCATCAGGGGTTAATATATCATCAGGAGAAAAACAGGGCAAGTGTCTTTATCTTTATCCTGTGTTTCTTTTGTTGATATTAACCCCTGGTGGGGCAGGTAGAATTTTTTCGGGATCTATTAATTATGTGCATTCTTTAATTTGTGTTTTTTTATTTTTTGATTGCTGTAATATATGATTTATTGTTTGTATTGTCCATATATTTATATATATTTATATTGTATTATGTATTATCCTTTTTGTCTATATTTATTAAAGCATGTATTTTTATACCTATTTTAGCGCTGTCAGCTTTTCTTATATCAGTGGGGCACAGTGGTGTAAAGGGGCTATGGGGCATATCAGGGGGCACAGTGGCATATCGGGGGTCTAAGGCATCTCAGGGGGCATAGTGGCAAATAGGGGGTATTAGGAATATCGGGACACAGTGGCATATCAGTGGCATATTGAGGGTAAAAGGCATATCAGTGACGTATTGGGTATAAGGCATATCAGGGGGGCACTGTGGCATATAGGGGGTATAAGGCATATCAGGGGACAGAGTGGCATATCAGGGGCTATAAGGCATATCGGGGCACAGTAGCATATGGGGGATATAAGGCATATCGGGGCACACTGGCATATAGGGGGCTATAAGGCATATCGGGGCACAGGGGCAGATCAGGTGTCAGAGTGGCAGGTCAGTGGCATTTAGGAGGCTATAAGGCATAACATAGAAACATAGAAAGTGACGGCAGATAAGAACCAGTAGGCCCATCCAGTCTGCCCAACCTCTGAGTACTTTCCTTTAGTACTTGCCCTTATCCTATATCTGGCTTGGCCTTATGCCTACCCCATGCTTGCTTAAATGACCTTACTGTATTAACATCTACCACTTCTGCTGGAAGGCTATTCCATGCGTCAACTACCCTTTCCGTAAAGTAATATTTTCTGATGTTACCATTAAACCTTTGCCCCTCATCACACGTTGAGGTTAGGACAGTATCAAATATTCTATACTCTGCCCTTGGGTTTTTATGCCCCAGGTGGATTACTTTGCATTTATCTACATGAAATGCCAATTGTCTGTCAGGATTCCACCCTGCTAGCACGGACCATGCATGATTATTTTGCTGTAATGTCCAGTTGTTACCACTAGTGGGCACCCCCCCCCCCTGGAGTGCTCAGGATCAGATAACCAGGTACAGCTGAGTCTGATCACCTGAGTGGAACCTGGCCAATATAAACCTGCCCTGCCCTGTAGTCAGGGCCTTTGCATTCTGTCATGACCCTGGTGAGCAGGTCGGGTAGGAGCCCAGTTGCAGGGGATACAAGGGGTTCTGTCTGTACCCCACGATGCATGACGGCTAGTGGGATGGTACAGACAGGCGCAATGAAACACAGCACAGGCAGAATACTTTGAAAGGCACTGTATTAATGAAGGTAACAGGAACAGCAAGTACAGGCAGCAAGTCTCTAGGGGGGATGCCCACTGGCAGGGCGGACGGCAGGAAGCCCACTGGCAAAGCAGATGGCAGGATGCCCACTGGCAGGGCAGATGGCAGGATGCCCACTGGCAGGGCAGACGGCCGGAAGCCCACTGGCGTACCTAGAGTATTTGGCACCTGGGGTGGATCATGTAAGTGGCACCCCACACACACTCTAAAATGTAAAGACACCTAAAAAAAAAAATTTTGGCAAGAGTAATTTTTGCACCAATTTTTAAACTGTATGTCAACTGGAAACAAGAATTCTGAAAAAATAAATTGATAACTTATAAATAAAATAAATAAGTTTAAATAAATAACATTTACTGAACATAATTTTGCTTTCTTTAATAACCCCCCCCCCAAAAAAAACACAGGTCCAAAGTGACCACTCAGTCTATCATTATATACCGAAGCAGACATTAACAGTGGAACAGCATAACTACTACCACTATACACTAAGCCAGATACTAACGGTGGTACAGCATAACTGATATCATTATATACTGTGGCAAACATTGACGGGGGTACATCATTACTGTTTCATTATATACTGAGGCAGACATTGACTGGGGTACAGCATAACTGTTATCATTAAATACTGAGGTACACATTGACGGTGGTACAGTGTAACCCCTATTACTACACATTGAGACAGGCATTGACAATAATGCAGCATAACCCCTATCACTATATACTAAGCCAAACATTGAGGCAGTGTAGGCCTACCACTGCAGTGTCTGGCTTAGTATATAGTGATAGAGGTTATGCTGCATTATTGTCAATGTCTGGCTCAATATATACACAAAAAGAGAGGTTGGAATGCAGCACTCAGCAGTGAAATGGTGCACGAGCCAGGGTACCACCAAGTCCCTCAATAAATCCAAAATAAAGAAGCAGAGGCTCAGCACTTCAAATAATAAGGTGAGTTTATTTCACACAGGCAACGTTTCGACGCACAGGTCTTTCTCAAGCCTTAGAAATATTAGTGCACACATTCAAGTTTTTATGCAACAGCAAGTGATTAAGGGGTCGGACACACCCGATCCTACATAACAATTTAAAGTGACAGTGCAAACTGACCAGTCTATATATAAAGTGACAGTGCAAAGATAGCCAGTCAATGTGTATATATCAATAAACACCATTATATAAAAAATATGAATAAATATGAAGGTGAAGTGATAAATATATTACAAATATATATATATATGTATCTATTATATAAAAAAGTGTACACAAGTTTAAAATCAACACTGTACTACAAATACAGACACTATATGATCTAAAGATATTACTGTAACAAAACTATGGTATGATAATATACAATATTAAAGATCGGTCTGTCAACGCAGTGGCACAAATATTATATAATCTCAAAATTTACAAAGAGGCATTAAATAAACCTACAGGGCCAGCTACGTCCCGGAATAACCATCAGCCGAGCTAAAATAAGGAGAATCTAAAAGAGATAAAGGATAATGGTTAAGTTAATAGATAGGAATATCTTTATATAAAAGTATATATTACCAAAATAATTTGATTCCCAATCATCCTAAATGTCTCATATTAGGGCAAGGCTTTCACACAAGTTAACAGCCTATGACACTTGGTATTTCCAAGTAGTCTCCCATCCACATACTAACCAGGGCCAGCCTTGCTTAGCTCCCAAGATCTGTCGAGATCGGGTGTATTCAGGATAGTATGGCCATAGGCTCACAAGAACGGCATTAAATCCAGTTCCCTATTAAGTCCATTTGGAAATAATGTATCCAATTCATAAATCCACCATGCTTCACGTTGTTTTAGAATATTAACTCGATCACCCCCTCGGTTAGGTCTAGATATCTGTTCAATAACACGAAATTTAAGGTCCGTCAATTTATGTTTCAACTCATCAAAGTGGGATGGGACCGGTAAATCCAATTTTCTTAATTTGATGGTGGATTTATGTTTGGAAAATCTATTTTTGATCTTCTGTGTAGTTTCTCCTACATATAAAAGGTTACAAGGACATGTGAGTATATAAACTACATAGGATGATTCACATGTATAATGGGATTTAAGATTGTACCATTTATCTTTCTGTGGATGTTTAAATCTGTCCCCCTTCAATATATCAGGACAGGCCACGCAACCTAAACATGGAAAATTGCCACATTTTTTTAAACCCATAAACCGCTGTGAATTATCACATTTAACATTTTTAAGTTCAGCGTGGACCAATTGGTCCCGAATAGTACCACCCCTTCTATATGCCATAAGAGGGGGCGATGTAAACTCTTTTATCATTGGGTAGCCATCAGATAATATATGCCAATGTTTTCTAAAAATTTTTGTAACATCTTTGCTATGGGTACCAAAAGTGGACACAAAAGCCAGTCTGTTCTGAGGAACCCTATGTGTTTTAGATAACAAATCCACTCTAGATGTTTCCTTAACCGATCTATATGTATCATTCAATAAGTTTGGGGGATAACCCCTATCTAAAAACTTTTTTGACATGTCTTTAAATCTCGTTTCTTGTGTCTCCTCATCAGAAACAATACGTTTTACTCTTATAAATTGACTTTTTGGTAATGATTTTAACAATCTTTCTGGATGGGCCGAGTCATATCTAAGAAGATTGTTTCTATCGGTCGGTTTAACATATATATCGGTTATCAGAGAGTCATTTTTTCTTTGGATCATAGTATCTAAAAAGTTAATCTTGGTATTATCACATGTCATCTCAAATTTAATATTATCCGAAAATGAATTAAGATTAACTAAGAATTCCTGTAAGGGTTCAAATGGGCCCTCCCATATGCAAAGTATATCATCGATGTATCTATACCATATTCTAACATGTTGATGGTATGCTGGGAGTTGATATATATACTTCTCCTCAAACATGCCCATGAATATACCCGCATAGGTCGGGGCCACATTCGAGCCCATAGCTGTACCACGAATTTGTCCAAAAAATCTAGTATCAAAACGAAAATAATTTTCATATAGGACCAAATGTAATAAGTCCATCAAGAATTTTAAAGAGGCTCCATTATATCCCAATTTTTTAGCCGCTGTTTCCATAGCATTTAAGCCATCCACATGGGGAATAGAGGTATACAGACTTGCTACATCAAAGGTCACTAATATGGCCTGATTTTTAAGTTTAATATCTGCAATTTTATTTAACAAATCAGTAGTATCGATAAGATATGATGGAATCTGAATGAGAAAAGGGCGAAAGATCCTATCCAAAAATATAGATAATGGACTAAATACAGAGTCCACCCCTGCTACAATGGGCCTCCCAGGAGGTCGGGTCAATGATTTATGTACTTTAGGTAAAATATAAAGGACAGGTGTCATAGGAAATTCTTTAATCAAGAAATCCTTTAAGGCTCCATCAATAATATGATTCTGTACTGCATTATCCACAATATCAAATATTAACCTTTTAATCTTTGGAAGAGGGTCTGCATTAAGTTCACAGTAAGTGGCACTATCACTAAGTTGATTTTCAATTTCTTTAACATAATCAATCTGATTCATTACCACAAGTGAACCCCCCTTGTCAGCTGGCTTAAACACCAATTTATCATTAGATTCTAAATTTACAAGGGCCTGTCTATCCAATTTGGAAAGATTATATCCTTTTCTATTATGATGTTTATGTGACATAAGTGTATCAAGCTCCATCTCTACTAATTTCATAAACGCTTCAACTGGAGCATCATTTACCTGAGGCATAAATTTACTTTTATTTTTCAAACCATATTGTTTTAATTTAAATGCCACATTATCATTATCAGTATCATTGGCCCGATGTGGAGTCTTAGAAAAGAACACCTTAAGTTTAATATTCCTAAAGAAACGAAATGTATCAATTTTCATCTGAAAAGGTTTAACATAATTAGTAGGACAAAATGAAAGACCTTTAGACAGTACCTTAAGGTCATGTTCCCCCAGTTCGTGTTCTGACAAATTGAGAACTAATGTCTCTGGTGACTCCTTGTTCTCCTCGTTCTCACTGATGACTGTGGATAAGTCCGCTTGTTTCTTCCGGGCACGTTGATGTTTTCTGCCCCCCCGTCTGATTCTCTTTGGGGTGTGGAGGACACCCCTTTCTTCCCTAAAAAAGAAGACGCTGTCGAAATAGTGGATTCCTCCGATATATCCACTGAGCCGGATGTGCTAGGTACAGCTTCGGGTCGTCTAGCAGATCGACGGGTGGACCGAGTTCCAGTCATCCGAGGATTCCCCGAGGATTGAGATCACGTCTCCGACCTACTCTTTTTTCAAAATCTACTGAATATGCCACAAGATTTGAAGGTATATTAAACAAATGTTCTATGGACCTTATATTATTGACTATTGAATTTCTGCACAAAGAAATCTCTATTTGCACTGAAGAAGTTTCTCATCTAGAGGAGGTATGCAATAAATTATATTCAGCAGAAGAATTTGCCTCTTTAAAAATGTCCATGGATGAGCGTATTCGTGCTTATACTACTGAGATTGAGGATCGTAAAAGGAACAAATTTCAGAGGGATCTGGATGACTATAATCGTGGGCAGGTATATAATTGGCACAATGAACGCCATGTAAGATTTACATCTCCACTACCTCGGATGACTGGAACTCGGTCCACCCGTCGATCTGCTAGACGACCCGAAGCTGTACCTAGCACATCCGGCTCAGTGGATATATCGGAGGAATCCACTATTTCGACAGCGTCTTCTTTTTTAGGGAAGAAAGGGGTGTCCTCCACACCCCAAAGAGAATCAGACGGGGGGGCAGAAAACATCAACGTGCCCGGAAGAAACAAGCGGACTTATCCACAGTCATCAGTGAGAACGAGGAGAACAAGGAGTCACCAGAGACATTAGTTCTCAATTTGTCAGAACACGAACTGGGGGAACATGACCTTAAGGTACTGTCTAAAGGTCTTTCATTTTGTCCTACTAATTATGTTAAACCTTTTCAGATGAAAATTGATACATTTCGTTTCTTTAGGAATATTAAACTTAAGGTGTTCTTTTCTAAGACTCCACATCGGGCCAATGATACTGATAATGATAATGTGGCATTTAAATTAAAACAATATGGTTTGAAAAATAAAAGTAAATTTATGCCTCAGGTAAATGATGCTCCAGTTGAAGCGTTTATGAAATTAGTAGAGATGGAGCTTGATACACTTATGTCACATAAACATCATAATAGAAAAGGATATAATCTTTCCAAATTGGATAGACAGGCCCTTGTAAATTTAGAATCTAATGATAAATTGGTGTTTAAGCCAGCTGACAAGGGGGGTTCACTTGTGGTAATGAATCAGATTGATTATGTTAAAGAAATTGAAAATCAACTTAGTGATAGTGCCACTTACTGTGAACTTAATGCAGACCCTCTTCCAAAGATTAAAAGGTTAATATTTGATATTGTGGATAATGCAGTACAGAATCATATTATTGATGGAGCCTTAAAGGATTTCTTGATTAAAGAATTTCCTATGACACCTGTCCTTTATATTTTACCTAAAGTACATAAATCATTGACCCGACCTCCTGGGAGGCCCATTGTAGCAGGGGTGGACTCTGTATTTAGTCCATTATCTATATTTTTGGATAGGATCTTTCGCCCTTTTCTCATTCAGATTCCATCATATCTTATCGATACTACTGATTTGTTAAATAAAATTGCAGATATTAAACTTAAAAATCAGGCCATATTAGTGACCTTTGATGTAGCAAGTCTGTATACCTCTATTCCCCATGTGGATGGCTTAAATGCTATGGAAACAGCGGCTAAAAAATTGGGATATAATGGAGCCTCTTTAAAATTCTTGATGGACTTATTACATTTGGTCCTATATGAAAATTATTTTCGTTTTGATACTAGATTTTTTGGACAAATTCGTGGTACAGCTATGGGCTCGAATGTGGCCCCGACCTATGCGGGTATATTCATGGGCATGTTTGAGGAGAAGTATATATATCAACTCCCAGCATACCATCAACATGTTAGAATATGGTATAGATACATCGATGATATACTTTGCATATGGGAGGGCCCATTTGAACCCTTACAGGAATTCTTAGTTAATCTTAATTCATTTTCGGATAATATTAAATTTGAGATGACATGTGATAATACCAAGATTAACTTTTTAGATACTATGATCCAAAGAAAAAATGACTCTCTGATAACCGATATATATGTTAAACCGACCGATAGAAACAATCTTCTTAGATATGACTCGGCCCATCCAGAAAGATTGTTAAAATCATTACCAAAAAGTCAATTTATAAGAGTAAAACGTATTGTTTCTGATGAGGAGACACAAGAAACGAGATTTAAAGACATGTCAAAAAAGTTTTTAGATAGGGGTTATCCCCCAAACTTATTGAATGATACATATAGATCGGTTAAGGAAACATCTAGAGTGGATTTGTTATCTAAAACACATAGGGTTCCTCAGAACAGACTGGCTTTTGTGTCCACTTTTGGTACCCATAGCAAAGATGTTACAAAAATTTTTAGAAAACATTGGCATATATTATCTGATGGCTACCCAATGATAAAAGAGTTTACATCGCCCCCTCTTATGGCATATAGAAGGGGTGGTACTATTCGGGACCAATTGGTCCACGCTGAACTTAAAAATGTTAAATGTGATAATTCACAGCGGTTTATGGGTTTAAAAAAATGTGGCAATTTTCCATGTTTAGGTTGCGTGGCCTGTCCTGATATATTGAAGGGGGACAGATTTAAACATCCACAGAAAGATAAATGGTACAATCTTAAATCCCATTATACATGTGAATCATCCTATGTAGTTTATATACTCACATGTCCTTGTAACCTTTTATATGTAGGAGAAACTACACAGAAGATCAAAAATAGATTTTCCAAACATAAATCCACCATCAAATTAAGAAAATTGGATTTACCGGTCCCATCCCACTTTGATGAGTTGAAACATAAATTGACGGACCTTAAATTTCGTGTTATTGAACAGATATCTAGACCTAACCGAGGGGGTGATCGAGTTAATATTCTAAAACAACGTGAAGCATGGTGGATTTATGAATTGGATACATTATTTCCAAATGGACTTAATAGGGAACTGGATTTAATGCCGTTCTTGTGAGCCTATGGCCATACTATCCTGAATACACCCGATCTCGACAGATCTTGGGAGCTAAGCAAGGCTGGCCCTGGTTAGTATGTGGATGGGAGACTACTTGGAAATACCAAGTGTCATAGGCTGTTAACTTGTGTGAAAGCCTTGCCCTAATATGAGACATTTAGGATGATTGGGAATCAAATTATTTTGGTAATATATACTTTTATATAAAGATATTCCTATCTATTAACTTAACCATTATCCTTTATCTCTTTTAGATTCTCCTTATTTTAGCTCGGCTGATGGTTATTCCGGGACGTAGCTGGCCCTGTAGGTTTATTTAATGCCTCTTTGTAAATTTTGAGATTATATAATATTTGTGCCACTGCGTTGACAGACCGATCTTTAATATTGTATATTATCATACCATAGTTTTGTTACAGTAATATCTTTAGATCATATAGTGTCTGTATTTGTAGTACAGTGTTGATTTTAAACTTGTGTACACTTTTTTATATAATAGATACATATATATATATATTTGTAATATATTTATCACTTCACCTTCATATTTATTCATATTTTTTATATAATGTTGTTTATTGATATATACACATTGACTGGCTATCTTTGCACTGTCACTTTATATATAGACTGGTCAGTTTGCACTGTCACTTTAAATTGTTATGTAGGATCGGGTGTGTCCGACCCCTTAATCACTTGCTGTTGCATAAAAACTTGAATGTGTGCACTAATATTTCTAAGGCTTGAGAAAGACCTGTGCGTCGAAACGTTGCCTGTGTGAAATAAACTCACCTTATTATTTGAAGTGCTGAGCCTCTGCTTCTTTATTTTGGCTCAATATATAGTGATAGGGGGTACGCTGTACCACCGTCAACTGGATTGTAAGCTCTCTTCTCCTTTTGTGTTGGCCGTTTACTTGATTTTAAACTTTACTGACTGATTGTAACAATGCTACACACATTTATATAATCTAATGTCTGGCATAGTATATAGTGATGGGAGTTATGATGTACTTTAGAGCATAACTCCCATAATTATACACTGAACAAGATATTGCCAATGGTACAGCATAACTCCCATCACTCACACACACTTACTAATCCACTCTCACTCTAAATGTCTTCCTGCCTTTCCTCTGTCACTTTTCATGCTACATCTACTTTTCCCACTACAGTTCCTTTTCTTCTTCCTCCTCCACCACCTCCTTCTCCTCTTCGTTCTTCCTCCAGGCTCCTCTTATTAAGTCTCCTTCCGGTGCAGTGAGCATGGAAGGTGGTGGGCGCAGCTTTAGTGTTGTGCGCCGTGATATGACAGCAAATCCTGACGCAAGGGAGCAGGATCGGAGGTCTGCATTAACAGACGTCCTGCTCCCTTCATTGACTTTAAGCTGGTTAGAGGGAGATCCTTGATCTCCCCAACCGAGCCTGCTCCTCTAGCGGACATTACTGTTCGTTTTTGGAAGAGTGGTGGCACCCCCCTGATGAGCGGCACCCGGGGTGGACCGCCCCCCACTAGGTACGCTACTGCTTCCACAATAATAGCACTTACAGATCTGACATGGCAGAAATGTCATGAAACAACTCGTGGCAAATGTGGCATCCAATGACAGTGCCATGTTTAAGGTCGCTTATGGAGATGACATGCCTATGTGTTTGGTTTTATACACCTGTTAGCAATGGGTGTGACTGAAACACCTAAACTCATTAATTTGGGGAGTCCACATACTTTTGGTCATATAGTGTTGCTATGAACTTCTGAAGTTGGTTATCACAAGTAGCAGATTCATTTTTGAAAAGCATCATCGATATATAGATACAAATACCTTTACTTAGGTGAACACAAAACATAACATTTTTTGATTTTAGTAGCATTATCTCATGTAACTGATCTACCATTATTTTTCTTGAAAGTACATTTAAAGGGACACTGTAGTGCCCATGTGCAGCCCTGCCAATGTAGAATGCATATCAACGTGAGATAGGAGTACCTCCCCTTCTGAGCTCCAGTTTCTATGTCACTTTTTGCTGCTTGAAGTGGCTTTAGGTAAAAAGTGTTAAAGGGAACACAGCTATCATTCATTAAAGTGCATACAGTGGCTGTAGCATTCCATTAGAAATGTGTGAATGGGGGCCTATCTTTTATTTCAATATATTGTTTATATATTTTTATAAATGATATAATTTCATATTAAGTATGAGCAACACATAATTATGGATGCTATGTTTTCTAACAGAAAAGAAGCTGAGCTGGAAACCGCAAATCAACAATTCAAGAAATGTTCTGAGAAACTCATCAGCTTGAGACAGGAAACAGACAACAATAATCAGAAGATGCTGGCCCACATTGATGATTTAAACAGAACAAAACAGTATCTTGAAGAACGCTTGGTAGAACTCATTAGGTATGGATTTAAAATTTTAAAACAGAGTGGAAATACAGTTACATTTACAATATTATAAATTTAATCAGGTATATCAGGACCGTGTCTAACGAGATGGATTTGAAGATTACCCATATAAAGCATAGATATTATCAGATTATTCAAATTATGCCTTTAGCTGGTTTTCTGTGATTTAAATCCAATCATACAATTTTACATAATATTCAAATTTTTCAGTTTTGTTGGGGGTGTTTATAGAGGTACCTATAATACCATATTGGGGTGTTGTTTGGTAGTGACATATACCAGGAGCTGAAAATTTATACCTGGAGTACAACATTTTTTTTACTACCATAAAGTTTGACAAAGGCTGATGGTAGAACTAGAGCATGGAAATGGTTAAAATACCAGCATTTGAAATACTTTGGGGTGTCTAGTTTTTAAAAATATATGGTTTGATAGGGTAAATTTCATTGGCTGGCTTCAAAGATACCCAAAATAGCACATGGGCCAGAATGACCAGCTTTGGGGGGAAAATGGTTTTGAAATAGCAAAACGCTACTGGTACTTATTGCCCCATAACGTGCAGAAAAAAGCAAAAAACATAAAGACATTGGTTATTTCTAAACTCAGGACAAATAGTAGAATCTATTTACTATAGTTTTTTGCAGAGTGGAAGGAGCAGCACATCTAACATCTAAAATCGCTGGAAGATGTGTCACCTGACTCCTCCACCTCTGGTTTATAATCTAAATCCAAATCATTGTTGTCATCAACAAAATTGTCAATGACCATGTCCTTTTACACTTGAGGACAAGGTGGGTAAAATAGACTTCTGCTGCAAGAGTATTCCTTTGGGGAGTGTTTGCGGTTGTGGGAACACCAGGGGCAATTGTGATTGCACTGTTAGTGGTTTTATTCCATGCATCACCATAGAATAGCTTACAAGCTATCTTCACCAAGACATGGCCTCTCTGTGAGTCATTGGTTGTTACCAAAAGTATGCCTTACTTTGGTAAGTGTGATAGACAAGATTTTAAGCTTCAAGCTTCTTGGGACCGGTATACCAAGGGTCATCTGACTACTTCTTTTGTATATGCCTGCAGAGAGCCATAACCTCGAAACCTGGAATCACTTCTTCTCACAGGCATTTACAAATGTTTTTTTTTTACCGATAATATTTTTGGAATCATATCAGCTAATTTCCAATATATATATATATATATATAAAATAATAGATGTTGCTATTCCTCAGGTTTATTATGTAAATTTTGTTGGTGAACTAGAAATAACTATGAGTGAGAACAAGGTGTTTTATCCAATTTAGTATGTTCAAAATTGTTGGGGCAATATTGATCTATATATTATTTGCATGCTGTCATTCCTTATGTGTGGTGTATTCAGCTATATAAGGACTCCACATCTATACTACATAGACACACAGTTTTTTCCAGTCACAGTGTTATTACCTGACACACTAGGTTGATTTGGGGGAGCTATCCACATGTATGTATTTTGGTGTATTTAAATGGTTAACCCAAGTTGTTATTTATCGATTTGAGGGTATCATGAAATAAAAATTAATATTGTGATGTAAGCTGTTCTTGTAATGCAGTTATTAACAAAACAAAAAACCTTTTAGTTCCTCCAGGTATTCATCTGCAGGGTCTCAGTAAAGTATGTTGTAAGTTAAAATATTAATTGAGATGGTTGCATACACTGACCGATCTACAATGACAATTATCTCTCTCCTTATCAGAAGGGTTTATTGTATTTTGTTAATTTAATTAATGCATTTTCCATTTCTCCAGTGTGTCCCATTTAGCATAAATGGGGTTATGACTTTACTGTTTACTGCATAAACACTTGCTGTAAGAAGCCTTTGCTACTGATACTTTACCAGTTGAGCTGCCCTTCTGGAGGCAGACACCTAAGCATCTCCATGTAAGACAAAACCCTTAAATAGCTCAAAATTGCTTAAGTTTGTACCAAGTCACTATGCCCCTTGGTCACATTTGTTCAGTGTTACCTAGTTATACCACATCCCATCAACAGACAACTTTACTGCCCGTTGCTACTGTCACTCTCCAAGAACCTTGGACTAGTGAGTGGTAGGCAACAAAGTCCCAACAGCAAACAGGCTCCCAAAGACTCAACCAAAGGGGTGATGAGCATCCTTAAATCAGGGTCCATCTAGAGAATAAATATTACAGTTTTTAAATCTACTTTTATGACAGATGCATCACGTTCACTCAGTGTGGCATCATTGCTGCTGTTCCCTTTGGTGTTGTCTGTACTTTCATTCAGTGAGTCCTTTGGATGTAATGCTATATCTGGAGTGTTGTAAGTGGATGTTGGGTTAACGTAGGCCCCTTCCTTGGTAACTGGCCACTCTGCCAATATATTGTTCTTTTCATGCTTTCTTTTAATAACTGGACAATGTCGTTTTTTTAACACTCTCATATTTGTATTGAAATATAAGAATTGTATTTTAGCGTGTTGCTTAATCTCTGCAGCTCATATAAACTGTGACCTTTAAATTTTCGAGATTGTAACCAAAATCCTGTCCTTCAAAATTGCTTCTGGTTTTCACAGTTATTTGTACAGCCACAAATAGCTCAAGCTTGCACATATGCCTATGAAACACAGGAAATCCACAGTGTCTACTGCTATGAAGAAATAAACTGTTTGCAAAACATAGCTCTGACACTGCTTTGTTAGCAAAATGAAGCCATCTTCTAGGTTTCAAACAGTATTAAGGGTTAAATAGATATCAATAATAATGAGATTTGTTATTATAGCAAATAGTCTGCTTGATTATCCAAACTGTGGCAAGTTTACTTGGGTGGAATATACAGTTTTATGTTGTAACTATACTAAGTCCAATGCCTGTTAAATGTATGCATTATGTGCCACATTTCTCTTTGTCTCAATGAAAATTTGCAGTTATTTTGCTATTTACCATATTGTTTTATTTACGATATACAGGGTAATGGTGATTAGTTACGCATTTGTAACTCATATACATAAACACCAGAAATAGAAATATTGCAGTTCACTAACTACCCAGTTTTACTGAAGCTTACCAGAGTGAGGTTGTAGAGAAGGGGCCATACCGTTTCTCCCAGACACTTCAACCAAATGCCTACATTTCCATTGATTATATAGTACCATTGAAAAAGTCAATCAATTAAAGCTAGACTGTGAAAACTAAAAGGTAAATGTTTAATGTTATTTCAAAGAGGTTATTTACAGGGTTACATTTTTGTGGATATACGGGTGTAAATATGAAATAGTAATCATTACATGTAACAAAACATTGTAACAATGTAACAACCTCTCTACCATGCATGACATTCATTGTAACCTGAGTCTAAAGCTCTGTGCTTTAGCTCTCAATAATAACAAACAGGCATCATGTGAGTTGTTTGAGATCTTCTGTAGGTATTCATACCTGGGAGCGTTACATGTCTTCCACTCCAGCTCCTTTTGTAAGGATGCAGACCTTTGATAAGCAGGAGTAACCATGCATGAAGGGAGGGGCAGCCACAATTAGACTTGAAATGTTGTGAGCAGCGGGATGGTATCTGCTTTGGGAAGAGATGCAAATACCACTGCTTTCTCACAGAGCTCAAAGGCTGCCCTGGAGGCCAAGTAATCAGCAAGGTCTGAGAAATAAGGTCTAAGCAACATTACTGCATCATTCTTGGTAGTTTGAGCTTTTGCTCTTACAGTACTACACATGATTTATAATCATGTCAACTTCCATGAAATTTTGCAGTTCAGTACATTGAGTTAATCAGTGTTATGTTGTTTACAGATAAAATAAGACAAGTTAAGATGTATTTGGAACGCACTCTATCCCTCCCATTTTGAATTCCTTTTCATAAGATTTAGATTCTTATTCCTTCCTATTAAGATATTTCCTTCTTTTGTTAGGTTATTAACCCTCCTTGATTCTAACTGGTTCTGACTGACATTAAATAGAGGGGAAGGGAAATAATGTATTTCTTTCTGCAGAATATCTCCAGGTAGTTTTAATAAATTAACTAGTTACGATAGAAGCTCTTATGCTGGTGATAGTTAAATTATGTATATGTAATATATCATCATATAGGTAAAAGTGGCACATGATATATCTAGTCTCTTTTTAAAAATTCAGGGATAAAGATGCTCTTTGGCAGAAATCTGATGCACTGGAGTTTGAGCAGAAGATGCGTGCAGCAGAACGCTGGATGGGGGACACGGAGGTGAATCAGTGTCTTGACTGCAAAAAAAGTTTTAACTGGATGGTCCGACGACATCATTGCCGGTTTGTCTGATTTTTTTTTATAATTTTTTATGTAAATATTGAGGGTATTTTATTTTTTTAGTTTTGTGTTCAAATACATTTTTCTTTTTGTAGTAAAATTCCTATTAAACCCATGTTGAAACTGCAAGATTATAGCTTAAATTGACATCTTCTTCAAATCCATTATATCAGTTACACAGTGGAATTTATTCACTAAAGTGGTAGTTCTCAGGAGCAATGTACCCTCTATTTTTTCTTAGGCGGTGTGCGCAGAAAATTTCTCTTGTGCAAAAATTTTCCCAGAGCCAAAATTTTGTGCGCACAATATGCTTCTGCAAATGTTAAACTTAAATTGTTATTCTATATTTTTGGTACAGCTCGCTCATGGTTAATAACACTACATTATAGTGTGATAATGTAGTATTAGTTACACAACAGTATAACTTACTGTAATGTTTTTTTAAAGGTGAAATTCTCACTGCATAAGTAAATTATGAGCGAATCATGAGCGGAGGCTCCAGGCCGCATAAAGGATAAAAAAAACAAAAAAATTGGGAAAAACTGTTGTCCGCAGGGGCGTACCTAGAGTATTTGGCACCTGGGGCGGATCCTGTACGTGGGACCCCCACACACACATCATCTATAGCATCTATCGTTAGGCAAACATTGACAGGGGTACAGCATAACTGTTAGCATTATTTACTAAGGCAGACATTGACGGTGGTACAACATAACACCTATCACTATATACTGAGGCAGACATTGACGGTGTTACAGCATAACTGCTATCATTATATACTGAGGCAAACATTGACGGTGGTACAGCATAACTGCTATCATTATATACTGAGGCAAACATTGACGGTGGTACAGCATATAGTGAGGCAAACATTGACAGTGGTACAGCATAACTGCTATCACTTTATACTGAGGCAAACATTGACGGTGGTACAGCATAACTGCTATCATTATATACTGAGGCAAACACTGACAGTGGTACAGCACAACATCTATCACCATATACTGAGGCACACACTGATGGTGGTACAGCATAACACCTATCACTATATACAGAGGCACACATTGACCGTGGTACAACATAACACCTATCACTATACATTGAGCCAGACATTGACAATAATGCAGCATAACCCCAATCACTATATACTAAGCCAAACATTGATGTGGTGTAGGCCTACCACTTTAGTGTCTGGCCTAGTATCATATATATATATATATATATATATATATATATATATATATATATAGATGCACCGAAATGAAAATTTAGCATTCACTTGACTGAAACAAAAAATGACCCCCCCCACACACACCTTTAAAAAAAAACAAAAAAAAAACACTTTTATTAAAAGTAACACACCAAAATTAGACAAAAAAAATCAATAACAATATATATATATATATATATAATTAACAGCAATCACACTCCTATCACTGCTCAGGAGAATTGTGGTTTCACCTCCTTGAATTCACTGCATTATAAAGGCCCATTTGTGGCACATTTCTCTTCAAAAACAGTTTAGCTGGACCGACATAATGTATAGTCCAATGAATGAAATCAAATCAATTTAAATATGCCTTATACAAGATCATCCATGCAATCCTTGTGGCGGAAGTTAACTGGGGTGGCCTTTATAATGTAAAGTAAAGACAATGAGATAAAACTGCAGCTGATCTCCTACCAGCTTTCTCTCTAGTCAATATGCCTGTGTTAAAGTAACTTTTAGCTACACTCAAACATCTGTGTTATGAAAACAATCCATCTTACCATTTGTAGTTTACTTGTTTTGTACCAAAATCTGAAAAGACCTGTGATGGTTCTGATTTGTAAGCTGATGCATGAAATACCAAAATACAAAAATCTGTAAGGCTAATAACATAATGCATTCTTAGTAAAGGAAAACAATTCTGTTTCATCAATATTTAGATGTCACCACCTTTACTACATGTAAGCTGCAGTGTTCAGTACTTTATGTGTAAAAATGTTTTTGCCATATTTCAGCTTATGTGGACGCATTTTTTGCTACTACTGCTGCAATAATTATGTAATGACAAAGCACAGTGGCAGAAAGGAACGATGCTGCTTGGATTGTTTTAAGAATAATCAAACGAAAAATACTTGTAATTCAGGAAATGAAGAGAACACTTCTCTACAACAATCGGCAAATATAACTATCCGTGGAGTAACAGGTCAGTCTGCAGAAATAAATATGTCATATCTATTTTCTCATCTCTTTTTGGCACTGTTTCCTTTCACTTTCAACTTTCTTATTGTATTTTTCTATTATATATCTGTATTTAGCACCACTAAACTACCTTTATGTCAAGGGCTTTCTTGCTTTTGTGTTTCCTTCCCTTCTTGTCCGTAGTAGCATAACAGATCTGTAGGGGGCATGTGTTCTAAAATACCGTATTTGCTCGATTATAAGATGAGGTTTTTTTCAGAGCAAATGCTCTGAAAAATACCCCTCGTCTTCTAATCGGGGTCGTCTTCTAATCAGACCTCAAATAGAGGTCTGATTATGAGACTAAGATCCAGATCCCCCGCACCGCTGCAGGGGACCTGGATCCTCCTGTCTCCCCCCCCCCATTTAACACCCCCCACACACACACTTACCGGTGCTTCCTGCTGTATTGCCGGGGCAGCGGGTTGACGTCTACGCGATCCGCGTAGACAACGTCTGCTGCAGCCAGAAGGAGGTGTGGCTAGCAGCGGGGGTTGTCCGCGTCCGTCGCGCATACCTTCCCCAGAGAGATCATAGTGTAACCCATAAATGCAGTTTTGATATTAATGGGGTATATAACAGGCTCTATATAAACAGCTCAGCGTGCCCACTTGGGTGTAAACGAAAGGATTCCTTCCTTCTGAACCCATTCCAGGCAGTAAAGGATCCACACAGCTCTTTTCCTTCAGGATGCTTTTATTCATACAAATTATTATTTTTTTATTTAAAATAAGGAGAACTAGGTATAAAAACCTGTATTTCCCCAAATATAAAAGTACAGTGTATTGTCCTTTTCCTTAGGTTCCATATTTATAATGTGTCCGAAGCTGGTTTTGGCACCAATTCCATAGACTTCTGGTTTCCGGCGTGTCACTTCCGGTGCGTGCCCGTGTCACTTCCGGTGCGTGCCCGTGTCACTTCCGGTGCGTGCCCGTGTCACTTCCGGTGTTTGCCCGTGTCACTTCCGGTGCGTGCCCGAGTCACTTCCGGTGTGTGTCTTCGCTTGTTACGCGCATCATTTCCAGCTGGTTTCTGCTAGGTCCTAGGTCCTGGTGCAACCTTCAAACTGTCCCTTCCGATCACTGTAGCGTATTTGCTCGATTATAAAACAAGGTTTTTTTCAGAGCAAATGTTCTGGAAAATACCCCCATCTTATAATCAGACCTCAAATAGGTCTGATTATGAGACTAAGATCCAGATCCCCCACAACGCTGCAGTGGACCTGGATCCCCCCCCCCAACTTACCGGTGCTTCTGAGTCCCCGGTGTGTGGCCGGGGCAGTTTGTAGACGTCTACGCGATTCGCGTAGACAACCCCCGCTGCTAACCGGAAGGAGGTGCGGCTAGCAGTGGGGGTTGTCTGCATCAATGGCGCAGGCCTTCCCCGGCTGTCAGAGATCATGGACGCAGACAACCCCCGCTGCTAACCGCACCTCCTTCTGGCTGCAGCGTAAGTTGCCTACGCGAATCGCGTAGACGTCTACACGCTGCCCGGACAACACACCGGGAGTAAGACGCAGGAGTAATGGGGGGCATAAGGCATTTCTGTAGGCAGAGTGCTCTATGAAATGCCTTTTAACCCCCTTAATACCACTCTGCCTCCAGAAATGCCTTTTAACCCTCTATACGCCACTCTGCCTCCTGAAATGCCTTATACCTCCCTATATGCCACTCTGCCCCATAATATGCCTTTTAACTCTGGCATTTAGGGGGTATAAGGCATTTCTGGATGCAGAGTGACACATAGGGGATCAAAAGGCATATCATGGGGCACAGTGGCATATAGAGGGTTAAAATGCATATCATGGGGCACAGTGGCATTTTACATAGTTACATAGTTACATAGTTCGTAAGGTTGAAAAAAGACCTAAGTCCATCAAGTTCAACTCTTCTACCTAACCTTCCTATTCTTGATCCAAAAGAAGGCAAAAAAACCCTAATTAAGCTACTTTGAATTCTGCCATCAGGGGGGAAAGAAGCTCTAAAATATTAAAGTTATTCTGTATGTCATGTAGAGGGTTAAAAGGCATATCATGGGGCACAGTGGCATATAGGGGGTTTAAGGCATTTATGGGGCAGGGTGACAAGCCTGGGGGCAGATGTGCAGAACTGGGGGGCAGGTTGGAAAATAAAACGAATTAAAAACAAAATATTTTTCTCAATCATAGCTTTTATTAAAAAAAAATCGTTTACATAGTTTACATGAATTAACATTTACTGGTAAAACTTTTTTCCTATAGGGTCATCTTGTATTCAGGCTTTTTCTTTTTTGTCCTAAATTAATGTTCAGATTTTGGGGGGTCGTCTTATAATCGAGCAAATATAGTATTTTGAACTTATAGAAGGCAGAATCCAGTAGCCATTTTGGAAAAGGGCAAAAAGGGAAATACTAACAAACACAGTTAAAATTCAGTAATGATAATAAGTGATACCCAGTTCTCCTTATTTTAAATAAAAAAAAATTGTATGGATAAAAGAATCCTGAAGGAAAAGAGATGTATGGATCCTTTACTGCCTGGAGTGGGTTCAGAAGGAAGGAATCCTTTCGTGTAAACCCCAAGTGGGCACCCTGAGTTGTTTTGCTATACAGCCAGTTTACGGCTCTGTTTCATGTGAGTTTATTCTATACCCCATTAATATCAAAACTGCATTTATGGGTTACACTATGATCTCTCTGTGTCTTAATTTACAGGGCTAAAAGAGAGGTCTAAACTAAATTATATGCAAGTATATATATATAGATATATAAGGTTGTGTATTGGGCCATGTGCGCTTACACCTTTATGTTTATTGTTATTTGTATTATTTAGTGCAAATTTAGAGTGTTTTTTCACGGGGTGTGTTATACGTTGCACTTTACTTTGCACTTATTGTTATTTATTGATTTTTTATATCATTTGATACATGCCTGCCTTCCAGTCCAATTTATCCCACTCCATCTGCTGATAGAAGATATCTAAGCACTCAGTTCTTCCAAGTTTTATATACCACATTGAGAACTTGTATGTTGGCCTCGTATGTTACAACATATAAAAACGTTTATCAAGGTCTAATTACCATATTTGCCCGAATATACCCCCCCACACACTTTAAGTCTTTAAAGTAGGGGTGCGTACTATATAAGTGGCAGCATATCTATTCCACTAAGTTGTTTTTTTTCTAAGAATCTAAATTTTTCTTTAAAAAAGCACCTAACTTTTAGGGTGCGGCCTATAATCGAGCTAATACGGTAGATCAATAATATTTCTTAATATAAATCTATTGTACTTGATATGCAGTTACATTTGTGAAGAACTTAAAGAACATTGTGTTAACCAAAAGACGGTAACTAGGAAATAGAGTCTGGTTACATGTGGAAAATTGATCAGCATCATTTACTGGGAATTTTTTGGAGACTTGTGACATGGTTAATAAGTACAGGCAAGCTGCTTGTAATGTGTTCACTCTAAGTGCTGATTTTTCTTTTTTATCATCTGAGTGAGTAATTCAGTTATGTGCATTTAGTTTTTGTTTTACATAGTACACTAAACTTTTGCTCCTTTGGCTTTTTCCACGTGATAATTGATAGCATCATAAACATCACAAGACATTATTTGCATTAGTAAATCCTAAATTTACTGTGGTGCTATAAGAGATGTGTTTGGTTGAAAGTACAGTTATGTGCATAGAGTGGATTATTGTGGTTTACTGCGTATAGATTAGAATTTAGTTATTATTAATAATACATTTTGATAATATCTTTTTTTAGTTTCTGAGGAATCCGAATCACACAAGGATACCGTTTTTGATATTATCACAGATGAAGAGCTCAGCCAAGTGCAGTACTCCACTTCCTCCCTGGCAGGAGACCATGATTTGTTGGACCAGTGTACAGCAGAATTGTGAGTCGAAAGATATATATGAAACCTGAAAGGTTGAGAGTTATTATTATTTTTTTATTTTTTTTTTGTTAAACCAAATTCTAACAAATAGACTTGTTGTCTATTAGTTATATTTCAGCATGCTTTTGTCACTGTAATAAATTAGCATTACATAAATTAATCATAACATCATGCAATTTATAAAGTGCTATATCTTTAACCCCTTGATGACAATTGTCCGGGCACATCACGGAAAAACAAGTCGTTTACGACAAATGACGTGCCAGGACCGTCATTTGTTAAAACGGGTGAAAAAAATTGATCCGTGATCGATTTTTTTTCACCCAAACGGCTTTGCTGTAATACCTCGACCTCGAGGCATACAGCAACGCCACGATCGGCACCAGGGGCCATGTCTGGCCCCTCCCCGGGGCGTCAACATCCGCCATACATTGTATGTTTTAAAAGCGTTTAGGAGGCGATCAACGATCACCTCCTAAACTTAAATGGTGTCGCTGGAATGCCTCGATCAGGAGGCATCCAGCGACACCAAACACTTACCCCAGGATGGACTGTGACCGCTCCAGAGAGATCTTCACCATCAGCAAGATGGCGACGGCACAGGAAAAAAAATAATAAAGATGAAAAAGTTCGCTAGATGGTCTCCAGACCCTCTAGAGAACTCTGGCTCCACTTGCAGGTTCTGCATTCAACCATGCAAGTCAATGGAACCCAGCTTTCTAATCACAGTGTGATTAATAAACATAAATTAAAAAATAAAATAAAATTAATAATAATTAGAAAAAAATAGTAAAAAAAAAACAGTAAAATGTAAAAATGATTTCCCACTGATGGGGAACCTTCAAGTTGAAAAAAAAATTAAAAAAGGCAAAAAAATAAAAAATATATATATATATATATATATATATATATAAAATATATTTTTGTGAGCAAGTCCTAAAATTAGCACATTAGCTTAAAACAATTCTCGCATGGAAAGAGTTAAAATACTGGCATATTAAATGCCCATGGGGTGTATACTTTTAAAAAATGTATGATTTGATGGGGTAAATTGAATTGGCCGGGTTCAACAATGTCCCAATTAACACGGGGGGAAGGATGGCCAAACATCTAATTTCCAATCAGAAAAATGCACCCGTCCCAAATGTGGCCTTTTAGTTCCCCCAAAAAATGACAAACCCATGCATGTGGGATATCACTGTACTCAGGAGATGTTGCTGAACACATATTGGGGTGTCATGTGACAGCGGCATATACCAGGAGCTGTAAATTCATACATAACATAGGTGTGTGGGGCAAAGAGTTAAAATAGCAGCATTTAAAATACCCTGGGGTGTCTAGTTTTCAAAAATATATGTGGATCCCCAAATGCCAAAGTTCAACATTGAAAAATGCGCATGCCCCAAATGTGGCCCTTTTGCCCCCAAACAGCCAGGCAAAATCATTCATGTGAGGTATCGCTGTACTCAGGAGATGTTGCCGAACACATATTGGGGTGTTTTGTGATAGTGACATATACGAGAACCTTTTAATTCATACCTGAAGTAAAATGTGTGTGACAAAACAAATGCAAAAAATGACTACCACAAAGTTTGACAAAGACTGGTGGTAGATATGGTGCATGGAAAGAGTTAAAATACTAGCATTTGAAATACCCTGGGGTGTCTAGTTTTCAAAAATATATGGCTTTATTGGGCATACTGAAATGGCCCGGCTCAAAGATGTACCAAATAGGGCATGGGCAGTTGATCGCCAGACGCCAAAGTCCAACATTGAAAATGCGCATGCCCCAAATGTGGCCCTTTTGCCCCCAAACAGCCAGGCAAAATCATTCATGTGAGGTATCACTGTACTCAGGAGATGTTGCTAAACACATATTGGGATGTTTTATGATAGTGACATATACCAGAACCTGTTTTTTCATACCTGAAGTAAAATGTGTGTGAAAAACCAAATGCAAAAAAAAATACTACCATAAAGTTTGACAAAGGTTGATGGTAGAATTAGTGCTTGGAAAGGGTTAAAATACTAGCATTTGGAATACCCTGGGGTGTCTAGTTTTCAAAAATATATGACTTGATGGGGTAAATTGCATTGGCCGGCTTCAAAGATACCCAAAATGGCACATGGGGGGAAGAATTACCAGATTTGGAAAAAATGGCTTTGAAATAGCAAAACGCTACTTGTACTTATTGCCCCATTATGTGTAGAAAAAAGCAAAAAAAACTAAAAACCTTGGGTATTTCTAAACACAGGACAAATAGTAGAATCTATTTAGCAGGTTTTTTCATTACCTTTTATAGATGAGTAAAAGATTTTTCAACTAAAAGTTAGAAACTTTATTTTTCTAAATTTTTCATCATATTTTATACTTTTTTAAATAGTAAATAATATGATACAATCAAAACAATGTCATCTAAAGAAATCCCTTCTTGTCATGAAAAAAACAATATCTAATGTGTGTGGGTTCAGTAAACGGCAAAGAGGAAAATTACAGCTAAACACGAGCAGCGCAGAAATGTTAAAAGCCATTGTCACAAAGGGTACAAAAAGTAAAATCAGCCTTTGTCACGAAGGGGTTAATGAAAGAGTCAACACAGTAACTAATCTTTGACCATTTAGTTGGCAGTACCAACTAAAAAAAACTAGTGGCAGTCTGGCACTCCTTGGACCTTGTCTGGTCAGATCACCCTCACGACGAGTCTGTCTGTCAGTCACAGACTCACAGCACAGCACAGCAGGGAAGAAACTCATACCTCAGACCACCCCAACTGAATTACGTCACTCAGCCAATCCTCTAGGCGGAGCAATGTGACTAAAAAAAACTCATCATACACGGGACCCCTGAAGCCACAATTTAGTGCCATTAATCCTTTTTAATAAGATACACAGGTTGAAATAGAGTAAATAACACAATACCTTTACTTTAGCTCTCACTGATTTCTGGGCCTAGAATGTTTTGTCCTCTGAAGTGACTACAAATTCAGGAGAGAAAAAGGCTCCAGGCACTCAAGGGTTCCATCAGGCAGATTTATTGAAGGAGAACGCCAGCAACGTTTCGACTTCACGATGAGGTCTTTATCAAGTTGTATTGATGCCGCCAGCCCCCACATGTATTTGTGCACTCCAGAGAGCCCCCCATTGTGTATTTATGCCCCCAGCCAGCCCCACATTCTATATTTTTCCCACCAGACAGCCCCACTTTAGTATTGATTTATGTGATGTCCCAGCCAACACCTGCTTGTGAATTAATGGCCCCACACCCTTGCGTATTGCCCCCAGCCAGCTCCATATTGTGTATTTATGCCAGCCACCCCCCCCCCTTTAGTATGAAATCGGATCTGGCACCCAGACCTGCCTAGGACCCAGATTGGAAGAATAGGACTTGCCATCTTTGCCCCCAAAACACCCTGCCTGTGGCATCTTTGCCCCCAAAACAGCTTGCCTGTGGCATCTTTGCCACCAAAACAGCCTGCCTGTGGCATCTTTGCCCCCCCCTTACACATCCATGCTATCACACACACATATTCATTCCCTCGTTCACAAATATTTATTCACTAATTCACAGATAATCATTCACTCATTCAGATATTCATTCATACATTGATACTCATTAGTTCCCTCATTCAGATACTCATTTACATATACTCATTCATAAACATTCACTCACTCCTTCACAGATACTCATTAATTCACTCACTCACTCACTCAATCTCACATACTCCTTCATACAGCCTTCCCCACCCCCTTACCTGAACTGAAGATGTATGTGCCGCTCGCAGTAGAACTTGTTCTACTGCACTGGGGAAGCAGACGCGCAGCAGGGTCATGTGACGAACAAACGTAACGTGACTCCATTGGATTCCTGCGTCCCCCTGGCGGTAGAAGAGGACCTTCTTGCGCGCGTCTGCCAGGTAAGTAGCGTGCCCCTGCGGAATTGATCTTGGGGGTTGCCCTGGCCCCTTAGAGTGGCAGGCCCGGTCACAGTTGCTGTGGGCTTAAAAGGCAGCTATTCCTGTGTATTAGGTAAAATACTGTTTTACCTTTCCACTGGTGTGTATTTTTTCTTCAAAAATATTTTTTCTTTAAAATTGCCCTAAACTTTTAGGGTGTGCCCTATAATCGGTTGCGGTCTATAGCAAATATGATATATATATATGTATATATATACGTGTATATATATATATATATATATATATATATATATATATATATATAGGTGTATATATATATAATGTAAATGGGTGAAGCCGTATTAGTCCAGTAGACACGATGTTAAAAAAACGAGTATTGCAGAGTATGCGGTGATACCTTTTTATATATATATATATATATATATATATATATATATATATATATACACACACACACACACTGGCCACTTTATTAAGTACACCTGTTCAGTTGCTTATTAACACAAATAGCTAATTAGCCAATCACATGGCAGCAACTCAATGCTTTTAGACATATAGACGTAGTCAAGACAACTTGCTGAAGTTCAAACCGAGCATCAGAATGGGGAGGAAATGGGATTTAAGTGATTTTGAATGCGGCATGGCTGTTGGTGCCAGACGGGCTGGTCTGGGATGTTCACGCACAACCATCTCTAGGGTTAACAGAGAATAGTCCAAAAAAGAGAAAATATCCAGCGAGCGGCAGTTGTGTAGATGAAAATTCCTCATTGATGTCAGAGGTCAGAGGAGAATGGGCAGACTGGTTCGAGATGACAGAAAGGCAACAGTAACTCAAAGAACCACTTGTTACAACCAAGGTATTCAGAATACTATCTCTGAACACACAACATGTCGAACCTTGAAGCAAATGGGCTACAGCAGCAGAAGACCACACCAGGTGCCACTCCTGTCAGCTAAGAACAGGAAACTGAGGCTACAATTTGCACAGGCTCACCGAAATTGTACAATGGAAGACTTGAAGAATGTCTGATGAGTCTCGATTCCGGCTGGGAAGTGGCAACAAGGAAGATTGTTAAAGTACATGGTGATGCGAGCGTAAATAACCTCCGCTGTCGGCACGTCTGCACGATGTGCTTTAACAATCTCCCTTGCCGGCACCCCTCGTGGGAAGTGCAGCGGAGGTTGTCTCAGTGCATCGCGTAGACGTCCACGGCTGCCAGAGAGTAGGATCCAGTTCCCCTGCAGCGCTGCAGGGGATCTGGATCCTAACCCTGCTGCGCTAAACCCCGAATATAGGCCGCACCCCCACTTAAAGTGGGGGAAAAAGTGCGGCCTATATTCAGGCAAATACAGTATTTATTGGCAGCAGGGACTAACGTTAATATATATTGGCAGCAGGGTCTAACATTAATATATATCGGCAGCAGGGTCTTACATATTTATATATTGGCAGCAGGGTCTAATATTTATATATATTGGCAGCAGGGTCTAACATTAATAAATAGTCTGGCAGCACGTTCTAATGTTTATATATATCGACAGCATTATGTTTATGTTTAGATTTTCTTTTATTTACCAAACTGCCCCAGTTATGCACATCTGACCCCCAGCTTGCCACTCTGCCCCATAAATGCCTTATACCTCTTATATGCCAGAGATTCCACTGTGCCCCTGATATGCCACTGTGCCCCCGATATGCCTTATACTCCTTATATGCCAGTGATATGCAATTGAGCCCCCTGATATACCTTTTACCCCCAGATATGTCTTATGCCTCCCTGATATGCCTTATAACTTCCAATATGCCACTCGCCCCCATTTATGCCTTATACCTCCCTATATGCCACTGTGCACCCTGATATGCCACTCCGCTCCCCATAAATGCCCTGCACCACCCTGAAATTCTCCCTGATTCACCACTCTGCCTCCCCCAGATATGCCACTCTGAAATTCATTATACCCCTCATACACCACTCTACCTCCCCTATACACCACTCTGCCTCCTCCTCCTCCCATACACCACTTTGCCTCCTCCCCCTCCCATACACCACTCTGCCTCCTCCCCCTCCCATACACCACTCTGCCTCCTCCCCCTCCCATACACCACTCTGCCTCCTCCCCCTCCCATACACCACTCTGACTCCTCCCCCTCCCATACTCCATTCTGCCTCCTCCCCCCCTCCCATACTCCACTCTGCCTCCTCCCCCCTCCCATACTCCACTCTGCCTCCTCCCCCCTCCCATACTCCACTCTGCCTCCTCCCCCCCTCCCATACACCACTTTGCCTCCTCCCCCCTCCCATACACCACTCTGGCTCCTCCCCCCTCCCATACACCACTCTGGCTCCTCCCCCTCCCATACGCCACTCTGGCTCCTCCCCCCTCCCATACACCACTCTGCCTCCTCCCCCCTCCCATACGCCACTCTGCCTCCTCCCCCCTCCCGTACTCCACTCTTCCTCCTCCCCCCTCCCATACTCCACTCTGCCTCCTGTCAGCAACGGAGGTTCACAAGACACAAGGGAGCCGGGTAGAGAGGCAGAGTGGCGTATAGGAGGGGGAGGAGCCAGAGTGGTGTATGGGAGGGTGGCTCTCATACACCCCTCTGACTCCTTCCCCCTCCCATACACCACTCTGCCTCTCTCCCGACTCCCTGGTATTTTGTGAACCTCCATTGCTGACAGGCACTTTCACTGCAGCTTCATAGAAGCCTCAGCGTAAGTGAAGGACAGTAACGGAGGCTGTCTTTGCGATGCAGACCCCCACCAGCTGACAGAGAGGATGATCCTCTGCAGGAGACCTCGATTCTCTGTCAGCCGGTGGGGGTCTGCGCTTTTTACCTGACAATGGCCAGAAGCGCAATGTTGGAGGAATGCCTGTGATGTGTAGCAAGGGGCATGGTAGATCAGGAGTCGTACCTTACCAGTAAGCACTGAAGACGGAGCACAGGGGAGCCGCAAGGCATGACAGTGCAAGTCTGATCGTAGGCCCTTAAGCTGTTTAGGACGTGGGGGCTGGAGATGCTATATGAGAGCTGGGTTGGGATAGGAGGGGGTTCAGGGTCATTATGGGTAGAACAGAAAGGTTGGGGCAGTTAGATTTGGGTCCCTTTTTGAGTGCTTACACAGCCAGTGATTTAACCACCCACACTGGAGCACATATTTTGGTAGGCGCAGCTTTGTTAAACTTCCTCCCATTTAACCCTTGGGCAGCAAGTTGCAACCAGACAGGGAAAAGAAAAAATTTTGGTGCGCTAAGCTAGTCTCAGGCTCAAATAATTCAAATGTATAAACTTGCTTGCTGTCCAGGGGTTAAATGGGAGGAGGTTTAATTGCACCTCCCCCAACACATTAATACGGTTTTGGTAGCAGTATGACCTGCTTTGTGTGCCCACTATGTAGGAGGTGAAAGTAGGTTCTCACCCTATTGAGAGTGTGCCTTGATGTGGCGGGTGAGCTTATGCTTTGGCCAATTCATATAACCAAAACCTCTCATTTATATTATGTTTATATATTTGTTGCCAACTTTATTAGGGTAAGAAGCGCAGACAGTTTTTGTATACATTGTACAGCCAACACACTGTATTTGCAGCATGCTTACACTGTTTGGTAGGCCTCATATTATACATTTGAATTATTTGAGCCTGAGACTAGCTTAGCGCACCGACATTTTTTGTTTTCCGTGTCTATTTTTGAAGCTATTCTTACTTTACAGCATTTTTTCACACCGGCCTAAAGTTTTAGCACGGTATTGTTTATTAACTTTATGTATATCATCTTCTATTTTGTTGAAAACCCCTAATAAAATGTAATTTACAAAAAATAAACTCAATAAGTAACTAAACAGAGACATAGCTACATGTTACACAAGTCTGTAAGTTAATTGCATTCATTTTATTCACCCTATGATACATTTGTATTGTATTCATGCATCGATAACATTACCATTTGTTAAAATCAAGTTCATAAACATACATAATATTTCAGCTTTTAGTCATAAAGCAACTCAGTATGTATGTTAAATAACAAGCTATTGTGGGCTTCACTAGAAACAAGTACACTCTGAGTCATTATCTAATGTCCAATCTACACTAAGAAAGAAAGAGGCAGTCCCTCTTAGTGTGAATTGACTATAGCTGCCATTTCAACCCCTGACAAAGTTAGTTCATGGTGAAACATGCATTGGGTCATTTAGTTTTGTTGCCACATGATTACTACTATCTCAGTGGTCATAGATGTAAACCTTCTGATGTAGGGTTTAACTAATTCAATGCTGTTGCAAAAAAAACTCAATGTACAATAACAATTTTATAAAAGCTTGTCAAAGAAAAATAATGCATAGAGATCAAAAGTTATTTATGATTATATAGTTTCATGAAAAAACTCAACTAAAGGATTAAAGCTGTGTATGTATATATATATATATATATATATATATATATATATATATAGGTATATATATATATATATATATATATATTACACAGCTTTGTGTTTTATTTCCCTATTTTAATGCATAGACATGGCATCCATGTTTGTTGAAGCAGAAATATTTTTTGAGTATCCATCAGTGTTCTTGAGTTCAGTTTGCTCGTTATAATGCTTGATAATTCCTAAATTACTCAGCATTTTACAGATTTTTTTTCTAAACTTTACACCAATAAAAAAATATAAAACTGGGTTAAGGCATGCATGCAAATAAGCAAAGGCTTCTGTTATAATTAATGCTGTCTGAAAATGAGTGTCTCGTACATAGTGCTTGTCTATGATATACAGCAGCATTATAACATTAAAAGGCAACTGTGTAGCAACAAATACCACCACAAGGATAACAATTATTTTTATTGATTTGTGCTTGCGAAAGCTGCTAGCATTTATCAAAGTTTTTATAATTGAAGCATAACAAAACAGAATTGCTGCTAAAGGCACATAGAAGCCAAATGTCATTTGCAGAGATGTTACGAGCACCTCAGTCTGATACGATTCATAAAGTTCAACACAATTTTGCCCGCTGTAAATAAACTGTGGAATGGCTAGGATCACAGAAAGCATCCACACCACCACACAGATCACCTTTCCCCATTTATGCTTGCGCGACAGAAAGTTGTTAAGCTTAGTAGCTTGGGTTATAGAAAGAAATCTGTCAATAGTGATGCATGTAAGTGTTAACATAGATGTATATAAGTTTATTCGGTATGCACCACGGATAATTTTGCACATAACATCTCCAAACTTCCAGGTGTCTGCAGCCTGAAGGGCAAGGAATGGTAGGGTACAGAGAAACAACATGTCTGCAGTTGCCAGGTTTACCAAAAATGTATCTGTGAGTGTTCTGACTTTCTCATAAAAGATAAATATTATGATGACAAGCAGATTACCAATCAGTCCAAAAATGAATGTGACAGAGTAAACAACAGGTAGAAATACACTATGTAGCTTTGAATCAAAATTGTCCGGTTCATAATCTTCATAATCGATAATAGATGTATTGTTGTCATTGGCCATCTATAATGCATGTAAAGACAAAATATGCATGTCTTAAAATAACATAATTATTTGTAAAGTTACAATATACTTATACATAAAATTACATATATATATGACAAATTCAGCATTTAGCTACTGTGTCCTGAACTTTGATGTTAAACTGCAAAAAATAATCCTAATAAGTTTTATGCTTGGATTTAGTTATTGTCTCATAAATACCTTCTCTCTATAAGGTACTAACAATTACCTGAAGCAACCAATAAGATTACATTGATATCAAAAATATTAATGAAAGTTAAAAAAATATTGTAATATACTGGTATTCCTCTTTTACCAGAAACAAGTATATAATATCATTGTTTAATCAGGTGGCAGTTCATAATACATCTTACCTTAAACTTATAAAATGATGGTTGTTAAGGTCGTTTTAAATTGTTGTTTTCCAAAGGACCTTCTGGTGGTTGCAAAGCATATACTTTTGCAAAGTATTTGTTTGATGATGCTACCATTGGTGTATGTGTCTGTTTCAAGATGTGTGTTTGCACTTTTAGGTACGGTATCTCTCCTGAGTAATGCTTCCTTTAAAGAAAAAAAAAACGTATTCAATGTATAGTTAACCCCTTAAGGACCAGGGCTTTTTTATGCTGCAAGACGAGAACAGTTTTCAGATCTGTTGGAGAGGAGCACAGAGAAAGAGAGGGAGAGAGAGTCTGCAACATATTTTGTTTATAAATAATAATAAAACAATTTATTTCTGAATTTTGTCCAAACCAAAAGAGCAAGAAAGAAAATTAGTTGTTCAAAAATGAATAAGGCGAAAACCAAGCAAAAACATCATCTGAAACTATTTTAATCAGCATGTCTAGTGGTCTAGGCACTTTTTATTAGAAATTGCATTATGGAGCTTGAAAAAGTGCAAATGTGGGCTAAAAATTAATAAGAGGACTGGATCAACTTGTGAAATTAAGATTTGCGAAGTTAAATTTGTTTACACTAGAAAAAGGCACCTTTGAGGGGATATAATATCTTTATGATAGGATTGTACAAGAGATTATCCCTTGAACATTGAGGTTCAAATTAAAGAACTTGTGTCTTTTGTTAACCTAAATGACTATATTTATATGTTTACATTTAGAGCAGAGCTGTCCTATATGATATTTTATTTAAATATTATCTGAAACTCTTTTTCATGCTTCCAGTTAAGTATACTCCTTTTGTTTTTGTATCATATGGACATTTACTTACTGCCTTATCCAGCACTTTGCCATTGGTTTGTTATATAATATTGAGTTTCTACTCTTACTTGTAGGAGTTGCTCAATTTCCTCTCTGTCACTGTCCTTCTAAGGGCTAACAGTTTCATCAGTCTCTAAGAATACTCAGAAAATCCTCAACTCAGACCTTGAGACCAGGTCTTGGGTCGGTTCAAGAACGCTGAGCCTTGTCCATGCTTCTTGTCTGAATGTGGGTCCACACAACTTTCTAAACAACCCACTAAAAATAAAACAGAAACAAAGATTTAGTAAATAAAGACTTGTTCAATGTTTAACATAAAACATTATTGTCTATTCTAAATTTTGATAACTTATATATGAAAACTCACTACAGTTACGAATTTAAAACATCTATAAAATGTAATTTTACAATGCTCATTTTTATAGGAATGGCATATCAAGTTCACGGACTACTGATGATTCTGAAGATTTGCAGATCCCTCAAGACAATGAAATACATTTATTGACAACAGGAGAACTTATGTAAGCAACATGTTACACGTTATACTTTGTGCTCTATTCCTAATGTAGAAATATAGAAATTGATGGCAGATAAGAACCATTCAGCCTATCTAGTCTGACATTTTTTCCTGACGTAGGACTGATGTCTTAATCGATCTTTTGTCTTGTGTTAGATCCAGTATAGCTTTATTCTTATCCTATGCATGTTTAAATTCCTTTATTGTATTAACCTTTACCTCTTCTGATGGGAGGCTGTTCCATTTATCTACTTCCCTCGCAGTAAAATAAAACTTTCCTACATTAGGCACACACATTTCTCAGCTGTCAAAACAATATATTACGGTGGTACTTGTTGATACTTAAATATAACCTAAAACACTGTTGCTAAAAGTGTGTCTAATAGATTATATGTGAAAGAAGAGCCCCTTAAAAATCCAGAAATATAAGCATGTGCTGAAATGTAATTCATAAATCAGATTTTCCTAATAAAACAAAAACAACTTAAACATATATGCTCTGGAATATACCTACAGTTGCTAGTTAAAAAGCTGGGAGAATAACATTCCATTTGGGGAGAGCATTTTAACTCTTATCTTATGGATAAAAAACATGGGAGAGATGGGGCCTTAACAGGGATAGTGTATCAGTGATAGGCCATCCCAAGTATGATTTTCCTCCAAGAAGGTCGAAGGGTGCTACTGTAGAGTGCAGTCTACCTGAACTTTTCTACTTTAGCATGCAGGCTACCTGAACTTTATTAAAATTATTACCGTATTTTCCGGCGTATAAGACGACTGGGCATATAAGACGACCCCTGACTTTTCCAGTTAAAATATAGAGTTTGGGCTATACTCGCCGTATAAGACTACCCCTCTGCCCAGTATACAACAACCAGCCAATCACGGCAAACAATGTACCTTACCGGTGATTGGCTGGTTGTTGTATACAAAGCCTGCTTGGATTGGGTGGGTCAGCTCTGTACACACACATGTATAGGCATACACTGCCCTCACACACCCCTTCCTTTACACACATATACACGTACAAACCAGCTTACAAACACACATATACACATACACTGCCCTTACACACACCTATCCATACACATACACTGCCCATACACAGACATATACATACATACACTGCCCTTACACACACACACATATATATATAGCTACACATACTAACATACGCCTGTCCATACATACACATTTATACACTGCCCTCACCACACACCCCTGCCTTTACACACACACACACACACACACACATATATATATATATATATATATATATATATATATATATATACACACACACACCAGCTTACAAACACACAAATACCTACACTGCTCTTACACACACCTGACCATATACATACACTGACCATCTCACACCAATATATAGACACATACACTGCCCCTTTCTCCCCATCTCTTACCTTTCTCATCTTCTGTCCTCCATCCAGTTGTGGGAGCGTGAGGTCTGTCATTTCAGACCTCTGCTTTACTGCTCCCTCATCACTACGCGCCAGCAATTGATGCCGAGCGCCGGGACATGACATCATCCCCGCGCTCTGCATCAATAGCCGGCGCGTACTGATTAGGGAGCACGGAAGCCGAGGTCTGAAGTGCCAGACCTCGAGCTCCCTAATGCTGGGCTAGTTAGAGGGAGGTCGTGATCTCCCCAACCAGCCCTGCTCATCGGGCGCCCACTAATCAGGGCTAGTTGGGGAGATCACGATCTTGCAGCTACCTCGGCGCGGCCCTGAAGACCAGCCCAGGGGAGGCGGCTTCTCCGCTCGCCCCTCCCCTAGAGATTCCGGTCCGGCTCGGTAAGTAAGTAAGTAAGTATAAGACGACCCCCGAATTTTGATTAGATTTTCACGGGTTAAAAAGTCATCTTATACGCCGGAAAATACGGTATTTTTTATTAAAAAGCAATAAACAATATTGCTCTATATTTAATGTTATCATTTGTATTTAATTTCTTGACATACAAATAAGATGTTTACTTTTCAATCCTTTTGAAATGCCAATAACAAATCTGTACCCTTTATTAGCACTTTCCAGCAAATGTGATCAAGGTGTGATTGCAACAGCTCATTGGGAGCGCCTCTCATTGTCTTCAAAATGCATATTTTGAAACTTTTCGCATTCACGCTGAATCAATCAGAGCCTATAGACTTTCCTGTAAGAGTCAATGTTGTGGTCATAGGTATTTCCGTTATCAAAAAGAACGCCAGTTTTAAAATTTCACACAAACTCAGATTACAGTGTACTTTGTTGTTTATATCCGTATAATGGAAAAATGTGTTTCCTTTTCGAACAGGACAGAAGTTTGCCACCCTTTACAACCACATCAAAGTACATGTCTGTATTCCCCACCACTGTCATGTTTTTTTTTGCTTGTCATTGCCACATCAATGACAAGGCTCTGTGCTTTGTGGTGCATACTAGAGGACTGCATTGGGAGGCGGGCGGTCTTGCTGGTGCTGCGGGTGGGAGCGGGCGGTCAGGCACTGTACCTGCGGGTCCCGGTAATCCCGCGCAGTCCCGCAAGGCTGCCTTCTCGCTGCTCCCTTACAGTGTCTCCTCTATTGCTCCGCCCAAGAACAAAACTGAGTCATGTGATGTGACGTCACTTCCCGTGACTCCGCCTTGTTCCTGGGCGGAGCAAGAGAAGGGACACTGTGAGGGAGCAGCGAGAAGGCAGCCTTGCGAGACTGCGCAGGAACTCTGCAGTTCAGGTAAGGAGGTGGGCGTGATTGGCCACAAATGTGGCGGGAGCGGGCGTGAGTGGAACACCCACATTGCGGGAGCGGGCAAAAAATCAGCGGGAGCAGGATTAAAAAAGCCGTCCCGCACAGGGCTCTAGTGCATACAGAAGATTGTATTCATGTAAAAATGCAACCGCGTTCTCTTCTGTGCAGTTGATATTTTTATAGAAATATTGTAACGACATTATAGCTGAGCTTTATATTGCTATACTGAACTTCTTACTGGTACTTGTGCTAGACAGAATGCACGGCAGTTTAGCGGTAGACCACAGATTACTGATAGACTGCACACTAAAGTAGCACCAGTCCAAGTTAGTGCTGAATAAGACATAGATTAAACTGAGATTTCTTCAAAATGTCTCAAAATGTTGATTATATTTAATGTCCTACTCAGTCCTTCTATTTCAGTCCTACACGTAGAAGAAAATGACCAGGGTTTGCCCATTAGAGTGCACAGTGAAGTATGAACATTGAAATATATTATCCCTACCTGACTGAAGCAAAAATTTCCTGAATATAACAAAACAATGTCTTAATAGCTTAATTATGTATAAACATTAACTACTGGTTAAAAATAGTTGATGTCAAGCTCCCTGAGAAAGCAATGCAAAATAGGCTATACTTTTTATTTCATGTCAAGATCCAAATTATTACCCCACAAGGTCATAAGCATTAAAATCACAGGTGTCCCATATGCCCTAATTGGAGAGTGTGCAAGAAAGGTGCAGTGTGAGCAAGATGTGTAGACTGCTGTCATTCCCACTTCTACTTCTTGTTACATAGTTACATAGTTACATAGGCTGAAAAAAGACATGCGTCCATCAAGTTCAGCCTTTCCTATATCTGTTAATTTGTTGCTGTTTGATCCAAAAGAAGGCAAAAAACCCCGGCTTCGCTCTTTCCAATTTTGCACTAACCAGGGAAAAAAATTCCTTCTTGACCCCAAAATGGCAGTCAGATTTCTCCTTGGATCAATAAGCTGTTTCCCCATAATTAAAGATTATATCCCCGAATATTACGTTTTTCCAGGTATCCATCCAGTTGCAGTTTAAACGTCTGCACAGACTCTGATAAAACTACCTCTGCAGGCAGAGAATTCCACATCCTTATTGTCCTTACTGTAAAAAACCCTTTCCTCTGCTTTAGACTAAATCTCCTTTCTTCCAGTCTAAATGCATGACCACGTGTCCTATGCATAGTCCTGTTTATGAACAGATTTCCACACAATGGTTTGTATTGGCCCCGAATATATTTATATAACGTTATCATATCCCCTCTGAGGCGATTTAAATTAGTTAACCTTTCTTCATAACTATAGTGCTCCATTCCTTTTATTAATTTTGTAGCCCGCCTCTGCACCCTTTCTAGTGCTATGATATCCTTCTTTAGAAAAGGTGCCCAAAATTGCACAGCATACTCAAGGTGCGGCCTTACCATTGATTTATACAGAGGCAAAATTATATCTTTATTCCGCGACTTGATGCCCCTTTTTATACACGACAATACCTTACTGGCCTTAGCAACCGCAGACTGACACTGCACATTGTTGCCTAGTTTGTTGTCTATAACAATTCCCAAATCTTTCTCATTTGTCGTTACCCCTAATTCACTACCGTTTAGGGTGTAGGTTGCTTGTGCATTCGCTACCCCGAAGTGCATAACTTTACATTTATCTACATTGAATTTCATCTGCCATTTGAGTGCCCAGTCCCCCAGTCTATCTAGATCCCTCTGCAGCACTGTAATATCCTGCTCGCCCTGTATAACTTTACCTAGTTTTGTGTCATCTGCAAACACAGAAACATGACTTTCAATGCCTCCTGCCAGGTCATTTATAAATATGTTGAATAAAATATGTTCTTGTGTGCCTTTTAGGTAATTGTCACAAAACATTTTGCCTGAGTTTTTTTTTATTTTTTTTTATTTTACTAGGTTAAAGTTGCCTTTGACTGTAGACGAAATCATGAACTTTGGTGACAGTAATAGGGAGCTCTTTATCAAGTCTGGTACCTACAGCATCATACCTATCACTGTTAAAGAGCCTGGTCTTAGCATCAGTTGGATATTCTCATCTGACACTAAAAGCATTACGTTCAGTGTGGTGTATCAAGAAACTGAAAGTGCTCCTTTGGACCAATGCAAGGTATATGCCTATTTTATATTTTCATTTTAAAAAACTATAATGTGTGAAAAGCTCTCCGCTATACAGAGCTCTGTATGCAGCAAATATATGTGTATATACATACACAAGAATAAGACACACGCACAAAAACACAAACTTTTTGATTCCTTCGTTTGTATATACAAACTGTTTTGGACACAGCCCTTTGTGAGGAGTTGACAGCAGATCTTATAGGAGAGTTGTGTTTCAGTTCCATTAGTTCCCTATATATTATGAACCTAATCTTCTACCTTGTCATGTATAATGTGTAGTTAAATCGGCAATATTTACTTGAATTTGCCTTACACATTGCATTACGCATTATACAGGGCTGGTTGAGTGTTTCTTGCTTGTGTCTGCCTTTCACAACGAATAGTGAAGTCATAGAGTTAAAACCACAACTCCCTTGTAAAGTTTCCTGCCAAATCACTCTTTAGTACATAAAACCTTATATGGATGTGTGTGCAAATATAACGCACACACAAAAAAAGTATGTCACTTTTATGTTATATTTACTTATGGTTACATAGTCTGAAAAAGTTTCCATTTTAGTTTTGTTATAGAAGAACTATGTGGTGTGTGAAATGAAAATGTGCCTGGTATAGATGCCTTATTTGATATCCCTCTCATATGAATTTGGTCTGATATGTTTTAACCTTACATAGAATCTGGTATCATCTTATCACCTCTTACTGTAGTGAATGTGTTTTCACTGATTGAATTAAAAGTATTGGAATAATTTTAAAACGCCACAAAGTGGTCATAAAGGACCACGAATCCTATTTGTGCAATCCCAATTTTTGCAAAATACATCACTTTTGCATGTTACCAATCTTTGGATTACTTACAAACATAAGATAATAACCTCCCATAGGAGCATGTCAGGTGAATGGTGTAACCTCAAAGGATTTGAAGAGTATTGAAACCTTGTTTTACCGTATTTGCTCGATTATAAGACGACCCTGATTATAAGACGACCCCCCAAAATCTGAATATTAACTTAGGAAAAAAAGAAAAAGCCTGAATATAAGACGACCCTAAAGGAAAAAAGTTTTACCAGTAAATGTTAATTCATGTAAACTATTTTTTTTAATAAAAGCTATGATTGAGAAAAATATTTTTTTTTGTTTTTATTTCTTGTATTTTCCAACCTGTCCCCCAGTTACGCACATCTGCCCCCAGGCTTGCCACACCAATATGGCACTGTGGCCCATGATATGCCTTTTGACCCCCTATGTGCCACTCTGGCTCCAGAAATGCCTTATACCCCTATATCCCATTCTGGCATTTAGGGGGTTAAAATGCATATTATGGGGCAGAGTGGCATATAGGGAGGTATAAGGCATTCCAGGAGGCAGAGTGGCATTAAGGGAGTTAAAAGGCATTGTATAGAGCACTCTGCCTCCAGAAATGCCTTATACCCCTATATGCCACTCTGGCATTTAGGGGGTTAAAAGGTATATTATGGGGCAGAGTGGCATATAGGGAGGTATAAGGCATTCCAGGAGGCAGAGTGCACTATTAAATGCCCCCTTAACGCCACTCTGCCTCCTGAAATGCCTTATACCTCCCTATATGCCACTCTGCCCCATAATATGCCTTTTAACCCCCTAAGTGCCAGAGTGGCATATAGGGGTATAAGGCATTCCAGAAATGCCCTACACACACACACACACACACACACACACACACACTTACTTACTTACTTACTTACTTACTTACTTACCGGTGCTTCCAATGTCCTGCTGTATTGCCGTATTGCCGGGGCAGCGGGTTGACGTCTCATTCCGCGGCAGCCGGAAGGAGGTGGAGTTGGCAGCGGGGGTTTGTATGCGTCCGTCGCAAATACCGGTGCGGGGAACTCTCATCTCTGACAGTCGGGGAAGGTATTTGCGACGGACGCATACAAACCCCCGCTGCCAACTTCACCTCCGGAAGCACCGGTAAGTGTGTGTGGGGGGGGCGACGACACGAGGATCCAGGTCCCCTGCAGCGGTGCGGGGGATCTGGATCTTAGTCTCATAATCAGACCTCTATTTGAGGTCTGATTAGAAGACGACCCCGATTATAAGACGAGGGGTATTTTTCAGAGCATTTGCTCTGAAAAAAACCTCGTCTTATAATCGAGCAAATACGGTAATTTGTTTTAACATAACCTCAAGTTCAAAAGGAGATTCTTTAGTTTCAAATGGTTCTAGCCAATCTAATCTGAAAATACACCAATCAGCCATAACATTATGACCTCCTGCCTAATATTTGTAGGTCCCTCTTTTGCCACCAAAACAGCCTTGACCCGTCGAGGCATGGACTCCACTAGACCTCTGAAGGTGTGCTGTGGTATCTGGCACCAAGACACAAAAATAGTGCCTCAAGTCTGCCTCAGTAATGTTACATTTTGGACAAGTATTAGTTGACCAATACACTTTCTGAATAGGCAGCTGGTTTCAATACATCTGTGTTAAAAATGGCTTTAACCCCTTCGTGACAAAGGCTGATTTTACTTTTTGTACCCTTCGGGACAATGGCCGTTTTAACATTTCTGCGCTGCTCGTGTTCAGCTGTAATTTTCTTCTTTCCCCTTTACCGAACCCACACAAGTTATATATTGTTTTTTCCTCTGAAGGTGTGCTGTGGTATCTGGCACCAAGACACAAAAATAGTGCCTCAAGTCTGCCTCAGTAATGTTACATTTTGGACAAGTATTAGTTGACCAATACACTTTCTGAATAGGCAGCTGGTTTCAATACATCTGTGTTAAAAATGGCTTTAACCCCTTCGTGACAAAGGCTGATTTTACTTTTTGTACCCTTCGGGACAATGGCCGTTTTAACATTTCTGCGCTGCTCGTGTTCAGCTGTAATTTTCTTCTTTCCCCTTTACCGAACCCACACAAGTTATATATTGTTTTTTCCAGGAAAAGAAGGGATTTCTTTAGAGGACATTGTTTTGATTGTATCATATTATTTACTATTAAAAAAAAAGTATAAAATATGGTGAAAAAATTAGAAAAAAATGACTTTTTCTAACTCTTAGTTGAAAAATCTTTTACTCATCTATAAAAGGTAATAAAAAAACCTGCTAAATAGATTCTACTATTTGTCCTGAGTTTAGAAATACCCAATGTTTTTTTGCTTTTTTCTATGGGGCAATAAGTACAGGTAGCGTTTTGCTATTTCAAAGCCATTTTTTCCAAATGTGGTAATTCTTCCCCCCATGTGCCATTTCGAGTATCTTTGAAGCTGGCCAGTGCAATTTACCCAATCAAATGATATATTTTTGAAAACTAGACACCCCAGGGTATTTCAAATGCTAGTATTTTAACTCTTTCCATGCACCATATCTACCCCCAGTCTTTGTCAAACTTTGTGGTAGTCATTTTTTGCATTTGTTTTTTCACACACATTTTACTTCAGGTATGAATAAACAGGTTCTGGTATATGTCACTATCATAAAACACCCCAATATGTGTTCAGCAACATCTCCTGAGTACAGCGATACCTCACATGAATGATTTTGCCTGGCTGTTTGGGGGGAAAAAGGGCCACATTTGGGGCATGCGCATTTTTCAATGTTGAACTTTTTGGGGATCCACTGCCCATGCCTTATTTGGTACATCTTTGAGCCGGGCCGTTTCGGTGTGCCCAATAAAACCATATATTTTTAAAAACTAGACACCCCAGGGTATTTTAAATGCTGCTATTTTAACTCTTTGCATGCACACATTTTACCACCAGCATTTTTTCAAAGTTTGCAGTAGCATTTTTTTGAGTGTATCTTTCCCCCACACACCTACTTTATGTATGAATTTACAGCTCCTGGTATATGCCGCTATCACACGAAACCCCAATATGTGTTCAGCAACATCTCCTGAGTACAGTGATACCCCACATGCATGGGTTTTTTTTGGGGGAAAAAAAAGGGCCACATTTGGGACGGGTGCAAATTTTTTTCAACTTGAAGGTTCCCCTGATAGTGACATCAGTGGGAAATTATTTTACATTTTACTGAGCTGAGTTGCGTAGCAATGACAAGTGTGTTGAATCACACACTGCAATTTCAGTCTGAACCTAAGAATTGTGTTTATTTTACAATATAACACAGGGTTTGTGTATATACTCTGGTAATTGAGTATGTAAAAGGCAGTTAAGTTTTATTTCAAGGGCCATTAGAGTCTTGTGGTGCACATCAGTGAATTTATTTCCAGTTTATGACAACATAAGAAAGAGGCCAAATTATATTTACTAATGTCAAGCAGATTAATCTCCAGGTTTGACCTAACCTTTTGCAGTTTATAAAGACTAATCCCATTGTTTTTACCCTGCCAGAGTAATCTCCCGTTTTTTTATATTAGCTGATCACCTTTTGTTCTAAGCACCTTGGCAACATTTGCAGCGGGAAGTCCATCCATTAACATGAATTGTGGTCGGAGAAATGCTACACACATTTCTAATCAAGTTAAGAAATGGTTGGTCATAGTGAAAGAGTTTTAAGCCAGGACATTGTATCAAAGATCTTTTTGGCATTTCAACTTAAGCGTTTACAGACTGGGCACCCAGCTGTTTGAGGTGCATGAATGATTGCTACCTTTCATAAACCCTAACTGATGATAAGATCGTACAATCAGTTTAGAAAGGATGATTAAGAAGTGAGATAGAGCGGCAGGAAGCAATTCTATCGGGGTTATTCTGAGGTTTCAATATAAGTATTATTTTGTCCTATGTGAACAGATTTAAAGGGGTATTGTTAAAAAGGATATTGTTGTACAGTGCTGATAGGGAAGATGACATACGGTGGACATGTGCCTTCTGAAGCAGGGAGATGCCAAGTCTAACTTTACTGGTTGTGCTTTGTAAAGCTGTTGGAAGTGAGTACAGCCAATCTCTGTTGAACTTGTTTGCATTTTACCCTCAGCATTAGTGTATTCTGTGTACAGAGGAACAGGGTCTAATCAGCGAGGACAGCAGCCAACCTCGTCTATTCCTCTTGCATAAAAGCTGTTTAGACCAAAAGTAGTGATCCTTTGCACTCTTTGATTTGGAATTAAAGAAATTCCGGAATGCCCTTGTGACTGGGTTGTTAGGTTTTTCAAACTTATGCACCAAGCCCTGTGTTGGACCTCCTTACCACCTTGAAGTCTCCCAAAAATGCAAGCTAGTATCCACGTATTCTATATTACCATAGACAGTCCAACAGTTATCCGAATGTAGCGACCATATATGATGGGAAGCGCCAGTGTCTCCTAGGAGCTACTCAGTGGGGAGTTTAACTTGAGTCTACTGTCGGACACAAGTATGTTTTTATTTTTGTTTCTCGTTCCTGAGGCAGCAGATCTTGTACCATCATCAGGTAGCCTAGGTGAGCCCTAGATATAAGTATATAGATATATATATATATATACTGTACCTTTGCAGTAGGGTGTATTGTATGCCGAGGGTCAGCTAGGTTCATTTGATGAGTGTATTAATGAATAAATCAGAGGGGCCAACATCTGAGGTCTTTTCTAAGGCATTATTAAAGTCACCTCCTACAATCAGCTATAACATCTCTACAATCCAAAAATGTAATATCAAGTATAGGAAAGCACCTTCTGGATCCTTGATGATCATGAAGACAGGGATATGTTTAGATGGTGAATTAAGCCCAGGCACATTTGAAAACTGTATTCAATCAGGCATTAACGGTATGGGGAGGTTAAAGCCTTGAAGTAATATAGTTTTAGGCATAAACCTAGGGAGGGTATATGGTTTGTGTTTGGTGTCTACAAATTGGAGCCTATGCGGTGTCCAAGCTCCCAATGAAAGGACTCCATATAAACATGTTTAATAAGTAAACCTAACCAAAGGCTTACCATGCATATGTACCTTACAGGCATAGATTGGCAGAACATGACAATTACGGTAATAGAATACTACCACTTTATAAACAGAAGGTTTTTACTCACGTTAAGACTACTTGAAGAAAACTCTATGCTTACTGTGGGTCACCAAACACATAGGATTTGTTATCTGGAGAAAAGCATAATTTAGCCGTTATAAACCTGATGCCACCTGCTATTGATTTCTTGCATATGGGGGCAAACTCAGTCCTCTTTGTCATGGCCAATGCCAAATAATCCTAGAACAAGAGACTTTTGTGTTTCTCATATTGCAAAACTGGAAGCTGCAATTAACAACTATTGCAGTCACAGGCTATGGAACTGTCAGGACCCAATTGATGTGCCCGCTCTACTTGAATGGCTTAGTCGCAATCTAAGCTTCAGTGCCTTAGGCAACCACTCTTGCAGATTAGGAAGCATTTGTCAATGTTTAATGGATTTGAGGAGGCCGATAAAATGTAGATATTTCTTTGGCTCCTATTCTCAAGATCTAGTTTCTATGTAAGTTGTGATTCAGAACAAACTTGCTTATTGAGATGTTGCATAGCATATTCTGCATATTTTGCCTTTAGATTAAAACTGTTAGTTGCATGGCATGTGTGCCTACCTATTGTGATATGAGTTCTAAGGTACACTTAACTTTGAGTAGCCTCTTATCCAAGAGGTGGTAGTATACATTTGGAAACATCCTTGGCCATCTCTTCCATAGGCAAGGTCGATAACTTAGTAGAAGAGTCATCCTCTGGTGTGTTCGAACTCGATGTTGCCAGATTTCTCTATTAGCGTAGTTCCTTGTTTGGATAAATACGACCTCAGATGAACAACAAATGGAGAATCCATGTGTGAAAAACTAAGTACACTCTTACTGCTTCCATAGGTTTTAAGATGCTAAGTAGCAGAGAGGTGAGGTGCTGCTAATCAAATGCCCTTAATTAATTGATCATCAGCAAGTGTTACCGCCTCTATAGAAAGGTGTGCTGCTGACAGGGAAGGGTGCGATAACCAGTAGCGTACCTAGCGGGGAGCGGTCCGCCCCGGGTGCCGCTCGTCAGGGTGGTGCCACGGGTTAGGGTGACCACATGTCCTGGATCCCCGGCAGCCTCGTCACTTTTTTTTTTTTTTTTTTTTTTTTTTACACGGGGGAGAGAGAGGGGCACCTTGCAACCGCTCTGCGCCCCTCAGTCTCCTTTGCGAGGCCTCTAACTCTGTCGCGGTGCCGGCTGTCGTGCTGAGCGCCGAAATAGATAGTGAGGAGGGAGGGAGGGGGTAGATAGTGAGGAGGGAGGGGGTAGATAGTGAGGAGGGGGGAGAGAGTGAGGAGGGAGTGAGGGGGAGAGTGTGAGGAGGGAGGGGGGAGAGAGTGAGGAGGGAGGGGGGAGAAAGTGAGGCGGGATTGAAAAGGGGGAAAGGTAGATTGTAAGAATGAGTGAGAGAATGAATGAACGTGTGGATGAATTGTCTGAATGAGGGAGATAATGAGTTTGTGAGAATGCATTAATGAATGTGTAAATTTGTGTGAATGAGACAGAATAAATGATTGTGTGAATTAATTATGTGAACGAAAGTGTGAATTGGTCAGTGACTGTTAAAGTGTTTGTGTGTTTGATAGATGTATAATTGATTTGTGGAAAGGCAAAGATGGCACAAGCAGGATGTTTATGGGACAAAGATTACACAGGCCGGGCTGTTTGGGGACAAAGTTGACTCATGCTGGGCTGTTTGGGGACAAAGATGGTAAATCCTATGTGTGTAATCTGGGTGCTGGTCAGGTTCTATGTGGGTAGTGTGGACGCCAGAGCTGGCTTTGGGTTGTGCAACCTATCATCTATGCCTGTAGTTTTATCTCTTGCTATGTTTCCATACATTATTATTGTATACCTGCAAATACGGGATTTGTATGTCTGATTCTATGCCTCCAGTGCTGAGTTCACATGTGAACAATAATAATAACAATATATATATATATATATATATATATATATATATATATATATGATTGCTAACAGCAATCACACTCCTATCATGCCAAGTCAGCTAGTACATGCTGGAATCTGGGTATGTCTGGGCATGATAGGAGTGTGATTGCTGTTAACAATATATTATTAATATTGTTATTTTTTTTTTTTTCCTATTTTGCTGTGTTATTTACTTTAAATAAAAGTGTGAGATTTTTTTTATGGTGAGGGGTCATATTTGGTTTCGGACAGGTAAATGCTGGATTTTCGGTTTCAGTCCAGAATTTTCGTTTCGGTGCATCCCTAAGCCAGACAATGAAGTGGTAGGCCTACACCACATCAATGTTTGGGTAAGTATATAGTGATAGGAGTTATGCTGCACTATTATCAGTGTCTGGCTCAATGTATAGTGATTACCACCGCTGTACCACCGTCAATGTCTGCCTCAGTATATAGTGTTAGGTGTTATGCTGTACCCCCGTCAATGTCGGCCTCAGTATATAGTGATAGGTGTTATGCTGTACCCCCATCAATGTCTGCCTCAGTATATAGTGATAGGTGTAATGCTGTACCACCGTCAATGTCTGCCTCAGTATATAGTGGCAGGTGTTATGCTGTACCACCGTCAATGTCTGCCTCAGTATATAATGATAACAGTAATGCTGTACCATCTTCAATGTCTGCGCCAATATATAACGATAGAAGCTATGCAGTTTGGCTTATGTTCATCACCTTTTGTTATAGGCAAAGTGGAGATGTTTAGCCATAATACACAATGCCATGTTTGCTGAAAACCAAATACGCATATAAGTACAAACACCTCACACCCGATAGAACTTCTGTGGTGGGACCTTAAGATAGCTCTGCATTAACAAATGCCCGCAAACCTCAATAAACTGAAGCAATGTTGTAGAGAAGAGTGAGTCAGAATTCCTCCACAACAATGTGAGAAACTAATAAAGTCATATAGAAAATGATTACTTCAAGTTATTGCTGCTAAAGGAGGCTCTACAAGCTATTGAATCATAAGGTGTACTTGGCTTTTCACACATGGCTTCTCCATTTTGAAAGGGCCTGTAAATAGTGTTTAACCCATTCAGTCCCTATAGATGTACCTGTACGTCCTAAGAATGAATTTAGTCAAGCCCTTTAGGACGTTGTCAGGGTTCCACCCTACCAGTCTGGACTATGTGATAATCATAACATTGTCATGTCTACCTGAAGCCACTAGTGGTCACCCTTCCCTGTAAGCAGCACACTTTTCTAATTATTTGGGACAACTGAGCCACGTTACTGAAGTTTAGCCCTGCCCTTTTATACCTGCTCTGCCCTTCAGTCTGGGCCTTTGCATTGTTTTGCTTGGGTTCCTGTTAGTCAGCTTGCAGCTAAAGCTCTGTGTACTTCATTCTGATCTCCCGTGTATGACCTTGGCTACGTTCACGATCCAGATTTGCGTACCAGACCCCAGCGTGTCCCAGACATACCTACCTGTCAAGCCGTGTGCCCTGCCTGAGTGCTTCCAAGCGGTGTGCCCTGCCTGAGGGCTTCCCAGCTGTGTGCCCTGCCTGAAGGTTTCCCAGCTGTGTGTCCTGCCTGAGGGCTTCCCAGCCTTGTGCCCTGCCTGATTGCTTCCCAGCCGTGTCCCCTGCCTGAGGGCTTCCCAGCCGTGTGCCCTGCCTGACGGCTTCCCAGTCTTGTGCCCTGCTTGAGGGCTTCCCAGCCTTGTCCTCGCTACAGGTCCCCTGTCCTGACTACAGGTCCCCTGTCCTCACTACAGTTCCCCTTTATTCTTTGATTCCAGTCATGCTTTTCTGTCTGTTGTGTGCCTGTCTGTACCTACCTACCCATCATGATGCATCAAGGGGTATCCCCTGCAACTGGGCTCCTACCCGACCTGCTTGCCCGGATCCTGACAGATGTTAAGGTATGTCCTGATTTCTTGACATTTGACAGCCTGGACTCCCCCCTGTCAGCAGAAGACAGCATCAGCTTTCTGCTACCAGATCTCTTATAACAGTTGCCGACATGAGCGCCGGATAGCTGTTACATTTAAATTGCCTGATTGCGCGATGAGCCATTTCCTTCGGGGTCGCGTCACTGCTGACGTCACCTGGATGGTCATCAGAGGACAGGATATCCCCTGCAGGGTCTGTCTAGACCCTGCTGGGAAATCCAATTTCTCCTCCTACTCACCGAAGACACACACTCTATGGAGACTTGCATGGAGATCAGCGTGACTGGTAAAAATAACATGTTCAAGAAGTCCCTAAGAGGACGTCTAACCATACTGCAAAATAAAATAAATTATAAAAAAAGATAAGAATAAAAAATGGTAAAACTCTTACTTCCCATTGCCCTAGCACAACATCTAAAAGGTATAACCCCCTGCCCCCCCCCGTTCACAACCCCCAAACCCGTTAAGCCATAAGTATGAAAAATACTACCCGATAGGGTACTATATGTAAGGGATTGATATGGCCTTTTAGAAAAAGAAAGAAAAAAAGGATGTGGGGTATTTCTGCAGATGCAGCTAAACAATTTTGGCTGGGTTTCTCTGCAGTAACACATACCCTGTGCAAAAAAAATCCAAGCAACACACAAGTGTTGGAAATTATTGCTACAGGCACATTTGGCGGTGATTGGTGGCCAAATGGCTGCATGAAAAATGTCCAAATGCTCCCAATGAGATATTTAGAATTAAGGGGGTGCTAAACAGGTCCAAATGAGACATAGAACAACTAAAGCAAAATATGAAATGTGGAATCTGTAACGCACATGGTCCAACTTGTGCCCTGTAGGAACCCCTAAAATCTGGGGGTATAGCATTTTCCCCCATCAGATACATCTTTCCTCACTATCCCCTACCCCACTTTCTCCCCATCTGTTTTTTTGCAAACACATACAATAATATATAACTTGAAACACTGGTAAAAATAATGTATGTTTAATACATTAAATATAGGAAATAACAGCTAATTTCCTTGGGCCCCGCTCCATGCTCTCTAGCATGCAATCGCTCTCCCTCTGCTCCCACACCAAAAAAAATATTTGCCACACTGACTGCAGATTAGGGGAAGACTGTGAGAGTCAGTGCAGTTTTCCCTCCTTCTGACCCTACCATGACTTTGAGAGGACCTCTCCCCATAATTATCCCCAGAGTCTCATTCACCAAGCCATAGTTCACCAAGTTCAGGTATAGATCAAATAAACAACACATGTAAACAGCACTTGCATGTATAGATAAACTGAATAAGACATACAAACCCTATATTTGCAGGTATACATAATTAATGTATGGAAACAAAGCATAGCAGATATAGATCGACAGAATAACACATAAACCCAGCTTTGCAGACATTAAATCAACAGGAATTCACATAAAAACTAAGCAATAAAGTTATAGATAAAAGCCCCCTAAATGACAGGCATAAATCACAGGTTGCACACCCCAAACACCCTGCTTGTGCCATTTTTACCTTTCCCTAAATAACATCCATGATACACATATCCATTAATGCATTCTCACAAATCATTCAAGCAATTCATCCACACATCAATTCATTCTTTCACTCATTAATACAATTCATCCACACATTAAGTCATTCTCCCACTCATTCACAGAATTCAATCACACATGGATTCATACATTGTTACACTCATTCACACAATTCATCCACACATGGATTCATTTATTCTCTCACTCATTCACACAATTCATCCACACATGGATTAATTTTTTCTCTCATTCATTCACACAATTCATCGCGCTCCCACCACTGCAGTCAGGGCAACGCTGAGGCGGGTGGTAGCAAGGAGCGGAGGAGACAGAGGGACGCCAAGCGGTTGCTGAAAACTCTTTCATGAGTGACCGCTCGCCGCCCCTCTCTCTCCTCAGCCTGGGTGCCATACGGCATTTCAACGGGGGGATTCCTACAGCCTGGGGAGGATTTCTGCATTATCGGCCCCCCCCCCGGCTCCTACCCCCGTGCCTGTAATATCCAGAAAACCACAAACAAACAATGCATGTGTAGTATTGCCATAACCAGAAGATGCAACTGAACACTTTAGGCTAGGTTTATCTGCCATAACAAATAGCCTGTGCAGAAAATCCTATGAATCCTACAAAATACTAAGAAGTGTTGGTGTAAAAAAGGGCAGGAAATAATTTATTTGTTCAAAGATTTGCAATCCCATCATACCTAATGTATAAATGAGGTATTTCTCAAATCAGGATACCTGAATTGATAAATTTGGAGGGGATTTTCTGTCACTTTACCTAATTTTGTGAGGATGTAGAGGGCAAAATATATATATATATTTTCTAATTTTCACTAGTTTTTACTGAATTTCTCATCCTAAATTTTCAGCTACCGTATTTGCTCGATTATAAGACGAGGTTTTTTTCAGAGCAAATGCTCTGAAAAATACCCCTCGTCTTCTAATCGGGGTCATCTTCCAATCAGACCTCAAATAGAGGTCTGATTAGGAGACTAAGATCCAGATCCCACGCACCGCTGCAGGGGACCTGGATCCTCCTGTCTCACCCCCCCCCATCATACACACACTTACCGGTGCTTCCTGCTGTATTGCCGGGGCAGTGCGTTGACGTCTACGCGTGCCGCGTAGACAACGTCCGCTGCAGCCGGAAGGAGGTGTGGCTAGCAGCGGGGGTTGTCTGTGTCAGTCGCGTAGACCTTCCCCGACTGTCAGAGATCAGAGTTCCCCGCAACGGTGCCGCACCGGTGCGGGGAACTCTGATCTCTGACAGCCGGGGAAAGTATACTCGACGGACGCATACAAACCCCCGCTGCCAACTCCACCTCCTTCCGGCTGCAGCGGAAGGCGACGTCAACCCGCTGCCCGGCTGGAAGCACCGGTAAGAGAGGGCTGAGAGGGGAGAAAGGGGGTGAGAGAGGGGGGAGGGAGGGGAGAGAGAGAGAGAGTGTGTGTGTGTGTGTGTTAGTTAAATGGGGGTATAGGGTGTGTGTTTGTGTTAAATGGGGGCATAGGGCATTTCTGGAGTGGCGTTAAGGGGGCATTTAATAGAGCACTCTGCCTCCTGAAATGCCTTAAACCTCCCTATATGCCACTCTGCCCCATAATATGCCTTTTAACCCCCTAAATGCCAGAGTGTCATATAGGGGTATAAGGCATTTCTGGAGGCAGAGTGCTCTATACAATGCCTTTTAACTCCCTTAATGCCACTCTGCCTCCTGAAATGCCTTATACCTCCCTATATGCCACTCTGCCCCATAATATGCATTTTAACCCTCTAAATGCCAGAATGGGATATAGGGGTATAAGGCATTTCTGGAGGCAGAGTGGCACATAGGGGGTCAAAAGGCATACCATGGGGCACAGTGGCATATAGAGGGTTAAAAGGCATCATGGGCCACAGTGCCATATTGGAGTGGCAAGCCTGGGGGCAGATGTGCGTAACTGGGGGACAGGTTGGAAAATACAAGAAATAAAAACAAAAAAAATATTTTTCTCAATCATAGCTTTTATTAAAAAACATAGTTTACATGAATTAACATTAACTGGTAAAACTTTTTTCCTTTGGGTTCATCTTATATTCAGGCTTTTTCTTTTTTTCCTAAGTTAATATTCAGATTTTGGGGGGTCGTCTTATAATCAGGGTCGTCTTATAATCGAGCAAATACGGTAATTATCTAACTATGGTATCAAAAGAAAGCCCTCTCTCTCTCCTTGAAAAAACAACATATAGTTTACATTGTGTGACGGGACGCCCTGTACCCCGACTGGGTACTCCCGCCAAATGTTGCTTCCTCTTGCCGGGACACCAACAATTAACCCCTTCAGGGCCAGGTAGAACCAGCGTTGTAGATAGAAGGGGGACCACGCTGCACCGGAGCTGCGTTGGCACTGTGGCCAGCCGAAGCTTAGCTACACAGTATGGCTATTGTCCTGAAAAGCATCATAGCAGCCCACCCCAAGCATCAGGCAGCACTCATGTTGAGGTGAAAACTGAACTCTATTTGGAAACACAGGGGTATTTAAACAGTGCAAGGGGTTGAATTACATCCAATAGACAGTACAAGGGGCTGAATTACATCCAATAGACAGTACAACGGGTTGATTTACATCCAATAGACACACACGGTTCTTTATCCTGCCCTCCTTTGCACACAACTTAGTATTTGCACTCAGCCCACTTCAGCCCAGTAGGGGGGTCTCTATTGTAGTCTGTGGGGGGAGAGGATGGTAAATACAGGCGGCTCCAGGAAACCTGCTGGATATCAGATCCAGGTGCAAATACTGGTCATAGAGGTCTCCTATGATTGAGATAATGTGGCACTCCTTACCAGGGCCCATAGTCTGTAGGGAGGCGTCTGGCACTCAGTCCCCTCCAGGAGCCCATGGCACGGAGGCTTCCGTGACACATGGGTACACTATTCACAGGCCCTAGGAAATCTGGTAATTCTGCCCCCCATGTGCTATTTGGAACATCTTTGAAGCCGTCCACCAGTACTTCAGTACATTTCTTTCCCTGATTAAGTGAAAGTACTGAAACAACTTTTTTCCACACACATCCTACATTAGGTAAGAATTTAGAGCTCCTGGTATATGTTGCCATCAAACAACACCCTAATATGTGTTCAGCAGCATCTCATGAGTACTGTGATATTCATGGGTTTGTTGGGTTGTTTGGGGCTAAAAGGCTCCACCCTAGAAGCCCCGGCAGAAGTACTGGCCAGCAGCAGCGGAGGTTTTCTATGCGCATCGCGCAGACGTTCACCGGTTGCCAGAGAGGAGTATCCAGGTTTCCTGCAGCGCTGCGGGGGATCCTCTGCTCTGGCATCCAGTGAACGTCTGCGCGATGCACGTCGACAACCTTCGCTGTTCGTCCAGTACTTCCGCCAGGGCTGCTATGGTGGAGCACTGAAGGTCATGTCACGCCGGCGCTCTGTCATAGAAACCCCGTCAGAAGTGCCAGCAGCAGCGGAGGTTGTCTGTGCACGTTGTGGATATGTCCACAGGCTGCCAGAGAGGATCCAGGTCCCCTGCAGCACTTCTATTTGAGGTCTGATGATAAGATGACTGCAAAGAAAAGCATTTCCTCTGAAAAAAACTTGGCTCATAATCGAGCAAATACGGTATTTGTTACATTTATTTTAGTATGCTCCAATGACTTGTATGGTTGAATGCAGAACCTATACTCAACCTGCAAGGGGAGGAGGGTCTGGAGAGGATTTTTAAAGGACGACAACATATCGCGAGTGGCAAAATCTCTTTCAGTGACGGTTGTGACCTCTCTCCAGAGCAGTGAGTCCTGGAGTGGGTGTTCAGTGTCGCTGAATCCCTCACTATCTTTGACCGCCTCCTAAACGCTTTTAAACTGCGGATTCTCACAAATCGTCTGCCTGCCTGTACAAAGAAAAGGGGTACAAAGAATTAGAGGTCTCTTCCATAGGAATTTACTGAGATAATTCCAAAACCCTCAGGTACTCTACCATATGCAAAACTCAAATGTTATCAGATATAGCTTATCTAAACACTCCAAACTGTAAGCAACTACTCAACTACTCTAAGCATAGTAGGCTTGTTGAAGTACAGTGTTTGTTTTACAACAAACACTACAACAATATGGCAGAACATGAAATTCTGTCCAGTTTATAATTCTCTCTTGTTCGCCAGGCCCGGGGTTTTTTAACCATGTTTGCGCTAAATCACTAGAGCAGTTTTTGTGTTTTGCCTCGTCTTTATTCAACTCTGATTGACTAATAACTCATTTAGTGCACATACATTATTTATTGAAAATAGGACTTTCTTTTGAAATAATAATTATATATATATATATATATATATATATAAACCATCATTTGGTATGAAAAATATCAAATAATGTGGGGAAAATTAGAAAACATATATAAACTAGTGCAAATGGAAATTTAAAAAAAAACTACAAAAGTGTATTTAGGTATTTGTCCTGTTTTTGGAAACACCTCATATGCCTGGTATTTCCATTTATTTTGGCACTTACAGGGTTAAATATGAATTACGCACTGTTTCTAAACAAGATGTTTTAAAAATGGGGTGTGCTGGAAGTTGGGCCCCAATAGTGACCAGAAGCAGAAAAACTGCTGAACAAAAGTATTTTCAAAAGATTTTTTGAAAGTTGACATCCCAGAGTATTTTACCAGAGGCATTTTAACACTTTTTATTTAACCATTTAAGTGCCCATCTGTCCTAAACATTGCAGTAACTTTTGTATTTCTTTTTTTCATTTTTAACAAACCCATTCTATCCGAACACATTACTTCAGTACATTTCTTTCCCTGATTAAGTGAAAGTACTGAAACAACTTGTGATTTTTATTCAGAAACACCCCTGAGTACAGGAATACCCCATGTGCCTGGGTAGGGCATGTCTTTTTGGCACTGCAGGTTCAAAATTGGAACATGCGCATTAAAGTTTTTAAACAAGGAATTTTGACAGATCAGTTTGTTGGGTCCAGGTGTCGTTTGAGACACAGTAGAGGTCCCATATTTCATTTTAACCCCCTAAAACTATATATTTCCAAAAACTACACCGCTCAGGGAATCTAGATAGGGGCATATTGTCCTGTCCTATTCAGCTGATTCCACATGAGCACCTTCCAAAATTAGTCTAACAAAAAAAAGAAAACATTGTTCACATCCACTTTGCAGTTTCACTATAGCAATACCCCACATGAATTGATAAGTAATGTTTCTCAGACATTGTGGAACATGCGCATTTCAGTTTTCAAACTTTTTACAGATCACTTTACTGGGCCCATGTCTCATTCGAGACACAGTAAATATCCCAAATATGAATTCAACCCCATAAAATTATATTCTGTATTGACCCAATTATAGGCCGCACTTTTCCCCCCTATTTTAAGTGCAAGGGATGCACAATTTGTATCGCCTGATGCCCGAGGTATGCAGTTCAGGACACCGGTGAAGGTGGTTTTTTTCTTTTTTATTTAGCCCTGCTGCTGGCAAGCAGGGGACCTGGATCCTCCTCTCTGACAGCCGGTGGACATCTGCGCAATGTGCACAGACAACTTCCCCTGCTGCCGGCACTTATGCTGTGGCTTCTATGACGGAACGCCAGCGTCACATGACCTTCCGGTGCTCCACCATAGACGCCCGAGTGGAAGTGCCGGCCAGCAGTAGCGGAGGTTGAACGTGCAGACGTTCATTGGCTGCCAGAGAGGAGGATGCCCAGCAGCGCTGCAGGGGACCTGAATCCTCCTCTCTGGCAGCCAGTGGACGTCTGCACGATGTGCGCAGACAACCTCCACTCCACCTCCGAGTGGCAGAGGTGTTGCATCACGCAGGCGTCCACCGGCTGCCCCCACTAGACACCAGGGAGTCTGGAGCATGGGGGTCAAGTCTCAGGATACAGGATCGTGTTGGTTGATAGTTATAAGTACGGTTAGATGTATAGTGTTAGGGATGATGATTAGATCATCCCTGGCTATTTAAGTGAGACAGATTAATGATTAGTGGCATTAATCGATGGTCACATTTTATTAGGTTAAATATATATTGTATTTTTTATTTATATGTATATGTAAGTGACAAGTTTAGGTCACTGCCATTAATCAGGGAGAACAATCAATAATCAGTGACTTTGTGATGTCACTGACAAGTAATCAGGTAATAATTATGTATTTTCTATTAAATAATTTGTTGTTTTTTTCTTATTATTACATTAGATGACCCTTCTCTCTTTCTAGGGTAGGGTCATCCAGGGGCTGCCAAAATGATCAGATCACTCCTATTGGCCAGGAGTGATGAACTTTGGAGTATCCTTCCAAAATTTGCAGACTTACTTAGTCAAAATAAATAACAAACAAAGTGCTCTACCCACTTACCAGTCACAAAGTGAACCTATGTAACCCCTATTACACCTTAAAGAAAACGTAAACAAGATGTGGCTTATGCACTTATATAATACAATGTTGTGCATGTTCACTAACCTTTATTGTAATAACCTTTATAATCTAAATGATTTTTTAAAAGGAAACATAAAACAAAAGAAAAGGGTATATAGTGTAGCAACTTCATATCCTTTGGTTATTGATAAGCATCAATTGCACTCACATGTAGTCAAAAGGTTAGCAGGCCCTTCAAAGGATCTTGTACACGTCTTCACTATATAATGAAGACCTTAAAACCTCCAGCAAATGCTCATAAAAAGAACAAAAACAGGAAAAAGTATATAGTGTAGCAGCTTTAAAATACCTTGATTATTATATGTGTAAAAATTTTGATCCTTTTTTTTATTCTTCTGGATGCCCAAAATCCAATTTATAAAGAAAAAAATTTGGTCTTCACAAAGTTTGCTGCTTCAGTGTTCTTAGATATTTTTGTCAGATGTTACTATAGTATACTGAAGTATAATTACAAGCATTTCATAAGTATCAAAGGCTTTTATTGACAATTACATAAAGTGTATGCAAAGAGTCAATATTTGCAGTGTTGTCCCCTTTTTTTAAGACCTCTGCAATCTGTCCTGACAAGCTGTCATTTAACTTCTGGGCCACATCCTTACTAATGCAGCCCATTCTTAATCAATGCTTGGAGTTTGTCAGAATTTGTGGGTTTTTGTTTGTCCATCCGCCTCTTGAGGATTGACCACAAATTCTCAATGGGATTAAGGTCTGGGGAGTTTCCAGGCCATGGACCGGAAATTTTTATGTTTTGTTCCATGAGCATTAGTTATGACTTTTGCCTTATGGCAAGGTGCTCCATCATGCTGGAAAAGGCATTGTTTGTCACCAAACTGTTCTTGGATGGTTGGGAGAAGTTGCTCTTGAAGGCAAAATTGTGAGTGAGCTGACTTCCTTGGCTGAGAACCAACCCCACACATGAATGGTCTCAGGATGCTTTACTATTGGCATGACACAGGACTCATGATAGCACTCACCTTGTCTTCTCCAGATAAGCTTTTTCTGGATGCCCTAAACAATCGGAAAGAGGATTCATCAGAGAAAATGAAATTCTTGATGATCCGATAAATGGTTTATCTAGGTACAATCGTACTAGCAGCAAAATCCTTGCCTGTGGTTAACAGAGGAAGAACAATGATTTCAAGCACCGTCCTCCTTGTAAAGCTTCCAGCCTGTTATTCTAACTCAATCAGCATAAGAGAGTGATCTCCAGCCTTGACCGCGTCAACATTCTCACCTGTGTTAACAATAGAATCACTGACATGATGTCAGCTGGTCCTTTAAGGGCAGGGTTTAAATGCAGTGGAATGTTTTTTTTTTGGGGGGGGGGGTTAAGTTCATTTTCATTTTTGTCATTCTCAAAACTTTTGGCCATGATTGTATGTATGTATGTATGTATATATGTATACATACATACATACATACGTACATACAGTCATGTATGTATGTATGTGTATACAGGCCCGGACTGGGACAAAAAATAGGCCCGGGCATTTAAGCCTGAGCAGCCCTTATTTATTTATTTATTGTTAAAGCCCACCCTTCATGTACCATCTTTGCATTTAATCATTCACACAAATCATTAACACATTCATTAATGCAGTCTCACAAATCATTCAAGCAATTCATCCTCACATGAATTCATTGTCATACGCATTCACACAATTCACCCACACATTCATTCATTCTCATACGCATTCACACTACCCCCTCTCTTCATCTTATCTGCCCCTTCTCACTATGTTCCCCCTTTTCACTATGTAACCCCCTTCCCCACTTCTCAATATGTACCGCCTCTATCTATCCCCTCTCCCCCTTTCTCACTATCTAACCCCCCTCTGCCCCTTCTCACTGCACCCCCCTCCCTCACCCTACTTACCTTGTTGCCGGAGCAAGAAGCAAATGCGACCGCGCCTGTGGCAGGGCAGGATTGATTTAGGGGCTGATGGAGCTGCAGCTCCAGGCCCCCACCTTAAAATAGGCCCAGTCAGGACCGGACTGACTGGTCCTATATGGCCGCATTAACGCAGAGCCCCTTAAACCCGCCGCAACTACCCCCTCCTAACTATCTACCCTCTCCCTCTTTGAAGTTCACTTACCTTTCAGGAGTCCTGCGGTGGGGGTGCAAGGCCTCTGCCTCCCAGCTCTGCCACTGTATGGAACAGTATAGAGTGATGGGAGTTATGATGTACTTTTAGAGCATAATGAAATCATGAAAAAGACATTGGAAATGGTACAGCATAACTCCCATCACTCTCACACACTTACCAATCCACACGTATACACCAATCCACACGTATACACCAATCCACACGTATACACCAATCCACACGTATACACCAATCCACACACATATACCAATCCACACACATATACCAATCCACACACATATACCAATCCACACACATATACCAATCCACACATATACCAATCCACACATATACCAATCCACACATATATACTAATCCACACACACATATATACTAATCCACACATATACCAATCCACACATATACCAATCCACACATACACCAATCCACTCTCACTTAATGCTTTCCTACCTTTCCTTTCTTCTTTCAGCTTCTTTTCCTCTTCTTCGCTCCTCTTCTTCAATTCTTCTGTCTTCTTCCGGGTCAGAGTGCACGGACAGCGGTGGGCGCGGCTTCAGTGCTGTGCGCCGGGATCTGACAACAGCAGCTGTTGCCGCGCGGATCACAAGGGAGTGGTATCGGAGGTCTTTAACAGACCTGCGGCTCCCTTGAGTGATTTTAAGCCGGTTTGAACCCGTCTTAAAATCACTCAAGGGAACCGGAGGTCTGTTAAAGACCTCCGATACCGCTCCCTTGCGAGCCTGCTCCTCCAGCGGCGGACATTACTGTCCGTCTCTGGAGGGGTGCCGGGTGCCGCAAGTTGGCACCCCCTGATGAGCCAACTTGCCTGATGAGCCCCCGCCGCCGCCCCCTGGAGTGTGGCGCCCTGTGCGGTCGCACACCCCAAAGGTCGGCCCTGCTCTAAGGGGCCGGGAAGCCCCACCAGGGCCGGCCTTAGGGGTCTGCGGCCGCACAGAGTTTAAATTAAAACATCGGGGGGGTTTTTTCAACTTTATTTAACATCCTCCATGTTAAATAAAGTTAAAAAAAACTTTATTTAACATGGAGGATGTTAAATAAAGTTAAAACACCCCCCGATGTTTTAATTTAAACCCTGTGCGGCCGCAGACCCGTAAGGCCGGCCTTGGTGGGGACTTCCCGGCCCCTTAGAGTGGCGGACCCGGTCGCAGTTGCGGCGGGCTTTTCAAACTATAAAAAAAATGAAAAGATCAAAACCAGCATTTTTGGTTGTAAGGTCTCAAGATCAAAAACTAATTTTCTCCATTAGAGTATTACCACCTCACCATTTTGTTCCACTTTATCAGTAGAGCAGAAATTATTATTCTTTGGGTCCTTATTGTGGCACTCTAAAACTCTTTGTTTTAGTGTTCTTGAGGTGGGCCCTATATATTACAAAAGTGATATATTTTAAAATGTTTACCATTGGTATATAAAATAATTTCTGTAATTGGATACTTTCTTGATTTTGTGTTAGCTTACATACTAAGCACATTTTATATCTATAAATATTTATTAATATTTATTTTCTTAGTGTATCTTTTGGTTAGTTTCAGTTTTACATTTGGTGCCCCTCAAAAACAAACAAATCCCCCCCCATAGAATTTTCAGGTAAAAGAAGCCTTAGTGCACCATCCTTTAGTAACAATGTTTTCTTGACAAGTTTTTACTTTCAGAGCCAGGCATTAATAAAAAGTAGTTCCTGAAGATTGAAAGTTAGTTTGAATGGGAGTTTAATGTTAGTACTGCTTCACAAAAAAGATAGGAGAGAAGGCTCGACCACACCAGTAAGTGATATATCAGTAGTTGTGAAATTAATAGAAACCATGTTAAATGAAATGATTGTAAGAGTTAATGGCATGGGTTTATTACAACGAGATCTTAACAAATCAATTTAATTTCTTCACTGTGCAACTTAAATAGGCATTTGATGCTGTCCCTCGTACATTACATTTATTTATATAGCACCAGTAGATTCTGTAGTGCCATTACAATCAGAGGAATAAATTAAAATCACACACAATAACAAACTGGTACAAAAGGAGAAGAAGGCACTGCTCTTGTGAGCTTACAATTTAGTCAGTGGTTGAGGGGTAAGTGAAACAGTAGATAAGAACTGCTTGGATGGGGATGAGTTGATAGGGTCTAGATGATCTGTAGAGGTTGTTGGTTGTTCATATGGCTTGAGAGGGAAAATGGCTGTTGTATTTTCAGTTTAACTCCAGTGTAACTCTTATCTGTCCACTAGGGATGAGGTCACTGCAAATAAATTTCTAAGCAAGCTTAAGACCTTATGGAGCTACCTTTCAAGTGGTCAGATACGGTGATTGTATATATAGGATGTAGATGTTTCACACCTTGTCTTACCAATTGCAATTCAGCTCGACAAGAATGCACCAAAGTTAATCAGCAGGGTATGGAGACATACCAGATGAAAACAAGGAGTTACAGCAGATGATGAATTCAGGGGTGGATCAGATACAATGAGATAACTATAACTGTAAGAGAGGGAGATGGTATAGATTAATACAGATTCCCAGGTGAGTATTTGGATGAAAGCATGAAGACCAGGGATGGATGTCTGGATAGTCGAGTGTAACTGTCCACATGGGATTAGGCCACTGCAGCTACATTTCCAAGCAAGAAATACATTGTGGTATTTGGGCTTGGATATAAAATAATAAACACAAAATTCAAGTGTTCCACTTAGGTCCGTTGGTGTCTCAGGAAAAGACCAAGGACCGATTCCGAAGTCAGTGCCAGTACATCAGAAAAAATGGGCAGACTAGATGGGCCAAATGGTTTTTATCTGCCGCCAAATTCTAAGTTTCTATTCACTTGCTATTTAGTGTTCTCTCTCCCTCTTATGTTAACCATGTTCAGTAAAACAATACTATACATATACAGTCAGCTACAGCACTGAGTAAAACACTACAAGCGCGTGTCTATTGAGACCAATTTGCACATGCATGGAAAACTCTCCTATTGATTTAAAAAGGAGTACTTTCCTGCCACTGGTTATGCTTCAAGCAGAATAGTCAGACTGCAGAGGAGAATGGCTGTAGCTGCAGCACTGTAGTTGAAACTTTTCCATAAGGTTTTTTGTTTGTTTCTTTTATAAAAGAGTGCACATAAAAAGTGCTCGGACTATTTTAATATAAATTCTTTTGTAGCAAGGCTATCATGGAGAGAAATTTAAATCAACTACAAATAAACCAATCCCGTTCCCGGGATCAAAAAATACCCTTATTATAACCCCACCCTAAAACATGACTTTTATTAATATGTTTATTAAAAGGTATAACCAAAAAAAAGATTTTAAAAAAATTTAAATCAAGCCTTGTTCCCAATCATCTAACACATACAGCAGCCAGCTAATCATTACGATCATATACAGTGAAGGAAACAAATATTTGATCCCCTGATCGGTCTATAATTTTAATGGTAGGTTTATTTGAACAGTGAGACACAGAATAACAAAAAAATCCAGAATAACGCAGTTATAAATTGATTTGATTTTACTCAGTGAAAAAAGTATTTGATCCCCTATCAATCAGCAAGATGTCTGGCTCCCAGGTGTCTTTATTATTGGCATCTATGAAGCAAGACCAGAGCATGCGTACATACAAAGTCAAGTTTCAAATGGACAGCACAATGATGCAACATCATAACAGAATGCACAGCAATACAGTAGTGTACAAGGCCGGGCTGACCTGGCGGTAATATCTGTGTGTTTAGCGAGCCATGGCCCCCAAATGGCTTCAAATTTGTACATCTCATCTCTCAATTTGGCCGTAAGTTGTTCCATAATAATCAGGTTCCAAATAGCGGACTGTATTTCGGCTGAGGTAGGTGGGTTCCCCTTCCATCTCCTCGTAATTGTTAGCCCAGGTGTCTTTTATACAGGTAATGAGCAATCTCTTAAAGGGAGTGCTCCTAATCTCAGCTTGTTACCTGTTTAAAAGACACCTGTCCACGGAAGCAATCAATGAACCAGATTCCAAACCCTCCACCATGGCCAAGACCAAAGAGCTGTCCAAGGATGTCAGGGACAAGATTGTAGACCTACACGAGGCTGGAATGGGCTGCAAGACCATCGCCAAGCAGCTTGCTGAGAAGGTGACATCAGCTGGTGTGATTATTCGCAAATGGAAGAAACACAAAATGACTGTCAATCTCCAGTCTGGGGCTCCATCCAAGATCCCACCTCATGGAGTTTCAATGATCATAAGAACGGTGTGGAATCAGCCCAGAACTACACGGGAGGAATCTTGTCAATGATCTCAAGGCAGCCGGGGCCACAGCTGGGACCATAGTCACCAAGAAAACAATTGGTTTGAGTTGCAAAACATCAGCCTTCGAAACCTTAATGACTTGGTCATAATGATCTGCAAAGTGTGGGACAAAATCCCTCCTGAGATGTATGCAAACCTGTTGGCCAACTACAAGAAACATCTGACCTCTGTGATTGCCAACGGGGGTTTTGCCACCAAGTACTAAGTCATGTTGAAAAATTGAAAAGGTTGCCAATAGGAATGAAGTTTTAATCATGGGACATTTTAATTACCCAGATATAGATTGGAATGGTGGAACTAGTTCCACTAAGGGCAGCAAGTTTCTGAACCTGTTTAATGACCAATTTATGTCACAATTAGTAGAGATCCCAACCAGAATGGATACCTGTCTGGATCTGGTAATAACTAACAATGAGGAACTTATCTCAAACATCAAAGTAAGAGAATACTTGGGGAATAGTGACCATAACATGGTTTCATTTGAGATTAATTCCAAAAAGTAAATGAGTTACTACTCTACCAAAACACTTATTTTCAGAAGGGCAAACTTTGACAGGCTAAGGTCAACTGTGGAATGTATAGACTGGGATGGATTGTTCTCTGGGACAAATGGAATACCTTTAAGCACACATTGCAAAATTACACATCCAAATATATACCTATGGGAAATAAATACAAAAGAAGCAAATCAAAACCAATGTGGTTTACCAGGAAAGTAAAACAAGAAATAAGAAACAAATTATTGGCATTTAAGCATTATAAAAGCCATGGATCAGTAGTATCATTTATGGCATTCAAAGATGCCAACAAAGCCTGCAAAAAGGTGATTAAAATGGCTTAATTGGAAAATGAGAAACTAATTGCCAAGGAGAGTAAAACCAATCCCAATAAATTGTTGTATGTAAATGGAATGGATGTTGTATGTAAATGGAAAAAAAAAAGGTAAAGGTAGACAATGTTGGTCCTTTTTATCTGAAACCGGACATTTGGTTAGTGAGGACAGAGAGAAAGTCTACGTCTTAAATACTTTTTTTTTTTCTTCTGTTTATACCAAGGAAGAACCAATGGCGGAGCCCCTGCTGGCTAATTTTAAGGAACCATTAAAGCAAACATGGGATTGGCTGACACAAGAAAAAGTGCTTAAACAATTAAATACTGTTAACATAGACAAGGCCCCTGGACCAGATGGTATACACCCAAGGGTACTTTATTTTAAAAGGGATCAAAAACTCAACCGGGCAATTTCCGGCCAGTAAGCTAACATTGGTAGTGGGGAAATTATTTGAAGGGTTGCTAAAGGTATACATTCAAGATGTCTTGATCAATAATCATATTAGTAGAAGTCAACATGGATTTGTGAAAGGTCTTGTCAAACCAACCTATTAGCATTCTATGAAGAAGTTAGTAAACATATAGATCTGGGGGTGGCTGTTGATGTGATTTATGTGGACTTTCCTAAGGCATTTGATACGGTTCCACATAAAAGGCTACTCTACAAATTAACAGAAATAGGCTTAGGGGCAAATGTCTGTATTTGGATTTGAAATTGGCTAAAAGATAGAATGCAGAGAGTTGTTGTGAATATGTTTCTCAGACAGTGGAGTGCATCAGGGGTCTGTCCTGGGTCCTCTTCTTTTTAATTTATTTATAAATGATCTCCCAAGCTGCATTGAGAGCCATGTCACAGTTTTTGCTGATGACACAAAATTAGGCAGGGTAATTTAGACTAATCTGAATGTTTCTTCTTTGCAGGGGGATTTAGACAGAGTTGGGGACTGGGCATGCAAGTGGCAGATGAGGTTCAACATAGATAAATGCAAAGTTATGCATTATGGTAAAAATTATAAAAATGCAGCCTATACTATAAATGGAATATCCTTGGGGAAAACTACCAATGAGAAGGATGTAAGAATAATGGTAGACAATAGACTTGACAACAGTGTGCAATGCCAGCAAGCAGCTGCAAGGGCCAATAAGGTTTTGGCATGCTTTTAAAGAGGTATTGATTCACAGGAGGAGGATATCATTTTGCCTCTGTACGGTCAATGGTAAGACCGCACCTTGAATATGCAGTATAATTCTGGGCACCATTCCTTAAAAAGGACATTATGGAATTAGAAAAGGTGCAAAGGAGGGCTACAAAATTAATAAGGGGATTTGGAGATACTAGTTATGAAGAAAGACTAAAAAAGTTAAAATTATATACACTGGCGTCTTAGAGGGGATATGATAACATTATATAAATATATGCAGGGCAAATATAAAGAACTCTTCAGTGACCTGTTAGTTTACAGAAATGTTCAAAGAACAAGAGGTCACCCTTTGAGACTGGAAGAGCGGAGATTTCATAGACAACAAAGGAAGGGATTCTTTACAGTAAGGACAATAAAGATATGGAATTCAGTGCCTAGGGAGGTGGTGTTATTAGATGCCTTCAAAAGAGGTCTGGATATTTTTTTTTTTAGAAAGGCATGACATACAGGGCTATAAATAGAATTTATATTTTAGAGCTTCTTGATCCAAGGAGAAATCCTTCTTGGAGTCAAGAAGGAATTTTTCCCCTGATGGCAGAATTCGAACTACCTTAATTAGGGTTTTTTGCCTTCTTTTGGATCAAGAGTAGGAAGGTTAGGTAGAAGGGTTGAATTTGATGGTCTTTCAACCTTATGTACTATGTAACTATGTTTTGCAAAGGGGTCAAATACTTATTTCACTTGTTTCATTTCTAAAATGCAAATCAATTTATAACTTATTTGAAATGCGTTATTCTGGATTGTTTTGTTATTCTGTCTCTCATTGTCATGTCTTTGTCAGTGGGCAAACATACAAAATCAGCAGGGGATCAAATACTTTTTTCCGTCACTGTATCTAAAATATAAGTAAATACTTATGCCAGGAGTCTCTTACCATGAGAGATGGAGTCCGTTGACAGGAGATAATTCGCACATATGTGCAAAAGAAACCAAACTTACTCACTGGAGGTGGGAACCGCAAGTAGGAAGGTGAGCGAGTGCACAAGGTCAATATATCCAGAGGCAAGGTACAAATAAGGGTAAGGCAGAATAGTAGGCGGTTGAATGCTGAGGTCGGGTATACAACAGGCACAGGCAAAAGAAGTGCAGCAGCTGCCGGTTAGATGTGGTTGCAGCTGGGCAGGGAAGAGAAGGTGGGCAGCCAGTCCTTAGGTTTCCCGTCCCAACACATTTGCTCTTTTAAGTGGATATTGGGGAGAAAGACTCAGAAGTGGGATTGCTGGTAAAAATTGTTCTCCCTAACAGGCGGGATAACAGCTCCTTTAGCGTAGGGGGATCCAAAAGGAAGGGAAGCCTAGGCAGGTTGTGGCGGTAGGGGACATAGATATAACAAATTACTCTTTATATAGATAAGATGGAGAAGGAAAGAAAGGGGGAGGGGTGGCCCTGTATGTGAAAGATAGCATAACATCTAACCTAACACAAGTAAGTGAGGCAAACACATATGAGTGAGGAATCGACACACATCAAGTATATTTAAAAGAAGAAAAACTGCAATTACAAGAGGACATAGTCTCAAATTAGAGGGAAAACGATATTAATGTGGTAGTGGTTAATACAGTGAAGGAGTTTATGCGTGCATGGGACAGACATAAGGCTATCCTAGATATGATAAAGCCAGGGACTAAGGAAAGTATTGAGAAATTGGGAAGACTAGATGGCTCAAATGGTTCTTATCTGCCGACACAGAATGTGTTAATATGATCATTATGACATTATATCTTTATGATCTGTGTGATTTGGCTAAATTCAAAGTCTAAAAACTATAATACACAACTTTGATTATAGTAGTCATGTAGGCTATGACTGTGCTCAGGGTGTGTTTCTGAATACAGTTGCTTCTGTACTTGCACATACCCTTGGGGTAGATAGTGAGAAGGGGGGTGGTGAGAGGGTAGATAGTGAGAATGGGGGGGTAGGGAGAGGGTAGATAGTAGACTTGGGCACTAGGGGGCTCTTCGTCTTCGTGCGAATATTCGCCCGTTTCTGTCTTCTCTTCGGCGAATATTAGTTTTTTCCGGTTAAGGGGTTAATACGGGGTTAACGTGTACCGCAGCAGCTCTGGCGCCAGTAGTTTAAATGTGCGTATCAGCAACTCTGTTGGTCGCCAGCAGGAGGCCCCCTGAGCACACTACCATATATAGCTAATATATTCTCGGGCAGAATATTATGCTACTCAATGTAAAACCAACAGAGGGCAGCACGCGGACATTAATTCTGTCGAACTTGCAAACTCTTTTTTTTCTATTTATTTTTGGGGGTTTTTTGTATTAAACTGTTAAACCAAAGGGGGAATATATTTTATTTGAATAAATGCAAATGAGCACACTGCCACATATGGCTAATATATCTTCAGACAGAATGCTGCCCTCTGTTGGTTTTACATTAAGTAGCATTGTTCAATATGCTTGAAATCCAAAGTTATTATGCTACTTAATGTAAAACCAACAGAGGGCAGCATTCTGTCCGAACATATATTAGCCATATATGCTAGTGTGCTCATTTGCATTTATTCAAATAAAATATATTCCCATGATCCTTTCGTGTAAAGTCCCTGGTACGGACATTTAACTTAGCATAATAACTTATTATAACTTCGGACACAATGCTGCCCTCTGTTGGTTAGATACATTGAGTAGCTTAATAAGTTATTATGCTACTCAATGTAAAACCAACAGAGGGCAGCATTCTGTCCGATTTTTTTTTTCTTCTTTATTCTACATAGCAACTAGTGGTAAGGGGCCGTGCGAGTGAGCCTATTGGTCTCTTGCTCGGCCCTTTACCCTACGGATTTCTGCTCCCGTTATGCAACAGAGCATCGGAGGGGTTAACGGGAGCGGAAATCAGGAGTTAAAAAGGCCGTGAGAGTGAGTCTATTGGTCACCTGCAAGGTCTTCCTCTGGCATCAACCAATTGGTTGATGCCAGAGGAAGACCCTGCAGGTGACCAATAGGCTCACTCATACTGCCCTGTAACCCCTGACGACGAACCTGCGGATTTCCGCTTCAGTCAACTCCCGCGATGCTGTGAAGATAAGGTAGGCTAGATGGGGAAGGGACCGGGGAGATTAGTAGACAAAGACGATCACGAAGATTCTTCGCATGTGTCTTCGTCTTCACCTACGTTTTACCTGCACTGTCTTCTCTTCTACGTGATTTTCATGCTCGCCCGAAGACAAATGCACAAGTCTCCCTGGGGGTAGGGAGAGGGTAGATAGTGAGAATGGGGGGGTAGGGAGAGGGTAGATAGTGAGAATGGGGGTAGGGAGGGGGTAGATGGCCTGAGAAGGGAGGGAGAGGGGGTAGATGGCCTGAGAAAGGGGGTATGTTGGGTTGGGGTGGGGAGCCCTTAACAGATTCTCGCACCGGGACCCTGAGGCTTCTAGTTACGCCTCTGCATGGCACCACTCCCAACGGTGCAAAAACGAGCACCCATGCCTGTGCCACATCTTTTGGGATTAAATAAATTATCAAATGTAAAATAATTCTGACATTAGAGAAATTCTATAGCTTCTAATATAAATTCTAAAGAATAATCTGAATATTTGGATAAAAAGAATTGATAGCTTCAATCCCTTCTCTGTGCGATACTAGAGTACAATGATGATATATCCATGGTTAACCATAAAAAAATATTTTTCCAAATAATATTACGCATATTAGATATTTAATATATAAAAATTCAAGTTCTTTTGCGTTAATCACTCCCATATTTTGACCATGTTCCAAGAGTTGGTTTAGGGGTAGATTGAAATATTTAGGTGGGATCACTTCAGGGCCGGCCCAAGACATAGTGCCACCTGGGGCGAAGTTTGAAATGGCACCCTCCCCCCTGCCGCCACTGCTCATTATCTACCGTCCTCCCTCCCTATTATCTACCCTACCCCCCCCTTTGTACTTCACTTACCTTCCAGCAGTCCTGCGGCGAGAGTTTCAAATCTTTTAATTATCTAGTAAATATTTATTTAAACATACATTTTGGAGGATGTATTAATATTAGTAGATGTATATTAGAATGTGTTTTTTGCTTTGCATCATATTATTATAAATGTATAAATCTATTTGCAGGTCCTTATACCAATGGTCCGTTGTAATTCACACCTAGAATCTATCCAAGGAGAACTAAAAGTCAGGAATCCTGGAATTTATTCTCTCATATTTGACAATACTTTCTCAAGGTAAGTTAATTTCTCCATTTTTATTTTATAAATTGGTTAATGTCCCCATCTATTTTCCATTTTCTGTCAATCTGTGAGCACTTTAACCTCTTAAGGACAAGGCTGTTTTTTTATTTTTTGGACCCTTCGTGAACAAAGCTGTAAATTTTCTTCTTTCCCATTTACTATCACACAAATTATATATTGTTTTTTTCAGAATAAGAAGTGCTTTCCTCAGATACCATTTTTCCATGGTATGATCATATCGTCTAATTTCCTATAAGAAAACAATATATGGTGAAAAATTAAAAATAAGCACATTTTCTCACTTTATTTTGAAAATTAGTTTACTCATCTAAAAAAGCTAATGAAAAAACATACTAAATGGATTTAACTATTTGTGCAGTATTATTTGTACTAGTTTAGAAATACCCAATGTTTTTATGTTTTTGGGTTGTTGTTTTTTTTTGCAAGTTACAAAGCAATAAGTACAAGTAGCATTTTGCTATTGCAAAACATTTTTTTTCCAAATCTGGTCATTCTGCCCCAATGTGCTATTTGGGACATCTTTGAAGCTGGCCAATGCAATTTACCCCATCAAACCATGTATTTTTTACACCCCAAGGTATTTCAAATGCTGGTATTTTAACCATTTCCATGCACTAATTCTACTACCACCCTTTGTCAACTTTTGTAATTTATTTTGTGTTTTTTATCACACAAATTGTAATTCAGGTGCAGCTCCTGCTTTATGTCACTGCAAAACAACACCATAATATCTGTTAAGCAACGCCCGAGTACAATAATACCCTCCATGCATGGGTTTGTCGGGTTGTTTGGGGGGTAAAACACCAAATTTGGGAAGTGTGCATTTTTCAACTTGGAACTTTGACATCTGGTCCTTCTGTTCCATGTCCTGTTTGTAAAAACTTTGAATCCGGGTAACTCAATTTAACCCATCAATCCATTTTTTTTAAATAGACAGGCCAGAGTATTTCAAATGGTGGTATTTTAACATCTTTACATTCATGAATTCTACCACCAGCTCTTATCAGAGTTTGTGGTAGTTTTTTTGTGTGTGTGTTCTTCCAAAAGAAAAACAGAAAAAATAAAGCAAGACATTTCATGCCACCAATTGGCTACTTAAAGCTGTTAATCTGTGACAGGAAAGTGGCCCTGTTGAAATTCCACAGCCTTTTTCAGAGACAGCATCGGAGCTGATTGGAGTTAAGTAAATCATGTGCAGGAAGGTGTGTTTGGCTTAACACATCTCCTGCGGTGCGTTTTGCTGGTGCGTGGTGAAAGGGAAAAATGCATTTGGTGGGATTCAGCAGATTTGCATTTGCAAATCAGAACACACCAAAAAATTGCTAGATGGCTAGAGTGCCTTTTTAAGATATCTTACCAGTCCATATTTGGTAAGATTTTATTACTTATATATTGCTTATATTAACACTTCAATTCAATTGTACTGTATATGTTGTAAAATGTAAGATTGCACAGAAGTAATGTATCTTGTTTAACCCCTTCAGTCCCCTATGGAAATACTGGTACGTCCATAAAACACATCGAAAGAAACCCTTATGGACGTAACAATTCTTGCAGCGGCAGGGAAATATAAAAGTGAGCTAAGTGATGTCATTGTGATATCACTGCCATTAGTAACATGTTTTAGAGGTACCTAAGATGACCTCTAAACATACTGCACTGCAAATTTGTTTAAAAAAATATGAAAAATAAAAAAAAATTGTAAAAAAAGAAAATAACCCTTACACTCCATTGCCCTAGCACAACATCTAAAAGGTATAACCCCCTGCCCCCATTCACAACCCCCAAACCCGTTAAGCCATAAGAAAAATACTACCCTATAGGGTACTATATGTAAGAGATATGACCCTCTAGAACAAAAACACTAAGGATGTGGGGTATTTCCGTAATCAGGAGATGCAGCTAAACCATTTTGGCCAGTTTTCTCTGACCATAACACATACCATGTGTAAAAAAATCTAAGCAACCCAGAAGCATTGGTGAAAAAAGCGCATTTCTGTGGCATTTCTGTGGCCAACTTTGACAGTGATTGGTGGCCAAATAGCTGCATGAAGAGTGCCCAAATACCCCTGATAGGATAGTCTGGGTTGTCTGATTTACAAATATATATATATATTGTGGGTATTTGTGGTTTATTTGTTTAAAATTGCAATCCCATCATACCTAATGTAAAAATTCTACGGCCTTGTAAAAAATAATGCACACCTGGGAAAGTATTCAAATTCTATATAAATTAGGTCAACTTTACCTAATTTTGTGAGGATTCAGAGGGGAAAATAGATAAACTTTTTTTTTTTTTGCTAGTTTTTACTAAATTTCTCATCCTAAATTGTCAGCTAATTATCTAACTATGGTATCAAAAGAAAGCCCTCTCGGTCCTTGAAAAAAAACAATATATAGTTTACATGGGTACACTATTCGCAGGAAAGGGGAATAATGGCTGAACAAACATACCGCAAAAATGGCAAAATTGCTCTGGGACTTAAGGTACCAAAACCCCCTGGGACTGCCTGGGACTGAAGGGGTTAATTGATTAAAGTTTTACTAGTCTTTTAATATCACAAGTTTCTTGCTGTATTATCTTAGACCAATACATAAATATCTGTTTTGAAACTATGGCAGAAAATATCTTTAAACTTTAACAGCATATCTCTAGATAGTATTTGAATAAATAGAAGCTATTTTTTTTCATTAAGTCTACTTGACCGATGTATTCATTATCATATTGTCTTTTCTTTCACACAGATTTGTATCTAAAAGAGTGTTTTATCGCTTGGCTGTGGAACAACCCATTGTCTATGATGGAAGTGATTCTTCATAATGAAATAGAAGAAAAAGCTCAAGCAGTTTGGTTTATTATTCTAGTACATACATTATAAACACTATTGACAAGGTACTGTTGTAGGAAAATTAGGCTTGTCTCCAATCTGAAGAGGAAAAAAAACATGTGGGTGTCTTTAATGTCTCAGCAGTGTAAAGATCTATTTTTAGTAAGGTGATGTTGTAATGTTATACACGAAATCACGATAGCCATAACATTATGCCCACTGACAGTAGAAGTGAATTAACACTGATAATCTTGTTATCATGACATCTGTCAGTGGGTGGGATATATTAAGCAGCAAGTGAACATTTTGTCCTCAAAGTTGATGTGTTAGAAGGAGGAAAAATTGTGATGGTTAGATGATTGGATCAGAGGATCTCCAAAAGGGTGAAGTATGGCCGTGTGGTCAAATCCAACAGAGCTACTGTAGCTCAAAAGTTAATTGCTACTGTAGCTAAAAAACTCAATTGCTGGTTCTGATAGAAAGGTGCATTGCAGAATGGTGCATAGTAGCAGACCAGCCAGGGTGTCCATGCTGACCCCTGTTAACTGCTGAAAGCACTTACAATGGGCATGTGAGCCTGGTGGGTGTGCCTCACTTACTTGGACAACACATGGCACCAGGATGTATCAATAGAGTCTCCACCTCGCAACACGACTTAAAGGATCTGTTGCTAACGTCTTGGTGCCAGATACCACTGCACACGTTCAGAGATCTAGTGGAGTCCATGCCTCGATGAGTCAGGGCTATTTTGGCAGCAAAAAAGGGGACTTACAAAATCTTAGGTAGGTGGTCGTAATGTTATGGCTGATCAGTGTATAACTAAATCACCATTTACTGAATTATACCTCCAGAGTGTCCTTTAAGTGAGTCTTTCTTGGAAAACAAATCGTTTTGTAGAACCTCTACATGATTTAGCAGAAATGATGGTTGCCTTTAAAGGAAACATACTGCCCGATGTTGTAAATGGCCAAAGAGGGACACATTTGTTTTGGGAGTTATTAGAAATTTGGATAAAGGGTTGGTATTTCTTAAGACTTTTTGTGTGGCTTTCTGACCTACTGATACCTAGGTAACTGAGATGACAATTGCATGCATTTGTTTAATGGAGGTCAGAAAAAAGTAGTCTCAATTTCTTCATCTACTGCCTAAATACACCAAAGCTGGCAGCATAAAGATAGGTACGCTTCCTAAGCATAAGGAGTTTTCAAGTTTCATAGTTACATAGGCTGAAAAAAGACAAGCGTCCATAAGTTCAGCTTTTCCCATATCTGTTTATTAACAGTTAAGTTGAGAATGTTTTTTATTCACTATACCTTATGATAAACTAGTAGTAATAGTCATTTGCAAGTAATCCCAGCATATTTTTCACCCTTCTTGCTCATATGAACAGATTTTATTTTCTTCAAAGATCAACAAAGCTTACAATATTTGGCTAATGGATACCATCTGACCACTTTAACTACTGTGTTTTTTTTAGGGGGAAACAAAAACTAAAACAGGACATGGCATTGTATGCACAGCAGCTCACAAATTAAGTAACAAAATTACACAATGCTGCAAGTAATTACACTACATGAGCTGTGGCCAGTCTTGGTCCAAATTTGTTACTCAGAAAAACAACTTTTAATTTGCAGGCCATAGCTTCGCACATATTCTGACATGCAGCACTGCCCTGGCTAGGGCTCTTCCATACAATATTGGAAATGCATTTGTGCTCACCTACAGCATCCTCCCCTACCAGCAGGATTCACGATTAAACCCTGCTGTTATCTGTCCAGCACAATTGCACACTATACTGCTGAACAATGTAAAATGCCATCAAGCCTAAAGAGTTATGGTCACATGGCTCACAGATAAACTAACAAAGCCTGTCCTTGTTATGCAATGTATGTATATAAAGTGTTCAGTGGATTTAAAGCCAGACACAACACATGTAACTTGCTAAACACTGCAAAATAACTCACATATTTACTAATAGGGTTGTGTTCAAGTACAAATGATTTTAAATTTTTCAAGTTTAGGTGGTGCCATGTGAATTAAATGAGAGCTCCCATGTTGCCCTCACCCACAGCTCAAAATGTGTTAAGAAAAGACACACGTACAATCCAGTGTTTGGTGGAGTTGTAGTAATAAATTAGGTAAATAAATATCCTTGCAGAGGTACCAACCCTTTGGAGAGACATTAAGCCCACCATGTGCATGCAACCATGTGCATGCAGCCCTCCCACCTTTGGCATGGAGGAGGTTAAGTGAAATCTAAATATAAAAGGCACCCTACCTATCACCACCTTTAATTCCAGGTGGGGACAAGGACAATCCGAGCACTCTTTTGGGTGCCTGGAAACGATATGGCATACTGTATATCAAATTAAATCAAATCAAATATTTTTTTCCAGCATACTAAAAATAAGTATAATATACCTGTTAGAAAATCATATTTTAATCATGTATACATTATTCGACTTTTATTTTTTCATTTAACATAAGTTGTAAAATGTATTTTAGTGAACACACCATAAGAGCAAACCAAAATCACTTTTTATACATAAATGGTTGGCAGGTATTTTATTTAATCGTAGCCCATTAAGCACCAAATCCATGTCTTAACAAATGTCTGTCAAATCAGACCAAACCAGCGCAAAACGCTGAATCCAGCTACCCAGATTCAGAGTAGGTGTTCTCAATTGGTAATATAGTAATTGAGGTAGAAAAAGGTTAATCAAGTTCAACCATTCTACATATCCTTTCTTTTTTTGATCCAAAAGAAGGCAAAAAACTACAGTAAACTACATCAAGGATGATCAATTGAACTGCTGCTACGAATATAACAATTTTATGTATCTTGGCAGCAGTAAATTTTCTTTCTCCTGCAGTGTACCATACTGCAAAAAATCAAGTCTGCCTATCCAAATGTTAATATACATAAATTTACTTACACTGATAGATATTTGTATTTGTACTGATAGATATTTGTATTACATAAAATTAACATGTGATGTATCAATTACATCACTTACCCCCGCTTGACTTTGCACTTCATAAGAAATGTTTCAAGTATGCGAGAAGACAATCTCTTCCCCATATTTTGAATTGTAAAATAAGCAGCAGTTGTGTAGCCTCGGCCAGCACCTTCAATCATAACAAGAACCAAGAAGTGGTTGTAGCACTTGTTTAACCAAAGCATAAAGACATGCTGCTTTTTATTTAGATTCTTAACTGCCTTAAATGTCTTGGCACCCATATACTTTGTTAGTTTGTAGCACCATGGTATGGGAATTGTATTTTTGTTTTTCTTTTTGAATATTAAATATATATGTGTGTATGTGTATTATACACACACATACACGTATTACTGGATGATAAAGCAGTATATAATTATTTTTATAAGGCAAGTAGAGCCTTTCAGTGGTATTTTAATGCAATGACAGATATTTCCTGAGCACTCTTAAAAATATATATTTTAGAAACATTTAATACATATATTTATGTGAATTAAAATGCTCTTAAAAACATGTTGTTTTTCTTTTGTATGCTGTCTGGAATAGTTTATTATTGCACTAGCATAAGGCGTGTTGCAGTTTCTAGAACACAATGGGGGAATGTGGCTTTCTCTTCCCCTCTCTCATATATATATATCAGACATGGGTAACGTGAGGTGGAGAAAGGAGCGAGAAGGTTCATGACGAAAACTTCCCTCTGGCTTGAGAAGAGTGGGCCCTGGGTGGACAGGCACACAGATGGGACCCACAGTGATAACACGGCACATCAAATGAGAAGCAGCCTAATCCCAGCCATTGTGTGGGGTCATTGTACGGATAGTGCTTTAGGAAATGAGTGAGCTGTGCTATACATCCGTGCACACAATAACCACGCTGTCTTTTCCTTGTACCAGAGCCTTACCATCCCAGCACTTTGCTACCACCTTTTCTCCCCTGTACCGAAGTCCCCCAACCCATACTGGTACTTACACCCCCTGCACAAACACCCTCATGTCCCGCTCTGTAGCTGTACTGGAATGATGTCCACCTCTTCCACACCTTTTAATCACAGTCAGCGTTGCTGATATAGAGGCATTCAGTAACACAAAAAAGCAGGGCCCCCTATTTGATCGCTCCTATGAGTATTTCAAAATGCCACCTCTACAATTCCATTGGCAGGCAAATGCTACACCGGGGTATTCAACGCTTGCTGGAGCTGAACAGATCCCACTGGATTCTCAGGAGGGAAATGTTACTGTGCTCTTCCTTGGACATAATCTATTTTTAATAATCTGGATTGGAACTATACGGGGCCTGCACCTATAACATCTATTTCATGTACTTGATATTTTTAAACACCATTTAAAAAAAAAAAAAAATTGCACGAGGAATATATTGCTTCTCTGACCTGCCATACTGTTATATTAATGGTGCATTTATCCCTGTACCCCTCCACGGTGAGTTGAAGGGCATCCACCAATATCTCTCTCTCTCTCTCTCTCTCTCTCCCTCTCTCTCTCTCTCTCTCTCTCACTCACTCACTCACTCACTCACGTGTAATCTCTGTAAACTACCTGATTTCAGCTGCACATTAGCACTCTTACCAGTAACTGCTAGAGCACCTGCTCCTATAAATGCTATCACTGTGGTCTTAAGCTCAAATATAACACTGGTCTTTTGATTGTATCGGACTATAAACTACTATTTACTATGAAAAAAAATAGAAAAATTTGACTTTTTCTGACATTTACTTGAAAAATATTTTACTCATCTATAAAAGCTAATGAAAAAACCCACTAAACAGACTCTACTGATTGTCTTGAGTTTAGAAATAACCAATGTTTTTATTGCTTTTTTCTGCAGTTTATGGGCAAAAAGTACAAGAAGCGTTGTACTGTTTCAAAACCATTTTTTCAAAATCTGGTAATTCTGCCTCCATGTGCTATTTGGAACATCTTTGAAGCTGCCCAATGCAATTTACCCCACCATTACCCCAGCGTTTATTTTTGAAAACTCAAAACACCCCAGGGTATCTCAAACGCCAATCTTTGTCAAACTTTGCGTTAGTGTTTTTTTGGGTTTCCCCCCCACACACACACATATCTTACTTCAGGTGTGAATTTACAGCTCCTGGTATATGTCACTGTCACAAACAAGACTTATGTCTAGGGGCGCTTGTAACCACCGATCTCAGCGACTCGGAAAGACAAAAAATAACATATGCAAAATAATAGTGTAATATGCTCAAACACTCAGGAACTTTAGGAAAAACTCCAATAATTATGAACTCCAATATATATGAATCATTCAGGCCTCCAAAAGCAAACGCCTTGGTGTGTGTGCCAGTTCGTCGAACCCACGAATATAGAAGAAAAGACATATATCTACCATAGGATGATATCTTTCAAAACTAATAAATGTGCGGCTTTTTTTCTTTAGGGCTGCGGCTGTACACTTGGTCAAAGGAAAGGAAAGTATTCTTTTATTTCAACATTGCTTTCTCACATCTATTTTCTGACACTGGGTTTCATCCTTTCACACTCTACACATATGTCACCGTCACACAACACTCAAATATGCGTTCAGCAACATGTTTCCATCATCAAAGTTTGCAGTAGTATTTTTGTGGGTTTTTTTCACACATTCGGTATGAATTTACAGCTCCTTTGTATATGTCACGGTCAAACAACATTCTAATATGTGCTCAGCAGCATCTCCTGAGGACAGTGATACCCCCATGCATGGGTTAGTTGGGCTAAAAGGCTGTATTTGGGACATGTGCATTTCAAATTGGAAATTTGACATGTGGTCATCCTTTCCCCCTGTTATTTGGGACATTGCTGAACCCGGCCAATTCAATTTACCCTATCAAATCACACATTAAAAAAAAAACAAAAAACTAGACACCCCATGGGCATTGAACATGCTAGTAATTTAACTCTTTCCACGCAAGAATCGTTTTTGAAGACATAGTGCTAATTTTAGGACTTTTTTTTTTGTACATTTTTTGGAACTGGAAGACTGGTGATTATTTTACTAATCACATTGTGATTAGAAAGTTGGGCTCCATTAACTTGCATGGTTGATGCACGGTAGTCCTGCCTACCTTGTCTCATATTACCTGCCACCAAGAATGCCAGGGAAAGATGACTTTAGGGAAGAATATACCCTTAGTAATAAAGGGTTAAAGAAATACAAAAATAAGAGATGATGTATAGGAAAAGGGACGGCTTGGGTACGGATTTATTTAGGTATTAGAGTAAAACTACAGTAAAAAAAAAAAAAAAAAAAAAAAAAAAAGTACTGATATTCACCCGATGCATAAAACCACATTTCTCTTCATCTCTTTGCATTCAAATAGCAGGGGTATTCTATCCTAACAAAATATCTGGTCAGTACTAAATGGATTAAAAGAAATGCTGTTGTATCTAAATCTTTTTATCAAAACACAATTAATGTTGACAGTAGAATACAACATTGAGAATCTGAGGAAAATGAAAGGGTTTAATAGGAAATTGTAAGTAGGAAAAAGGTATGATTTTCCAAAACTTGCAAAGAATTAACAGCAAAAGAAAGACATGTAAAATCTCAAAAAGGGTTCAGATACAATCAGAGAACAAGCAAGAGTTTACACTTCTTAGAGGATAAAATTGTTAATCACTGAACAGCCAAGTCATGTAAAGCACACCTGGGCTCTCAGTGAAGAACAGAAATCCACAACTTTGGACCAACACTTAAGACCAATTCTTGGATTGGTAAAATGTATTCTTCCTGATAATAATTCACAATCTCCTAAAACTATTTGCACTAAACTGCATTTGACAAGTTCAGCTTTGCAGGATTTTTTTTGGATGCACATTTATGTAGGGGTTTATGATTACAATACTTTAATATTTCAATGTTCATTAGTATTTAGAAAAGGAGGGGTACTGAATCCCCTATCTTTGATATAGAGTGAAAAACATTAAGGAGTGTTATTTGACTAATAGGCTGTTAAGAGTAATTAAAGGAGTGTATATAAATGTAACCACAATTGGAAAAGATAAACATTAACTACAACACAATAGAATGATCCAAAACATGTGCGTACTTCCCAGTCAATTTGTCAAGTGTTGCCTCTTCTTCAAGAATGATTTAATGAAGAAAAAAAAATAACATCAAGTAAGAAGACAATTTAATTTTACATTTTAAAGCACGCTTCCTTTGTTGAAAGAAAGTTCTTCCTTTACATATCCTGGGTTTTCATTGAGTATTGGTTTGTCAACAAACTCAACCACACATTTTCCAGTTTCACAAGGAGAGTGTTCTAACTCCAGCACAGTAATATTGTTCACTTGAGATGTTGTCAATATATGCACCGGAACATATAACGTTACTTGAGGACCTCTAGCTGGCCAGTAACGTCCCAGATTGAATCCATTGATCCAGATTTGTCCCTGCAAATAAATAAATAAATAAATACACATATATACATATATCACATTTTCATACATTGAAAGTTGCTTCTTACCAAAATACAGTCTAAATGATAAGGTTGAGCCAATCTGTGGTGGCATACAGGATGCACAATACATAGTAAAATCATGTTAGAAATGTATTTGCCCATAAACACACATAGACATACACTGCCCTTACACAAACCTACCCATAAACACACATTTACACATACGCTGTACTAACACACACACCTGCCCATGAACGCATACAAAGCTCTTTCACACGACTGCCCACACACACTGCTTTTACAAACACCTGTCCATACAGAAACACACACACACACTTACCTACACTGCTCTCACACACACACACGCACACACACACACGCCCGTATAGATAAACCTGCCTATACTCACACCAGCTTACAAACACACATACTATATTACATATAATATAATATATATATATACATACATACATACATACACACACACACACATACATATATATACATATACACATAAATATATACATATACACATACATTATATATATGTATGCATGTATGTATGTATGTATATATATATATATATATATATTAGGGCTGCAACTAACGATTATTTTAATAATCGATTAGTTGGCCGATTATTTTGTCGATTAATCGGATAAAAAAATACATTATTTTAAAATGAAGAAAAATTGCAATAAAAAACGTACAATTTACACTTTCATCTCTTTATTGCAATGGCCTCTCTCTATTCACCTTCTTATTTTACTGACATAATAATAAAAGCTACAAGAACCCAAACACAGTGCTTCTCAAACTAGGTTTTAATACAAAGTTATTAGTAAATATTAATTCATATGTTAACTATTTTTCATATTTAATAAAAACTGAGAAAAAAGCCTTGTTTAAATTTTTTTATTTACCAAACTGCCCCCAGTTATGCACATCTGACCCCCAGCTTGCCACTCTGCCCCCATATATGCCTTATACCTCTTATATGCCAGATTCCACTGTGCCCCCTGATATGCCACTGTGCCCCTGATCTGCCTTATACTCCTTATATGCCAGTGATATGCAACTGAGCCCCCTGATATACCTTTTACCCCCAGATTTGTTTTATGCCCCCCTGATATGCCTAATATCGATGTCTTATACCCCCTATATGCCACTGAGCCCCCTGATATACCTTTTACCCCCAGATATGTTTATGCCCCCCTGATATGCCTAATATCCATATGCCTTATACCCCCTATATGCCCTAAAAATTCATAATACCCCCCATACACCATTCTGGCTCCTCCCCCTCCCATACACCACTCTGGCTCCTCCCCTCCCATATACCACTCTGGCTCCTCCCCCCTCTCATACTCCACTCTGCCTCCTCCCCCCTCCCATACACCACTCTGCCTCCCCCCCGCCCATACATCACTTTGGCTCCTGCCCTCCCATACATCACTTTGCCTCCTCCCCCTCCCATACATCACTTTGGCTCCTCCCCCTCCCATACTCCACTCTGGCTCCTCCCATACTCCACTCTGCCTCCTCCCATACATCACGTTGGCTCCTCCCCCTCCCATACATCACTTTGCCTCCTCCCCCCTCCCATAGAGTGGCGTATGAGAGGGGGAGGAGCCAGAGTGGTGTATTGGAGGGTGGCTCCCATACACCCCTCTGACTCCTCCCCCCTCCCATACACCGCTCTGCCTCTCTACCCGGCTCCGTTACTGAAGGCACTTTCACTGCAGCTTCATAGAAGCCACAGTGTAAGTGAAGGGCAGTAACGGAGTCTGTCTGTGCGATGCAGACCCTCACCGGCTATCAGAGAGGATGATTCTCTGTCAGCCGGTGGGGGTCTGCATCGCACAGACAGCCTCCGTTACTCACCTTCACTTACACTGAGGCTTCTATGAAGCTGCAGGGAAAGTGCCTTCAGTAACGGTGCCGGGTAGAGAGGCAGAGTGATGTATGGGAGGGGGGGGGAGGCAGATGGGAGGGGGAGAGAGACGGAAGTGAGAGACCGGCCGACAGTGAGGGGAATCCAGGTCCCCTGCAGCGTTGCGGGGGATCTGTATTCCGGTGTTATAATCCGATCTCTGTTTGAGGTCGGATTATATAAAGAGAGGAGTTTTTCAGAGCATTTGCTCTGAAAAAAACCTCTTTTTATAATCGATAAAAATCGATCCGATTAATCGATGATGAAATTCGTTGACAACGATTTTCATTATCGATTATTATCGATTTTATCGATTAGTTGTTTCAGCCCTAATATATATATATATATATATATATATATATTACATGCATATATATATATATATATATATATATATATATATATATATATATATATATATATACACACATACATACATATATTTATATACACACACACCCTTTCTCGCCATCTCTTACCATTCTCATCTTCCATCCTGTCATGAAGCGCGCTGTGCTTTAGTGCTCCCTCATCACTATGCGCCAGCTATTAATGCAGAGCGATGGGATGACGTCATACCTTGATGTCAGCATCAATTGCCAATGCGTAGTGATTAGGAAGCACGGAAGCCAAGGTCTGAAGTGACAGACCTCACACTCCCTAACGTTGGGCCGGTTGAAGGGAGATTGTGATCTCCCCAACGACAATATTATACCTGCCCTGGCCCTGAAAACCGACTCAGGGGAGGCGGCCTCTCCTTCGGCCCTCCCCTACACACACGCTACTGTTTTTAGGGGCTTTGTTGTGAATTACATTGCTGTCAGAAATGTGATTCACCATGGTGCCCCCAGAATGCAGGGCACTTGGGCAACTTCCAAGTGTGCCCATACGTTTAGATAGGATTTCCAAATTCGGTGAGGGGTAAAGGGGGGGGGCAATTTCCCCCCTGTAGCAATGCCTATGTGTCCATATCAGTGCAGAATATGTGTACAATTCCAGCAGAGGACCTGGTTACTTACAGTCTCAAGGTTGGGTGTTACTTAAAAAGGCTACCAAGAGTTCATGTGTTCTGTGAAATACACCCATTATTTTTTAATAGTATCCTGTTAACCAGAACAGCTTATTGTCTTGCATCTTTCAGAAGGCAATGTATTCAGGACACAGAGTAATGGGAAACTCAGCCCTTCTTGCAAGAGAAACTTTACAAGGTTACCTTTTCATAATGCATAATGAAATTGGTGGGCAGAAACTGCAACTCTTAGTCATATTAATAGATTTTCAACAAAAATAAAATAAAAATGCATACCTTTGTCCAGCCAGTGAATTTAATAAAGGTATCCTGAGGCAAGTCTGGAATTCCCTCAGGAATGGCAAGACTGCCTTTATAAAAAGCAGGAGATGGTATGTTGTCTGTTTTTAAAGCAGAGGCTTTTGATAAAAGTTCACCAATTATAGCACTGTCGATATCCAACGGGTACATTGTCCAGTTAGCAAGTATATCACCATTGAGTGTTAAGTTGGTAAGCAGTCCCTAAAATACATATTCAAAAATTAGAGATTTCAAAATAAAACCATTTCAAATCTGTTATTCTAGAGTACTTCACATTACACTATGAAAATGTGTTTATTGCCTTAAGTACCTAGGCTTTTTTACATTATAGGACCAGAAAAATATCAATGTTTTTACTAGGTATATGTTCAACTGTAATTTCCCTCTGTCTCAATTAATGTGTCCCCACAGAAAATATATTTTTTCAGCAGAAATAGGGTTTTCTTTTGAAACCATATTCATAAATGTAACAAAATTGTACATGAATAAACATATAGAATGTGGGGTTTTCCGCATATAATTTGTTACACAGCTGAAGTCTTTGGGAAAAAAATAGTTAAAATACACGCAGGCAAAAAAATACATCCATGGCCCCCTGTACAAAAAAGTCGTGGGCCTCCTGTGATGATGCCCCTTCCTTAGCCATACCCTATCATGAACACACCTCTTCTTGGTTAAACTCCTCCCTTGTGGCTACACCTCTATTAACATTGTATCAATCAATTTTCATTTTAAATCTAATGAACTTAAATTGAAAAATACAAGTAATTCTAATCATAAATATATGAATACAAAATTTTTTTTCTCAATCATAGCTTTTATTAAATCTGAAAAAATAGTTTACATGAATTAATCTTTACTAGTAAAACTTTTTCCTATAGGGTCGTCTTATATTCAGGCTTTTTTTCCTAAATTAATATTCAGATTTTGGGGGGTCATCTTATAATCAGGGTTGTCTTATAAATCAAGCAAATACAGTAATTTGAAATCATATTGGGTATATAGGATGGTGGGGGTTAGTGAGGTATTAGTTAGGTATGGTTAGGTAGGGCTTAAAAAAATAAAAACCTATAAAAAAATGCTCTGAAAAACACCCCTCATGTACACCAAGGTCTACAAGACTAAGATCCAGATGCCTCGCTGAGCTGCAGGGGACCTGGATCCTCCTCTCTGACAGCCTCTGCTGCTGCCGGCACTTCCTCTGGGGCTTCTATGATGGATCACCGGCATCACATGACCTTCCGGTGCTCTACATCGCACAGACCTCTACCGGCTGCCCCACTAGACACTAGTCTGAAGCACGGGTCATAAGTAAAGGGATGCACTGGTAAGTCGGGGGGGTAAGAGTGGCATGGGGGCGGGTTCAATGGTTTTCTGGAGTCAGAGTGGCATATAGGGGGTTAAACGCCATATCAGGGAGTCAGAGTGGCATAAAGGTGATATAAGGCATATCTGTGGGGAGAGAGTGGCAAATGGGGGGTTAAAAGGCATATCTGTGGGGACAGAGCGGTATATAAGGCATATATGGGGGGCAGAGTTGCAAATAAAAGGAAATAAAAACAAAAAAAATCATTTATCTCAATCATAGCTTTTATTAAGTATGAAAAATAGTTTACATGTGAATTTATTTTCACTAGTAAAACTTTTTTCCTATAGGATAGTCTTATATTCAGGCTTTTTTTCCTAAATTAATATTCTAATTTGGGGGGGGTCATCTTATAATTGAGCAAATACGGTAATTTATAAACCTGTATAAAATGTTTAGATCCCATTTTATTGTTTTCCTAAAAATAATTTCTTATATAGATCCCTGGTCCTTAAGGGGTTAAGCTACAACTGAACAGCAAAGTTGACATACTAAACATTATCTAATTTTGTTTTTTGCTTAGGCACTACACTATGTATCAGGGTAGGAATGGAACCCAAACTTGGTCAAACAGTAATTCAGACATGATTAAAATCTGCCACATGCCTATTTGTGATCTTCAAATGCATACAAAAAAATATATAAATATAAAAATAATCCAAACTTACTTTGAAATCATTATTGAACCTCCCAAAGTTGACTCTGCCCATGCTTTCTACCAGCAAATCAAGATGTGCACCTTCAGTTCCAGTTATGTTAATCGTATGCATCTTATTTCTTTCAAGAATACCCTGGAGAACCTGATGATACCACACAAATAGCCGTTCATAGTACGTTAAGGTACAACACAAAAGTATGTACAAAGTATGCCGATTCTGCTCTAAGGCAAGCGGGTGCTAAAAACATACAAGCTCAATTTTTTATTTCTAAATGAACAAAAAATAAATAAATTCTCAATGCATAAAAATCAATGTTGTCATAATAAAATGTACTGAAATTTACAAAAATAACGATACATTTTAGACTAAGTGACATATATATATATAAATATATACACACAGTGAAGAAAAAAAATATTTGATCCCCTGCTGATTTTGTACGTTTGTCCACTGACAAAGACATGATCAGTCTAATTTTATTTGAACAGTGAGAACAACAACAAAATCCAGAATAACGCATTTCAAATAAGTTATAAATTGATTTGTATTTTACTCATTGAAATAAGTATTTGACCCCTTTGCAAAACATGACTTGGTACTTGGTGGCAAAACCCTTCTTGGCAATCAGACATTTCTTGTAGTTGGCCACCAGGTTTGCACACATTTCAGGAGGGATTTTGTCCCACTCCTCTTTGCAGATCCTCTCCAAGTCATTAAGGTTTCCAGGCTGACGTTTGGCAACTCAAACCTTCAGCTCTCTTCACAGATTTTCTATGGGTTTAAGGTCTGGAGACTGGCTAGGCCACCTTAATGTGCTTTTTCTTGAGCCACTCCTTTGTTGCCTTGGCCGTGTGTTTTGGGTCATTGTCATGCTGGAATACCCATCCACGACCCATTTTCAATGCCCTGGCCGAGGGAAGGAGGTTCTCACCCAAGATTTGACGGTACATCGTCCCTCTGGTGTGGTGAAGATTAGCAGAAAAACACCCCCAAAGCATAATGTTTCCACCTCCATGTGTGACAGTTGGAATGGTATTCTTGGGGTCATAGGCAGCATTCCTCCAAACACAGCGAGTTGAGTTGATGCCAGATAACTTGATTTTGGTCTCATGTGACCACTACACTTTCACCCAGTTCTCCTCTGAATCATTCAGATGTTCATTGGCAAACTTCAGATAGGCCTGTGCATGTGCTTTCTTCAGCCGGGGAACCTTGCGGGCGCTACAGGATTGCAGTCCTTCACGGCGTAGTGTGTCACCAATTGTTTTCTTGGTGACTATGGTCCCAGCTGCCTTGAGATCATTGACAAGATCATCCCGTGTAGTTCTGGGCTGAATCATCATGATCATTGAAACTCCACGAGGTAAGATCTTGCATGCAGCCCCAGACCGAGGGAGACTGACAGTTATTTTGTGTGCGAATAAATCAAACCAACTGTTGTCACCTTCTTACCAAGCTGCTTGGCGATGGTCTTGTAGCCCATTCCAGCCTTGTGTAGATCTACAATCTTGTCCCCAACATCCTTGGACATCCTTGGACAGCTCTTTGGCTCTTGGCCATGGTGGAGAGTTTGGAATCTGATTGATTGATTGCTTCTGTGGACAGGTGTCTTTTATACAGGTAAAAAATATGAGATTAAGAGCACTCCCTTTAAGAGAGTGCTCCTAATCTCAGCTCGTTACCTTTATAAAAAACACCTGGGAGCCAGACATCTTGCTGATTGATAGCGGATCAAATACTTATTTCACCGAGTAAAACGCAAATCAATGTATAACTTAATTATAACAGAATTTCTGTTATTCTGTCTCTCACTGTTCAAATAAACCTACCATTAAAATTATAGACTGATCATGTCTTTGTCAGTGGGCAAACGTTCAAAAACAGCAGGGGATTAAATATTTTTTTCCTTCACTGTACATGGGCTCAGGCTGTGTAGGTTTAACTGCCATGTGCAAAGTGGTGGCCGCCGCTAATAACAAAAATGGCCGCGGGAACTCATTGTAATGCTATTGCCAATAACAAAAATGATTGATTTTAAAACCAACCAATGCAGTCTTGCTGTATTCAATACACAAGCACTATATCTTTATTGTGGACAGGTAATATCTTCTTAAAAGAAATACATGCATTTCATATATTCAAGCAAAACATCTCACCCCATTTACAGTCACATACGCACGATCACGGATTCCATCATATAAAGAAGACAGCGGTGCGGGTTCAGTATAATTCTTTGGTATGGTAGTTCTGTACAGCACAAAACCAAAGTACTAAAAAAAAAAAAATAAAAAGGAAGTTAGGGTACTAAAAACACAACTAAAGACTTGAATAATCAAGCTCATGCGAGGTATATAGCAGAATCTAATCAAAATTAGAGTTTAAAATAGTCACAGGAACTAGTGATATAGCTGCAAGCCATGGGATTTCATTCAGTGATTGGGCATTGTTGCTATTAAAGGGCAATCAACATTATTTATTAAAGTTACCTACAGTTGTACTTAAGTATAATCCTTAGAGATATTCACTGAATGTAAAGACCATATCAGATATTATATAGACACTAAGCTACAAAATGTTACTCACTAACTTTACTTTATGAACAGCCATCCCTCAGAAAGTTAGCCTTACTGGATGAAAACTTGGGTTGACTCATGATAATGCATAGTAGACCTGGACAATCAATTCCACTTAATTTCAGACAAACATTGAGGGTCTTTTTACATTTTTGTCCCTAACCCTTGCTCTCACACTCTCATTCTTGGAATGACTTGCAGCTCCACTTCCTCTTGCGTCTACCTGATCTTCTGTCTTCATCCACCTCTCCATGGACATGACTTCCAGTGAACTTAAGCAAAACGGCTGAGTTTCAGGCAAAATTTGTACCCTAATGCCTGGAAGCTCCGCCATTTCGAAGAAGCTCACTGGCAGGCGATTCCCCATTGTCAATGGAGAAGTGGACGAAGAAAGACTTTTTGGAGCAGCGGACAAAGAAAGAAGACAGAAGAACGAAAGGATGCAAGATAAAATGCAGAGCTACGCTGCATGGACATAAGGATCTGGAAGCAGACAGCGGAGAAGGTGAGGAGACATTCTGAGGCCGTGAATGAGACTGTGAGAGAACCTGAATGAGAACTTGTGTTAGTTTGAGTGCAAGCACCAAGGAAAATTTTGAGCTATTTGTTTGGTTTTTGTTTGCTCGTTAGGGGTCCCTCCTCGTTTTCAGGGATTTGTCTGAATTGGCAACATTGTCTAATTTCTTTGAATTGCAAATCATACAAATCAGAATGCACACATCCAACGCATAGCATAGTAAATTGAACAATTGTGTTTGTTAAATGCAAAATTACTAAACTGTAAAATGTTGATAATCCCCCAATGTTTCTCACATGCCATCGCGCTATCACCAAATATTTGCATATCACTAAAGCGTTCTCCTAATGGGAAAAAAACTAAACAGATGACATGGTAGCTGCTAAAAAGAAAATTAAAAAACCAAATATACTTTGAGAGAACATACCTGTTTCATTTGATCAAATGTGAGAGGATACACACTTTTTATTGCCCCATATCGCGCCAAAACATCCAAAGCTTCAATAACAGTTTTTGCCTGCAATAGGAAAAGCACACATAGATGTGTAATAAATTGATGTAATAAAAATTAGTACTGCCTCACATTAAAATACCGAAGAAAAGTAGCAGTGTCAGTTAGAGGAAACAAATCTGAGTGTTTTATCAGTATACATCTTCAACTTATACAAAAACACTATGCACAGGGCAGAAAAAGTGTAGGAGGTAAGGGGTTGTTCTATATGACTTCAACTTTTCTATAGTAGCCTTGGTGTTTGGGAATCAAAAAAGCCAATGGGTATTTAGAATACTATACATCTTTACTGGGAGGCTGCAAGCTTTCTATGTAGCCCAAGTGCAAATACTGTTTATTGGAAATTGCCATCTGCAGTTAAAAAGGCTCTCTTTTCATTTCCTAGTATCACACCATTAAATATAGGTTTGTAAGATACTGTGATTCACCTAACATCTCTATTAGTTAATCAAATTAAGGGATTGGTTAAGCAGCACACTTTGAAAACTATTTAACTTCCTGTAGTCTTTACAGGACTTTTGTGAACCATCAGTTTTTGACACACGTACAATTGGGAAGTTCCACTCACTTGAGTATCCTCCATAATACAAAGCTTTAACATTCTTGATGGTATTAATTTTTCCTGGCATTACAGAGAACACATTTCAGTCTCTCCTTATAAAATCCATGCCTTCCTGAGTCTGATGTACAGGTAGAGTTTCAGATATGTTCACATCATGGACACTAACCAGGGATGGTGTAGTTTACAAAGCTACCAGGACCTCTATCTTTCCATATCCATAGTATACGGCAGTATAAGCAAATAAATAGAAAAACCTTACCAGAAGCGCGGGAAAATTCGAATCAGAACCGCGAAGGGCTGCTTACAGGTAAAGGTAGCCTGGGGTCCTACCACGTCCCCTGTGCCGATTAACCCTACCCCTGCCCCGGCAAAACGATCCTCCCACAGATCGGACCGAGCGAGGGAAAGACAAGGCGGTTACCCGCTACCCAAAGCGGGACTGGAGCCCCGGGGAAAACAAGCTCTGCCACAAGCTCAAAAAAACAACAAACGGGGAAGACTGCACCTACCCAGAATAGGGCAGGAAAGAACAATGGGTAAGGGGGTTTAAATCTATCCTGCCCTACTCGGATAGGTGGAGCCATCTCTCATATGCTACTGGGAGTGACAGGGGAAGGCCTTTTCTGGTTGTGCCCAAATATTCCCTTCCATACTCAATGTAGTATCTTCCCACTTAACCCTCCCTTAAAATACCACATATGAGAATTATTGCAGCGTCAATAACACATTTTGGTACAGGTATATTTTCTAACACATTTACCCATATTATGCTGCATGGTTTCCTCTCTGGCCATATGTCATCTATCACACCTGAAATACTTTATATCATAGTACTCCCCTGATTTAGTTCCTCATGGAGGACTGTCGCCATATACCATATATACCCAAGTGCATTCTCTGTTCCTTAGCCTCCCATGACATTTTTAACGAGGTCTCTCAGCATCCTAGATCCTTAGTCTATGAGACTGCATTAATCAAGATGTTTTTTTGCAATTCATCTGGATATCCTCTCACTCGGCAAATGTCTGACGCATCAAGTCTAGAGGTGGATGATAACCTTTCCAGAGTTATTTCTATCTGTGGGTTTAGTGTATACTTATGTGAGATTCTCTCTTGTGGCTAGACATTTTGCCAGAGCAGCCATCATGTGAACCAACTCAGATTTCAAGTTATTGATATAGTCTCTTCCCATAGGATTGCTGTGGCTCAACAACACATTGCCATCTCTTTCCCTTTCCCTTTTTACAGGTGTTAGGGACCAGACTTAAGGTATTTATAATCATATCTCTCTACTAAATGAGATTAGCCTCAAGTGGTCCATGTACAAGATGCATAGCAGTCCTGTTCTGTTGCTTAGTAGTATTAGCGCAATGGGACCTCCTCAAGCGCTTATAACCATGCTGTTTTATCTCCTGCTTGAGCCTCTCAAAAACACCAGTCTGTGAGTGTATCTCCAGAGGACAGATACCAGATAATCTTGTAGAAAGACTGTGCCAGGCCCTGTTTACAGAATACTTTTTTATATTTACAAAGTGATCTGGTGGCCACACAGCATATCATACAAAAAATGTAAAAAACTAGTTTGGAATCAGTGATGCACATTCATATTTAGCCTTGCAACTTTCAAAATAATCAGGACAAAAACTCAAATATGTTTTGGTTTTGTTTTGGCACTGGATATGCATTTCTATATGCAAAACTGTTAAAACAAAATATAGCTTTTTTTCTTCATAAGGTTTACTACTTTTTAGACTTTTTTCATTCTATATAGTTTCAAAATGAAGGCCTACTTGTCTTGAAAAGAAAAAAAATGGTGGTAAAACAATTAGAAAGGGAGGAAATTGTGTTTGAAAACAAAAACGCAAAAAATCTTTAAAGAATGAAGTGTAGGGGTTAAATTATAGAAATTTGGTGTTGAGAAACAACCTCGTAAGAAAATGTCTAATTTAAACACCAAGGTACACAAACATATAATTTATTATAAACAAAGTAGACCTAGATGTGTCTTTGTAACAGAAATAGACCATGAAACACTGAAGAACTGCATTTTTTTTTACCTTTTCCATACTAATTTCACCATATGCATATTTTGGAGTAGTTGGAGGGACAGGGCCTTCTGGAATCTTCTTATACTAATGAAATCAAACAAAATAATAAAACTTAACTTTTGTTTCCTTAATTATTAAATGTATTTCACCAACATTCACTTTAGATAAAAAATTATTTTATTATACCATTTTATTAGTATAAAAAAAAAGTCAGAATGGTACCTGCTTGCAAATCAATATTCCATCGTTGTTATAAAAGGCAGTGCCATATACCTGACTTGGAAAATATAGGTTCCAAATATGTGTAAACAAATTCATATGAAGATATAATAGATGCCAACATGCTAATCTACATTTCAAACAGAGGGACATAGGTTTTCTGGGTGTTCGCTTTACAAGGGCTTTCTATGATTTGTAAAATATTGATACCTCTTTATGTAATGGAATATGGCATTTAATATAAATGATGAACAACATATTAAATTTACATACTTTTTAATAGTTTACCTTGTTTCTAGCGTATTTTGTGGGTTATTAAAGGACTACTGTTACCACCAAGGTGTTTTTTTAGATTGTATATAAAAGATATTTAGCTTCAGGGTCTGTTACCATTCAAACAATAATATTAACCTTAAGAATTATCTCCAAAATAACAATATGGAATAATAACTCCTTAGGGTTAATAGTAGAAATGCATCATGTCATTCACACTAACCATAGAGAAGTTTGCGGATCAGCTTGTTTTAAGAACTAAGTGAGAGAGTTAAATTTAAAAATGCTACACAAAGACCACATGGCAGATACTATCGATGTGCTGAATCTCTCCTTTCCATGCATTAACTAGAGCAGGATTGCCCTAGACCACATGAGTGTGAATCACTCAAATTACCGTATTTGCTCGGTTATAAGATGACACCCCCAAAACTTGAATATTAATTTAGAAAAAAACAATCCTGAATATAAGACTACCCTATAGGATAAAAGTTTTACTAGTAAATAGTAACTCACATGGAAACTATTTTTTCATATTTAATAAAAACTATGATTGAGAAAAATGCATTTTTTGGTTTTATTTCCTTTTATTGCCAACCTGCCCACCAGTTATGCACATCTCCCCCACGGCTTGCTACTCTGCCCCCTGATATGCCTTATACCCCAATATGCCACTCTGCCCCCTGATATGCCTTACACCCCTATAAGCCACTCTGCCCCCTGATATGCCTTATAATCCCTATATACAACTCTGCCTCCAGGATATGCCACTTTGCCCCCCTGATATGCCTTATACCCCCCTATATGCCCCCCCAACTTGCTGATGAATCCCTAAACTTTCTCCCCGTGCTGTATTCTCCCTGGTGTCAAGTGGGGGCAGCCGGTGGACGTCTGCTTGATGCGTGCAGACAACCTCCGCTACTTCCGGGACTTCCGCTAGGGCTTCTACGGCTTAGCACCGGAAGGCCATGTGAAGACGGTGCTCCGTCAGAGAAGCCCTTTCGGGAGTATCGGGTAGCAGCGGAGGCTGGTGCGTGCATTGCACAGATGCCTACCGCATTCCAGAGAGGAGGATCCAGGTGATTCTCCTCTCTAGCAGCTAGTGGACATCTGTGCGGTTCACGTATAGACAACCTTCGCTGCTGCTGGCCCGTACTTCCCCTGGGACTTCTATGGTGGAGCACCGGAAGGTCATGTGACTCAGTCATAGAAGCCCCGGCGGAACTGCTGACAGAAGCAGAGGATGTCTGCGCGCATCGTGCAGATGTCCACCGGCTGCCAGAGAGGAAGATCCAGGTCCCCGGCAGCGCTGCGGGGGATCTAGATCTTAGTCTTGTAGTCAGACCTCTATTTGAGGTCTGATTGTAAGATGACCTCGACTATAAAACCTTGTCTTATAAATCGAGCAAATATGGTATGTTCACCAATCCTAAATTATTAAAAAAGGTATGTATAGTGTTTCTTTTTTCATTTACATTTTCTACAGAGAACACTTTACACTTTCAGATTAAAATTCCTTAGGTTTCATATATTCTCGAGTGGGTATTTAAGGTGTTGCCTTAAACATTTTTATAGTAAATGTAATACAGATGAACTACCCCCAATACTTAACCATAATCACTGTAACTCATCTCTGTTTAATAGATCTATTTAAGTATGTAGGTCCATGGTCAAAACAGCAGTGATTCAGCAGCCAGACAAAGCATGTGTTCAGATGATATACATATGATTGACTGCTACTCTCCAAATCCAAAATAGTAGTACCTTTTTAATAACCTCTCGAATTGCAAAGTATTTTTCAGTGAGGTCTCCAGCTTCAGATAGAGGGGCATCATAATCATAACTGGTTGGCTGAGGTTCATATGGTGTGTTTGCTCCTGATTATTATAAAATAATGAATTAAAAAAAAAAATTGATGAATTTTCCATAAGTAATAATCTATTGAGCCCTCTTCAACAAACATAAGCATAAACAAAAATTCCAGCTCTAAATAAGTAGTCATTCAAAGTGCTATACAAAATAAGTACTAATGTTTCTGGTTTGCTTTCTGATATCCAAATTTAACAGCAGCAGCAAGGGTAGTGCAGGTGCATTTTGGCAGGGCAGAGGTTGTGTTGCATCGCGTTAAAACTAAGGTTTTCTATTTTAGAAAGGCTGACTTTGTAAATGGAATATACATTGGGGAGTCTTTTATGGCCAGGACATCTCCACAGGGACATTGCATTAAACTTGTTAGTAAGACTAAAAGAATTATTTTTTATTAGTGGGGTACCTCAAGGATCAGTATTGGGACCAATATTATTTTAATAATTTACATACAAATAAATTACGAAAGGTGGTGGTTTATTTAATTTCTAACAAAACAAGCCAAATTATTTAATAAATAAATATATAATAAATAAATATATAATAAATTATTTATTTGTGCAAGTTGCAGTTTAATGTTGATAAATGTTAAATAAAAGGCAGGATATAGCATTGGGGCACTGTGACAACAGAAGAAAGGGCCTTAGAAGTAATTATTTCTGAGGACATAAAAGTTAGCAGGCGATGCAGCAAAGTATCAAAACAAGCAAGCAGAGTGCTGGGTTGAATAGCTATTAGGAAACAAAGAGGAGGCTAGTGCTCTAGTCAGACCTCACCTTCAGTGTATAGTTCTGGAGACCACATATCCAGAAGGATATTTGACATATTGAAGAGAGTTCAAAGTGCTGCTTAAATTGTAAATGGTTTGCACTATAAAAATCTAAGGGACTAAGGGATCTAAATATGTATACATTTGAGGAAAGAGGTTTGCCAGAAACATTCAAATAAAGGGATTTAACAAGTACAAAAGCTAGTTTGTTTCAGAGTAAAACTGGAGGGAAAGAGATTTATGTAAGATTTTAATGTAAGAAAGTTTTACTTTCCCAAGGTGATGGTAGATAAATGGAACAGCCTCTTAATTAGAAGTGGTAGAGGCTAATATAGTAAGGGAATTTAAACCTGGTATCCTGAATCCAAGACAAGGCCAAAGTCTCTACATCAGAAAAAATAGGCAGACTGAATGGGCTGAATAGTTCTTATCTCCCGTCAAATTTTATGGCTACTTGTTGTCACGTCTGTAAAATATGCGTGCTGCAGTTACCATGGGTAGGAGCAGAAGTAGCAATGTATGGAGCCAGTGTTCATTAGGGGATCCAAGAAAGCTATGTGCGCGCGCACAAGCGCACAGCTTAGAGGGAACACTGCCCACAAAGCTTACTATTTACATAGCTGATTGGCCAAAAGGAACAATTACTCATATCTATTCATTTATTGTTTATAGTTACTATTTTCATAAAATGTGCTTTTCCATCTATATGTTTTCTACAACTTTGCTACATAGGCAAAATATTATGTACTACTCTTATGGTATCCATTTTAAAATAAAGTATATGTCTTGTTCAAAAACTTTCAGCAGGGCCTCTTAATTTGTTCTCTCTGCAGTACTTTGCCTGGCAATTTCTGTCATCACAGAAAGTTTTACTTGAAGAAGATCTTGTACCCTAGGTGCAATAGCACTTTAAAAATGAAATGCATTTTAGCAGTTCACACCTCACATACTGGTGAAGCTACTAAAAAGGTTTAAAAAAAAAGGCTGTTAAGTTGTAATGCTCATTTGAACCATACTTTCCAAAATACATAAATTAATAGCAGCACACATCATTAATAATACAACAAGGACTACACTACACTGAATACAACAGCATCCATCTTATTACAAAAAAAGCGTGTTGTTCAGTTTCATTCATATATTTTACAGTTATTATCAAAAAACAATTCTTACCATTCCAGTAGCCAAAGTTGGTTCCTCCTATAAACATGTACCTATTCAATATACAATAGCAATGAAATAAAAATTAATACTCTGGATAATGCCGTTTTCTTTTTAAACAGCAATACCTCACTTACATGTTAACGTTTGCTCCATGTGCGAGTATTTCATTAAGAGTACTGACTACTCTTTCTGTTGCAACTACAGAATGCCGCTCTCCCCAGTGATCCAACCAACCAGTGTAAAATTCTGAGTTTATCTGCGTATTGAAAAAACGAACAAGTTGTAAAACTGCATGTAAATTAATTTTATAATTATTATATACAACAATGCAATCTACACTATCTATATTAAAGAGCTACTATAGTCTGATAAGATCAGCTCCTGTCAACTTGATGATTCAGAGACCACAATTGCACAGTCTCAATTAAAGGTTTAATGACCAGAGCCTCTGTTTTATTCATCTCTGTGTTTGTTATCCTCAATATAACCCAATGCATATCTCTGCATTATAACTGTTTTACTCCAAAATGGTCAGAAGGCGATCTAATTTAATTCTCTTACATCAATAGTGTATCTATATGTAAGTGACTGTCACTGGCTGGCATGAGACAGTCGGGTAAGACAAAAAGTAGCTAGTAACATCAAAGCTATAGGTAGTTTTCCTTAACTTTCTTTACAGACTGCAGGAGTATGAAGAGTTGGAGAAACAAAATATTTTCCTTTAATGTGAGTGAGAGGGATACTATTTCCTCCACCCAGCATTTAACTCACATGGCTGATTTAAACCTGGGACACCTATGTTTCAAGCTCTTTCCAATCTCGTAATTACATGGAAGCCATCCTTCACCCTGTCACGTATTATATGAATGAGTATTGTTTTTAAATGTTTTACATTTATGTCAGTTCACTAAATGAAGAGGAGGAAAATTACAGTTCAACAGGGACATGGCAGAAATGTTGAAAACGTAATAATTTAGTTTGTCAAGTAAATACACATTACACACCAATAGAGCCAATGTTTTATTTGAAATTTGAGTATAGGCATATGTAGGTGACAAACATAGGTACTCTAGATTCTAAGCTAGTTTGAGAAGGGCCCTCCTAACCTGTTCTGTCAAATTATTACATTATACACTACTTATGTCCCGTCTACCCCTTGTGGAGTGGCACTATATAAACCAACAAATAATAAGTTACCATGCAATTTGAAATGAAGGCATCACGGCATAATCACAAAGCAATCTACCTTGACCCCTTCAAGACCGGGACGTACCTGGTACGTCATCGATGATGCGCGATCCAGCGTCACTATGAACGCTGGGATCGCGAGGGGCGGCTGCTACTGACTGCTGGGTGTCCCCAGCAATCCGTAGCAGCCACTCCCCCTCAATTCCGTGCACGTGATCGCTTTGAATTAGATATTTAAAAAACAAATGCGGTCTTCAAGGGAAGACGCAGTACAAGAATGCCGGTCCTGAAGGGGTTAAAGTACAGATTTCAAAAGTCACACTGCACAACTTAATATACGTTTCCAGTCCCATAGCATCCAAATGTAAGCATCCTACATGCAGGCAAGTACCCTTGTTTCACCAAGTCAGGCATCACTAAAAAAAATAGCTTATACGTTAGAAAGTATTATAGGTTGATTCATTCTTGAATAGGCAATTTTTGATCTGTTACTAGTACCTTATATAGCACACAGCCATGCAATGCAAGAAAAGAGTTTCATAGTGCTAAATATTTATTTACCAACGGTCCCTTTGGCTCACTGTGTCTTTGAACGAAAAATGCGTCAGTCACATTAGTTCCTTATGAGAAAAAAAACAAAACAAAACAATGGTATGTCTTTAACACCGTTGAGAATATTAAAAGCTGCAAAGAAGCAGTTGTCCTTAACAGTAAATACACCGTCAACAAATATTGTAACATTGTAAAGGAAATGTTTTAAATCTATGAATTTGTCTTTCCTACCAGATATAGACCTTCTTATTAACACATTCATATCTAGGCCATTTTTAAACCCTTAAGGGCCAGGCCATTATTTATTTTTGTACCATTCATGATCAAGGTTGTTTTACCACTTTTGTGGTGCTTGTGTTTAGCTGTAATTTTCTTCCCTCCTGTTTAGTGTACAAGAGCATCTACAAAATCCAATGAAAAAAACCCTGCTAAATAGATTCTACTATTTGTCCTGAAATACCCAATGTTTTTATTGATTTTTTTGCACATTATATGGCAAAGTCCAAGTAACGTTTTGCTATTTCAAAATCATTTTTTCTGCCCCATGTGCTATTTGGGACATTTTTGAAGTCAGCAAATGCAATTTACCCACATCAAACCATATATTTTTGAAAACCTGAAACCCCAAGGTATTTCAAATGCTGGTATTTTAAACCATTCCATGCACTAATTCTACTATCACTCTTTACCTATGCCCTATTTGGGACATATCTGAACTCCATAAAACCCCATCAAACCATTCATTCATTTTTTTTTTTTTAAAGTAGACAAGCACTTCATCATAAAAATAAACTTTTTTTTTTACATTTTGCTGGAAATGGATGGGTCCCCCTGATGGTGACATCACTTCATAATTATTTTTAAATGTTACCACATTTTTATATATATTTTTTTGCTATTTTAATTTTTTTCCTTTTCCTATTTTTTTAAATATTCTACCGGTGACATTGTAATGAGAAAGCTGGGCTACACTGACTTGACATTGAATGCCATGACATGCCAGGGACGTCACTGGTCGTTCTGGGGTTAAAGAAAACAAAAACACACTTACAAACGAAAGGATATGAGGTCATATTTCTGACTTCAACATTATACTCCTTATTAAGGCCACAATTTCCTAGATTTATTATTGAAATGAAGATAAAGCATCATATGGGTTCTTGTTTATATATATATATATATATATATATATATATATATATATATATATATATATATATATATATATATATATATATATATATTATATATAATATATACACACACACACACACACACACACACACAATCGTAAAACCTATACACACAATTTAATACCCTACAATCCAGAAAATAAGTCACTTGATAACTAACCTGGTCCAAAATCAACAGTTGTATACAGGCCTTGAATTGTTCCACATTTTACATATGGCAATCCAGATCCATCTGTTGTGAATAAAACTACCTCATCTCCTAAATGGTGACGGAAAAGTTTAAGAAGATGCCGGAGATAGTTGTAGTCACATGCAAAGTAACTTCCATACTCATTTTCAACCTAGTGGGAGGGTTGAAAGAAAGAACAAAGGGTTTAACTAGAGAAGTTATAATAAACACCATCTCCCCATGTTACTTTTTGATTGGAAAAATGGATTGTACAATACATTAATCTGTCAGAGTAGCACCGGCATTAAATGTATGCTTGCGTGGATACATGCCACATGGTAAATATTATTACTTTGTCATTTGGATGTCATTTATCTAAACAAAGCATTGACACATATGGTAAAGGTAACATTTTTGGGGGAAAACCCTAGGTAAAACATTGATCACATCCAAGAATTTTTTTTAAAATCAAAGAATACCTTTATGGTGATCGACTGACTTAAGTGCACCTGTCACTTTCTGTGGGTAACCTTTCACCTACACATTGTACTGCCAGTTATAGGAAAAGTGTAATAATACATGAACATTTAAACCACTAAAGCAAATTGACAAAATCAGAATATAAGTGCATACATAAACCTACAGTAGCAAATGGTACAGGAATGGTTTAACTGTCTCACAGCATAAACAGTATTAACTATGCAGCAAAAAAAAAAATATGCATGCCAAAACCCACAACAACAAAAAATATTTTGAGCAAAATATTCACTTAAATATTAACAAGTGTTTGTAGAAGATACATAAAATAGATACTTGGGTTTCAATACATGCGTGTAAATATTCTCCATAGGAAGTTACATGAAAAAAAGGAACAATGTACACGGAATAAAAGAAAAATATACACAGTGCTCTAGCACTATGTACGTTGCTTTTTTCACATGACCTCCATGTAAATCTTGAGGATTGAAACATAAGTATTTTATGCATGTTATACATCCACATATGGGTACTTAAGGTTTTGTGGAAAACATTTTTATAAAGTGCACAAACTTAAAGTTGTAATTGCTATTACCTGTACAGCTATAACGGGACCACCATTTTGGTAAAGCAAGAGTTGAATCTTTGGAAGTAGCACACCCATCCAATTATCCACAGCATGAAGATAATCTAAAACAGAAGACCAAATAATGTCTACACAATACAACACATAGTGGGAAAAAAAATAATTCAGTTTGATTCCACATAGATTCTTGGAAAAAAGAAGCTTTTCTGCATCTCTCTTTCTCCACAAATCTATCTGCATTACTAGTCACTAGGTCTACTTCCGCAAAATGGCAATGCCATGGGAACTACTCCCGCCCCATTTCTCTAATTGTGCTTTTACGGAGGTGCACCAAGAGCAGTGAGGTTTTTTTTGAGGGGGGGGTGTCAGACCAGCCTTTTGTGAACAATTTTAGATTAACCTGGGGGCCCCCGCTATGATGAGTGGCACTTGGAAAATAACAGGGTCGCATAATGTGAGGATACATGACACCACAGTTAAATGTGAGCGAGGAAGAAACCTGGAGTTGAAGTAAGGGGAAAGTAGGAGTATGCATGTATGACTGTATGTACAGAGTATATAATTGTTTGTATGTGAGCATGAATGTCTAAGTGTATAAGTGTGTGAGCACTGACAAACAGCTTGTCTCTGCCATCTGTATCCTCAAAGTTGGCACTGTATGTATGGCGCAAATGTTGTGTTAATGTACAGTAACAGTGAATGTTGTTACAGTCATTATTGACTGACCAGATGCTTATTCAACCAATTTGAGTATCTTTCTAGTATAATTGACATAGATGACTTGTCTTGGTGAAAATTAATTTACACTCTTCAATATTTTAAATAAAGATTATATCTTAAATTAATAAAAACTTTGAAAAAGTGCCCAAAAATTATATAATTTATATATATATATATATATATATATATATATATATACACACACATACATATACACACACACATATACATATACACACACATATACATATACACACACACACACATATACATATACACACACACATATACATATAAACACACAGCTCTGCGTGTTCCATTCCCGTTTTGGCTGCTTGAAGCAGTCAACAATTAGCATGAAAGTACTTCTCTTGAAAGTAATGGAATAGCTTACTGTGCATATGTGTATGGTCTCATTACAGTCACTGGGAATTTAACAGAGAGCGAGAGTGGGGTGGCAGCAAACAAGCTGTCCATCCTCATTGCTGAGCAGGTGACTGAATTTGATAGACTACATCAGGAAGGAGATGAGGGAACAAATGCATAAAGAGGATTCAACTGTCAGGTAACACCCAGCTGCCACATGCATATGATGGCTGGGTGTTCTTTTAAAAAGTAAACTGGGTTGACTTTTGGAGAGAAAGGGTATTGATTGGTAGGCAAATTAATTTAAAATATGTTAATCCAGGGTTTATTTTTAGATCTTATTTAGGAAAATTTGGCATCCACTTTTTTTGGATCAATGCAAATAGAAATATTTTGTAATGGTTGAACTTTAGGCTACTGTGCATGGTGAAGTTGGCAAGTTGCAATGTCCATCTCAGTTTAGAAATGAACCCACTGTACTAGAAGAGATGCAGTTTTGGAGATGCTCTGACCCAGTCTTCTAGCCATCATAACTTGGCCCTAAGTCACTCTGGTCCTTCTGGTTGTAACCTGCATTTTTCCTGCTTGTAACACATCAACATTGGGGACAAGACAGAGAGAGAGAGACAGAGTTTTGTAGATGTAGTGTATATACACATACATACACATATACACATACAGTGTATGTTGTTGTATAGTGTGTGCATGTGCAAGAGTGTGGTGTAAGCATGTGTGAGCGTTTGGGGTTCTGTGTGTTACATTGCATCTGTGTGACATTGGCATTAGAGTGTATGTCAACATTCAGCGTGTGTATTGGTGCTGGCACAAACACAAATAATGGCTTTACTGAGTAACAGACTGGTTTATTAAAGCAGCAGCATGACCCACACTGACCCTGTCCATTTAGGCAAAAGATTTATTAGTCTGAAGAGGAACCAGGGTATGACCTTGTCCTTTTAGTTAACGTGTCCCTGTACTGAACAAACAAAGTAATAGGCAGGAATCCCCTATGTCAGGGAGGGGGAATGTACTCCCTTCATGAAAAGCTCAAACTAAGTACCTGTGTCAGAAGACCGAAGGACAATAGATTCTTTTGCAAGGAGCCAAGCTGGTAACCCTCCCTACAAAAAACAAACAAACAAAAAAAACAGGAATATTTCTGTAAATTGGAAGATTTTTTAATTACACTAATATAACTAACTAGATAACAGATAGTATTCCCAGTACTAATAAGAGAGTTTTGAGGTGATGTGCTAGTATTTGTAGTACAAACTAGAGCCCTGCGCGGGACTGCTTTTTCAATCCCGCTCCCGCTGTTTTTAATCCCGCTCCCGGCCGCTCCCGCAATGTGGGTGTTCCGCTCCCGCCACATTTGTGGCCAATCCCACCCGCCTCCTTACCTGATTTCCCGTGCAGACCCGCAAATTGTTCCGTCACAGCGTCTCTTCTCTTGCTCCGCCCAGGAACAAGGTGGAGTCACAGGAAGTGACGTCACATCACGTGACTCCGCCTTGTTCCTGGGCGGAGCAAGATAGGAGACACTGTTATGGAGCAGCGAGAAGACAGCCTTGCGGGACTGCGCGGGATTACCGGGACCCGCAGGTACAGTGCCTGACTGTCCGCTCCCGCCCGCCTCCCAATGCAGTCCTCTAGTACAAACGCAAGGAATCCACTGCTTGATCTACTTATCTAATTAGGTGGACACTAAAGTTGAAGGTGAAGAATGTGCCATGAAGGTTGAGACATTATTGAAACTACATACCCCTCTCTTAAAAACAGAAGCTCAGCAACAGGCTGTAACTTCAAGAGCCTACACAGCGAACACGTCTGTGGCTCAAAACACCATAGTTACAATAACCCATTCAGTCCCCTTACGACGTACCTGTACATCCTAAAAACCTGTGGCAAGAAGGCCATTAGGACATACAGGTACATCCTGACTGTTGCATGGGCAGGGACATTTCCCTGCCCTCACATGGGAGATCACTGTTCCTGCAGAATTATTGTGTGTAACGGTACTCATTGTGATCAGGCATTCCCACCAGGAGTTTACTTGGAGGACAGGATGGCCTCCGTGGGGCACAAACATATCAAGAGGAGGAGAGGGAGAATAATAGTTTCTCCTCCCTTCCAAAAATTTTTTCAAAAATAAAAAAAAATTAAGGGAGAAAAATGAAATATAAATGAAATTAAATTGATTGCAAAAAGGAATTTAGAGCCATCATGTACTGTTAAAATATAGAAATAAAAAAATGCCTTTAGCCTTTCCACTAAAATTAAATCAATAAAAAAAATAGACAGATACTGGCCACTTTATTAGGTACACTTTGCTAGTACCAAGTTGGACCCCCTTTTGACTTCATTCTTTGTGCTATACTTTCTGCAAGGTGCTGGAAGCATTCCTGAGATTTTGGTCCATATGGACATGCTGGCATCACGCAGTGCACATCCATAATGCTAATCTCTCATTCCCCTACATCCCAAATGTGTTCTATTGAATTGAGATCTGGTGACTGTGGAGGCCATTGGAGTACAGTGAACTCATTGTCATGTTCAAGAAACCAGTTTGAGATGATGTGAGCTTTGGGACATAGTGCATCGACCTGCTGGAAGTAGCCATCAGAAGATGGGTACACTGTGGTCATAAAGGGATGGACATGGTCAGCAACAATACTCAGGTAGGCTGTCATATTTAAACAATGCTCAATTGGTACTAAGGGGCCCAAAGTGTGCCAAGAAAACGTCCCCCTTACCATTATACCACCACCAGCCTGAACCGTTGATACAAGGCAGGATGGATCCATGCTTTCATGTTCTCTACACCAAATTCTGAACATGTCATCTGAATGTCGCAGCTGGAATCGATACTCACCAGGCCAGGCAACGTTCTTCCAGTCTTCCATTGTCCAATTTTGGTGAGCCTGTGCTAATTGTAGCCTCGGTTTCCTGTTCTTAGCTGACAGGAGTGGCACCCGGTGTGGGT